>NW_026585895.1:13670029-13817949 GCF_907164565.1 Psammomys obesus
CTTTCTTTCTTTCTTTCTTTCTTTCTTTCTTTCTTTCTTTCTTTCTTGGTTTCTCTCTTTCTCTCTCTCTCTCTCTCTCTCTCTCTCACTTAAATATTAGACAGTAAAGCTGGAAAGTGATTGAAAAAGACCCAAGTGTCAGCCTCTGACTTATATTAGCACGCACAGACGTGCACCTGCACACATGTACACACACATGGCAAAGTAACAACTCACCGTAAAAGTATCTCTGCCCCATGTGAAATCTAGGGATTTAGGAGTGTCATCAAACCACTAACTTGTTGCTCCTGTTTTGATACTAGCCTTTGCTAGCTCTCATGATGGATAAACATTTTTTTTCTCTGACTTACAAAGCTCTTGTAGGCTGTTTGTAGAATGAGATAGTTATTCTGGAATTGAAGATGCCTGTGTTTTCAGTGAAATAACCAGACAATGAAAAAGTTCTGTAAACTGTCTCTCTATTCATAGTAGTTAAAAATGTTTTAGAGATTATAGGACCCTAGACTGATAAGGAAATAGAATTTGAAGTTCTCAGGAACAGTTACTGTGTCTTGACACTGCTGTTAGGTTTATAAGGCGAACAGTGTGTGAATATAATTCCTCTTTGTTCTCTAGTTTCTGTTGTGTGTTTTGAGACGGAGTCTCACTATATTCTCTGGCTGGCCTGGAACTCATAGACATTTGTCTACCGCTACCTGCCAAGTACTGGAACTACAGATGTGCGGTAGCACACCTGCTGCTCTCGTTTTCAAATTGATATTTTAAGGACGTGATTATTTGAAGAGAATGCTAGAAAGTTTGATGTATCAATATCAGACACTAAACAGTAAGGTAGGGTTTGGGGAATGAGTGTGTGTGTGTGTGTGTGTGAGAGAGAGAGAGAGAGAAATTTATAAGACTTTGTTTAGCTGCCAGGAGTTTTATTGGTGAAACAACCAGTTTGTAGGCAAGAATCATCAGCAGACACAAAGGTATCAGCCTGAAGCAATCAGATAAGCAATTGACAGTCATCTCAATCTCTACTGAAACGGGATCACATCCAGCATGGCGCCTGACACCATTTCTTTCTTTCTTTCTCCTCTGCTCCTTGCGATGTGGCATTCATCTCTCCTTGTGCCTCGTTCTGAAGAGATAGCAGTGTAGCAACAACTGCCACTGACATCCTGTTCTCTGACCGGTATTGGCACCTGCAAAGAGAAACAAGCAGTGACAGGCAGCAGCAGCGTCAGTACTAACCTCCATGGTGAACTCTTTACAGGCTGAGAGCAAGCTCACAGCTCTTTCTCACTCCTCACACGGGAACATGCAGCCAGTTGAAACGGACAAGACTGGATTGCCTACAAGCCTTTTGAACAGTGGAGCATGCAGGGCGGTGGTTTTAGGTGAATTGACCCCACATGCTTTGGTATCTCTTCTGGCCTTTTTAGAATACCTTCTATCATCCAAGTTATCAAATCCTTAGTATGAGCACAGAAATGAATTCTGTGACATTTCTTGTCATTTTAGTTTTGAATGAAAATAATGATCAGTATGACATTAGACAGCTTAATCTTTAGTCCTGTTTGTTCACCTCTGCATTTGTGGCCATAAACAAAAGAAGTCTTGAAAATTCTGTCAGTTAAGGCCAACCACAAGCACACTCTGTTTCTGTAGCCGTGATGTGGGAGGAGGAGTTTTTAGGGGAATGTTGGTGCAAGTGTGCTTGACAAAGTCACATTTAAGCTTAGAAAGAATGTCAGAAGGCATCTAGCTTCTTGCTGTGTATGTGCAAGACAGGTACCGAGAAGCATGCTGTAATTCTTCAGTTGACATTTTGTCCTTACTGCTGCTTCCTACTTAAAAATGAGAAGGTTGTGAAGGATGGCTGTTGATCTCTAGCATGGAACCAGCTAGAGATGGAAGCTCTCCGTTTTATGGTCACCTCCTCCTGTCCAGAGACTTGGGACAGTCTGGCTCTTGTAATCAGAGCCCTAACTTGACAGTAGATAATAGTCACTTACCAAAATGAAAATTTGGAGAAAAAGTTTTCTTTCTTTAGTGTTTAATACTAATTTACTTGTTGAAGCAATAGGATTTAAACATTTTGTAGGGCTGGGGATGTCCTTACTTGGTAGTGTTTGCCCAGCACACGAGTTCAGGAATAGTAGGGAGTGCTTATTATTCAAGGAGGATCAGGAGGTCAAGGTCGTCCTTTGCTGCACAGCGACTTTCGAGCCAGCCTAGGTGTGCAATGCTCTTATCTCAAAGAAAAAGAAAAATAGAAAAGTTGTTGCTGCTATTTAACATTGCAAATCAAGTTTCTCTCACTAACAGCAGAGTTGTTTAATCTAGAAATTACTGTTTCAAAAGGAGTACGATTTCTTAGCCACTGACCATGTGTAGTCAGACTATAAATCTATGCCATTTACATGTGCATACACCATGAGTGTCTTAAGGCTGACTCCTTCCCACTGTTGAGTAGAAAGTTAAATCTTTTTATACTGCCACCAATATCCTGAAAAAGGTTCAGCATAAGTAGGAAAGTAGAAAGGACTACACTGTACTCACCATGGGCCTGCTAGGCAGTGACAGCACCCAGGTCAGTATTTAAGGGACTTTGCCCTTATAATACACAGCAATATAGAAGAATAATACTAAATATTATACTTTCAACTTGCCAGTCACTGGGATTCTTACATTTATTTGCAGCAGTTTAGACAGGATTTTGCTTTGTTTATGTAAAATGGAGAAACCTATAGAGGAGCAAACCTGTCCTGTAGCATTCATGCCCAGTTAAAAGTTTCAGTGTGTACATACATATATATGTATATGCACATACATATACATACATATATGTGTGTATATATATACATTTATATGTACCTTTGAAGGGAGAGTGAAACACACACACACTCCACACTCCCACACACTTCTGTTTTAGGAGGAAATTAAGTGAGGGAGGAGGAAGACATCGATAAACATTAACAGTAGAGTTTGGAGGTGAAGTAGCTAAGGTAAACACACCTCGGAAAGATACCTTTTGTTTTTTCAGTGATGGCAGATGTCCTGATTTCAAATAGGAAATAGAATGGAAAGAAGATGTGTGTGGTTAGAGAAGAAAGTAGACATGAATTCCAGAGCTTTGTGTCTTCTTCCTCCTTTGCTGTCTACACAGTCACACTCGAGTGTGGCAGTTGAGACAAAGTCAGATGTGCTCTGTGTGTAATAGCTGTTGGCTCATATCCCATATCTACATGATAAGGGTGCATTTGAAGTAGATGATTCCATTTCCCTCCGTGTGTGTGCGTGTGTGCGTGTGTGTGTGTGTAATTAAAGAAGTCATGAATTAAAAGGGAATAGAAGGACAGGAGTTGGGGGGCAAGAGACTGGAGTGAACATGATAAAACTCATGAACCAGGGGATAGTATGTTGTCAGAAGAGACTAATTCTGAATAAGACTCATTTTTCTGCTGAAGATATATTGAGAGACAAAATGTTTGGATGAAGTGGCCATTGGACTTCACATGAATTAAAAATATCGGAAAGTAGTATTTTGAGGGTCATATAATGAGGCAGTATTGAGATCTGCTTTTTAATGACTTTTTGTGATGAATATCAGAATATAAAAAGATGTTTTAAGGTAATAAGAACCATTGTGGTATATGTTGTTAAATTTTTTTTTTTTTTTTTTTTGGCTTAGGAGCCATGTCCTTTTATTTTGTGTTTAATCACCAAATCACCACTCTTGAATGCAATCTGTTCTTACTGACGTTTCTTCCACTCTATAACTGCCTACAGAGACCATTTCATTTCCAGAAATATCTTTGTTTCAAGAGTCTTTCTGCTTTAAATGACTGGTTCGCTATAGTAGTTGATCAAAAATAATAACTTTGTGCATTTATTTTTGAGATAGGATCACATTATGCAGCCTTGGCTGGCCTGAAGCTTGCTCTGTAGTTCGGGTTGGCCTTGAACTCAGAGATCTGCCTATTTCTGCCTCTGTAGGGCTCTGACTAAGGTGTGTGCCACTGTGCCCAGTGAAATGTAGTAGTTGGTTAGGTTCTCTTATTCTAGTAATTAGACCTGGGTTGTTTTTGTTGTTGTTGTTTTGTTTTGGGGAGTTTGAGGATGCTGTTCTATGGTGATTAATTGTGAACTCAGATCATCCTCACTTCTGAACCCACTGAAAAAGACTAATGTCATAGAACAGACCTTTGGAAGCTATCTGACAGAAGATAATAGTTGTTGAGAATCCTGGAACGGTAATACAGCTGGGCCACACCCTTTCTTATGAGAAGAGGTTATTGGACAGTATTGCCTCTAGCATTTGCTTAAACAGTGGTTCTCAACCTGTGGGTCATGACCCCAAACAGATACTCTGCAGATCAGATATTTATATCACCATTCATAACGGTAGCAAAGTTGCAGTTCTGAAGTAACAATGAAACAACTTTATGGTTAGGGTCACCACCTCGTGAGAAACTGTGTTAAAGGGTTGCAGCATTTGGGAGGTTGGGAACCACTGGCTTCAAAAATGTTTATACTTTGTTGGGTTGCCACAGCCAAGTACCAGACTGGTAGCTTGAGCAACGAAAATGCGTTTTCTTAGTTCTGGAGTGTAGATCAGGGATTAGTGGTGTTTTGTTTTAGTGAGGACTCTCTTTCTAGTTTCCACATGGTCTGGGGTATGGATCTTGTTAGGCAGTGATCTCATTTCATAAGCACAGTATGAAACACCATCTCCCTGCCTTCCTCCTAACCCTGATATGTACCAAAGACCCAGATATAATATTAGGAAGTAAGGCCTCTGTGTATGAATTTGAGGGAAAACATAAATATTTACTCTATAACAATATACTTTTTCTCAGTGAAATTTGGGGAGAAATTATTAAAGTTGCACAATTGTATTTCCCCTAGAATATGTCCTTTGTTTTGAGGTTTAAGAATTACTAAGTTTCCACCATGGGAGGTGGAAATATAGTTCACGCTTCTTTTAGAAACTTTACAGTGTTGGTTACTTCTATTGTATGAATACCTGAAGACTATAAAACAAGTGGTAGTCTGCTCGCCAATCTCCATGACTCTTGTAATTCTGTAGTTAAGACTAAGTTTCTGGGGCTGGGGAGATGGCTCAATGGTTAAGAGCACTGGCTGCTCTTCCAGAGGACTTGGGTTCAATTCCCAGCACCCACATGGTGGCTCACAACTGGTTGCTACTCAAGTTTCAGGGGATCCGATGCTTGCTTTTAGCCTTTTCAGGCACCAGGCATGCTTGTGGTACACAGATAGGCATGTGGACAAAACAACCATACACATAAATATAAATAAAAAATAAATTAAAAAAAACTAAATTTCTGGAAATATACTATCGAAATTGTATCCCCATGTGACAATTCCAAGTAAAATTGCAGCAGGTATTCTAGTTGCCATTCTGATAGGCTTAATGTATTTTATCAGACCCTTTGAACTTTTCCTAGCCTACTAAATGCTAGTCATGTGAAGAGAACAGTCAACCTCTTCTACGGTCTGGAGTTAAAATGTAAGCTTTACTATTTACCTATCTAAAGGGCTAGTTTTTTCTATCTTATATGACAAAATTAAGACAGCTATATTACATATTTATTGTTCTAAAGCTTTTAAATTCAATTTTTGTTTGTACATTGAGTCTTTGATGAATGATGTTGCTCTTAGCACTTGGGATATTTGGAGTGCCGGAGTCCTAAAGCAGAAGATTAAGTTTGAGGCCATTCTAAAATATATAATAAGAGCCTGTTACATAACACACTAAAAAAACATAACACACATAAAATAAAATATGACTGAAGCTGTGGCTTCAATGATGACTATCACTGAAGAAAGCCTAAAGGCTAGGAGTGTAGCTCAGGGTTAAAATGCCTGCCTGTCAAACTGTGTTCCCTCCAGTACCAACAGAAAAGACAGATTGAAATAGAAAACCTTTCAGAAACTCTAGATTTGTACTTATTTATCCTGATAGTTTACATTTGTCATAAAATACCTAATCTGTATCATCTACCTCTGTGAAAACTAGTGATTGAATTACATTGAAGAATAGCAAATGTTCAGGTGTGGTCAGGTTTCTAGCCTGTTGAATCCAACATTCCAGAGGCCTAAGAAAGGATGCTAATTCAGATGTGGGAGCCTAGTGAGGGCTTCTTAAAACAACTGAACACACACACAGACACACACACACACACACAGGGAGAGAGGGGCCGAGGACGGAAGAAGAAAAAGATGCAATTTTCATAGTCACATGGAGTTTAAACATATTTAGATTTAATTTTTTAAAGTCTATGGCATTGTGGGGGGTTAAGTCAGAAGACAACTTGTGACAGTTCTACACAGGCCCCCCCAGGATGATAAGGTCACCAGGCCCTGGATCTAATTTTTTTTTATGTGTCACTATTTGATTTTGTTCAGAAGATATTTTTAGATTAAGGGTTCTATCTCTGATTATCAATCTGTTATCTATCTATCTATCTGTCTGTCTGTCTGTCTGCTTCTCCCCTGTCTTTCTATAAATATCTCTCAGACTACACTCAAATTCGTAATCATCATTGCCCTAGTCTCTCATGTGCTGGAATTCCAGATGTGGACCATCACTTCCTAGTCAGAGGTGCTGTGAATGCCAGGGGAGAAGTAAAGGAGCCCACGGAAGAGAGGAAGTGCAACTGTAATATTCAGAAATTACTTCCAGTTTATGCTCTGTACAACAGATTAGTAATTATAGGACATGCATAATATACTGCCATAATTTGTGTTTGTTTACTCAACAAAGACTCTTATTCAAAATATTTATTAAATTGGACATTTCTAGAAAATTCTATCAAATTTGACACATTTGTATCTGTCTGTAAAGATTATAGGGATTTATCCAAAGAGTGTATATGTATTCCAGATTTTATAAGGTTCTAGCAGCTGCCTTATTCCCTAATGATTATAGAAATACCTTCATTTGCTTTGTGCTAGTAATTTTTTCTCGTAAGTTAAGATTTGGGAATCCATTTGTGTGATGAGCCAGCTTCATACTGCCTTACAGTCAGTCACTCAGGATACAGAATAAATTTGGGCGTTCATTAGGTGCACTTGTTGGGTGGAGGGTGGTTCCCCCAATAGGCCTTTTGCTCATCAGTCTCTGAGGCACTGAGAGACCACACTGGTCTTCTATCTCAGGTGCATTTTGTAATACACTGTTGTTCTTGTCACTGTGAAAATGGATAAAATATTTTACATGGGAAAATATGTTTTTATATCACAAACAGAGCTTGTTATAGTTTCTTCTTTTCATCTTCAGGAAGAGGCTGAAATCCAGGCAGAACTGGAACGTTTGGAAAGAGTAAGGAATCTTCACATACGAGAGCTCAAGAGAATAAACAATGAGGACAATTCACAGTAAGTCATCACAGCTGTACCTGACAGGAGTCCTCCTTCCCCTCCACAAAGAAAGAACATAAACATTTTCCTATCTACCAGCTTGGATGCCTGTGTGATCTGCTTCAGAGACGCTTCTCCATCCCAGCTCATTCTCCCACCTGAAATACTCCTTTCTGAATAGCTGAGTGACTTTCTTTTTATTTCATACCAATTCTGCCTAAACAGAGAGCTCTGTGTTTCACCTCACTTCCCCTGTCATTGTCTTTCTTTAATTTTCCATGGTGATTATCAGTATCTGGGATTATAGTTTATTTTTTAGTTATTTATCACCTCCCCCTAACTTGTAAGCTTCTTGAGCAAGATTATTTTGATCTCCTTGTACCATCAAACCTAGGACAATGTCTGTTACATGGTAGGCACCTCATAAATATTTCTTGACTTGTCAAAATTAATGTTATAGGAATCAAGGAAAATTATTTAAGTTATGTATCTAGGATCATACACTATAAGGAGAAATGGAAAATAACTAGAAATTGTAGTCTCTGGTTTAAATCTAATTATCAGAATGGGTACTGTGAGTGGTACATAGGAAAATAAGCTGTGCCAGGCTAGACTTCTACCACTGAGTCCACCATGTGGCCAGGAGTGATGGCATGTACCTTTAATCCTAGCATTTGGGGAGGAGAGGCAGGCAGAGCTCTGTGAGTTCAAAGCCAGCCTGGTTTACAAAGTGAGCCAAGGCTGCACAGAGAAACCGTGTCTCAAATAAAACGCAAAACAAAACAACAAAAAGATCCCAAGTTTACCAGATTTTCATTTAGTGTGTAGGAGAGAAATGTATCTGTCAGTGCTTGATCTTTAAGGCTAGCAATGTAATTTAAAGTTTCGTGACTTAATATATATTTTCTCATGTGAAAAGGGAATGCCTTGCTTAGAGAAAGGCCTTTTTGTGATCATCTGTCAATGTGTAATTCATAAACACAGATCTTTTAGCATGTGAGAGAAATTAAATAATAGAGAACATCCTAAATTCTACCAGATTCAAACAAATAGAATAAAACTAATTTAAAATTAACTTACTTTGAAAATTAAGTACAGTATTTGTGCCTATGGCTTAAAAATATAAGAAAGCAAATTGTTACAGTTTTACAGTGTACCTAGTCTAAGCAAAAATCTCTTTGTTTTCAACAGTTTTTCAGGAGAAACTTAACAAACATATTCAGCTGATTTTCAGTAAAATTGTACGAATGCGGTATATTATGCTGGTATTTTAAAGCTGTTGCTGTCAGAGTGTACATTTTGGAAACTGTTTTCTACGAAGCCCTTCCATGAATCACCGTTAAACTTGTGCAGACAGTGTGCTCAGTCTGACTTTCTGTGTAGCAGCAGGCTCTCACCTGTGACACAGACACAGCGGCAGGCTTTGCTTCATAGGAGCAGGTGAAAACTAAACAGATGACCTTATGTAACTTAATATGTAGCAGGTGCGGTACACATTAGTAACTGTAGGGCACTTTACTTGAGAACGATTGTTATAAGTCCAAAGACACTACGATCTAACCATGAACAAAGGCCAGTTGATAAATAAATACAAGTCAGCACTATAAAAGCTTGATCACTCATTACTCTTTCTTTCATTCTCTCTCTCTCTCTCCTTTCTTTCTTCTTTCCTTTCTTCTTATCTCTTTCTTTTTTTTTGGTTTTTGTTTGTTTTTTGAGACAGGGTTTCTCTGTGTAGCCTTGAATGTCCTAGACTCGCATTGTAGACCAGGCTGGCCTTGAAATCACAGAGATCCACCTGTCACTCTGGGATTACAGTCATGCAGCACCACGCCTGTCTTCATTACTCTCATTATAGAAGTGTGTTTTTGCCATAGAAGTGGTTTATGAGGAATAAGTGTTTCCCATCACCTAATTGTTAGAGTGCTGTGTGGCTAGCTATTGTAGTGTCACTTTGTAAGTTTTGGAGCTTAACATAGGTCGATATTATGTAGAAAGACTGAGTGAATAGCATTTGAAATCAACAGCAAACTAACTGAAATAGACATAGCTAGGAGTAGAGTCAAGAGTGGCATTAAGCATACTCCTGTGATCCCAGCACTCAGGGATGCAGAAGCAAGTGGATCTCTGTGAGTTCAAGGCCGGCGAATCTAAGACAGCCAGGGCTACACAGAGAAACCCTGTCTCCCAAAACCAAACCAAACTAAACAAACAAAAAAAAAGAATGGGCATTAATGTATACAGAACTTCTTGTATTCCTTTAATGTTCCTGAATAGTTTTTTCCCTGCCCTTTTAAGGTTCAAAGATCATCCAACGTTAAATGAAAGATACTTATTGCTTCATCTGCTTGGAAGAGGAGGCTTTAGTGAGGTCTATAAGGTACTGCTCTTTGTTCTTCATGCTGATTGAGGGGGGGCTTTTCTTTTCTGGTTTTAGACTGACTTATTCTTAGTCTCACTAGAAAAAACAACTTACTGTGGGTTTTGTTGACTTCCCTCCAGGGCCTAGGCTGTGTCCTTGCAGCTACACCGTCCTCATTTGGTCCTCTCAGCCATTCTGTCTAAATGTAAGACAGGCTGCAAGAACGTGCTGCCACCCACACTAAGTCTCCCTCTTCTCAGCTGCCTGGTTCCTCTGTTGTGTTGATCTCACATTTTTATAATTTTGTCATTAAGACTTTTCTTTTTATTCTAGTTTTCCTCTTGCTGTGATAGACATCATGACCAAAAGAAGTTGGGGGGTGGGCAGTTATTTTACACGTCACATGTCACAGTCCTACACTGAGGGAAATCAAAGCAGGAACTCAAGGCAGGCACTGGAAGCAAGCTGTGGAGGAATGCTACTTACTGGCTTGGATCCGCTGGCTTGCACGCACCCTTTTTTACACAGTCCAAGACCACATGCTCAGAGGTGACACTGCCCCCTGGCCAGTCTGACCAAGTCCATCTCCATTGCAGAGTCCCTCAGATAACTTTGGGCTCTGTTGGACTGACAGTGAAGCTAACTAGCAAAGAGTTTCTCTCTGCGTAAGCTAGGAAGGTAGGGGCCCTGGAGACCTTTTTTAATAAACGTGTAAATTACCCAGTGCTTTTTAAAGGGGCATCTTTGCTTGTAAGTCACAATGAAACAAACTGTTAGGCTTTCTTCAACAGCATTTGGTGTTTAAAACATTTATGGGGCTGGGGAGATGGCTCCACAGTAAGGTCAGGACCTGAGTTCAGTCTCAAACACACTTGTTGGAGAGCTCGCATCTGCCTGAAAGTAACTCCAGCTCAGAGTGATCTGATACCTCAGGCCACTGCAGGCACCTGAACTTGTTTACATAGAGATAAATATTTATATACTTATCAGTCAGCTCACATGGAGGGCATCTAAAATAAAATGAAAGGCTTGGAACACTTTTAAATTATGTGAAACTTAAGTACCAGTCACATTCCTGTTCTTTATGAAATGGGCTGGTGACTTGAGCAGTATTTTGAGGGAGTGAAGGAGAGACAGTTGGGGAAATTGAATGCAGACTGTATGCCAGATTAGATTAGGAAATATTGATATAGTTAGATGTGATGATATGTGCAGGGGTTTTTAAGACCTTATCTTTTAGAGATAAACATTGACGAATTACCTATTTTTTTTTTTAAACATTACAGGGGGAGTAAGTCAGGTGGCTACAGGTGGTTGATAATGGAGCAGGAGCATAACACCCTGGGTTTAGAGTCACACACTATCTCACCCTAAGGGGATGCTAACATGGTAGAGGGGACAGATGAAATACTAACATTTTTTAACTGGATGATGGGTGCATAAACATTCATTAAGCTCTTTCTCCTGAGTATAAATTGAGCAGTTTCATAATGAAAGAAGTTTTATTCAGTAGTTGAAAAATTATTAAGAACCTACTAATTGGGGCTGGAGTGAAGGCTCGGTAGTTAGGAGCACTGGTTGTTCTTTCAGAGGACGCAGGTTAGATTTCCAGCTCCCACATGGACAGCTCACAACCATCTGTGACTTCTGTTTCAGTTGTCCTCATGACATCTCTGTCTTCTGCAGCCACTACACGGAGAAGTCACAGATAACAGGGGCAAACACCCATACACACAAAATAAAAACAACTTTAACATCAAAAAACAAGCTGGGCGCTGTGGCACACACCTGTAATTCCAGCACTTGGGGAGGTAGAGGCAGGCGGATCTCTGTGAGCTTGAGGACAGCCAAGAAAAACTCTGTCTCGAAAAACCAAAAAAATAATAATAATAATAATATAATAAAGAACCTATTAATTTTCACAAAAGTAAAAAGCAAGGAGTTGCTAAGAAAAGATATTTAAAAGAATGCTTTTTTTCTCCAACACAGAGAAAACCATCATAGCTGCTTGTGTTACTAGTTGTTCCCTACAGAACTGCATGTGTAAAGGAGCAGGCTCATATTAAAAAGAATGTTAGTGTCAAAACTGCTTTATTGTGATTCAAAATATAAGCATTTAAAGAACTTGAATGTGAAAGTTCACATGGAGTTTTTATTTTTCTGCTTCATCGCAATGATATTTCTATCTTATTTCTTTTAAGTATATTGTTATTTCTTTTAAATAGTATATTGTTGAACTGTATATAGTCTCAGAGATGATCACTAGTTATTGCAAAAATTATCACCAAAAAATAAGTCTTTGTAGTGTTTGAGTGCCTTGTGATGGTTTTGCCTTGAATTGTAGGCGTTTGACTTATATGAGCAAAGATATGCTGCTGTGAAGATCCACCAGCTTAATAAAAGCTGGAGAGACGAGAAAAAAGAGAACTACCACAAACATGCCTGCAGAGAATATCGAATACACAAAGAACTGGACCACCCCAGAATAGTTAAACTTTATGATTACTTCTCTTTGGATACAGATACGTAAGTAAACAAAGATTCAACCCTTGGGAATACTGGTTTTGTTTCTGATCCTGTGGTGGTGGTGCAGATATTCTCATCTCTCTTTGGATTTTCAGTTGTGGATAATGATTTTCCCCTTTGCCAGAGTAGGTTTCAGGTGGTTCGGGCTCCTGCTGACTGTCCCTTCCTGTGTAGGTTCTGTACAGTGCTAGAGTACTGTGAGGGCAATGACCTGGACTTCTACCTGAAGCAGCACAAGCTGATGTCTGAGAAGGAAGCTCGGTCTATCGTGATGCAGATTGTGAATGCCTTGCGGTATCTCAATGAAATCAAACCTCCTATAATACATTACGACCTGAAGCCAGGTATTTCAGGAAATGCGTTGTATGGGGCTGGGTTTCTGTGGGGATGGGGAGGGGAGAGGTAGAGATTGTGTTTGCTTTTTTGCTTGATTTTTGTAACAGTGTTTCACTAGATAGCCTGGGCAGAGGAATTTAGAGGGAGGCACCTTCTGCTTTCTGAGTGCTGGGATTAAAGGCATGTACCATAATAACCAGTCCCCAAATACACATTTATTTTCTAAACACTACTCTTTTTTATAAAAATTATCTTTTCGCTCATGGATATGGTGTGTGTGTGTGTGTGTGTGTGTGTGTGTGTGTGTGTGTGTGTGTGCATGCATCAGCTCTTTATCTAGTTCCACTTAAAATTTCCATGTTTTTTTTTTTTAATCATTTTTCCTCTGCATGCCTGCATATGCATTACTAAAAATAATTCTATTTTGGTTTTAGGAAATATCCTTCTAGTTGATGGAACAGCATGTGGAGAAATCAAAATCACTGACTTTGGTCTGTCCAAGATTATGGACGATGATAGCTATGGTGTTGATGGAATGGACCTGACTTCCCAAGGGGCAGGCACTTACTGGTAAATGTGTTAATAAACACAGCAAGCCCATGATCAGTTCCCAGTGTTTTATGAACATTTTATTTTCAGATCTTCTCTCAGATTATTGTGTTGAAGGCATTCATACTAACTCTTGGAATTGAGAGAGAGAGTCTTGTGGCTAGTATTCTCTTCTCTGCATTCCTTCCTACAAAGATGGAAAACTGCAAAAAAGAATGGCTCGGCAGCCACATGTGACTTTAACGTGTATCAGCCTGAAACTCCTAGTGTGGAACAGAATTGATGAGGTTTCTTCTAGGGCGTTGAGTGATGCTTCTGATCTGAATAAGTACTTTCGCGGGTGCAGTCCTGACTGTCACAAGAACAACTGTGAGCCTCAGACCTTGCCTGTAGATGTTTTGTGATCAAAGTTTTTATAGCAGATACAGAATTTTTTAGTTTTAGATTATAGATAAACTCAGCATATTTGTAGTATTTACACTTAATTCTCAAAGATCTCCTTATGTAGCTATAAATCTAGATGGAACCAATTCCTGGATACAAAAGTCATCCTGAATTTCTCCAGGTGTCTTAGTTAGGGTTACTATTGCTGTGATAAAACACCATGACTGAAAAACGGAAGGAAAGGGGTTGTTTGGCTTACATTTTCCTATCACTGTTCATCACTGAGGAAAGTCAGGGCAAGAACCCAAACTCTGGTGACTTGAGCTTGCATTGGGTTGACGTCAGTTTGACATAAAACTAACCAGACACTGGGTGTTTACAAAATCCACGGCAGTGAATTGTCAAACTTACTGTCAAGTTATAGACTAACATTTTCAAAATTAACCCAGTCCTCAAAATAAATGAGATTAGCAAGAAGGTAGATTTTATCAGAAGAGATCTACATACTACTCGATTGAACAGGATTGTAGATACCTCAACAGTGACTGCTGAGGCCCAGGGCAGTCCTCACCGAGTTTGCTCAATCCCATGCTGACCATTCCCCTGAGCTGGTCAGATCCACTCTGAATTTATTTTTCCTGAAGAAGAATTAGTCATATTTGTGGAATATCTGCAAGTCACATGAAAGTATTGCCTAAATGTGGTATGTGCAAAAGAAGGATGAAGTTACTGCTTTCACAGTGTAGAAAATTGTCACTCAAAATTTTAATCTTTGAAAAAAGTTCATAATCTCAATTGGAAGTTGTTTAGACTTGTTAAGAACAAAGCTGTCTTTACAACAAAATTCCTATTTTCCTATAGTAAACAAAAAGTATTCCTTCTCTGTAGAGAAGGAACGTTGGTTTCTCTGTCGCAGTGACTTCACTGTTGTGGACAGTGGGAGGAAATGGCTCTCTCACAGGTGGACCTGAGTCAGAAAATCTTGTTTTAGGGCCTGTGTAGGACAACAGTCGTGGTGCTCTTGTGTAGAGACATAGGACTTATTTCTAGGCCATATGGGGTCACACTGTTAATCCCAGCCCTTGAAGGTAGAGGTAGAGATCTCTATAGTTATCAGCCAGCCTACGGTGTACAGAATGAGTTCTAGGCCAACCAAGGCTATGTAGTGAGACCTGTTTCAACAACAGTAACAGAAGATATTTGGGGACTGGGATTATTCTTTTAGAACATACATTATTGCTCTTATAAAATACTTCTCATCTCTAGAAGCAATTTTTGTCAATATCTCATAGGAAAAATGATATTGACAACATTATTATTCCTCCCCCCACTTACTGTTGTGCAGTGCAGTCAAATTTGTCACCTACACAATTGCTGTCCTTGGGGTGGAGAGATGCCTGCACATTCAAGAGCCATGTTCCTTTCAGCCATACATAGAGACACCTTTTGGCATAGTGTACAACTGAATATTACATGAGGCATGGTTAACTAACTATATTATTTGTTATTATGATTTTTAATTAAAGTTTTGAGTTGAGATGCTTGCATCTCTGATTTTTACCTTTCATATATCAAAATACGAATTTATAAACAACAATTTTAAATTTTAAAAATTAGTCTTTGAATACTTGGTATTTTTCACACCCCGACGGGTAGTGCTCGAAACTGCACAATAAACCAGAGCCCCTTGCACTTCTTGAAGTCTAGTGCGAGGAGAGCTGAGTGCTTCTGCAGATGGAGCACACCAGTCTCCCCTGCACAGGGGAGGAAGCCATGTTCTCCTGGCGGCAACAGAGAAAGCTCACGTGCAGAGGTGAGTGAGTTGGCCCTGGCTAACCAGCTTCGGGGAAGAAAGGGAAATAATGATTGCAGATTTTGAAATCTAGATTGTGGATTGGAATAGGTCTGACGGTACAGTAAGAGATAGGATATCCTTTCTCACGGGGATAGGTAAAGCTTTGGCTTAAACAAAAGATCTCTGGTATGATGTGTATTTTAGAACTGCCTGCAGTTTAAACTGGCCGAGGAGAGTGGAAGAGTTGGTAGGAGAGTGTTTCTTCTGTTATTAGAAACTGACTCAGATCATACTGTCATGGTCTCTAATGATAATGTTTACTTTAGATAGAAATATGTGTTCTTACAAAGTTGTATTTTGGTTCTGGAGTGAAATGAATGAAAACTTGAACTGATGGTTTTTACATAACTGAGGTTATGTATAAATAAAATAAACATTCTAAGATTTAGAAGGGTTTACACTAAATATTACATCCTTCTTCTCCCCCCCCCCCCCCCCGTTACTTACAGGTATTTACCTCCTGAGTGCTTTGTAGTTGGAAAAGAACCGCCGAAGATCTCCAACAAGGTTGATGTGTGGTCAGTTGGAGTCATCTTCTTCCAGTGTCTCTATGGGAGAAAAGTAAGTTGTGTCACACCAGCTTCAGCTGTGTGGAAAGAAGTTAAGATGAAGGGTTTTTTGACATGCAAAATTTTGGTAACTTAGACTTAGTTTAGATACTTCCAAGACAAGGCACGTATCTTGACTGTTTCCTGGATCAGAATGATCTTGACAGTTGATTGGTTCATCTTTCCTCTTCCTTAGCCTTTCCCTTTTCAAAACATTTTCTGTTGGCAGCTCTGGAGTTAAGCACTTTGCAGTGTCCTTTATTCCTTACACTTTCTCTTAACCCCCACTACCCTGCAGACATACAGTCTGTGTACCATTTCCTCCTATAACTCCTCAGAGAATGCCGTCAAACTATTTTTCCCAAATCATAAATGCAGGTTGTCATGGATAATGTATAGTTTGCATCCCACCCAGTCTCCATCACTGTGAGACAGTGGTGGAAGAACCGGTCTAGAAATGTGCAGCATAGAAAAACTGTCTTTTTCTGCATTCTGTTGCTGAGATTAACATCCTGACCAAAAGCAACTTAGGCAGGGAGGAATGTATAGGTTGGTTTGAAGGCAACAGTCCACCACCAAGGGAAGCCGAGGTAGAAACCAAAGCAGGAGGTCATGGAGGAGCACTTCTCTGGCTTGTTCAGTTTACCCAGCTCTTTTTGTTCACTCAAGGACCACCTGGCCAGGGTTAGCCCTCTCAAACCAGTTATCAATTAATAAAATGCCCCATAGACATACCCATAGGCCAGCCTAATGGAGGCAGCTCCTCGGTTGAAGTTCCCAAAAGCTATAGCTTGTGATAAGTTGCTAAAAACAGACTGGTCTAGATTCCAAACCCAGGTCTCCTGACTCCAAATCTAGATCCTTTCTCTCCTCCATCACAGGGCTTATCTGCTGAGAACTGACTGAATAGGCATTTCCAGCCTGCTTATAGCTATTACGGTGTTTCTGAGAGACCACATTCCCAACTTCCCAGTAACTGAGGACAAGATGTTAAAATAAAAATCATTTTTGTGGTGGGCTCGGTGGTGATTCTTTGTTTTATATATTTATTTCAATATTTTATTCTTTTTTTTTTTTTTTTTAAGCCATTTGGTCACAATCAATCTCAACAAGACATTCTTCAGGAAAACACAATACTAAAAGCCACAGAAGTCCAGTTCCCTGTAAAGCCAGTTGTAAGCAGTGAAGCCAAGGTATTAATCTCATAATGTTTTGTGGAGTGTACGGGCTGTGTTTCCAGTGTGGTCAGTGCTTCGCTAGCCACAATGGCAGGAATGGCTGCTGCAACATGGCTGCTGATCTGCTCTGGAAATGGGCTGCTTCGGCCTTTGGATATGCTGTTCTTCATCTTTAAGCACTCAGACATGCTTCCTGAGTTCTGTGTGCACAGCAGCTTGCTTTTCTTTGAAAATTAGGGAGAAACCACAACATCTGAACCCTTCATTACTTCTAGGTCTTATTCAGTTTGCCCATCTTATGCTGAGATACTTACGTATATAAAAAGAGGGACTAACGAGATGGTTCAGTGGTTAAGGCACTGGCTGCTCTTCCAGAAGACCCCATCTATTCCCAGCAACTTCACACATTACCGCTGCCTGCATAACTCCAGTCCTAGGGGATCTGACATCCTGTCTCTACCAGGACACACATGCTTCACTGACATTCATGTAGACAAATACTCATACAAATAAAATAGTAAATTTTGAAAAATAAAAGTATTAATAAGAAAGAATAGGTGTAATAGCTACTATTTTTATTTATTATTATTGTTTTGGTTTTTTAGTTTGGTTTTTTGAGACAAGGATTCTCTGTGTCCTGAATCACGTTATAGACCAGGCTGGCTGGCCTTGAACTCACAGAGATCTGCCTGCCTCTGCTGGGATTACAGCTGCACACCACTGTGCCCAACTCAGCAATGTCTTGTGCTTTTATGCACACTTACTTTTGTAAAGTGAGAGATCAGCCACAGCATGGCAAAAACACCTTGCTTAGAGTCTTGTGCCAAGCACAGCGCTCTCCTGCCAACAGCAGATATCACAGCTTGTTCTCTGTGCTGTGGTGCACTGAGTCAGGACTTAGTTCAGGAGAGTCCACATTCTCAGAAACCCACTCCTAATCTGGGTGTGTCTCCTTGGTGAGAGCCTGAAACCTAGAGCTCATTCAGAAGAAGCCTTCTGTGACACCGAGTGCATGTGCTTCCAGCGGCTTTCCTTCATTTGTGCGCATCCCGGTGAAACCACAGAATGCTGTACTCCAGGCCATAGAAACACTGAGCTGTGATCTCAGTGAGGCAGAGGCAGATGGAGCTCTGAATTTGAGGCCAGCCTGATTTTCATTGCAAGTTCTAGTCCAGCCTGCATAGTGAGATTGTGTCTCAAATAATAATAATAAAGCACTACAAGGTGTTTGCAGTCAGTGCTGCCTTTAAAATTAAAGAGATGCTGACCTCCTGAACTCACACTTTATTGGAAATTACCCTTAAGTCTTTATTGGTTTGGTTTTGTATTGTGTTTTCTTAGTTTGTTGTTTTTGTTTTTGTTTTTGTTTCTTTTGTTTCGGTTTTTTGAGACAAGGTCTTTGTGTAGACCAGGCTGGCCTCAAACTCAGAGAATTGCCCACCTCTTCTGGGATTAAGGGTTTGTGTTGCCACAACTGGTTTTGTTTTGTTTTGTTTGAGACAGGGTCTCACTCTAGTCCAGGCCAGCCTTAAATATAACCTAAGCTGGTCCCCTCACAGCAATCTTCCTGTTTTAGGCTCCAAAGGGCTGGCATTTCAGGTGTGAACCTCATTACTTGGTAGTTAGAATAATTTGATAATTTAAATAATGATTTAATAAGCATATTATATACTTAAATATACATATATTTTAACATAATGGTTTTGGGGTGTGAGGGTTGGTTTGTGGGTTTTTGTTGTTTGTTGATTTTTGAGACAAGGTCTCACTGTACCTCTGGCTGGCCTAGAACTCACTCTGTAGACCAGCTTTCTTTTTAAAACTAAAGATGCAGAGTTGATCTAGGAAATAGAAACCCTAACTGGAGTGCTCTATGTTCATCTCACCTTCACCTAAAGACAGTCATTCTAAATAAGAAGAAGAAATTAAGGCTTCTTACAATTTGGCCAAACAAAATGATAACAAAATGAAGTTAGAGTCAGAATATTGTTTCACAAAAGAAAAATACCGCAAAAGAAATCTTGAACTTTTTTTAGAGGCTAGAAACATGACTCGGTGTTTAAGCGCACTGGCTGCTCTTCCAGAGGGCCTGGGTCCAGTTCCCAACCCCCACATGGCAGCTGTCGTAACTCCAGTTCCAGGGGATCCAATACCCTCTCACAGACAGACATGCAGGCAAAACACCAGTGCACATGAAATAAAAAAATAAATTAAAAATAAAGAATTGTGTAAGCAGAAATGGAACTTTCAAGCAATAATAATTGAGTCTATAATGTGGCACCAGTAAGTAACAGTGGAGGGTTCAAATTGGAGTGAAAATATCATCGTACCCCCAAAAGTTCTTAAGGTTTGAACTTCATATAAAGTGTGTTCTGTTTATGGTCTTAACTGTGTCCTCGCTTCTGTAGCAGTTGGGTTGGTATTTAGAAGGTAGAAGATCATTTGCGTTGCCCTCTCTGTCTTTTGAAGGCCTTCATAAGACGCTGTTTGGCTTACCGAAAAGAAGATCGATTTGATGTACACCAGCTGGCAAATGACCCATACCTTCTGCCACACATGAGAAGATCAAATTCTTCAGGAAACCTACACATGTCTGGGCTGGCAGCAGCTCCCACACCTCCTTCTTCAAGCATAATTACTTACTGACTCTCCTCCAACAGTGGCATGATTTCTTTGATTGGCTTCCAGATGCCTACTTGAATTTGAGTGCATTTGAGTGTTTTTGTTTTTGTTTTTCCACGGGACATGGTTAAGAAGCGATTGTGAACTAAAGCTCTCCCTGGAGTCACTTGTGTGAGAGTGGATCATGGACAGTGGCTGAGTGCGTACTCCTCATGCTCCTGGAGCAGCATGACACAGGAACACCATGTTACACTAGAAGGAGGACACTGTAAATAACGTTTATAATGCCTAAATATATTTGATTGTTACCAGAGAGTTCTCATATGAAGGGTAGTTTTTCATTATTTAAGAACACATGGAAAAATTATGAGACATTTCTAAGACGGGAGCTACAGGGCCTGGTACAGCGTCAGCACTCGGCAGCTCATCTGCAGAAACCAAAGCGAGAATGGAGTGACAGCGGCCGGTGTGTTTTATAACGGAATGTGAGAATTAGGGTTTTGGACAGTTACAGACTTTGTCATTTGCCTATTCTGGCTTTTACCAAGTTGTACCTCGAATCACAAATCCGTGGTCCGCCGCACCCCCATCCCCCCTTAACTGGTTGTGTTAAAGGGAGAGCTGTCATTTCTGGACACTTTACACCTTTAACACAAAGAGCTGCCTATTTCAAATCAGTTAAAGTTACTAAATTATAGTATTTCCAGGGCTTTCAGTGTTTTAGAATTAACAGGCATTTTTCTTTTGTTTCCAGGCCTCGTTCATTAAAATAGGAGACTGTGTAACCCAAAGCAGGCCAGTTCTATGCAGGATGATGATAAATTCCCTTCTGGCTCTATTGTAAATTACTGTACAGATGTCATATTACAATTACTGAGTTTCAGCAGCTTATTCTTGTACAAATGTTTAAAAATACGGCTTTTCTAATTGGATATTGTATTTTTTTTAAGTCTTCTTGAAGGCGCTTTAATTGCTGCTAAATGATATTGCTTTTTTGCTAAAAAAAAAATTGAATGACCTCCTTGAAGGCACAAGTTGACTGTACATCATAGAGAGATATTAAAAGCAGGCATTCATTAACAATCAAGGCATGTGAAATGATCCATGTTAGGCATATTGAGTTCTTTAAATCAGTCTTTTAGGTTCTAGAGCTGTGGAGCACATAGATACTAGATTTATAAATTGTTCATGGTTATTCTACATTTCTAGAAAGCTCTTAGCATCAAGGTGGGATCACAGTCCCATAGAATGTTTCTTGTGGTTTGTACAGATTTGTTAAAATGTGAACATTTTCTAACTGCCTTGTGTAGTAGAAACCAATATTTTTCAGGATGCTGTATTTCATTCTTGTAGGGAATTGTTTTTCTTTATTGTCACAGTCATAATGCTGAGACTTCCACGTGAGCTGTCCACGGTGCAGAAAACAGGCTTTCCCTACCAAATGCCCTTTAACGTGTTCAGCTAAACTGTGGCTCTTACTTGATGTTGCAAGCCATTTTGTTTTTTGTTCTTTGTTTCCCCCCCCCCCCCATTGTACATAGACAACATTGTTTGTTTAAGATGCTGCTGGAATTATAGAGAATGTAGCCAAACAGTAATAAACAATGACAGTTAAAATGTAAAGACTATGAAGATTACATTCAAAGAGAGTTTTCAAGATGTAGGGTACTAACTTAGCTCTTTACTGCCAAAGTTGGTGAGTAGTTTCCTTAAGCGTACTCAAGTATGAAGTGTCATCAGGGCTCATCCTGGAGGCACCTCACAAGCATCAGGAGCACTTTCAGGGTGGGGCTGACTCCTTTGTGGATTAGGATAGGAACCCCTGAGCGCGCTGACACGGTCACTAGGCGCTGGCAGTCACTGAGGGCTTGCAGTTGCCGCCTGTAAGTTTAAAGTTGGACAGTTGAGCATGTGCGGGCTGAGTGGGACGGGGTCTGATACCAGCACATTTGCAAGTGAGTGAGAGGAACCGAGTGTCAGACCCTAAAGGAAGCGAGGCGGGGAGATTTGAATGTGAGGCCAGGTTGAGCTCTAGAAAGACCAGACCGCGTCTCAAAAACACCAAGAAGGAAAGGGAAGAGAGGAGGAAAATAGAAGAAAATTGTTTCCTTGAGTTCATTTCAGAATCAAGAGGTGTGTGTTGGGGCAGAGGCTGTTGAGATGGCTCACCAAGCCTGTTGACCTGAGTGCTGGAAGGAGAGAATCGCTACACACTAATGTTTAGAAAAAATGTAAGTAAAAGTGTATCAAGATGAATCAACTTACCCATGTCTTTCAAGTTTTTCCAAATACTTGGGCTAAATGAACCACTTCGCAAGGAACTGGTGCTTATGGTTAAATAATTTCCATGTTGCTCTGGCAGTTTCAACTCGTTTGTTTTGAGGTTTTAGTTGTTTCCTTGTCTTCTGGAGCCAGCACTTTCTGCAGGTCAAGCCTGGAGTTGTCACCCTTGAAAGTCGCCATACAGGTCGGGGGTGTAGTTCATTGGTAGGGCGCTGTACTTAGCTCATGTAGGGTCAGTCCTCAGAATCCCTTCCCCCAAAATAAAACAGTAAACACATTCGATTTAGTAATGTGACCGTTGAGGGGAATGAAGTGTGGAAGCTGTTACAACAACGGGGAAGTTGGGGCAGGGCATGTGTGGGTTTTCCTTGTGGTCACCCTCGTTTTCCTATGAAAGAACTTGCGTTCAAATGTGAACAAACTTCTGCAAATACCTCATTAGAGGGAGCCAAAATGGTGGGGTCTCAACAAAACATCACTGTATTGTCCAGCTTTTGGTGTTTGCCTTGACCTATTAAATGCACTGTTGATGACTGTTTTGGTGGAAATGTACCTAGCTTATGTTGCTAGTTTAATGATTTAATTACATTGCTCTCTGTGTGTGTGTGAGATCTTTTTCTAGTTCCACTTTAAATTTCCACGGGTTTTTGATCATTTTTTTCCTCTGAATACACTAAATTTCAGTGTTCTGAATACTTAACCTAATTCCAAAACTGCTTTGGCAGCTAGTTTCTAAATTGAATTCTTGGATTTTAGTCTATTCTGTGGTAGTTTCAGAGGGTGTGCAGCTTGTCCGTTTCAATCTGAGTTGGCTTTCCCATCCAAAACACATCTCCAATTATTACCTCCCTTCCCCCATCCATGTATTCATTTTATTTATCTAGGGTCTGGTTATGTAGCCCAAGCTGGCCTCAGAGTTGACGGCAGAGTCCTCTTGCCTCGGCCTCCAGAATACTGGAATTTTAGGTGTCTGCTACTTCATCCTGTTTGAAGAAATTTTTTTCAGTAGGAAACATTGGAGTGTGTATAAACCAAATTCAGAATTTGTTTTCATAAAGCCATTCCAAAAATTGACAGAAAGTTTCAGACTAGCAGGGGGTTGTGGCTTTCGCCCGAGTCCCCTTGCGCCTTCAGCTCTGGGGTGTGGACGCCTGCACAGACAGCAATGTCTAGAGGCAACCAAACAGCTAAGCCTTTGCCATTCGGAAGCTCGGTGTTGACAGCTGTTGTCTAGGTTCCCCGTCTCCTGCAGAGCTGTGTGGAGTAGAGTTCACTGCGCTCAGAATGGTGCCCAGACGAGCTTTTTAAAGCTCACCCATCATCTGCTTTCACCGAATGCATAAAAGGCAGTCCGCTCAGGTTCCTGTGACAATTCCAATTCCTTCAAGAAAAAAGTTGCTTCTCAAGAAAGAGATAATTAGATTACCAGAGAAAAGAAGGTGAGCAAACATAGGGATTTGAAAGTGACAGGGAAAAAGCAGTTTGGAGGGAAAATAAGCAGTGCCACAGAAGGAGTGGGCCTTGTCAGTTCCACTGTTCTCGCAGAAGCACCTTGTGCTCTTCAGCTGTCTGTGGAACAGCCAGTGAATTAAGACAGGAGGAGGAACTGCTCTCCAAAAGAAGAAGCCGACGTGACAGCCACGTGTTGAGTGATGCTCAGGTGGGAAGGACAGAAGTTGGGCATAGTGACCCATGCCTGCAACCTCAGGATCAGGGAGGTGTGGAGGGAACGGTGTGAGTTGAAAGCCAGGGCCAGCCTGAGCCATAAAGACTGTCCTGGAGGGAGGGAGGGATGGGTGGCGATGATAGACACATATCTATCAGGAACACTGTGAGTTGAAGGCCTGAGCCATGAAGACTGTCTGGGAAGAGGGAGGGAGGGAGGGATGGGTGGAGATGATAGACACATATCTATCAGGAACACTGTGAGTTGAAGGCCTGGGCCATGAAGACTGTCTGGGAAGAGGGAGGGAGGAAAGAGAAGACATCAGCCTTTTGAGGACGCTGTTGGCAGTGATCAGGCTCTCCTGCAGACCCAGTGCTGTCCCTGCTGTGTTCCCTTGCCTCCTGCAGCCAGATGCAGCCACCCATGAGTAGGACCTGTGTGCCCTCCCCAGAGAGGCTTCCCTTCCCATGGAGGAGCAGCTCTAGCTTCTCCCTTCCCACTAGTCTTTTCTTAGTGAGAACTCTAGAACTGACTCAGTCGGTCGCTCCCTCAAAACGAAAGGCCCTGGAACTTGGGAGAAGCTTCATCAGTGTGTCCCTCCAAGTCGTAGGACTGGAGCCCATACTATACTCCAGGTGCTCAAGCACAGCCTTCCAAGCAGATCCTGGCCACTGAGTGAGTTTCAAGAGTGTGTACACTTCAAGGCCCTTAGACTGTTGGGGAAAGCTATAAGCCTTGGGCCAAACATTGCAAGCCCGGCAGCCTATCTGAGTTAAATGCCTGGTGTGTGCAAGTGTGTTAATTCATCCATTCCGCAGGGGACGCCCAGGTCTTCTGTAGGACAGGGTAGCCATCAAATTAGACACCAAAGCTGCTAAAAACGGAGTGTGATAAATGTTGGCAGTTGTGTTTTAGGTGTTTCAAAATTCATTTTGTCTAGTAATGAGCATACCTTATTTTTAAATAGCTAGGGATAGGATGGTGCCGGGGTGGGGTGGGGATGGAGGGGTGTTTCCAATTTGGAAGTCCGCTCTGACTTTGCCTTCCATGTTAGTCTATTATGTGATCACAAGTCACTAACCGCTACGGGAGGCTTCTGTATCTGTAAAATGTCTACTCGCCCCTGCCTGCCATGAACCCAGCACAGTGAGTTAGCACAGGACCCGATGACACGGGAGTACACAAGAGAGGGTTAGAGATTCCCTGTCCCCCCATGGAAACCATTGGGAGGCCCCAAGAAGAGATAGGAGTCTGGGCAGCAGCCAGCACCTGCTTTTCCTGTGTCTGTGAACCTGGATCTGGGCATGACTTGAGTTGTAGGCCTGCCTGTGGCTGGGGCACAGCAGGCTCTCGTGTCCCTCCCCTGCCCGAACACACTCATCTTTGGGAGGCCAAGCACATTCCTGGGGGCGCAGCTGGACTCCCCAGACTAATGCTGCTCCCCACTCTGTGCTCTATGGATCTCAAGCCACCACGGACACTAACACCGGTGGCCTTGGACTAATGCACAATTTTAACTCCAGTAGGGATGTGTTTTTCTTCAATTTGCAAAGCTTATCCAGCAGCGGTTTCAACTCTAAGTCTTTAAAAGAAACTTTGAAGGAACACCGCCCAGAATTATCAGATCGTGCACATCAGGTACGGAATTCCCCAGTCGTGATCAGGTTAAGGAATTTAAACAGCATGGAAGGATTATCCTGTGTGTGTATGGAATCAACAGCGGGTTTACCTTCAGACATACTTATCTTTGCCTCTGGCCAGCAATGTGTGTGTTTCTGTTTCTTGGAGAGGTTTTGTCTTTGAGGGGGAAGGAACTATGCTAAGTATAATAAGCCAGTATAATATAAGCCAGTATATTTTGCTGGCTTTCTTTTCTCTTTAATTCTAAAGGAAGGCCTTAACTTCTAGTATTAAATAGGCTGATTTGTAAGGGTGACTTAGAGAAAATAACAGGCTTTCTGGTGTCATGTATGAAACATGCTCATTCTGCCAAATGACCACAGAATGGCTTGTGGCATTTCTAGTTCCGTGGAGCTCACTGTCTCCATTAACTCCCACATTTCCAGAAGAGACCATCCTTGCAGATGAAAGCGCTTAGGAGAGGTCTCGGTCCTGCGCTGGTTAGGAGGGTGGGTGAGCGTGCCTGCATTCGATTAGTGGCCTGGCACAGGAGACCCAAGTAGCAACGGTCTCGTGTTGAACGTGTAACTTGAGACCTCACAGGGCGTCCTTGCTTGCATCTCAGGCCAGCCATGTTGGCAATAGAACTTTTCCCTTCTGGTTTGGAGAGTTTGGGTGAAACCACGATGGAAACATTGCTCCACTCGTTTGCCGTTACCACAGGATTAAAAGTCAAAGCCAAGCGGGGCCCTGGTCTCTGTAAGAAACTGCTTCCCGAGTGCCTTACCCCTTCCTTAATGCACAGGGTGTACTTCAGAAAAAAACAAAACAAACAAACAGTGACAACGGGAGTGTCAGCATGTGACTGTCCCCTGTGCCATCAAATGTCGGGGTTTTTCCTCCACACCCCACACCCCCAGTTTTGAGTTTTATGATGTTACTTTTTCCATTGAATCAAATGGTGTATTTGGATAGGTTAAGCTAGAGTTCCAAGTCCCCTCACCGCCCACAAGAAAAGCTTGGTTTTCATTCCATGCAAAGGCATACTCCGGCCTGGTAAGCCTCCTGGCGACTCTCCAAGCCAGCTGTCCTTGGTGCGGGGCCCTGGCTGAAGGAAGGATCCTTGTGTTCATCACACTCGCTCGTTTGGCGGTTCTGTTCACACGCTCTCAGCCACTGGCGAGGAGGAGCAGCCAGGGAGGGCACCTGAGTTCTCAGGGCTCTAACTGTGTAGTTCCTGACTTCATGCTGCTGCCGGCTCAGCTTCAGTAGCTTGACACACAACCTGGTTCTGCATGTAATCTGTACTTTGAAAAGTCAGATGTCTACGGAGTCTCCGGAACACAGGGTCACGGCCTCCCAGATTTGGGGATCGCGGAGCACGAGGCACTCAGCTGAACGCCTGACCCGGAGGACCCTAGCAGTTACAGCAATTGTACCCGTTAGGAGGCGACAGTGCGCTCTCTCGGCACAGACTCGCGGCTCCGCTGGGATGTGCCTCTCCCTCTGCCGTCTCTGTTTGGGGCCTTAGAGCTTCTAGGACTGCGTGAACACAGGATGGGCCGTTAGCGTTGGGCACCTCTCCCCACTGCGAACATGAAGTTGTTCCTTCTGTGTTTTGATGTCCAGTTATCTCCACTAGCCTCTCTAGTGACTGCAAATTCAGGAGAACCTTCCCCTTCAGCTTTCACACAAGGAACAGGATCGTGTGGTATGTTTCGTAATGTTCCCTCCATCAAGGCCCAAACAGATCCCCCAACTCCTGGAGTCCCAAGCCTAAGAGTGGGATAAACTGAAACTGCCACCCAGATCCGTGCCACGTCCTTCAAGAAAGGATTCACAGCAACAAGACGCTGAACTTTAACTGTGTCTGAGGGTCTGGACTAGACCACAGCAAGCTAGAGCTACACCATCTTGTAGGTTTGAATGGGGCGAAATGTAGGTCTAGCCTCATAGAGTAGGTCTAGTCTCATAGTGTGGCAGCAGGAGCGGAGCAGAGCTGGGCCTGGGGACCCCAAAGCTTAACTGATCAAATGACCACACTCTCTGTGGGCATCTTTTTTCCTTTCTATATAAAAGTATGTTCTCAGAAGTGTTCAAATGTCAGCCTTGTCGTCGTCTTTGTCTTGATTAAGATTCCCGACACAGTTTAGAAACCTTTGAAGTGACTTAATTCTGGCCAACACTTGATGATTCATGATGGTAGGGAAAAAAATCATGATTTTTTCAGAAGAACGATTCTATTGGAAAATCTAAAGGATCTGTTTCTGTTTGCTACCCATCTTTTTGTGGACCCCTGACCCTCCGTTGGGAGGTGAATGAAAAAACTCAGCTGAGATGTCAGAGGCAGAATCCCCGTGGGGCCACCCCCGCAGGGAGGACAGAGGAGGCTGAAGTCTCTCCGCAGCCTCCCTTGTCTCTTTATGCCCCTGCTTCGTCTAGGGTTGTGGCCCAGGTGCCACACGAAGCCTGAGTGGCGCCGGCCCTCTCTGCCCTCTCACCACTTGGAGCTGCGAGCACAGCAGTTCACTGACAGACAACAGCAAACCCAAACGCGGCCCCTGCATGGGGCCACGGTGGTCACACAGCAGCCACTGGGCCTCAACTGCCGCTTCTGCCTTGAGGACCGAAGGACACCTGCAGGAGGAGCCTCACCACTGCAGGCCTTCTGGCCAGAGACTGCCCGCCTGTGGCAGATGGACAGCATTCTCCAGCCTCGTGTGATTTCCACATACCTCATTGCCCAAGTCAGAAAAGCCTATGAGGTTCTCCAAACCTTCTCTGTCTCTACAAAAGGCAAGGTCGGCAGGGCCGGATGGTCTAAGCACCTTAGCTTGGCGTTCAAGGCCTTGCAGGACAGTATTCTGCCCGATTCCATCCCCAGCGGTACCCAGCCATGGCCCCTCTCCATCCGCGAAGGGTGTGTCGCCCCAAAACCGCACGTGCTACTTCCCTGCCCGTCTTGAAAGACGCTCTTCCCTCTTCCTGCACCCAAGAGAACGCCCGCCTATCTGTAAGCCTTCGACGGACTGCCTGCACAGACTGTCCCTTACCCATCTCCGGGGCTGAAACTGCTAATTGCTTGGGCTCGGGATGCTCGCCAGCGCCTGGCGTCCCAGGGCAGGCGCGGGCAGCGAGGCGGGATGCTGCACCAGATTGGGTCCCGGCCACGCTCCTCACAGACTGGACCCTTTCGGGCGTGTATCCCCGGGCTCCCCGCAACCTCCCCCTAACCCAGCGGCTGGAAAGAGCCAGGGAGCCAGAGCACGCCTTCCTCCTTTGCTGGCCACGCCCTGGGCCCTGCAGGGCCGGCCCGTAGACCCCGCGGCCTCCGACGGGGCGCAGCTTTTCCAAGTTCGCAGCACCACCTGGTGCCCGGCAGTGGTCACTGCGGCGCCTTGTTGGGACAGAGCCGAGGCTTGGTCCAGCACAGATCTACAAGGACCTGGATTCAAAGCTTCCCCGCCTGTGAAACTGCAGCCTTCCTAGCCTCGGCTTGAGGATCCTGAGAAGGAAGCCTTGAGGAGAGGCCTGCTGTTTCTGAGGAAAGCGCTTGGGGGCCTGCTCTCAGATTATCACGTCTCTCTAAATGTGCTCCCTTTTCTCACTAAAATAGTAAAAAATAATAATAATAATAATAATAATAATAGTTTATCAACATATATTTAAAATATGTGCATTAAACTAGAAAAAAATAGTTTTATTCCGTGCACCACAGTTGGTAACACATCCATAGGACCAAGTCCAAAGCCTGAAGCTGATAAGCCAATGGGTGGGCTCTGTCTCCCTCCCTCTTCTCTCTTGCTTGCTCGTTCTGTATCTCTGTCTCTCCCTCCCTCTCTCTTCTCTCTCTCTTCCTTCTCCCCTTCTCCCTCCATCTCGTCCTCTTCCTTCCTCCCACCTTACCTAGTAAAGACATGAATTTGAAAACACAAACCTCCTTTTTTCACCTTTTATACCTTTTAATATTTGGTTATTCCCCAAAAGAACCAGCCTCAGCAGAGCCTGCTATCAGACCCAGTGAGCTCCAAGTTCCATACTTGGTTCAGAGGAACCTGTCTCATGCTTTAATTTAGCCTCTAACCAAGCAGCTGGTATTTGTTGTAACACATCCACCCCTTCCTGCCCCGGAGGCGCCCAGAGCTGGTCACCAGACTTAAATGAAGCCATGTTACAGGTGTGTGCCTACTGTTCCTGACAATTAACAGCATTTCTCCTGAGAACAAGGCCCAAACCATGCCTAGACACAATGACTACCCCTGCCACCGGGGCCTGTCCCTAGCACAGCTGTTGGCACCAGACAGGGACAGTCTAGTGAGGAATGCTAAACTGATTCCCAAACCTGCCAGCATTGCAGATCCAGCAGCACAGACGTGTTGGGGAGGCAGGAGACTCCATGTCTGGCCAACCACAGCCAACCACAGCCAACCACAGATGGGAGAGGATGACCACCCACGGCTTCTCCAGAAAATACAGCTTCAGAGAGCTAAGGTGGAATCCAGCTTTTCCAGACTTTAAGTAACCATTTCCCCAATGCATACAGTAGCACCACCTCCGCACATCTGTAATTCCAGTGCGGCAGAGGTGGAGGCGGGAGGGTCAGGAATTCACCACCACCCTCAGCCACACAGCAAGTTCAAGGCAGCCTGGGCTACCTGAGACCCTGTTTCAACAATAATGATATGATTATACAGGGATACAGAAGAGAAGAAATGAGACATCTCCGTAACCTGCCCCCCAGTTATCCTAAGTCAAAGGCTTTTTGAAGATGCTTGCCCTGAGCCTCAGGCAGACTTCTTTGTGTTTGCGTGTGCCTATGTGAGCATGCGCACATACATGGGCCCCACGGGACAGCATTGGTTGTTCTTCACATGTTGACCACCTGGTTTTTGAGACAATGCTCTAGCAATCAGCAGGTAGGCGAGGCTGGCTGGCCACCGGGGCTCCACCTGTCACCTGTCTTTGCCTCTCCGGTGCTGAGATTACAAGCACCTGTTACCACGCCTGGCCTTTTTTTTGGGGGGGGGGGCTGGTTTGAGACAGGGTCTGACTACATGGCCCTGGATGGCCTTGCTATGTAAGTGGAACTTGCTAAGTAAAGCAAACCGGCCTCAAACTCACAGAGATGCTCCTTCTGCCTCCAGAGTTCTGGGAATAAAAGTGTGCACCACTATGCCTGGCTATGCCTTTCTCTTTCTTTCTCTCTCTCTCTCTCTCTTCTTTCTTTTTTCATGGGTTTCGGGAGTATCAAACTTACTTCATCATGCTTGCAAGGCAGGCACTGAACCAACTAAACCATCAGCCTTTGTGAGAAGGTGTTTTCTCATCATTCGAATCTCCCCTGGCACCTGGGAGAAGCCCCCTCCCGCCCCCACCCTTCCTTTGGCCTGTCACTCCAGAGTTGGAATAATTCCTTATGCTGCTGCTTCCCTGGTCTTCTACTTAGTCACTTGGTTTGATTTTTCAAGAGGCCAATCTTAGTTAGCATTCTAGAGTATCCACAAGGCTACCGTTACCCAAGTACCTAACAGTACCTTGGTGGTACTTACCTAAGCTCGTGTATGCAAAGGGCTGCAGCAGAGCTGAAAGGCCTGCTGGTGCTCAGAAAGCAGAGGGCTCCGGGGAAGAGGGAGACACCCTCCTTCTTGAGAGGCGGCATAAAGGATCGTGCTCTGGGAGAAAATGCTTTGCTGGATTGTTAAAGTACGCTGTGTGTGGAAACGTGTGTGCGGCTGAAGCACAGCTTCCTTGGAAAAGTCCACAGGTGCCCTCATAGGGACCGGGAGAACCAAAACGGACTTTCAGAGGAGCGGTTGCAGGCCCCCTGCAGAGACTGCGGAAGCATCATCTGAGTCCAACCCGACCCGAGTGAGTGGAGAGCCTCCACAGGGGAATCCTCATAATCCTGGTGTGTCTTCCTCTTCATACGTCACGCGGGATAGTGTTTTGTGGGTGTAAGGGTGGCTGCATGCTCCGTGCGATGGTGGTAAGACAGGCAAAAAGTCTGAGCCATCGGAGAGTGGATCAGCCCAAGGTGAATATGGGGATTATAAAATCTAACAGGGTGGCTGGGCCTTATTGTGATAGCAGGTTAAATAATACTGCCGTAATAATTATAAAAATAATAAGAAACGTTAGTTAGCCCATTGCCCATTTATTTTCAACAACTGAAGTTGCTAGTGGTTGTGAGCCACCATGTGGGTGCTGAGAATCGAACTCCTGTCCTTTGCAAAAGCAGCAAGTGTTCTTAACCAGCGAGCATCTCTCCAGGCCCGGGGAAGACTTTTAAATGACGACAAAAAGCGCTTCTTCCGGCTGGACTCAGAAAGCTGTGGATATGGGAGTGCGTGCTGTCAGCCTGAGTGCAGGGGAAGCCGAAAAACTAAGCAATACAACTTCTCATCCCTGAATGGTCTTCGGGGACTCGGTCCCTGCTGGGCTGGTTCACAGAGCTTATCACTGGCTAAGGTCCCCGTGAATATCAGGGATTGGAGGACCACAGTGGACAGACAGGCTGAGGGAACCAAGCACGAGGGCGGCTTGGATTCCCAGTTCACCAGGCCTGACTGATTCAGCGGGGACCTTGGATCTAGTAAAGGACTTCCAAAGCTTTACTGAACCCTTGGAGGGCTTGTGAGCTATAGAAGAAAGGAGAGGTTCTAGAAAGCCTGTGTGATTTAGACAGACGTGTAAATGAGCTTTGTAAAATGTTAAATCGAAGGGAGTTGAAAGGACAAAGCAGAGCAGCAGAGCGAGGTGTCTATCTGGGTACTCAAAGGCAGATGTATCGTGGCTCATAGGGACCTCAGCGCTGGGAGGCCTTATGGCCCGAGCAACAGAAGAAACAGATGACAAAGCAGTGCAAGTGAACGATATTCAGCTTGATTGGTGATGGGCAGTTGTTGCCAGAGCGTGCAGTGTGCATTTCTCCTCTGCCTGTAGTGGGGAGGGAGACTGTTCAACTTGAGGTCCTTTTGGCAGCCAGGTGTGGCTGATGGCAGTGGGACCAGGGCCGTGATGCTGGCTGGGGGCCTGTCAAAAACCAAGGAGCTGGCTGCCAAAAGTTCCCTGCCCCATGATGGCCACCTGACTCTACCTTAGTCAGTAGCTTCACGCGTGCTCCTGGGGTCTGTATTCACTGGCCTCCGTGTGTCCTCCTTAAGGAGTTTAAACAAAGGCCCTGTGTGAGGCTGAAAGGACTTCCAGGAGCCGTAAGGCTGTTGGCTGAAATTCCCAGTGTTCCCACTGCTGTGACAGTGGCGTAATTGTTAGGGTGAGACTGAGTGCTTTCTGGTTGGATTTAAGGCCCTCTTCACAAGACAGAATTCACAGCAGATGTTGTAAACCCAACCTGTGGTTGAAGACTAGTGGGGAGCTAACTGCTATCATTTTGTTAAACAGAGGTGATGTGCACATCAGATTGTCTTCTAAACGTTGCTTTTCATATCTGCAGATAACTACTCTGCCCCAGCCCCTCACAGAGGGAGACCTAAGGGCTGATACGCTCTTTGAGACTCACCTGGTTAAACTCCTCTAAACAAGAGACTGTTACCGTGGCACGGTGGCCAATACTTCGTCATAAATGGAAGGGAAAAAGCCAAACAAGCATTTATGTTGCCTTTCCCAGGCCTCAGGCAACACCGCAGAAAAGGGAGCGGAAAGAACTTAAGGGGTGGAGTGTGTAGCTATTGCCACACAAATTAAAACACTCATAGGTATCAGGAAGTAAACAAAAGCTGTTAGGATTGAGGAAGCTTCTAAGATCTAGAGAATCCAAAGGGTCCGCTCCTGAGGGACCACACGGGAATGAGAAAAACAACTGTGATTATTTGAATTGAAGCCAGGTGCAGATAGCTCTTAAAGGGCAGGGTGAACTGTTCTGAGAAAAACCATAAGCAACCAGCTGGAAACTATCTACAACCAGCTGTAAACCATCTTCATGCTATTCTTGCTGACCAATCAACGTATAAAGCAAAAGTGGTCTGATTTTCAGGTATAAAAACCCTGTGCTTTGCATGTTCGGGGTCATCTCCTGTCTTTGGAGGGGCGGTCCTATCGTGATTGGAATAAACCTCTTGCTTTTGCATCGAGTTGTGGTCTGTGAGTGTTCCTGGGAAGGGCGTGATCCTGAGCTCCTGAGCAGTGAGACTCCAGGTCTTACACTCCAAGGTTATAAAGACAGGTAACAGTGGCTGGGGTGAGGGAGACTGAGCCACCAAACTTCCTGCAACTGAGTAGCATCCTATGGATTCATCCTCTGTGAGTAGTTACCCACACGCACAGAGGCATCCTAGGCTGTCTTAGCTACTCTAGTAGGTGGTATACGGAAGTTGGCCTTGAACTCCTGATCTTCCTGCCTCTATTTCCCACGTTCTGGGACTACAGGAATCTTTCTCCTCACCTGTGCTGCTGTCCACAAAGCCCAAGCTCCATTCATGACAGCCAATGAGCTCAAAGATGTCAGGCTTCTGACCTGTGGCCTCTGCCACACTTCCCTGGCAAATGTCGCCTCACTGTCCTTCCCAGTGCTTCTCCCACAAGTGCTTTGCATTCCTCAAACACTGACAAATGGGTCCACTGCATGTGTGGCGTCCCCACAGACTTCCCTAGTGACGCTACGTGGTGATGGCGCTGCAGGTGGAAGATAACCCAGGTGGAAGATAAAAGGCTCCGTTTCCCAGCCTCCTCCAGTTACATTCGGCCACTGGACTCCTTGTCAACTGAACCTGTCACAATGCGGTGGGAAACTTCTCTGATCCTGAAAGGATAAGAACGCCCATCTTGGCTGAGTAAGTTCTAGTAGCTCGGTTTCCACCTGCCATCTGACACCATGCCATGACCTTGGGGATGGAAACACATGCAGACGAAAGAGAGACAGAATCTCTCTGTGTAGCCCTACCTGTCCTGGAACTCGTTCTGTAGACCAGGCTGGCCACAAACTCAGTGGCTGCCTCTGCCTCCTATGGCAGCCAAAATGAAGTTGGTAGGCAAAAAGGAGTGTGTATTCCTGTTTGGTGCTGAGTTTGAGCATCGGCCTCTGGTAATTAGAGTTTTACCCCTGGTCTTGGCAAACATGGGCCTTATCTAAAGCTCAGTTTCTCAGAGACTGACCTCAACATTCCTTACAGTGGGGAGTTCTGTCCCTGATAACTAGATAATAAATTCTGTGCAACCATGGAAACCAGATAGTAAAGTTTGTATAACCTTGAGTAAATCCCCGGACTCTTTGCTAAGTGATGCTGTTACTGTGAGGTAATTGCTTGTAATCTTTTGCTATGTAAGCGCTGTTTAAAGGCTCAAGAAATGGCACCTTGATCAGAATCTTGACTTGGTGTCCTCCTTGTATTTAAGTGTTGCTGCAGTCCAGTGACAGATGGTGCTGAAACCCAGGAACCTGAGACCGAAGACATGCTGAGGCCACTGAATACGGACCCCAGGAGCACGGGTGAAGCAACTAAGGTAGAGACAGGTGGCCATCATGGGGCAGGGAAGTAGTAGGATGGGATTTATCAAATCCCTAAAATGCTTTTTCACGTTCTTCTTTTTGGGATATTTTTTTCTTCCCTATTTCTTTCAAGTGTGCTCTGACAGAGTCCATAGACTCCTTAGTACTTTCATCTGATTTTTCTGCCTTAAGAGCTCATTTATCAAAGCCCATAATGCAGAAGTTGTAGGTCCAGCTTCTTTTTTTAACTTTGTCCCAACTCAGTCCCACATAGCTAAATTTAAACTTCCGCTTTCTGGAAACAAGGCAATAATAGTCTACCTGGTCCAAAAAGTCTTGCAAAGTTTTTATTTTAAAATGTACACCTTGTGTCCTGAGGATTGCCATAGACTTGCTTTTAGTATCACTTCCATTAATTTTAGAGAACCCATGAAATGTTACCAATGGGGAGAGTATTGCCACAAGGCATGGCAAATAGTCCTACTTTATGTCAACAATTTGTAGCTATTAGTCCAGTATGGAAAAAATGGCCTTCTATTTATATCATTCACTATATGGATGATAGTTCCTGTAGCTCAAGATGTTATGGCTTGCTCTACAGATCTATCTGAGGCTCTGTTCTAAGCAGTATTAGAAATTGCTCCAGAGAAGGTACAAACTAGAGATCCTTATAGTTATTTAGGTTTTAATTTATTTCCTCTGGCTATTAAACATCAAAAAGTACAAATTAGAAAAGATAATTTAAAGACCCTTAATGACTTTCAGAAATTATTGGGAGATATAAATTGGCTTAGGCCATATCTAAAATTAACCACTGGACAACTTATGCTATTGTTTACTATTCTTAAAGGGGATGCAGCTTCAACCTCCCCTCGGAAATTGACTCCAGAGGCTTGAGATGCATTATTAATAGTGGAAAAAGCTTTAGAAAATCAATTCGTAACATATTGGGATCCAAATACTCCTCTCCTGTTACTTTTATTTCAATCACAGTTAGCTCCAACAGGGTTATTATGGCAATCTAATCCTCTATTGTGGATCTACTTGTCAGCTAGTTCCAATAAAGTGATTTTGCCTTATTCTGAGGCCATTGCCCACGTCATTGTGTTGGGATGCACCCAGGCAAGGGCTTACTTTGGAACTGAGCCTTCCAAGATTATTATACCATATAGTAAAGCCCAGATTGATTGGCTTTATGCTAATTCAGATGAATGGTTGCTTTCTTTGGCCAGATTTACAGGACAACTAGATAATCATTACCTTTCCAATAAGATTATTCAGTTTTTTACTTTACATAGTGTTGTTTTTCCTAACATAGTTAAAAATAAACCTTTAAAAAATGCTTTTCTATTTTTTCTGATGGTAATGCTAAAGGAAAAGCTGGTTATACTGTTAATGGACAAAAAGTTGTTTTTCAAGTTCCAGGGTTATCCGCTCAACTTGCAGAATTGTTCATGCAGTTTTACAATATTTTTCTGAGCCTTTTAATTTGTTTACTGATAGTGCTTATATTGCTCAAACTATTCCTAAGCTTGAAACAGCAGGTCAGATTCTTTCTACCACTTGGGCTAGACAAATGTTTGTTCAGATTCAAGCACTTATTCAGGCTTGTCATAATCCTTTTGCTATTATTCATGTTAGAGCCCATTCTGGCCTCCCTGGACCTCTCGTTCTAGGCAACCAGACTATTGATGAATCCTTAGTAGCCTTGGCTCAATAAACACCCATACAAAAAGCTTAATTGGCTCATGAATTGCATCATCTTAATAGTCAGTCATTCCTTACATTTAGCTTATGGCCTTACCAAAGAACAAGCCAGAGAAATTGTTAAAAAAATGTAACAATTGTGATGTCTTCCGCTGGGTACCTCATTTTGGGGTTAACCCCTGTGGGCTGACACCAGGTCAGCTATGGCAGATGGATGTGACCCATTTTATGGAATTTGGAAACTTAAAATTTATTCATGTAATTATTGATACCCGTACAGGATTTATCTTTGCTACCTTGCATTCTGGAGAACCTGAACGCCACGCTGTAGATCATTGTTCGGCCGCCTTTGCCATTCTTGGTGTGCCACACCACATTAAGACCGACAACGGCCAGCTTATACCAGCAAGCCCTTTCACATTTTTTGTAAAAAATTAAATCTTAAACATGTAACAGGTATCCCTTATAATCTTGTCGGCCAAGGCATGGTTGAACGTGCCCATGCCACCATTAAAAGATGTATTTACAAAAGACAAAAAGGGGGAATTATGTCCTCCTTGTTCATCCAGAGCTCAATTAAATCATGTATTTTTTTATTTTTAATTTTTTAACCTTGGACAAACATGGTAAATCTGTGGCTGAATGTTTTTGGCACCCTGAAACGGCACGCCATTATGCCATGGTTAAATGGAGGGACACCTTGAATAAATACATGGCATGGACCTGACCCCGTTTTGACTTGGGGACGAGGATATGTTTGTGTTTTTTCGCAGGTTGAAGATGCTGCTCAATGGCTGCCAGAGAGACTGGTGCGACAAGTGGATTACATCAAGGAACAAGATCATTCCCTGAGTGACGATGTTGCTGATTCTGTTGCAGCTGAGTCATCCAGTGAAGGCTGAGTGAAACCTTTGGGCTTTAGTACCCAATCCCCCTCTTGTTCCCCCTGTGCATGTTAGTGCACCTTTTTTTCCTGCCTTATAGTCTAGCAATGATAGCTTAGGTTTGCCTTTTTCTTCTATGGATACTTCTACAGATATTTCCGGATTTTATAATTTTACTGATTCAGTTTAAGCTTGCTGGTTCATTCATTGGACCTTCTCACATTAAGCTTTACCTTGTGTTCAACTTTACTATGGAAGACATGCCGATATTTATCGGCTAAAGCCAGATTTTAGGAAATGAATTAATACTGACCTTCGAGTTGCCGCTGGCTATTTTAATTTAACTGATCAGCCTGCTTCAGTAGAGTTACCTAGTTGCCCTACCTACCTCTGTAGGTCTTCCTTTACCCTGGGTTCATTGTTTACCTCCTCATCAGCCCTTGCAGGCATTGAATAAACCCGGATTATGGGTGAGACAACACACTAATCTATCGGCCTCTGCCAACGGCATACCTACGAAGTATCCATGGGCAATGGGCCCATATCACTTATGTGGAAAGTTGAGTTGCATGGATATTAGATCTCTCTGCCTTTTGATTATGACCATTGTAGAAAACTGTACCATGCATTTTAATGCTACTACAGGCAAACCTTTGTCAGTAACTCCAGATGTTAAGCTTACTCTTTCTCCTGCTAAGATTTGTTTAAAACTACCTGTTCTCTTTTTACTAGTTAATAGTCCATTGGTATCTGCAGAAATCAATTGTTCTATAGTCTCCTGCAGAATTTCCTCCTGTGCAGGTGTTGTGGACACCTGCTAGCTTGTGGGTACCAGTTGTTTCTCCAGATCATTATCATAGGGTTGGACTTATGACTGTTACTAGATTTAAAAGGGATTTGGTATTACTATGGCTATTCAAGCAGCCCTTGCAGGAGGAGTTACGGCTGCAGTGGCTCTTTCTCAGAATACCACTACTGCTGCAGCATTGAATCAGTTAATACCACAGCTACTGCTTATCAAACTTAATTGCTTGTTAATAATTTTCATCAGGTCATTTTGGTTTTGCAACAACAAATAGATTTGTTGTCTGAAGAAGTTGAAGTAGTAAAAAGCATGACTACATATTCCTGTGATCCTCGTTATGTTAAATTCTGTCTTAACCCTTTTCCTGTACCAACATGTCCTTAGCTAGACAACTTTCCACTCTTATTAAGGGCCAATGGAACTCAAAGTATGTGCAATTATCTGCTCAGCTTGCTAATGATCTTACTAAGTTACAGGAAATTGTTGTGGAGCCATTGGATATAGACTCTTCCTTCCTGACACGTGTCTGAGAACATTTAAAGAAGCTACTTGATCCATCATGGATTTTCATTTATGCATGTTTGGCTGGTCTGGTACTATTCATCTTTGTAATTGCCAGATGACACCACGCACAAAATCCTTTCGGCCATTGAACAGCAGCATGTTGTTAATCCCCTGCCCCAGGTAGGGGCTTGGCTTGTCCAGCTCAAACGTCAGCTTTAGCCTCTTCTTTCCTGTGCTTGGGCCAGTTAGTCAATGATGGGTACACACAGATCCAATGGATATATTTCCTAAGACAGGAAATCCCCCTATAAGCGGGATTCTCCCATGACAGGTAAGCATTCATTTGAATTTGTCCACCTAAGACAGGCATGGTCCTTTTATTTTTAATTTGAAAGGGAGGAGCTGTGGTAGCCAAAATGAAGTTGGTAGCTAAAAATGAGTGCCTATTGCTGTTTGGTGCCAAGTCTGAGCAGCAGCCTCTGGTAATTAAGAGTTTTACCCCCTGGCCTTGGCAAACATGGGCCTTATCTAAAGCTCAGTTTCTCAGAGACTAACCTCAACATTCCTTACAGTGGGGAGTTCTGTCCCTGATAACTAGATAATAAATTCCGTGCAACCATGGAAACCAGATAGTAAAGTTTGTATAACCTTGAGTAAATCCCCGGACTCTTTGCTAAGTGATGCTGTTACTGTGAGGAAATTGCTTGTAATTTTTTGCTATGTAAGCACTGTTTAAAGGCTCAAGAAATGGCACCTTGATCAGAATCTTGACTTGATGTCCTCCTTGTGATGCCCTGCTTTTTCCCCCAGTCCTCACTTAGGTGGTATTCAAGTGTCGCTGCAGGCCAGTGACAGCCTCCCAAAGATTAAAGTGCACCACCCCTGCCTGGCTAGAAACTTACCTGAATGGGAGAAAGGAACTTAATTGTTTTAATCACTGTATTCTGAGAATCTCTTAGGTAACATGACCTAATCCAATGTCCTTTCTCATTAGAGATCCTACCCTTCTCTTGAGATCCTTAGCATTTGCTCACAGGATTCTGTGTCCCCAACCCCTATCAGGTGCTGTCATTATAGCCCCACCATTTTGACTACAGCACTTAAGCTGGGGCCCCACAACAAGGTACCTTGCTGGCTTGTCACAGGGGTGAGTGGCACACCACCCATGAGTCTTAAATCTATGCTTTTAGAACCTAATATAGGATCTACCATAGTCTACAAATTACTGGAACTAAGGCAGTGGCCAAGCATGTACCCAGCATGCTCCCTGCTCTGGGTTTAATCCCCAATACCAACTAGGAGGCTGATATTTCCCTGAAGAGAATACTCAAATTTTCTATTTCAAGTAGTCACTGGGCCACTCTGAGCCAGCACCCCCCTACCCTGTGGGTGCTGAGTCCTCCCCCAGAGCCTGGGGCTTCATATACTTCAACAGACATCTTCCCAAAAAGATGGTCCAGGACTATCCTTCCCAAACGATAGCTTAACTCACTAAGGTTAAAGACCACGTCACTGGAGAAACTGCTGTTTAATCATTTTATACAGCGTGAAAACTGCTCACTTGCTTTGACTGTCTTAACAGCTACTATATTTTTCCTTGATGTGTGTGCAAGAGTGTACAGACCAGAGGTCTATGTCAGATGTCCTCCTTAGTCACTCTCCACATTGTTTTTTTGAGACAGGGTTTCTCACCAAACTGGAGTTTGCCAATTGGGCTCACAAGCTGCCAGAGAGCTTCAGGGATGCCCAGCGCTTGGGACTGCTGGAGCCTTCAACACTCAACTTGAGGCCTACATGCAGATCTAGCAATGCATCCTGGGAGAGGTGCTGCATTTCTGGTTTTATCAGCAACAGCCACTGCTGCAGGGTGAGTGTCTTTATACTAGTACAAGATCGACAGCCAAGGAACCACTTCAATCTTATTTCCAAAAGGGGGCTATTGGACGCACTCACATCACCCAGGAAAGCATTCCACTTGATTTAGCATCTCCTGGAAACTGAGAAGCTCACACCGTAAGCTGACTGCAGAGATGTGAGGCACACGTGAAGTATACGTGTGTCCTTTAGATATAACACAAGGAGAAGGTGAAGGGACTGAAATTTATTGCTGTCTGCTCCCCCAGGGTGGCTGCACAGTGCAGCTTCCTTTATCTCTCTCAAATGCCATCTTACCGCAGGCATCTAAAGCAACAGCAGCAGCTACAAAATGGTGTCTGAGTAATTCTGAGTTCAAAATAAGATCTGTGTACAGGCAGAATAAAAAGATGTTTAGTTAACAGTGTGCTGTGCAACCAGAACAACACATCCTCAGCTGAGAGCTCTGTGCAAACCTTACTAGAGATGCGACTCACAGAGACCAACGGTTAATTCTTGTTTCCTTTTGCAGCTTAGTGGGGTGGTCTCTGTTCTTGCAAATGACTTACAAAGTACAAGAACTGTTGTGTGTGGGCACTAGGCATAAGAGATTTCATTTCCTTACACAAGGCGTAGCAGTGGGACAGGGAACCTGGTGGACACCCTGCCATCTCTTGCCCAAAGATGTACATCCAAGAATGGCAGTAGATGCCTGGCGGCAAGCCACCCATAACAACTTTTTGGCTGTTTAAAATACAAGCACATTCTCACATTCCCCTCCCTGGCTGTGAGTTCCCCAACTTAGTGAGAGACAAGGCCTCGGCCTCTTGCGTAGTTTCCCCTTAGAATTATGTACAGGACGCCTACAGATATGGTACAAACTAGTATGAAATCAATGGTAGTTTGCGATTCCAGACATGATCCCGTGGTTAAATAAATAGACCACGTTGGTTCTGAAGATTGGTTCCAAGTTAAGAAGACTCGGAAGCATTTGCATCCATAGCTGCAGAAACGGGCTTCTCGGTGGCTGGGGTGGAGTCGCTGACTATGTCCTCAACAGTGGTGGGGACCTTGGAAGCAGGGGACATCACATCCACAGTGAGTGAGGAGGCGTCTGCCTTTGCAGTAGTCATGACAGGGTCAGAAGGTGGGCCCGTGGCAGGGAGGGAAGACAGCGGCTCTCCTGCGCTGGCTGCAGAAGAACCCTCTGGAACCAAAGGGAATGACGGGAGAAACTCGGACGGCATGGGGAGAGGCGCAATGCCAGGTAAGTTTCGGGGAGGCAAGGAGGGAAGAGATGGCAAACCTAGGACAGAAACAGCAGAGGTCACATATCCTCCCAGCAACCAGTGCGCTGCCATCAAGCTCCCTCATCAAGAACCCGGAGCTGAGGGAGGACCACACAGCCACCTCTGCTGACCTCTAAGCTGGAAGCCAGGGCCAAAAGCTTCCCACTTCCAACCTCAGGTGCCTCAACTCTGCACTTAGGGTACCTGCTAAACGGAGAACAGATCCTTCCAGAACGATGGAAAGCAGCACCATGGCCTTCAAGGGAGCTGGCTCTATGTGAGGTACAGGATCCTGCTCCCAGGCAAGATGCTGCCTCTTGTTAGCTAGCAGGAAGGAGCCATGGAGGAGCAGCGAGGGCCACCTCATGGAAGCTGCCCTGCACCTGGGGAGGCCCTGAGACCAGTAACTATTTTTGCTGGTTTTGATGGGTTATTCTGGAGATTTTCAAAGCAGAGCAAAGGTAGGGTGACTGTACAGTGTACGTCAGGGTACTGCTGGCTGGAAAAGCTGTTCCTACTCTTAGAGGCTTGCTACCTTTAAGGACAGGCACCAATGATCTGGGCACCAGGGAAAAGCAGCAGTGAGTGTGGTAAACATGGCTGGGGTTTGCAGGGTCACTTGTTCTTCAGCCCTGGCACTGAAGAGGAGTTGAGCTGATTGTAAAAATTGCCAATCTGCCAGAAATGTGACAATGACAAACTAATATTTAGTGTAGGATGATCACTACAGTGACAAATGGGCAGTCACCAAGTCATCAGACTTGGGTGCTGCTGTTTCCTGCTCACCTGGGCATAAGCTCTGAGAGCCACCTGCTAACAGCTACTCCTCCCCGTTGCTACTATAAAGGCAGCTGTCAACAATGGAGAACACTTAGCTGGCATGGGTGTAGACCTGTGATCCTAGCACCTGAGCCTCTGAGACAGTAAGTTAATTCATTTGAGACAGGCCATCCACACAGTGAGACCCCAGTCTTGGAAAAATAAAAAATAACGGGACTGGACTGCATCTTCTAAACAGGAAACAGGAGGAGGGAATTTGTGCATCTCAAGTAGGTGACTCATGCCATGTAAAATTCAGTGCATGGGGCCACTCCACTGGTACTCTGACAGCCTGTCTGGGCCAAACCTGTCAGGGTGTTGAGAGAGAAAGGAAGGAGGCAGCAGGCTGAGCCATAGACTTCTTTCTGCCCTCTTCTTCACAGAAAAGATGAGTGCTGATTACAAGTAGCTGGCTCCTGTCACGTTGATTTGCTCTTTCTGGAAAAGACTGCACTGGAGGCCTCACTTTCCTGAACACAGTTTTTATTAGCAATGTCCTAGGGAGGGTAAGGCATGCAACATACCCGGGTTCCCGAGCTCCGGCAAGCTGACCCCTGGCATGATGTGTGGAGCAGGGAGGCTGAAGTTGGAGAGGCTGGGGAGGTTGGGGAGGCTAGGCAGCCCTGCTGGCAAAGGCATCAGACCTGAGCAGAGGGAGAGACAGCACAAGGCAGATCACTCACCTGGGAAGGAGACAAAAGTACTCCCTTCTTTTTCACTTCATGTACGGTGACGTCATATCAGAATGCCGTAAGCAACAACTCAATCTCGGAGCATGTTCTTGTATCTAACCAATCAGGCTGTGAAACCAAGGAGTGCTCCCAAGACCCTGGCCCAGAGTGATTGTGCCCAGTGGTCCACACACACTAATTACTGAAGTTACATAGCATTGTCAACAGGTCGACGGCCGCACTTGGTTGGCACTGGAAATACTAAGGAGAATCCACACAGGTTCCACATTTGGCCTTCTCAGCCAGGCAGCCACAACAGCCACCAGGAAGTTCTACATGAGCACAGGTGGGAGGGGAGATGGGACTGCCAGGCTGAGCAGCGCCTGCTTCCTGGCCTGCTGAGGGCAGCACCCGTTCTGTCACAGAGCTGTGCAGTGATACTATGAGACAAAGGATTTGAGAAGCAAATACCATTACTAAAGCATCTGGCCTGCTACTTACTTGGTAACGTGGTAGCTGGGTTCATTGGTGGCACGGAAGCAAGGGACTGGTTAACTGGTGGAGGCAACAATGGTACAGTTGGTACACCTAAAACAAAACAAACCAACTCTACTGCCAGAAAAGAAACAGACCATATATAGGAGGACACTGTTCAGCTCTTTACCATGGCCAGCTCCCAACCCTTGGCTACATCCTTTGCTATGTAACCCCTCAGAGCTGACCCACCAATGGCTGGCCCTGACCGACATCTTAGCTGCAGCCTGGTGAGGGGTGAGAAAGCTGTGCAGCCACTCCCACATAAGCTCACTGGACAAGAAGTCTGCCACTGGCCTGAGATGGGCTAGACTGAGGGCGGACTCGCCATGCAAACAAACATGGGACTGCTGGAGAGCCTTATGCCCTAGAAACAGTGAGACCTGGCCCGTGAACGAGAACACTGACAAATGTCTCGACAAAGGACATCTGGATTTCCTGAGGTAAAGAAAATGACTAGGTTCTTTTAACCTTGGCTCCCACACAGTCAACCCATTCTCACAATTTATCCCCACAATTCACTCCACAGCACCAACGAAGGCTTGTGGCAATGCCCTCCATGTCCAAGGATCCGCAGGCTGCTGCCTGATGAAGGCTGTCCGCTGGCATTACCCTGATCAAGGGGAAGGTCTTCTGTTGTCACCACAGCAGTAATCCACATGGAACACCCTTAACTGAAAATCTGAGATAACCCCAAAGATGAAGCTTTTTTTTTTTTTTTTTGAGAGCCAATGTTCCTCTTGAAGTGGAAAATTCCACACCTGACCCAGGTAAAGGATGGAAGTCAAAACACAGGCACACTGGAGATACAGTATAGAATGATCTTCAAGCTACATGTATGTATTTGAAACAAACAAAACTCATGTTTAGACTTAGGTTCTAACTGTAGGGTGTCTCCTAACACCTGCTGGTTCAGTGCTCCAGGCAGAGGCACTCACGCCATTACGCTGAGCTAGGCTTCTGGGTTACAGAGGTGTTTAAACAGGCAGGGGGAGTGAACTGTCCCTGCAAGGGTGAGCCAACTGCACGCAACTATCTTATGCACTCATGTATAAAGTCTTTTCCTGAAGAAACTGAGGCATGCAAAAGAGGACAGAGGGGTAGGGAGGGGAGAGAGAGGGGTAGAGAGAAACAGAAAACAATAAAACAAAGAAAGCCTAGCCATAGCACTGGCAAGAGTTCTACGAACTTAGACTGCGTAAGTCCAGTATGGGAAACATCGTTCTTTCCTGGACCACACTGTTATAAAATAGGTATAGCATCGCTGTTTTGATATTTCTGTCACAAATCTTGGCTTTAAGAAAATGAAAACAGGAGCTGGAGGGATAGCTCAACGGTGAAGGGCACTTGTTGCCATTGCAGAGGACCTTGGCTCAGTTCCCAGGAACCACATGGTGGCTCACAACCATCTGTGACTCCAATTCCAGGGGATCTGATGTCTTCTCTACTTCCAAGGGCATAGGGATCATGTGTCCTGCACATACACATGAAGGCAAAACGTTTGTACATATTTAAAAATGAAGGAAATAAAATAGGTGGGATTTGCTTCAAATTCTATTTCCAAATAAAATCTTTTACATTATATTTCTTTCCTTTTAAAGGGTAAATCATTCTTTGTATCAAAACAACAACACGGGCTGAATGTGAGCCGGAAGTTGTGGCCGGGCTGTGACTGGGCTCCTGGGTCTGGGAGCTCCAACAACTGATAGGTTTGGAGAAGAGTGTTCTTTGCTGTTACCAGAGTCTGTTTTTTTTTATTGTATCTATTTTACGTGTATGAATGTTTTGCCTGCATAGATGTCTGTCCCCCTTATGTGTATACTGTCCTCAGAACCCAGAAGATTGTGTTGGATCCCCTGGAAGTTACAGACGGTTGCGATCTGCCATGTGGGGGCTGGAAATTGGACTTTGGTCCTCTGGAGGCGCAGCCAGTGCCCTTAACTGCTGAGCCTTCGCTCCAGCCCCTACCAGGTTTAAAAAGGAGCTGGGTGAATGGTTGGTGAGTTCATGTATTCCAGCTAGAGGGCACCCGCTGTCTGCTTCATACTGTTTTTGAACCCAAGGCCTTATCAGTGGGAAGAAACAGAAAGCACAGCCTTTTAGAGGAGGAAAAGGAGGAAACACAAGACAAGTAAAAACTACGGCTTGTAAGTGGCGATACACTTTCTGTAGAAAAGCAAGGAAGTGGGGACAGGGCAGACGAGAGGTGTGTACCAAAAAAGCCACAGTAACGCCATTAATATTCTAAAAACTTCCTAAAATGTCTACAAAAACAAAAGCAACAACCAACACACTGTGTGCACAGTTACTATGTAGAGTTCTCTGAGAACAAGAAGTCAAGATGAAAAACACATCTAACAGGAAACTGCTTCTGACATGTCACGGTGTTAACACTTCAGTCTCTGAAATTAGTAGTGTCTTTTTAAATTGACCTGACGGTTTGTGAACAAGCATCGCTTCCCTCGTTTGCCTCTTTAGGATCCGAGAAGCCATTTCTCTGCAGTGTGAGCTCCAGGGACCTCACCACACGTACATCTAACACAACACAGGCTGAACTGCAGTGTGATGAGGGAGGAGTCCAAATGAAGGGTCAGTTTCTCCTGAAGTGTTACAAGTGCTTGGCCACAGGCAGCCCCACCTACCAAATCTACTCAGGAATGAACTAGAAGGTCATCTGAAGGGTGTAGGAAGTCAGTGTAGCATTAAAGAACCCCATTTAAAGAGATGGAGCAGACCCCCTACAGCTGTGACTGGGATTGTGTCTGGTGACACGGACATCTGACTGCATTCAGGAGCGCCACCTGCCTGTGGTAATGACTACACACCCTCTCAGAAACGATTCTGAAAAGTGGCAGAATTTAAACTAAGGTGACCAGCTCCAGACATCATACCTTTCCCATCACTGCTTCTTGATGGGAAGTGTAATCTGGAACAAAGTGGGACTAAGAATTCTGAATACAAAGAGCTAAATGAGCTAAAACAGCAAAAAGGTATGTATTTCATAAGTAAGTTTGTATTTCCTAAGTTTGGTTAGTGCTTACTGACTACAATACAGTCACTATATAATGAACTTCAGACACTATGAAGAGGAGAAACCAGAAAACAGGAGATAGGAAACTGAAAAACTGTCAGGATTGAGTGACTCCACGGATCAGGCACACACTCAACAGAAACGATCTCATACCGACTCAAGAGACTTGCACACCAGGGTCCAGGCTGCCTCATTCAGGAGGCCAAATGGAGACACCTGACAGCTCTCAACTAGTGAGTGGGATAGGAAATGTGACGTGCCATACTGTAAAGCATGATTCCATGAATATAAGGAATGAACTGCTAGTATATGCGACACTAGCCACGATCCTTAACAACATTACGCCAAGAACACACAGTCGTCACAAGACCTAAATATTATATGAACCGTCCTCACTGGGCGGCAAGATCAGTCGCTGCCTCTCAGCAGTCAGAAACTAGGGTGTGACTAGAATCAAGTGGAGGGTTTCTCTGGGACCTGGGGGCAATAAAAAAGTCCCAGTTTACTGAGGTGCTGGTTGGACAACCCTGCAAATAACTGAGATCCACTTAAAGTGCGTGAGTTGAATGGCATGGAAATTCTCTCTTCAGAAAGCTGTTAAAGACAACATTAAACCACAACAAAAGGTGTGCGTCGGGTGGTGCAAGGTGAGAAGGCTGCTCAGGGAGCACGCTCTGGATCCCTGCACTGAGAACAGGACCTACCTGTACTGAGAACACTGCTGCCGGCTGGTGGGGCTGCGCTAACACAAAGTCCAGACAGACTCTGCTCAATTCCTGCAGTTCCTGGTGCTGACAGAGACGGGGGACTAACTGAGGACAGCTGGACCTAGAAAAAAAAGGGGGGGGGTTGTTGAGAAAGCAGTTTGAAATCTTAACACCAGGGTTCATTTCTCCAATTTCCAGCTTTCTAACCTCCTCCATGTATTCCTTCCTCTCTCACTGACCTCTCTCTCTCTCTCTCTCTCTCTCTCTCTCAGGAATCTGGTATCTAGCACCCCAGAGTCACTGCATTCTACCCTGTCCCTGGCTGCCACATGACACTATGGTCTTCACATACTAACCTGTCTGGGTAGTAGGCACCAATTAGTGGGTGGAAGAATGGAAACATGGAACTACCTGGGCTCTGGCCCTGGGCCTTGCAGGCATGGGGAGCAAGAGAGGAGGAATTTCTCAGCAGCCTCTTTCTCCAGAACTAGGGAAGGCTGAATTGAGACAGTACGGCAGAGGTCTGGGGAGATGGCAACAAGAGCAGCAAGCAGTTGCAGAAGACCTGAGTGTGGTTCCCTACACCTACACTGGACAAAAATAACTTCAACTCCTTGGACACACCACCACCACCAAGAAAAAAACAAAAACCAAACCTAGCCCTGCCTTTACATTTTCTTTTCTGGTCTGTCATTTTTATGTGGCCATGTAGACAGAAGTAACCACCTGGGATATCTTCCTAAGATACCATTAAAAACCCTGCAAGCCCACACAAACCCTTGACAATTTTTGTCACCTTCCACTGGGCTCAACTGCCCTCTGTGCTAATGATCTCACATCTGTCACCTAATCCTGTGTTCTCTCAAGGCCAGCAGCACACCTGACCTCCCTCCAGGTGTAGAGAACCTCTCAAATTCAACACGGTGCTTAAGGGGTATCCCATCACTGCCGGCCTCAACTGCAGCCACCAACACAGACCATGTGTCCGCACACAGAAATGACCACGCAGTAAAATGATCTTACCTCCGTAAACCCATCCTTAAGTGGAGTAACGGGTGTACCAGTCATCTGTCCTGGAAGGGAAATCTTCTTTCCTTCTTCAAAGGGGCGTGTAGGTATTCGGTGCAAGTAGCCATAGCCAATGCCACATCCAAGGCTAAAAAAAAAAAAAATCTTATTGTTAAAAAATACAACTTGAATTTCTTTGAAACATATAAGCATGTTTTTTTCTCCCATGCATTTTTCTCCCCTCCTTTACTTTGAGACATAGTCTCATACAGCCTCCTGATCCTCATGTCTTTACCTGCATTTCCATTCCTTTAAATACTGCCATCTTCCCAGAGGTCCCTGGCATCCACTACAGACACTTCTCTTAGTTCCTGTTTTCCTTCAAACATTTATCACCATTCAACACATGGCATGTTTGCTCTTTACTAACTGTCTCCCTCAAAATATTAAGGCCTGTAGAAACAGAGTCTTTGCTTTTTATCGCCTCAACCGTTCCCGGCACTAGGCAGACACCTAAAATTAGCTGCTGCATAAAGCGCACTGTGCCTGCCCACTGAAGAGCTCTGAACACATCTACATCCTGCTGTCTGTGTGCAATGCTCCTGGGCCTATTAAGCAGTGCTCTATTCTGCCCAATCCATCAAAGCAACTCATGGCCAAAGCCAGCTGATTAACTTCTGCCCAGAGCTAAAAATCTTGGAAGTAACAAAAACTAAAACCAGGTTCACTGTTTTATCAGTGGAACGCTAGAGATGCTTGACGTTCTGCTTCTTCTACACCTGGGTCTTTGCCTGTCTCTTGACGGCATGAGCTAATCCATATGAATGTATACTTACTATGGTAAGTGCTGTTTCCCACACTTTGCAGCCAATCAATGCTTGCTTACATAGTATCACAGTTCAACAGCTCAGAGTAAGCCAAGTCTTGACCATTGATTTAAGGTTTTGACAACTTAAGGTTCCAGTCTATGCTTCCACCATGATCTCTTATTTCCAAAGCTCCTGGCACTTGGAGAGCTGCTGTGCATGGACACCTCTCTCTCTCTCTCCCCTGCCATGGTATACATGTCACCTCTGCGGGCCCCTTAACTCCCAAAAGCTGCTGGAGTGGGCCCTGGCCAACTTCAGCTCTTCCTTATCCAAATCTGATTGTCACAGTGATGCTTTACAGTTCAAAATTACACTTCTATTTTTTCTTATCATCAAAGCTATAATTTCTCTCAAATTTAGAAGAAAGATTAAGTCATTTATATTGATCAATGATAGCCTTTTGGGCATAATCACATTTGAAAAGCAAGGTTTTTATGTTTTTTTGTTTTGTTTTTGTTTTTGGCTGGGGGACAGTGTTTGGATGGGAGCAAGAGGGTATGTAGCTCAAGTGGGTCTTGAACTCACAATTCTGCCGTGTCAGCTTTCCGAGCACTGGGGGGGCACCACCACACCGGCTTACACAGTGCTTGCCGGTCAAAAGAACTAGGTAATGACAGAGAAAGAGCTTGCAGAGACAGCAAGATCTGCTGCAAATTCAAGAGAGGCTGGAAATGAAGAGCGGCTGAGGAGACACAGTCAGCTTCTGAGGAAGGGGGGGAAGAGGCAGAGCCACTCCGAGCACCTGGGCAGGGCACACTTGAGAAAGTGGCTGACAGGAACTGTCTAAAGAGATACCCAGAAATGGTACTAAACTACACAAAAAGAGAGTCTGCTAAGGAAAGGAATGGCTGTGTGAATGGACAGGGAACAGTCAGTGTCACTAAAGATGAAAGAATATGCAATGTCCTTTTCTGCGAGCCTCACTGACCACAAAACTGTTTCCTTTTCCTGGCTTTTGCCCCATGCCCACCAAGTACTCTGTGGTCCTAATCTGATGCTGAACATCCTCCACCCTGTGACGGTCAGCTCTAACTGTCAGCTTGAGTCTCAATGAGCGTCTGTGCAGATCAGGCTGGCTGGTGGGTCTCTGGGGATTGCTAACTGGTACAGAAGACCTGTCCACTGCAGGCGACCTAGGTTTCCTTGGTTTGGGTCCCTGGTGCATGTAAGAGCAGCAGAACACTAAGCATATCACATCATCTTCTCGCTACGGCTGTGCTGTGACTCGATGTTGCAAGCTCCTGCTACCCTGACGTCTCTAGAGTCATGGGCTGTAACCCGAACTTGTGAGATAAAATAACTGCTCTATCCCCATAACGTGCTCTCTGCCAGGATAGTTTATCCCAGCAAGAGAAGGAAAAGTATAAAACTCCAGGAGAAAGGCCCTTTTCTGTTGTGAAACGAAAATTTGGCACCCAAATGGACACAGCGGCTTCTTTGCATATTTATTTATATGCAGTAACCCTTCTAAAGTGGATTTAAAAAAAAAAATTTTTTTTTTTTGAGGCAGAGTGTCTTACGTTGTCCAGGATGATCCTGAACGTATGATACTTCTGCTTCTACTCCTGAATGCTGTGATTAAAGCTATATGTGCAATGTCTGGTTTTTGCAGCGCTGGGGATCAAAGCCAGAGCTCTGTGCTCCTTAGGCAAGCAATAGCAACTGAGCTGCACCCTGAGCCGCTGAGGTAGATCAATTAATTATAAATGCCTAGAGAAGATCTTATTTCTGGGCGTTTGGAGGCCTGAACAGTAGACAATGAGATACTCCTCTCACTTTTCTTGACTTGCAACAACTTAGAATCCTGAGGTTCCCTCAAGAACCTCAGGGAGTGAACTACAAATACTGTGAGGACAGAGAGCCCTCTATGCAGCAAGGAAACCACACAGATCCAGCGGAGGCGGAAGCATGTACAGTTTAACTCTGCCTAGGATTTTCTGTAATCACGATTTACACTTGATAATTTGTCAGATTAGAAAGGCAGTTAGCTCTTAGGCCAGAGACAGCAAAGCAAAACAAAACAAATGTGCTATAAAATAGGTGCTATTCTCCCTAGTCATGTACTTTAAAAAACCGAATTATTAATTTGACTACTCTACATCAATTCTTTTTTCAGAGTTTTAATAGAAATCAAGATGTTAAAATATTTAAAAATAAAAACCATTCTTTTACAACACAGTAAAAGAAAAGTTGTAACACACTTGACTGCTGAGATTACACAGCTGTCATTTCACTTTGGGAACGCCCTTACCTGCCTTCTCCGCCCCACGCAGAGTTTGGTGTAATGATCACTTCTCGGCAGTTGTCAGTGTCTGTGTTGTACACGTAGAGTTTCAGGGGCTTTGCTTCATGCGTCTCAATAAGGCTGAACAGGTCTTCAGACTGCACACCATTAAGAGAAAAAGCTTGAAGGTGCTGTACTTGAGGACAGTGGGTCTCAAAATCTGGCTCCTATCAGTCAGCTGAGCACCCTCCTAAAAGAACTCAGCTTCAGGGCCCTACCTTAGACACAGAGATCACGATTTAATGCCAACTGGCCAAGCAGAGCCTAATTTAATGTACACAGTAATTCAAGCAATTCTACCAGAGCCAGGCATCAGCCAGTTCCCAAGGCCTCTCAAGTGTTCTTCCCCGGGTTCTAAGGTGGCTGCGTTTACTTTATTATGAAAGCCTCAGGTGCCTTTGTTTTCTGTATTTTGGTTTTGTATGTACTTCCACCAGCTAAGACAACGAAAAGGATCTGACCAACACCGCTGAGCTAAGGGAGAATCTCTGCAGCACTGTAGAGATGAACAAGTCCCATCAAGGGAAAGGAGACCTGCTGGAGGAAAGCCTCTGCAGGTGTCTGTGTGCTACACAAAGGAGCTGTTCAAGGACATGATGTTTTCCTCACAGCTACACCTAAGGAGACAACATCCAGATGTTCCATTTAACACCTTCAGGCATAAGGTGTCTTAATCGACGCTACAGAGGTTTTAACTCTAAATGCAAAGCGTGGCTATGGGCTGAACTCAAGAGCAGAGAGGGTGTGGTGTGGCTCACCACTAGTGCTCACAGCAACCTTCCTTACCAGGCAGTGCTAATACCTCATTCATGACGGTGTCGGCTCCAATGATGTAGTCACTGTGAGGCCTCAGTCCTGCCAGTGCTGCTGGGGAATTTGACTCCACTTCCTAGGGTGACACAGATACAACCCAACTCAACACACAGAAAGCAATTTTCCAAGTTTCAGAGTGACAGCTCTTAATTAGAGTGACTGAAGAATCCCCAATATTCCCATGTTAGAGATAATGTTAGATCTAAGAAACTAGAGAATATACCTGTATTTTAAATTTCCAACCACAAAAACTGTATCATGTTTAATACATAAAATATTTCTGTAACTGTCTGCAATATAAACTCTTTGGATTGTCTTCTTTGAATTAATAATAATCCGTAAACATTCATTGCTAAACAGCAATGAATGCTGATTTTCAGAAATGAAAAAAACATAACAATATCTCTATAATACAATTCCTAATAATATCTGTACAATTAGATACACCCCTAATTATACACTGTATAACACAATCCCTAATAATACCCCCTACAACACAACCCCTAATAATACTCCATACAATACAACCCCTTAATAATACCCCTTCAACACAACCCCTAACAATACCCCGTACAACACATCCTCTAATAATAATCACACACACACACAAAAGCCTCTACAGTCTTGCCAACCTGGAGAAGACCAGCATCCTTCCAGCGTCCTACACTGCGCTCACGCCCACAGGGGCAGTTCACGGTGTACCTACCAGCACATGCCAAACGTTTTCGTTGGCACCATCGAAGCTACAGAAACGGATGCTCACTCCCAACAAACCCTGGCCGCCCCACAGGTTGCTTGGTGTGACTGAGGTCTCCCGGAGCTCTAGGGTTTTGCTGCTATAGATGAGCATTTTTACAGGCTTTTCAACGTTGGCTTTTAGTAGATCCTTGAGAGTGTCATTGTCTTTATTCTACAAACACACAGAGACCATAGTCTTTAATAAACAAAAATAATGGTAATTATTATTTAAGCATTCTCATAAAAGTAATAAGAATATCAGTATAAATATAAACTTATCAGGCAAAAATATATTTTTTTTAACATTCAAATGTTTCTCCAAGTTAAAGAATGTCAGAAAATGAAGGACTCTGATCATTAGCTAAGCTGACATTTGTAATAGCTGACATTGAACATTCCAACCCAATGCTAGAGTGAGCAAACAACTCAGTGAAAACAAAATATGAGGTAACAAAGTTACAATGACTTTGTTTTAAAATCTAAAACACTGCTACCTTAAAGTCTTATTTTGGACCCTCCTTTCCAATATATGCTCTATTGTTTATTAAGAACAAAAAGCAAGAAGTGAAATAATGTTAATATTTCATTAAACAAAGGTCATCATGTCAGAAACACTGTCAAATTGTCAGCAAAAACTTAATAGGACCATTATAAAACTGAGCCAGCCAAATAGATAGTCATAAAAATTCCCTTTGCAAAGCTTACATAATTTATTTTCCAAAGAACTGTATTACCAGTAAACTGAAGGCAGTTTAGAAAAAGCAGTTTTTTGAGAACAACTTTTTCTTTTGTAATTTTTGAGAATTACTCTAAAAAAATGTATCATGGGACTTAGATCCAAGAAAATGGACAAGAAGTTTCCTAGTCCATTTGTCAATAGCTTAGAAAAAAAAAAAAAAATCAAACTTCAGTATCTAATGTACAAATCTGGAGTGATTCTATTTCTGTGAGCTGATGTGATGCTTTTATGTTCACTAGCGTCATTCTTGTGAAAATTTAAACATGCTGGGCACAGTGGCGGATGCCTTTAGCCCCAGGACTCAGGAGCAGGTAGATCTCTGTGAGTTCCAGGGCTACATAGTGAGACCCTGTCTCAAAGAAACAAAACAAACAAAATTTAAAGATATGATTGTGTGAACACCTGATTGTGTGTGTGTGAGAGACAGAGAGAGCTCAAAGGAGAGTGAGAGCTCATGTTCTGCAGGGCACATGTGGAGGTAAAGGAACTTCTGTGTAATCAGTTTCCTCCTATCTTTGCATGTGTTCCAGGGACTGAATTCAGGTGCTGAGACTTCTGTGGCAAGAGCCTTCACCCAATGAGAAATCCCAATAGCCCCTAATATGATTATTTCTAAAAGGTGTCGATACATACCCAACCTAGAAAATTAGGAAAAATTCCACTTTGAAGAAAATTACAAAGTTCTATATATAAAACCATAAAAAGCCAAACTTACTAATCTCGAACCGTTAATAGAAACAATAAAATCAAAGAAAGGCTCCAGTCCAGCTCTGTGTCCTGGGGAATTTTCCTGTACCTGTAAAAGGGATACTTGAAATAAATACTTGAAAATGAAAAGCAGAGGTAGGGGGCAGAATCCACAGATGATATGGTGAACAATCAGAGCTGCAACACTTTCCAGCATTTATTTCTTGCGTACCACTCAGCTCAACACCCACAGAGGAGCAATGTCAGGGCAGACAGCTGGCCTTGCAGAGCATCGAGGAGGACGAAGGGAGCTGCTCTCAGGCCTCTAATCACAAACCTAACAGAGTGGGGACTAGCATAGAGAGAGGAAGTCCTAAAAGGTAAGATCTGTGGATTAACTATCAAACTTGTCTAAATTCATAGCGATACTGACTGCCGGCAACAGAAATATAACCAATAAACCCCAAAGTGAATACAATTAATTTCGCACCTGCTTTCCAAAGTATTTTGTCAAGTGTGTAACTGTTGTTTTGGACAGGCCCTTACTCTGCAGACCAGGCTGGCCTCATGCTCAGGCACCTACTGGGGCAAAGGTGTTTGCTGGCATACCTGCCACTGCATGGAATTTTTAATCTGCTTGAAGTCATTAACACTGTCAAAACTACTCTAGAAATGAAGTTTGTACGCCAATTTTCTGTAAGAGACTATATAGTTTTTCTTTGTTTTGTTGGTCCAGGCTGGTCTGAACTGCCAGCAATCTTCCTGCCTTGGTCTCCCTAAGTGCTGGGGTTCCAGGAATGAGGCACCACACCTAGAGCTTTAGAGCACATGGCTCTTATGGGCATTCTGAGGCTATGCAAATTACAGTTCACACACAGCCATAAGCACAGGCAACCATGGCTATGCCTACAGGGACATCCAGACTAGCACTCCGCTTCTGGAGTCGATGTTCCCTCTTCTCTTTCTATGGTTGTTGAGGCAGGGCCTCTCTGTGAGGGATGTCTGGGAGCTCGCTCTGCAGACCAGGCTGGCCTCAGACTCAGAGACCCGCCTGCCTCTGCCTCCTGGGAAAGTATGGAAGTAGTCATCAGCTGCTGAGGAGAGTCTTGTTAGTACCCATGCAGAGCTCCAGTGCCCCTAAGTCTTGCAGGCCCTATTTCCCATGCTGTGACAAATGGCGTACTACCCAGAGATCGATTTCCAGCGCTCCCTCTGCTGGTGTCGCAGTAATTAAGTTATCTACTTGCCCTAATTTGTGCTGGGCTCCAGTGGTGTATAGTAAATCTGAGAAAGAAATTAATTTCAAGGTCCATTAAAAACAGATGAAATCAATGTTTGTAGCAAATGAAATGGAAAAATATAAAGGGTTGTTTATTTCTTTTGAATTCAGACTAAACTATTGAGTCTTTTGAGTTACAGGAAGGCTACTCCTGATATTGGAAGCTTTCCATTTCAAACAGATACTTTAAACCCTATTATGTTGTGAGGGCGGGCGGGGCCGCATTCTAGGAAGCAGTGTGGGGTCATCTTTGGAAGCTGATGATACTGCAAAAGTACTTTCCTTGGCTCTTTTAAACTAAAAGATAAACTTTTCAGGAAAGAAACCCCAAGTTGATCAGTAAACTAGTTGGCTTCTAGACAGGTGCTATCAGTGGCCATTTAGAAGCCATGTTTAGACGATTCATATTTAGATAATCAAATTAGGCATGGACCTAGTGAAAAGACAGAAGTCATCCTGAGGCGCCCAAAGGTTAACTTAGCTTTTTTCCGACGGGGGACATTTCACACCACTTGCCACAGGGGCTCTGACTAGTAAGTAGATGTGTCTTCACCCTCTCCCCAGCTACAACTGGATCTGTTTGCCTTGATTTGGTATAGCATCTCTCTCTCTCTCTCTCTGCTGTGTGGCCTATGCTGGCCCTCAGCCTAACAGTTCTCTTTCCCGGGCTCCCTGGGTGCTGACACTACAAGCATGTGCAGCCTGCTCCAGGAAGCTTTTGTTTTGATGCTTTCTGGGTTGTTTTTGTTTTGTTTTTAGATAGTCTCACTATCTAGCCTTGGCTAACTGGCCTGGAATAGACTAGTACTGGGATTAGAGATGTGTGGCACCACCCCCAGCTAGGGCTGACACTTTTTAAAAAAAAAATTTTTTTTATTATCATTAATTACAATTTATTCAATTTGTATCCCAGCTGTGTCCCCCCAACCCCCGTTTCTTCCTAATTCCACCCTCCCTCCCTCTTCTCCACCCATGCCCCTCGCCCAGTCCACTAACAGGGGAGGTCCTCCTTCCTTTCTACTTGACCCTAGCCTATCAGATCTCATCAGGACTGGTTGCATTGTCTTCCTCTGTGGCGTGGCAAGGCTGCTCCCCACCCAAGGGGAGGTGTGATCAGAGAGCCTGTCACTGAGTTCATGACAGAGAAAGCCCCTGCTCCCCTTATTAGGGAACCCACTTGGAGACGGAGTCTATGGGTTACATCTGAGCTGGGGGTTTTAGGTCCTCTCCATGCATTGTCCTTGGCTGGGTTATTAGTCTCTGCAGGGGCCCCAGGCTCAGTTTTACTGGCTCTGTTGGTCTCCTTTTGGAGCTGTTTTAAGTCATAAATTTGTCCACTTAATGACTGTGTGTGTGACCTCAATAAAGTTTATTTGCCTCTCTGGGACTCGGTTTTCTCATTTGCAGGTACAGGACAATGGTGTCTACTGTATGAAAATACTGTAAAGATGCAATGAGGTCAAGCTGATGAAGTGGCCTCTGAGCTCTAGCTGACAACAGGGCCATCCAGATGGGAAGCCCATCTCCCTACCAGCAGTTACCTGGTAAATCTCTGCAACCTACCAGCACCTGGATACTAACTTACTCTTTCAGCCACGTATTAAATGCCTGCTACTCTTTACACAAGTAAGTAGATTTGTGAAGGGGTAGCTGGGAAGGGGAGACTCATTTAATAAGACTGCCTCTCAAAAACTGAGTGCAGACAGATGGCAGATCAAAAGTAAAAGAAAAACAATAACGCTCATAGAAAGCAAAGCAGGGTATCTGAGACTCTCCAGAATGCAAAGACTTCCAAAAATGCACACAAAAAGCAGTAATCATCTATTTAAAAAGTGACAAAATACACAACTAAGCAAAACAAATATTCATTGCTTTGGAGAATACAAAAAGGGACAGCCACTGCATTAGTCTGTCAAATCCTCAAAATGTTAAGCACATGGTTATGATATGATTAGCAATTCCATTTCTAAGTATAAATGAAGGAAATGAAAATATACACACAAAAACCATAACAAAAATTTCATAACAGTATTATCCAAAATCTTTAAAAGTAAAAACTCCCCAAACATCCCTCAACTAATGAATGCATAAACAAAATGTGGTCTGACCACCAGAAGGAATGAAATGCTGCACTAATGCACAGTCTGACATGGACAAACCTTGAAAGCATTATGCTAACTCAAGCCAGTTAAAAGAGCCAGGCACTGCATCGTGCCAATTATGAACTTCCTGGAGCCCATGATGACAGACAGGAGGTTAGCAGTTGCTCAAGGCAGTGAACTTGAGGAAGGGGAGCCCTTACTAACGGACATGGGTTTCTTTCTGTAGTCATAAAATGATCTCTGGAAACAGATGGTGAGGATGGCTGCACTCAGAATACAATAAAAACAGCAAAGCATATGCTTTAAAAGACTGGACTTCATGGTAAGCAAATTATATCTCAATAAGGATGCTTTTAAAAGGCAACAACAAAGAAACAGATAAATAACTTTAGCTGATACTAAACAATGAGACTAAATATAAAAATGACTTAACGTCAGTGGTCACTGAGGAAATGCAAACCAAGGCCATGGTGCAGCATCGCACAGCTATCAGAATGTCCCGACCAAGAACGATGGAGATCCCTAAGGGTGAATGAGGGTGCACACTCAAAGCTCAACCATTGCTAGTGGGCTCATCTATTAATACTGAAAACATGTCCAGCTTTTGACCCAGTAGTCCACTCTTAAAGTGTGTTCCCAAAGAAACAGGTATGCAAATGTCTCTAAAAGGCCCAGTACAAAGTTCACAACAGTGCTGCTATTTGTAATAGCCCCAAACTGAAGGTTATACAAATGCCCATCAACAGCAGATTGGCAGCATATTCTCAACATTAATAGTACTAAAATGCAACCCGGATAAAGCAATATTTGAGGCAAAGAAGATATACAGAAATGAGTGCATATTATATGCAGTTCAAGAATAGGTCAACTAACTGCCATTGCCACATGTGAGTGTAGTAGACAGAATCCACCCTGGGGGGGGGGGTGCTACTGGAAGGGCCATGCTGTTCAAGAGTTGTTTGTAAAAATTCACCAAGCAATACATTTTAATGGACTCTTTTAATGCTACAACCTAAGGCAATCTCCTTCTATCTGAAAATACTACAGAAATGAAATTACTATAATTTAAGAGCATGTCCACACCTCACCTTCATGCAAAGTGTGAGAACCTGCAACTATGTTAAAAAAAAAAAAAAAAAAAGACTGAGCAGTCAATGTAAAGGCCACAAAACAAAAAATAAAAACTTGCTCTGATGCTCATTTTTCACAACACTTCAGGGCCACTTGTTGATGCACACTTACTTTACCCAATCTACAAGTCTGAGCCCCAACCCATCAAAACAACAAGCAAAAGTCCTGAGAAGAGGCTGCTGAGTCACTTAGCACTTACTGCGAGTTTATGTAAAAGGTAGATTCGTGTAGTACATAAAAGGTAGAAACGAGCTGGGCGTGGTGGTACACATCTGTAATCCCAGCACTCAGGGAGGCAGAGGTAGGCCGACCTCTCTGAGTCTGCAAAGTCAGTCAAGGACAGCCAAGGCTACACAGAGAAATTGTCTTGGGGCAGGGGTAGGTAGAAATGTGAAGGTGTCTTGTGCAAAGTACAAGGTTAGGCCAGCTGTTGCTCCTGCCCTAGCGCTGACGGTGTTTCCCTAAGTGTGTATATGGGGACTTCCGATACGGTGGCCACCAGTAACATCATCCCATCCACAAAGCTCCTGGCTAGTGAAACTACGAGCTGCGATTTAAATTTCATTTAACTAACTAAACATAGCCACAGGTGCTCCTCTACCGGACAGCACAAACCTACATGGCAATGACAAGAACCCATTTCAACAGAGCACAGTTAGTACATGGTCCTGAAGGTTTACTCACTGGGACAGCATTTGCCACAAACAAGATAGGAGAGGGCAGCATTGTATTTAGTGTTATATGTGATGCTGGGGAGGGGAGGAATGACACATTTTAAACACTCGTGAATTTCAACAAGCTGCTGTGAAGAGCTTCATAGAGACTATATTGTTCCAACCATCTAGATTCTGGAAAAGGCAAGACACAGAGACACTGACCAGTGACTGCTAGGACGAAATGTTCTAGATCTTGTTCCTATTCCACAAAACAGAGAAACATGATATTGTAAACGAGCCATTTTTTTTTAATCACATTAGTATGAAGGGGCTAGAGAAATGGCTCAGTGGTTAAGAGCAATGGTTTCTCTTCCAGAGGGCTCAAGTTCAAATCCCAGCACCTACATGACAGTGTTTAACCATCTGGCTGCAGTCCCAGTGGACACTGCATACATGTGGTATACAAAAATACAGGCATATATACAGCTGACACATCCACACACATAAAAGAAAAATAAAGTCAGTGTTCTCATTATAGGAAGTGGAGGAAGGATCATGGGTTCAAGGTCATCCTCAGCTACACTGTGAGTTGAGGCTAGTCTGGGAAACACAAGACACTGGTTTCCAAACATTTTAACCTCTGTGATTCCTTACTATAAAACTCAAAGTAATTAAAATGGTAGCAACCAAATCGATAAAACAAAAACAAACCCATAAACTATGTCTAAAAGTTGGAATTTGAATCATTTATTTCTAAACAAGTGATTCCTAATGTGCTGTCCAGCTACTGTGAGTAAGTTTCCACAGGTCATAAAATCCATTAGGTTGTTGTGATATGAAGAAATACCAAAAACTCAAACAGAAGAGCCAACACACCAAAAATTCACTACATGATAAGGGCATTTTTCATGGCACAAAATACTCTGCATTAGTGGTACTCTGAGCTGAAAAAAAAAAAAATTGAAATTGAAAAATCGCCTTGTACAGTAGCACTAGTTTTTGCCCATGGATATAATTAGCTTTCAACTTTCCCTTTTCACATTTGTCTATTTTGTGTGACTCGGGGTGTGTGCATGCCATGGCATGTGTGTGACGTGTGAAAGGACAGCTTGTGAGAGCCTGTCCTCTCCATCCACGTGGCTTTCTCGGACTGAACGCTGGTGGCCAGGCTTTGTAGTCAGCGCCTCTACTCACTGAGTCCTCACTCCAGCCTTCTACTTGCCACTTTTTTCTTCTGATCATCTATTAAAGTTCTACCAAACTTACCCTGAAGCAGTCGGCCCATCTCCCTCATGCACATAGACTTCATTTGTTGTCTGATTCCTTCCCAGCAAAGCATCTTTGTCAGAACTTTATTGGTATAATGTTCTTTTGAAATATATACACCTGACCCTTGTTCATTCAAATGCTGATTTCTCCCCCCACCTCTGGTTTCAATCCAGATATTGCATTGTGATACTTATTCTAAGCATCCTGTCTCAACTTTGCGTAAACATCCAATATAAAACAACCAGCCACAATGTTGAGCAATAAAGAGGAAGGAGTAGGCGGGAGAGAGAGGAGCCAGAGGACAGGAAGGTGGAAGGCAGAGGAGGAGGAAAGAAGGGCAGACGAAAATGAGGAGAGCAGAGCTGGAGGACAGATCTGGGAATGACGTGGAGAATGAACCAGACCTAAGATTTCACAAAAAGTATAATGGGTAAAATTTAAATGTTAGGAAACTATGAGGGCTTGGAGGTTTAAGAGGGAGTAATTATTGCCCAGCATTGTGTTCTAGGTTAACAAAATAAACCCAGTCTCTGTGTGGTGATTTGGTTATACAGGATTAACAGCAAGCTTTACCGGAAGAAAAGGTCTCAAGAACATGACCCCAGAAGCCTACTTCCTTCAGCCAGACCTGACCTCCAACCTTTCACCATAATCCATCATAATGAATTTATCAGTATGCAATCATAGCCCACCGGAGGTGTGCCTAGAATCGCCTTATGTGACAATCAGAATCGAGTAACACATAGCCTACTGCTTCTTCTCTGGGATTAAGACTTCAACGCCACAGGGCTGGAGAGATGCTCAAGTGGTTAAGAACACGGGCTGCTCTTCCAGAGGACCCAGATTCAATTCCCAGCACCTGCATGACAGCTCACAACTGTCTATACCTCCAGTTCCAGGGGATCTGACACCCTCAACAGTCATTTATGTAGGCAGCACAGCAATGCACATAAAAAATAAAAAGGAATTATCAAAACATTTCAACTTCAGTCACTCCACATCTATCTCCCACTCCCAGCTGGGAGAGGGGTATTAGAGGGGAGTCTCACAATATCACAAGTTTGGGTGGAGGTGGGTATTGGGCACTCTTCATGCATGACTTCTCTGCTTTGCAGCTGGTGTATACACAATGGCTACTGCAGAGCAACAGGACAGAGAGCCACAGGTGACTTACAGGTACAGCAGGCTAAGTGGGGAACAACTGTCTTTTTATTATTTTATCACCTTCCTTGTTTATATTTCAAAGTTTATTATTAAAAAAAGTTGTAAATTAAAAAAAAAAAGATCATACACAGAAATTAACTAGACCAAAACACTATGCAATTAGATGAATGTCTATACAGTTGGAGTGACCATTCAGAACAAACGGTCCACACTGGATTGTACGGTTTATTAACAAATATATCAGTGCTTTTATTATTTTACTTTATGTGTATGGCTGTTTTGCCTGGTGCCTGCAGAAGCTTGGATTTGTGAGCCTGTGAACCGCCACATGGGTGATGAAAATCAAACCTGGGTCCTCTGGATGAGCAGCTGTGAGTGTACAGGTGATTCAGCTGGTCTGCCTTTGGGGTCCTAGCAATTGCTTATGTCATCACCTGTTGAGAGCTGCAAGCCAGGCGCACCAGGTGTGTGCAGGATTTAAGGACCCCTACCTCCCCTTTCTCTCTACTCCAGCCTCTCTCTGTTCCCACTCTTTCTCTCCCTTTCCCAGTAACCCTCCTTTATACCAGATCTGTTGTATGGTATAATTCCTCAGGGGGTACCCCATTGCCGCATCATCATCGATCTTAACAGCAGTCAGTGCTCTTAATCTCTGAGCCATCTCTCCAGCCACTAATGTATTTGAATGCTCTTGTCCTCCAACAAAAGTGAAAATCCAGTTAGAACAAGACACGCAGTTGGCTTTATATCTCCATTCATGACTCAGGTTCATGACCTGTTTCCAGCCCTGCCTCCTCTCCTAATATTTGGCTTTTCTTGTTCTCTTTCCTATATGATATACTGTATCTACACGCACATTTGTCATTGTATACACATATACAAATATTGTTGCCTAGGTTCTGCATCAGAACATAGGGGGTTTTTTTTGTCTTTTTCCTTTCTGAGATTATGTGACCTCATTTAATACCACACATTCTAAGTCTATCCACTCTCCTGGAAATTTTATCACTTATTAAGAGCTGAGTAGTATTCCATTTTATACACACACACGTAGACCAAAATCTGATTATCTACTCCTCTGTTGATAAACAAAGTAGGCTGATTGCAATTCTTTGCTATAGTACATAAAGCAGCAGTAAATATGGGGATGCAAACAACGCTATGGTACAATCTGCCGTTTTTTGCCCTGAAGGGAAATAACCGTTGGAGGATGTTTTTGTGCATTGTGCATACAAATGCTGATTTCTGTACCCAGAGATCTGGTTATAGTCTGGATGCTGGCTTTTTCACTTTTATGAAGCATCTCCTCACTCAACATTCTGTAAACACTGTTCTCCATCACCCCGATTGGTCAATAAAGAGCTGAACAACCAATAGCAGGGCAGGAGAGGATAAGGCAGGACTTTCCGATCCCAGTGAGGGGTTCCAGGTGAGGACTGGATGCATCGGAACATGGATGAAGAAGGAACAGCCAGGGTGAAACTAAGATGGCAGGTAATGGGCCACATGGCTGGGAAGTAGGCAGGCCAGAAATGTCAGGTTAGAATTGCTGAGTATCTGCCCAGCTATAATGCCTGAAGCTTTATGTAAGCATAATAGGTCTCTGTCATTATTCGGGAGCTAGAAAGGGCATAGAAAAAAACCCCATGATTTTACAGTTCTATTTTTAACTTTCTGTGAAATCTCCCAACAGATTCCCACAATAACTGTATTAATTTGCAACCCCAACAGTGAATAAAGGTTCCTTTCTCTCCACATCCTCTCCAACATTTGTCAGATTTATTGATGTTGGCCACTCTGGCTGGGGTAGCTTTGACTTGCATATTCTGATGGTTAGACATATTGATAGAGGATTAAACTCAGGTCCTCCTGCTCAGCAACCACTGAGAGGAGCTACCTCCCAGCCCAAATGTATCACAGATTCTTTTTTTTTTAATAAGATAGAGATAAAGTCTCTATGAATGACTGTACCATCATGTCCCCTGGCTCTCAACGTAAGCATGTAAGCATTCTCACTTTTGTACTGACTTAAAAGCAGGAGAGATGCTAAGCAAGGCTATAAAATACCTGAGTGTGGTGGGCCCACCTGTAAGTCCAGTTCTCAGGAGGCTGACGGAGGGAGTTACCACAAACTTGAGGCTGGCCGAGGCTATCTAGTGAGTACCAACCCGGGCTATAAAGTGAGGCCCTGACTAAAAATCAAAACTAAAAAAGGCTAGAAAATAAATTCTATGCATGTGACCCCCGGAGGACTCACTTCAACTGCACACGTGTGTACTTACAGGATCATAACAATGGAAGATTTGCAATTGTGACATAATAAAAATGAAACCTAAATGCTGTGGTTATAAAAAAACATGATTTATAGTAATGATTCTGCAATAGGATAGAAGATGTTAGGCCTCACTCATCAACAAATTCTCCTCTCATGTTCTTCCAAGTAACACAAAGGGAATGTTCTAACACTGATCCTATGATGTAATATGTAATACAAAGCAATTTAAACTGTTATTTATTAAGCCGCAGTAGTATGCCTATTATTCAGAAGGCTGAGACTTTAGCTCATAATTTCCAACACAAATAGACCCTCACCTCAAACAAAGAATCCCACTGCTGAGGACCAAAAAGAATTGGCAGATAATGGCAAAAAGACTTGCCCAACTTTCTGGAAAAGGTCTGGAATGGGAACAAAACCTATCCAAATCCCTTAGCTGGAATATTGATTTAGATGTTTTTCTTGGGGAAGGAGAGCTTGCTGTGACTGGGTAAAATCAGATGAACCTCTCTGTGCTTTCTCTTGGTGTGGAGTGAGGCAGCCGAGCAGGCAGTCTGTGAGGCCGGAACGCATGCAGAACATCAAATGCAGAGCACCGAGACCACCTGGGTTCTTGGGGGCTCCAATGAATGTATACACTCAAAGTGGGCAGAGTACTGAGGAAGAGAACGGTGCTCACCTGTGTTTCAGGAAACAATTTCTTTAAAAATGAAACTTCTTTAAAAGGAACAAGCACCATATATGCACATGCTTTAGGGACAAGAATAAAGGGTCAGGTTTGAACCAAACTTAAACTTTAATTTTTACATTTATTTACTCCATTTATTTTTTATTTTGTGTGTGTAAGAGAAAAAGTGTGCAGTGTGCACACCCAGAATGGGGGTGGAGCTCAGAGGACAACTCCTAGGGACCATTTCCCTCTGATGTCTTGTGGAACCCCGGGACCAAGCTCAGGACGGCAGACCTCTGTGTCAGATCAGGTACCTAGCAAGCCACCTTGTTAGTGCCCTGCAAACTTGTATTTCAAATAGCAGCATATACAAGGCTAGGCACACAGGCAGAAAAGCAGCTACTAGCTGATTGGAAAAACAAAACAAAACAACAAAACACTACTGAAACTGGAACAATCACTGCAACAGCGGATTTCACAAACCAGGCAACAACCTAAGTACAATAACGTAAGTGCTGCCCCAGCACCTTCAGAGTCTTCACCACGGTCCTGAGTATGCCATGGAGCAGCTCACCTCATGCACAGGGTGACCATGGTTTAACAGGACTCACTTGTTTTCAGGTACTTCCATGTCTAAAGTGCGCTGTGGGGCTGGGTAACAGAGGAGGCAGAGGCGCTGCTGTAGCTACGTTCAGAGAGAGACAGGCTGAAGAGGTTCACGGGACTGCTGAGCAAACAGCAGTGTGTGTCCCTGGATGGTCCACTAGAAGGGTCTCTCAGTGTGGCATGTCCACTAGGTGATGTGGTTCCCTATTTTTGAAAATATGTTTCGATGATCTTAAAAGGTGTATACGGGAGGAAGAAAAGAATAAAAGAAAAAATTGAGCACTATTCTTTTTTTCTGGTGTGGAAAACTTATTTGCAATGCCAAAAGGATAACATACAGTCTCTCAGTAAGCACTCTGATCCCAAGTGTCTTTTAAAGAAACAACTCATCTTACTAGATAATCACATTTCCAAAGGCAATATGTGGCCATATTCCAAAGCACACAAACTGAGCTTCCTAAGTATGTACCAGTTCACATTTTTTTTTTTTTTTAAATCAACGAATCAAATGAATACAGTCCTTTTAGTAGACTATTCAGTGCAGTGGTGTCAGTGGCACTGGCCCAGAAGGCAGTGGGACCAGCACTGCACAGAATCCTTACCGAAGCCCCAGGTCACAGAGAGCAGGAGGGCTGGCCAGTGAGGAGCCCAGCAGGCCCAGAGATTAATTTGCTCAAGACTAAGAAAGTTTATGCTCAGTGATACAATGTTTAAAAGTGCCTAAGTTCATGTGTTGTGTTGTGTCCCTGGGGCTTTAGGAAACTGGAATGCTCTGCTTCCTGCATTTGAAGGTAATTTCAAAGGAGATTTATGAATTAAAAACCTTCTTGGTGTTAAACTGACAAGATCAACTGGGAGAGAGGCAGAATCTGCAGGTGGTACCTGTTTATAAAGAACTCTAATTACATTTGGAAACAACATTAATAGCCCAGCTGTTTGCGAGTTTGTAAAAAAAAAAAAGAAAAGTAGCCCCTTGTAACAGGGCCTCTTTTCATCAGTTAGGGAATCATCACTAAAACAGGGCAGCTCCGCCTGAGTTCCGACTAAGTGCAGCCACTCTGCATTCTGAAACTAGCACCCAAATGCTGTGGAGTCTGCAGCCAGGCTTGGGTTAGGCCCCTGATTACAAGGGAGATGCAAAGCATCTCAGTGGCCCCTCCGTCAGCAGGGTACACAACACGTCCCCAAATTGGTGTAAGGGCTGGTTCCAGAATGCCCTCAGGGAGCGGATTTTGAGTTGCGTGCATCTATGAGACTACTCCAAAGATGTGACTTGAAAATAGCTTTGCTGGACTCACTTGATAACAAATGTTAACTCAAAGCAAAAATCTGGCATTCAACATACAGCAACTGCAGGAGGCAATTACAGTAACTTCTAACAAAATCTAGAAGCCCTGACTGACACATTTTCTCCCTTGCATTAGGTTTCAAGGACAGCAATAAAAGTGATACATAGTTCTGCCTGGTGTGGTAGAGCATGCATGTAATCCCAGCACTCTGGGAGGCAGAGGCAGGTGGATCTCTGTGAGTTCCAGGCCAGCCAAGTTTACTAAGTGAGTCCAGGACAGCCAGAGCAGCAGAGACCCTTTCCTGGGGAAGGAAAAAAAAAAAAAAGTGATACATAGTTTTAACCTATTGTTTACATTTTAAAAATAACATTTCTTAAACTCTGTGACACAGTGGCAGGAGAGAACTGACTCCCACAAGCTGTTCTATGAGCTCCATCCAAATGTCACAGTGCTCCCCCCTGCCCCCAACTGGCCTTGACTACTGAACCTCTTACCCTATCTTCCCCAGTTTAAGGTGTGCACCACTGTGCCTGGCCTAGAACTCAACGTGCTATGTGACCAGGCTGAGCTTAAACTCAGAGATTTACCTGCCTCTGCCTCCAGAGTGCTTGGAATAAGGGCATGCACTACCACAGAGTTCACTTTTAAAGATTTGTAAAATTTACTTACTTTTTTCGTGTTTGAGTGTATAGGCCCGTGGGCACCATGGCACACACAGGGTAGTTTGAGAACAACTTTTGGGAGTCAGTTCTCTTTTTCCACTTTTTGGGTCCTAGAAATTGAACTCAGGTTTGTCAAGTTGGGTGGCAAGTGCTTTGACTCACTTAAGTATCTCTCCAACTCCCAGCATCCACTTTTATTTTTAAAGATTAATTTTCTTTTTAATTATGTGTATGTGGGATGGGAGTGGTATGTGCATGTGACAGGCCAGGAGAATCACTGCTACAGCTGGAGTTATAACCATTTGTAAGCCATCCAATTTGATGTGGGGAACTGAATTTGGGGCTTCTCTAAAGCAGTATATGTGATCTTAACCAGTGAGCCATCTCTTCAGCCCCAACAGCCACTTTTAAAAAATAACATTTTGAAAACATTCAGGGTGTTTGAAAAACTTTTCCTTGAAAGCATAGCTTTCTAATTAATGCTTAAGCTCCAAGTTCTTTACCAAGAAATAAAGCTGCTGAATATTTAGGCTGGAAGACTAACACATCTTCGTTTGTTTGTTCTTGTTTTTTGAACAGGGTAACTAAGTGTGGCCTGACACTCATTCTACACTTGAGCTTGGTCTGAACTTTTGGCAATCCTGCCTTACCTTACAGTTGCTGCACTATGGGTGGGGCTGTCCACGCCCTGGTCTAATATATATTTTGCCCACACTCTACTTGATAATGCCAGATCATTCAAAGAGGGCCCAAGTAAAGGACAGGAAAATAAAAAGACAAATGCTCCACCAGTATTTGCTTTAGACAATACAATTATAGGTAACTTTGTTTTATCTTGAAACTTGCATAAATGCGCTCTAAAGAAGAGATAACACAGCAACTTAGGAAAGCAAAAATCTGTATTTACAGAACATTAAAATTCTGTAATTTTGAAAATGTATACTTTAAGTGTAGTTAAGGTACAGGGCAGTGGTGCATTTATTTTATTTTATTTTATTTTTTTGTGGTGCATGTTTTTAATCCCAGTGCTCAGGAGGCAGAGGCAGGCATTATCTCTGTGAGTTCAAGGCCAGCCTAGTCTACAAAGCAAGTCCAGGACCACCAAGGCTATACAGAGAAACCCTGGCTAGGGAAAAAAAAGAAAAAAAAGAAAAAAAAAAAAAAAAAAAGGAAAGAAAGAACTTAAGGTTCTCAACATATCCTTTTAAAAGACCAGAAAACTGTGTTCAACACCAGGAGGTGCTAGCTAACCCCATGCTCCTATGAAGCTCAAGTCAATGATCCTCAAAGTAACTTCACAGTATGTATCATATGAACCCAGTGAGAACACAAAGAAGCAGAGACCTGAGGAAAGCATGGCAGGTGTGGGAAGAGACGCTTCTGTACGCATACAACACACTGGCTGGCCACGAGAAACTCCTGAGGTGGATAGTCACCCCTGGAGCAGGGATAACAAGTTAAATATATGTGATCACAACTGCACTGAACCAGGCAGGAAGGCAGAATACAGAACACCTAAGAGAACAGACAGGAAGACAGAAATACAATACCGCTTAGAGCATTGCTGGATCTGTTTCAGCTTGTCGAAGAGTTGTAAAGCAGAACTGAACAGTAAGCACTGAAAACAGTCTCTCAATGGAGAGTTTACTTTATCATGTGGACTCCTGAAGTAATAGTAAGACAGCAGCAGGTATGGGCATCAGAACAGTGAATGGGGTTTTTGCCACTGACATGTACATGGCTGGTGAACTGGTTATCAAAGAAAATGAAATTAGATCAGTTCAAACTCGTGAGTTTATCTTGGGATTTTCTTGCCGCAGACACACTGGTTCACAAGTTCAGTTTTCTATAGTGTTGTGTCCCTCCATCCGCTTAGACAGTAACAGAGGGAAGGAAGAAAATAGTTCTCTTCCCTCTGAAAGTAGAGGTTAAAAAAGATGAGTGACAGGATTAGGGAAAGGGTTATGAAATCGAAAACACTTGCTCTCATGACATGATCACAGAAGCTCCCTTTGATAAAAACCCTCTCCAGAATAATTTCCTATTTTGCAACATTTGTGCTCCAGATGCAGACTGGTAACTGAGGCCCTAACACTTCTAAAACTCTGGAAAGAGAGCAGCAACATATCTGTACTACTGACTATGTTCGCACAGCACAGAAATCCTTAGAAGCGCACCTATAAAGAAAACATACTCTTCCAGAGGAATGAGGTCATTAAACCGGAGTCCTGTTGACATGAAGATTTGTCTCTTAAGACCCTAAAGGCTTTTTCCCCTACTCATTAACGCTAATGTGGCTTTCTAGGTTTCCCTGGTGTTTATCATTACAAAAAATACTACAGTTCCCTAAGGATTCATGGCCACGGTCTGCCACTCCTGAGAATCAGCTAGTAACAGGATAACATACCTCACAAGAGACAACTCAAAATCAGACCAGATTTAAAACAAATAAATAAGTAAATAAAAAGCACTGCTATTAGTTGTCTTCTGAATCCTGGATGAGGCAGCTCTCTTCCTATTTTCCCTATTAGTGTGGGATTTAGGAGTTTGGTCGGTTGAAGGGAATAGGAAAGTAAAACGGCTTATGGAGAAACACCATGGAAAAACAAACTAACCTACCTAGCAAGAGCTGGGTTTAGAGAAGCTGAGTGGAACGGAGAGGCCACCAGAAAGGATGTGGGTTACTTTAGAATGTTAGCTCATTCAGAACATGAGACCCAGGGCAGAAAATGAAGGTAGCAAGCACACTCTCGGGAAGATTGTCTGGCTTGGGAACCTAGCACCTTTTGACCCTGTACTTTCCCTAAATGGCGAGGCAGACTGAGGCCACTCTGTTCACAGTTCATGTTAAGCACTCACACAGGTGTCACCGCATTCCTGGTTGCACGAGGAAAAGGACCATTCACAAAGAGGATGTGTCTTTGCCCTCTGGTATCTGACGCTAAGTTCCCCTATCAAACCTGGTTATTTTGGAAACGTTCCTCCCCGTGGCTTTTTACTAGACTGACCTAAACCTTAATCTCCCTTTTTCATTTTGGGAACAAGAACGGAAGTTCCTCTCCTCCAGGAAATGTTGAAGAGATCTGGAAGGGTCGGGAGCGACCCGGAACGGAAAAGTCCTATCAAAAATCAAGTAAATTCAAGTCCGGCAGATCTAGTTCGAGGCCATTTGGCCGCCTTTTCCTGCCCAGGTGGCCTTTCCAAACACCCAGGGGGCGCCGAGGGGAAACCGACACCTGCCGTGGCACCCCCGCTTAGCCTGTGGCTCGGCCGGGCACGGGCTCCGGGCCCTCGGGAGGCGGTGTGGCCCCTGCCCTTCCCAACTCCGAGGCTCAGGTCAGGGCGCGGCGAGGCCATGCGGAGGGCCGGGAGCCAGGGTGGCGGGTCCCCGGGCCACGTCGCCGGCAGCCGCGCCCAGGACGCTCCGCGGTCTCGGGCCTGGCCGCCCCGGCGTCCCCCAGGCCTCCGGCCCCGCAGCCCTTACCCGTAAGACGTGGTAGCCCTCCGTGCCGCCGCCCGGGATCTCGACGCTCTGCGAGGAGCCCATGGCGGCGGGCGATCCGTACGGCCCGGACGGCTCAGCGCTGCTCCGCCTCGCGCACCGCCCGCTCCGCGACTCCGCGTAGCACTTGGGACGTGGCACTCGCAGCCGCCCGAGCCGGGCCGCACAGCCCGCCGGGAGATCGTCGCCCGGCAGCCAGGGCCGCAGCGACGCCGCAAACAGCGCCCCCTTCCGGGAGCCGACGAGAACGGCACGGGGCCGGCCGGCGGGCGGCGGGCGGCCGACGGGGAGGAACCTAGGAGGGCGCGCGAGAAAGCGGAAGTACAGCTCTGAGCGCGACGCCGGGCTACGGGGGCCCGGAGCAGACAAGACTCATCTAGGAGCGCTTCGAGCAGTCCCGGCAAAGAGGTTGCTGGGTTGCAGCGCCTCCTGGCGGCCAGAGGCAGAAAAGAAAGGGAACAAATGCCAAACATGCCGGGTTGTTTTAAGCCTTGTTTAATAACTACCTCAGGGTAGTTCGCAGTGGCTTTCTTGGGTTGGAAATATCAAGTATTCTCCGCTCACTTTTAGTTTTTTGTTGTTGTTGTTTTATAAAGAACGGTTTTCTCTGAAATAACATCTGTCCCAAGTTTTGTTGTTGTTTTTCTCCTTGTCCTCTTAGAACACTTGGGAGCTACGCCAGAGCAAGGTTGGGTTTCCTTGGAATTTTGCCTGTTGCCCCAACGCACCTCTCTTAAGTAGCAAAGTCTGATCCTTTTGCCCCTTACAGTGCTCCCCCACTACCAGATACAGTGGTCAGTTTGACTCCCGGCGATGGTGTGCTATCCAGGTGCCATCCAATTAGCTGCCTTTGGCATTTGGCAATGTAAACTACCATTAAGGGTGAAGGATTCTGATCCCAATTGATTTTTAATAGTTACCCACACACACCTTCAGTTAGATGGTCCAGCTTAAAGGACAGAGGAACGAAAGGCTTCAGTGCTCAAAGGCCTGGCCACTAGCCTGTGGAGGTGTAGGAACCTTTAGGAGGTGGGGTCTAGTTGAGGTTCACTGGGGCTTACCCTTAAAGTAGATACTAGGACCCTGCCCCTTCCTTCCTCTCTTTGCTTCACATCTGCCCCGAGATGAACGGTTTTGCCCCCAAATAAGGGCGCCAGCAACTATGAACTGAAACCACAAGCCAAATAAATCTTTCTTCCTTTAATTATCTGAGGTGTTTTGTCCTGTGGCAGAAAGCTAACAGAAGGCCAATCTGAAAAAATTCCTGGGAGAGGAAGCTTCAAAGTGTTTGCTGCTCAGTCATGTAGATGGGAGTTCAGATCCCAGAAGCCACATCAGGGTGTGTTTATAACACTTATAACTTTAGTTCGGCGGCCTATCCTGGTCTCCGGCTGAAAACACACACACACACACACACACACACACACACACACACACACACACACGACAGCTTTTTTTTTTTTTTTAAGCAATTGACCAATGAGCTGTAAAGGAAATGCTCTGGTTTGTTTTGTTTTGAGCTGGGATCTTGTGTTTTTCTGATTAGTTTTAAATCTCTGATTTTAAGGGACTCTCCTGCCTCAGCATTTGAGTAGCTGAGATATGCCACCATGCCTGGCTTGTAAAGGGCATTTTTGGTTCAATTGGAGAAACTTGAATATGGTTGTTAGAGTATCAGGCTTAGAAGAGAAATATTTATTTTTATGAAAAGAAAGTTAATTATTGGGGGAACTGTCTAGAAGACAGGCTGAGCCTATAGGCATATGAAATCATTTTTTAAAAATAAAGTAAATATTAGCTCATTCCTCTACATATGACTATCTGGGATGATATGAACCAGGGGCTCAGAGTATTGACCTCTGAGTGGTAACAGAAATTTTGTTTGTTTTTGTCTTGGCTGGTTTTATATTCTATAATGCTCACAGAATGCCTTTTTAAATAATATTTTTTCTTTAAAAGTTGAAAATGAAATACCATTTCTCTCTTTGCTGCTAATAAACCAATTATCATATCCATAGAAGGTCCGACAAGCACATAATTGAATAAATGAAAGCTCAGTCAGGCAGCTTCTCAAGAGCATGGAGTGCAGTGGGATTGGCTCCATGTTGCTAATGTTTACCAGAACGCCTGGCCACCAATACAGTGAATACATATCTAATACAAGACAATGAATATAACAAGTGGATTTGTTGATAATGACCTTATCCTGCTGGGCAGTTCATAATCTACTTCATGGTGCTGATATGCTAAGTTGGCAAAGTTTTAGATTAAAGGTCGGGAGATGGCTCAGTGGGTGAAAGCGTTTGCCTCAAGAGTAGAAAGACCTGAGCGCAGACCTCCAGAACCCACATAAAAAGCCCGTCCACTGCCGCAGGAGTCCATTATAGCAGGAAGCAAGTCAGAAAGATCTCAGGGGCTTGCTGGCCGCCAGCCTCGCTCCACGTTCGTAGAGACCCCGCTTCAAGGAACTAAGGCAGAAAATGAGGTCGGAACACACACTGACCTCCCCTGGCCTCTGCACATGTGCTTATGTGCACACACACGCACACACATGAGAGACAGACACACAGACACACAGACAAAGACGGGGGGGGGTTGGACAGTTTTTCTTAAATATTCGCCACAGTTTGCAGATTCCAGCAGTAGAGCTTTGGTAGACCATAAGCAAGCCCAGCTGTTTTTGTCAGTTTTTTTTTTTCTAGAGAAACAGAATTAGGAGACCGGGTATTAAATTGGAATATATATTTTTATGTAAATTTGGGTATATGTACACATATAAATTTGGATATATATATATATATATCGGATTAAAACAGTAACCAGAGAAGAATCACTCCTGAGAGTGAGAACTCAGTAGTCACTTGGTCCTTAACACTAAATGTCTCAACAATTGGTGTAGTCCCACGATGGCTGTCTCTCACAAGGGGTTGACAAGCAGTGGTCACTCCATCCACAAGGCAGGATGCTTCTGTGGTCCCAGTCTGCTGCCAGAAGCCCGGAAGGTTCCTAGGGAGCTGCTGGTCCCTAGTCCATGATGAAAGCTTGGAAACTCTGGTTCCAATGTGAGTGAAGGAATCAGAGCTGCAGCAGGAGGAGAAGGACGAGGGCAAATCAACTCCACGGCAAGAGGAAAGTCCAAGTAAACAAGAATGGACATGATCTCCCTTCTGACTCCCAGTGTTTATCTGACTTATCCACGCAGTTCTCTGCGTTTGTAGGAAGAGAAACCCTGTCTTTCATGGCCCATTTTGAATGAACTTCTTCACCCCTCAGTTCAGAGCAGCTCTCTCTCATTCTGTGTTCTTGGAACAGGTAGATCTTTCATTTCTGTTAAGACCATGGCCATCACCGCAGGCTTGTCTTTCTCCTGGGCTAAGAATCCTATTTTTTTTTGGGGGGGGGGCCCAGGGATGTAGCTCAGTGTTAGAGTATGGAGGGGGTGGAGTATGATTACATCCGTTCACTTTTAGATCTCGAAAGTACTGTTAGTATTTGTCAGTTAGTGTTAGCGTGTGCAAATTCCCTGCTTCCATCTCTTATTTTTCCAAATAGGTACATTTAAAATATGATCGATCTGAACTAACTGCGTGTTCAGAATAGCTTCACAAACAGTTACTCTGGCTCCTCTTTCTGCTTCGCCAAAACATCTATTATGTCTTCAGTGGCACTTACTAGCAAGTGAGGCAGAGATTTGAGAATTTAAAAAAAATATAACCATCACTCCTGTTCCTGGTACCAGTTTGCCTTCTTCATTTAGCTGGGAAATAGGCTTAAATGGAAGGCAAAGAATAAGATCCCAAGGATGCTGCCAAAGTTAATGTAAATAAATGCTACGTGGTGGAGGAGAACACGTGGGGAATTACTGTCTGCACTGATTACAGTCTGAGTCAGAACCTGCTGCAGGCAAGCTGGCATTTTGAAACATCACAGGCAGCAGAAAAGTGAGGTCCAGCAAAAAAACGAAACAAACAAACAAACAAATACCCACAGGCTAAAACCACCAGACCAGAAGCAATTTACTTCTGTAGAACCAGCATTCACATGTTTCACCTGGGTTTGGCTAATTCTGAATTATCATGAATAAGTAGCTCATGATGGAAGGGCTGCTTTTCATCATATTGATGAATCAGCCTTATCTCCCTGCCCATAACCTGGGAACAGCTGGCTCCCGACGTATGGACAGCAACCCTTCCTGAGTGGATCAGATAAGGGGGCATTTCACAGGCAACCCCTTCCTACTGTAGAAATAGTCATGTTAACCCCACAGGAGTCCAGCCACTACTGCCCAGACCACAGGAGAGCTGATGACCTTCAGGTAATGCCTAACTCCGCTTAACAAGGAACCCAGGAAGTGGCATTTTAGCAGGATTTCTGCCCCATAGAACACAGGAGAGGGAGAGCTGGCCTGAGCTGATGAACAGATTGCTGTCTGGGAACTGGCAAATGCAAAGAGAAACACAATGTTCACGGATTGGCATATTAGAATGACATCTGTGGCTGGTGTTCGCCTGCGTGTGTGGTGGTGACAGAGGACTGACAGAAAACAGCTTCTCAGTGAGCAGCGTTGAAGGGGCACTGGTTGGTGTGAGTGCGATGTTAATAGGGAGCGATAGAGGGTTGGCTTTCTACCTTGGGTGGTTATCAGGAACTATAAAAATGTAAAAGAGGAGTGTGCTACCATGCTTGGCTTGTTTATTTATTTTTGAAGCAAGCTGTTATCTTGGAACTGTTCTTAGAGTCACAGAAAAGTCGTGGACAGTACACACAGTTCCCACGTGCTCTTCACTGTTTTTCCGATTGTTAATCTTATGTCAACATCGTGCATTTGTTAACCCCAGGAATCCCGCCTTTACATCATGAACTGAAGTCTATGCTTTTTTCCACAGTTTTCCACATTTTCCCGTTTCACAACCCTATATCACAGTTATTGGTCCCATGTCCTTTTGTCTTCTCTGGCTTGTGACTATGCCTTAAGCTTCCCCATTTTTCATGACCACGACAGTTTCAAAAAGCCTTGCTCAGACATTTTAAAGCATATATTCCATTTGAGCATGTCTGCTGTTTTTCTCATGATAAGACCGGGGTTACCGGTTTTGCCGAACTACACTAGAGAAGGGAAGTCCGTGCTTGCTGTTGTACAGGATTCTGTGCTGTGAACCTGGGTTACTGTTGGCCATGTTACCCGCCCACTTTACAATGCTGTCTGCCTTTTGGTTCTGATAGTCAGACTCCAGACCAGGCGCTTGCGGGTTCTTGGTTTCTTATACAAGGATTGAAGCAAAGGCACACACAGATTTACAGAGCAGCAATGCAACTATTCAAAAGCGAAGGCATGGTACAAATCAGAGAGAAATATGCTGCCAAGAGTATCTGCAGCCACGTGACAATGCTCAAAAGCTCTGATTGGAGGCTTCCTTTTATGGGGTTCAAGAAAAGTACTTGTCTGGTTGCTAAGGGTTGTAGTGCTGGGTGGTTCTCTGTGTTGATTGACAAACCCCTTCCCATGATGCATCTGAGTTCAGTTATACACATGCCCAATTATGCATAGGCGAATACGGTAAATAGGAGATTCTCCCTAAAATTTCATGTAGAAGACAATTTTGTCCTACTGCACTTGTACCCCCTAAACCGATTTAGACTGGACTGGCTTCCCTAACCTTCTACCTGAAAGTAGTACTAAAGCGGGATTGAATAGAAACCGTGACTGACAGTTGCTGAGGAGAGGAGGAAGTTGTTTCTTTGTTTGGAGTGAGAGGTGTGCATGTTGCTTGAGGCAAGAGAGTGTCCTCTGTTTTGAGAAACTTTGCTAGGAGAGGGGTGTGTGTGTGTGTGTGTGTGTGTGTGTGTGTGTGTGTGCGCGCATAGTACATGCAGGTAAGGGGCCTAAGCTGCCAATTGCATTATAGAAGAGGGCTCCGTTCATCCTCCAAGCCCAGGGGCGTCCCAGGTTATTAAACCACTCCACATGCTGTCCTGTCTGGTTACTAGGAAGTTACTATTTACTCTTTCCCAAGGAAGCAAGTCACCGTGTCTAGACGCCCTCAAGGAGTGAGGAGCATACATGCTGGGGGAAGAGACGTTAAGTGATTAAATTATCTAATACTTCTGTAGGGAAGTTTTCTCTTTGTCATTTATTTGTTAAGTCATTTATTTACATCCAAATGGCCCCCATGTCTGCTTATTTTATACTCAGCACTGTTATTCTTTGCTGGTAGAGTGAAAAATGGCAGGCTTTGTTGCCTGAGTTGTACCTGTGTCTCCTGCCTAATCACTCCTCCCTTTAACTGTGTGGAGCCACTAATCTTTCTTCTATCCTTATACTTTCGTAATTTTGCCTTTTCCAGACTAGCACCATCCAACACGTAGCCTTTTAGGTCTGGTTTCTTTTGTTTCTAAAAATTCACTTAAGATCCATGTGTGAAGCCAGATGCTAATGCCTTTAACGTAGCGGTTTTCGAGGTGGAGGAAGCAGGAGGAAAAGTTCAAGGCCAGGTTAGGCTGCACAGTGAATCTGAGGTCAGACTGGGCTATAGAGACCCTTTCTTAAAATTAGTTAACCAATACATAAACGATTTTCTTTTAAAAAGAAGACAAAGCGAAAGAAAAGCCCGGTATGGTGGCATGCACCTATAATCTCAGCACTTGGGAGGTAGAGTTAGGGAGTTCAAGGTCATCCTCAGCTGAATGTTCAGCAAGTTTGAGGCCACCCTGAGTTATTTGAGAGCATGCCTCAAAAGGAATGGTGCATACAGTCAAGCAAAAAATCAATACTCTGTGAACTCTATTGCATGCTTATCACTGACTGGCATTCCGCTCTGTGGATGTGTTTATTTTGCCTTGCCATTCACCTGTTGAAGGATACATAGTTTCCAGTCTTGTTTTGTTTATTCATCAATGAAGCTGCCATAGCATTCATGTACATGTTTTGGTGTGGACACACTTTTTCATTCACTTGAGTTAAAATGAAGGATAGAATGTTTTTTTTTTTTTCTGGGATTGTATTTGGCTAAGTGTGTAGTTAACTTTAGAAACAACTGCAGACTCTCTTTGTATTTTATGTGATTGGGGTTTGTTTGTTTGTTTGTTTGTTTGTTTGTTTTTGTGCATTCCCATCTGCATAACACTTCCTTGCTTGGTGCCAAGTAGGCCAGAGAGGGTGTAATTCCCTGGATCTGGAATTACAGATGAGTGTGAGCTGCCCTGTGGGTCTTGGGAATCAAACCCTGGGTCCTCTAGAAGAGCAGCCAGTGCTCTTAACTGCTCGGCCATCTCTCCAGACAGAAACTGTCTTTTTAAGTGTCTATCCTTGGGGCTGGACAGACGGTTCAGCAGTTAAGAGCACTTGTTCTTGCAGAGAAGCCAAGTTCAACTTCCAGCACCCATGTGATAGTTCACAGCCATGAGGAACTCCAGCTCCAGGGGACCCAACACCCTCCTCTACCTCAGGCACCAGGCATGCATGTGGTGCATGTATCTACACCAAGGCAAAACAGTCACACATGTTAAACAAGAAAAAAAAAAATAAGTAGCTTTACTTGAACCAGGTGTGGTGGCTCATGCCTTTAATCCCAGCACCACAGAGGCAACAACAGATGCAGGTGGAACTCTGGGAGTCTGCAGTGAGTCCGAAGTCAGCTGGCTTACATAGCAAGTTCCAAGTCATCTACTGTGGATACTAGCGAGACCATACCTAACAAAAAGGAGGACGAAGGAGATGGGGAAGAAAGACACTGGACGAAATGGCTGTACTGACTTATGTAAATCAGTATGTAAATCATTTATGTAAATCAGTCCGCTTGCAAGAGGTGGGCAACGCCATCACTCTACACCCTCAGCAACATTTGCTGTTTATCACTTTGTGTGTGTGTGTCGTTGGTTGTTGGTGTCGTCGTCAAGGATTAAACCGAGTGCTTTGAGCAGAGGCAACTGCTGTACCACGATCTACACCCTCAGCTGTTTTGGGGAGGTTGACTATTCAAGTAGGTGTGTAGGAGTAGCTCATTTCCATCTCCCTGAGGATCCATGTGACTAAGCACCATTTCGTGGGTTAATTGCCATCCTAATATTCCCTGTTGAGGTGTCCATTTGGATTTTCCCCTATGTTTAAATGAGGTTGTTTAGTTTTGTATTGTTTAGTTTTTGTGGGTTATTTGTATGTTCTGGATGTGACTCTTTACCAAGCATGTGACTTATGAATATTTCCCTAGCTTTCGTACTCCTAATGCTATCCATCACAAAACAAAACTTTTAAGTTTTGATAAAGTCCAATTTATCATATTTTGCTATTAATGTAAACACTGAAGACCAAACCAAGATTATGAAGGTTTTCTCCTTGGTTTTCTTTTTTGTTTGTTTGTTTGCTTATTTTTATTTATTTATTTTTGAGATAGGGTCTCACTGTGTAGCCCTGGCTGACCTTTGAACTCACAGAAATATACCTGTTCCTGCCTCCCTTGCGCCGGGATTGAAGAACCTAATTGTACATAGCTCATCTTGACATCCTATTGTTCTTATTACCATGTATGTTAAAACACCTAAAACCTTTATTGTTCAAAGTAGCCTGTCTGGCTTTTTGCAGATGAAAGCCGGCGTAACGCAGCCTTGCCAGACCTGGCCCTTTCAACTGCCCGCCCCGCGCTGAATCTTAACAGCCACGTTGCCTGATTTGAGGGACTGTTGCTTCCAGAGATTATTACCTGTGGGTCCTTTGAAGATGAAAGGCACAGACAGAACTCAGCAATTAGTGCCTCGGGAACTCTAATGACCTATGCCTGACACTTACCTTCCTTGCATGATGAGCTGTTTCGGCGTTTTCTCCCTTGATATTGCGAAGACATGAAAGTCCATGAGTTGCGCCAAATCCTATCGGATCATGGAGAAAGTCAACAGTTGTTCTACGGTGCTGCGGAGGAGGGGGTGTGTGTGTGAAGCTTATGTTGTCATCTCGGGCTATTGATTCTTCCCTCGTTCTGTATCGCCAGACAATGCCGTTCACACTGTTAAAATATAATGTGTACAGCGATATGCAAGGGCCAATGCTGAGGGTCTCTTATCTCAAGGACACACGGTGTGTCAAGGGGCTTTCAGGGCACAAAGGGCCTGAGAAGACATTCCTCCTGGTGCCTGAAAACCCTAAGGGGATTCCTGGTTTCCTGTTAAGACGAAACTCTTCCTTTCCACGATGCTGTTAACAAGTGATTTTCTCTTGGAGGATACGATGGGGGCACATCTGGAGTTAAAATAAAAATAAAAATTTCTCAGTTTAATAACTATGATGTGAGTCATTTTCTTTTCTATTGGTCTCAAAAGATCTTTTTTTAATTTAATCACTTTACCCCCTGATCCCAGCCCTCTTTTTCCTCTCCTCCCAGTCCTGCCCCTGTCCCCCCTTCTCCTTCTCAGAGAAGGGGGGCCCTAAGGGGTACAGACACACCCATGCACTGACTTGAGCCACTTTTTGAGAAGTGTACTGTGAGCCAGCAAGATGGCTCAGTACGTGGAGGTGCTTGCTACCAAGCGGGACCAACCTTTGACCCCTGGGAGCCATGTGATCGAAGGAGAGAACTGACTCCCCAAAACTGTCTTCTGATATCCGCTAATGTACTGTAGGACCTATGTGCCCCTCACCTGTCTCCTAAATAAATAAATAAATAAATAAATAAATAAATAAATAAATAGATAAAATGTGATGAAAATAAAAAAGAAAGTGTACTGAAATGTAACTGGGTCCGAGTGACATTATTAACAAGAAAAACAGTGAACTGCTCTAGTGTGGACAGAATGTTTTGTTTTGTTTTTTTTTTTTGTTTTTTTTTTGTTTTTTGCAAATATTGATGCATTATTAGTAATGCTAAATTATTGATGTAACCAAGTATCACAAAATCATTCCTTCATAGCCAGAATGAACTGGGCAGGGTTTAAGAGAAATGGCAGTAGTGGGGGACATGGGAAAATGGATATTTTGATTTCTTTTTAAATGATCTATCTGGCTACCAGTATTGTCAAATGTGGTTTCTCAAGAAGAGTTCAAACTCAAAGTCCTTATATGAAATACATCACTTTTAGCAACGAATTAACGTGGTTTTAAAGAGCCAATATTTTGTGGACGAAAAGAACAAAGACCAAACAAATACATCTTGTCGATGTCTATAGAGAGAAGGCTGGACAGACATATCTGCAGGCATTCAGGTCTGTAATTCAGATACTCTTCTGCGCTACTGCTGTGGTCTGACTGTGAAATGTCCCCCTCTGGTTCCTGTGTTTGAACACTCGGTCGCCAGCTAATATTACTGTTTGGGAGGGTTACAGAAACTTCAGGAAGTGGAGCCTTGCTGGAGGAATGGAACTGTGTCACTTGGGAGGCTTTGCAGGCTTTGCAGTTTTACAGCTGGGCTCTATTTTCTGGTCTCTGTCTACTTCCTGTGTGCGGGTGAAGTGTGATCAGTCTGCTTCCTGACTGCCAGCCTGGCCACATCCTCCTGCTGTTGCTTTCAGTGCTAAGATGAACTGTATCCGGTCTGGAACCGTAAGCCCAAATAAACTCTTCCCAAAGTTAGTTTTTGTCAGGTCAGGCTATTGTAATTTTTTTTTTTTATCACAGCAACAGAAAAGCAACTAATACAGGTAGGGAGTTAATAACTGTCAGTGTCTTTTAATGATTGCAATAACAGCATCTTAAACTTGTTAGACATACTGGCCAACGACATTGCCATTTATTTTGCAGAGCAGTGTCAAACTCTTCTTGTTTGATCCTATGGCAAGAACTTTAATTCTCTTCTTTCAGGGGAAGGAAGGGAGAGAGTGTGCGTTGACTCAGTCACAGAAGCGGACATGTAGCAGAACCAGGAGCAGCAATTTTGAGCCCAAGTCCAGGAGTCCTTTCTGCACTTCCAACCGCAGAGGTGCCATGACTTCCGTGTGCTGGCTGACTACCATGCCTTCCTATTCCCTCTGACAGTTTCATAGCTTTTCATGATCCTCCCATATCAATGGACTTAATTAAGGTAACCTCTTATAGACTGGTTCACAGGCAAACCCTAGGCAGGCAATCCGTCTTGAGACTGTCATCCCCCAGTGTTCCTGAGTTGTGTCAAGCTGACAAAACTTAACCATCACAGGAAGTGAGGTCTGAACACTTCTTAAGCAGTACCTATTCTGTTCTTTGTTAAAGCACATCATTTCATTCATTAGTGCTGGGATGAGGCTCCGGCCTCATGTGTACTAGGTAAGTGCTCTCTCTCTCTCTCTCTCTCTCTCTCTCTCTGAACCACCTCCCCAGCCCCTTTCGTTTCTCTCTAACCTACCATTGAAGCATCCAAAAGGTGGTGATCGTCAGAGCAGCCTTCCTCTTGGTTAGATGGCCATCAGTACTTACCGTGATGCTTGCTTGAAGTGTTTGTTCATGTGGCTGTCATGTTAAAGTAATTTCCCACTAATCTTGCTTAAAGTTTTATTAAGAAAGCTGCCAAAGTATTTCAAGTGCATTTTAAAACATATTCCTAGTATTTTTTTCATTTAACTTGTGATAATATTTTTTTTTCCAAAAAAGAAGCTATTCTATTTTGCCAGGAAGCGTTCCATATTAAAAAAAAAAAAGCCTTTGGGTGGTATTATTATTATTATTATTATTATTATTATTATTATTAATACTAAGCTTGTATATGTGACTTGTAGTACAGTATTTCCTCAGTACAGTATTTAGAAAAGTTTAAATCTATAGCCGAAATTGCTATGTAGTTCCTTTTTTTATTTATTGGATTTAATGATGGCTTGCCTGTTGCATTGTCTCTCCTGATGGAAACCATATATCTAATTGCTTGTGTGTCAGCAACTAGAGAACAGGGACCAGGTCATGTTTGATTTCCTGTCTTTTCTGTCAAGCACGGTGCTTAAGGACATGATAGGCACTTGATAAATCTGTTTGAATGGTGAGAGGAACAGCATTTAGACACACTTTCCTACAATCCAGTTTTCCCCAGTGTTTGACGTCTGCCGTATATTATCTTCATAACTCATGCACCGGTCCCAGTAACTTAGTGTTCCTCCTTTTACTAGTTCCCAGGCAGAAATACATTATTGAATTCTGGGCTGTGCTAAAATGAATCAGCTAGAGATAACTGCACCAACCTGGATGTATCTTAGAGATGTTACACCAGAGAAAAAAGTATTGGCATCATTTGGTCTGTGTGCTAAGTGCTTGGGGCAATCAGGAAGTGATGAAATCTTTAAGAGGGGGTCTGATGGAGGGTTGAGGTCGTGAGATGTTCGTATCTTTTTTCTTTCACATCTGTGCCATGTCGTATGCAGTTCTGTTCTATTGTATGATTTTTTTTTCCATGCTAGGCTGCCAAACCACAGATCCAAAATCAATGGGACCAATTATGGATTGAACCTGTGAGCCAAAAAGACACCTTTTTTCTTTGTGCTTTGAACTGATCCTCGGCCATTTTGTTAGGCACCGGTATTCATTTTGCACTGTGTGTAAACGACTGATCTGTGTAACATCGCTGCACACTGTTCAGTATCGAGGGCTTAGAACCATGTGAACGACACGCGTGTGGCTCATTGGTCATTGGCTTCTGATCTGTCAACTCAAGGCACTGGAGGGGGTCTGGAAAACAGCAGAGGGAGAGATACCATCTTTTCTCATTTGTTTGTTTCTGTTTCTGGCAGTACTTCCAGCATGACGACACCATCAGCAGGAGGAGGTAGCAGAAGAGCCTCTGTGGCTATTTTAGCAGTGCCATGCCAACATGGCTACACTGAGATTGGTTCCAAAGGTTCAGAAAAGGCTGGAGAAGCAAGTGGGATAATGGGGTTGCTGTAATTTTCTCTATTTGGGCTCCAGGTTAATTCCTTCAGTGTTCAGAAACTGAGTGGTACGAACTACCTCACCAGACTACCCTGACCTCTGGCTTTTACTTAGTTTAGGACAATGGGAAGCATTGGCAAGAGGGCAAAGGTCAGAGCACCTGCCTATGACTCATGCACTACAATGGCACCCACCACTGATCCTTCTTGTCACCAACTCTGTGTCCTGTTAATTTTTCAAGCATTGTGTCCACAGTCAGGGAGCAGAGAGAGAGAGATGAATGCAGCTGCTTAGCTCACTTCCTCCCTCTTCTACAATCAGAACCTTAGGGAATGGTGCCACTCACAGTGGGCAGGTCATCCCACATCAACCTATTTGAGGTAAACCCCAGTTCCTGAAAGGCCAGCCCAGCAGCACCTAGTTAATCCTAGATCTCATCAAGATGACCACTGAAATTAGGTTTAATCATCACCAAACCTGAGGATATGGATTCTGGCTCTGGGATCAGTTTGCCTTTGAGATAAATTAAGGAATTGAGTTCCTCATTCATAATGATAAGAACAACAGTGTCACCTTACAGGCCTATTGTCATAATTGGCAAGAATAACATATGATAACATCCCAGGCTGCTACTTAGGGCCCTCAGTGGATCACAGATGCCTTCCCTGTGAATATCAGGAACAAGTCCTGGTCACAAAAACTGCTGCAGTGATGCTTTTGCTGTGCTCCAAGGAGGCTGCTTTCACTGTAACGTAAAATATATATATATATATAGATATATATATCTATATATATCTATATATATATATGAGTTCCTTCTCTGAATACTTACGGAAGATGTTCAATGTAGAGAGCTTTTAAAAATGTGAGAATATGGGGCTGGAGGGATGGCTCAGTGGTTAAGAGCACTGCCTATTCTTCCCAAAGGACCGGGGTTCAATTCCCAGCATCCACATGGCAGCTCACAACTATCCATTTCCAAGGGATCAGACACATTCATACTAATGCACCTAAAATAAAATTAAGTAAATTAGTTAAAAAAATGTGAGAATATACAGGGATACAAGTTAAAATGTTGCTGTGATTCTGACGTAACTTACAAATGAATATCGGTATTGAAGACTAGACTAACAGTGTCGATGTTCTGTAACATATAATAAACGGAAAACATTTCACTCTGTCAGACGTCCTGTTGCTTCTGGCTGTGTTAACATTCTAATGGCTACACTAGAGTTCACTTATTTATTACATGGCCTGGGTTGTTTTTTGTTGTTGTTGTTGTTTCTCTACTGTTTAATTGCCACAATTAATGCTATAGTGGACATCCTTGCTGATATATTGCTGAGCTCTTTGGAGAAAATATTTGTGGAAATTTTGGTTAAATGTTGTGTATGTTTTATGACTTAAAGCACACACACACAGAGGGAGGGAGGGAGAGAGAGAGAGAGAGAGAGAAAGAGAGAAAGAGAGAAAGAGAGAGATCTCCTATGGATGTATATCATGGAAAGGAGTATCTAGCTATGGTGAGGAGTGCTACTTTTCCCAAATACTGCTTTTAAAAAGAGTAGCTGGAACAGACATAAGTCTGCAACAGTGGGTTAACCACATTGGTGAGTAAAGAGTATGAGGGTCGTGCCCTAGGGCAGAGGGCTCCACATGGCCATTGGAAGCACACGTTGACAGACTGCGTGCAGAGAGATTCTAATTCAGCTTTTTAAGCACCAGCTTCTACTTAGTCAGCTAAATGTAAACAGCAGCCGGAGGTGATCTGGTAACTAGATCTGTGGCTTTTCTGACTGTTCGCCCATGGCGACTCAGTTGTAAAGACAATGTAACACAAATCAAGTGCTGCATCCCTGCCCCGGACAGATGTGGCTTTCCTGTGTCCTGGATACTTTGTACCTTTTCTCCCTCTAGTTTGTGGGTCTTACGTCCACTCTCAACTGGTTAAATGGGGAGGAGAAAGATAAGTATCAGCTACCAAGGCCTTCTACTCTCTTGTTAATTAATTTCTGCAATAAAAACCCACTGGCACCTGCCAGCTTCAGACTACAATGGAACCAATGAATTTGAAAAATAATTAAAGCTAATGAGCTGCTCCTCTGATAGGATGCGGAAAACTTAACAGCCATCATTAGGGAAAAGCGCAACGTGAGGAAGTGTCAGTTACTGATAACCAGGACTTCTTCCCCTTGTGCTGAGAGAGGACCCTGCCCATATGGGAACGCCATGCTCCACTGAGTCAGAAGAGCGTCGCTAGGCTTACAAACTGAGAGTGAACGAAGGCCGAGTGCTAATCTGGGAAATGTTTCCCCAAGGCTGAACTGTGAGACCCATCTCCCTAGCTCCCAAACCCATGGTGTCAGAATGCTGGTAAGAATTCACGACAGTCTCCCCCAAGCTCCATGAGCCCCAAAGCAGGCTGCCTAACTCTGTACCTCTACATAATAAAAATAAGATTTGGAATTAAGGTTATGGAGATGCTGGGTCCTAAACGGACAAAGGTTGTCTGGGAGTTGAATCTATCTGGATGGCTTCAGTGGAAATTGCTTGGAAGCCACTGGAGAGAGTCTAGCAACATGGGCTTGGGAGCTGCCTTGGTGGCTGGGAGGAAGCCATGGGTCTGATTAGTGCCTGTTCTACATTCTAGGGTCTGTGTTCTATTGTGAGGTAAATGGTGTAGAGGATAGTCAGGCCTTCTTTCATGCATCTTAATGGAAATGAATTTATTTTGACTCATATTCAAATAATTTGATTATACATCAAAACCTTCAGCTCACAAAACTAAAATAATCTTTTTTTTCCCAAAATAAATGCATTCAGGCTTAAAAGTGGATGAGGGTTAAAATGAACTAAATCTCAATACAGGTAGAACCTGGCTTTGCATTCATTGAAAATCTGAAATACTGAAGGCAATTTTAAAGTTGTTATTTTGGACTCCAGCTGTCGATAGTACTTTAGAATATAGCTTAGGCCATCAAAGTAAGGTTTATTTTTGTTTTGCTCATTAAATTAATTATCTTTGTTGTTGTTGAAACGGGGCTTCTTTCTGTGCTATGGCCTGCATGGCTCAGCGGTCCTAGAGATCTGACCGAGAATAACAGGAGACTAAAAAAGACAGACACAGTAAGGCAATGCTGGGATCAGGTGGGCCATGAGCCTGGATGGATCCAGCAGCTGGCTACTTACTGTTTATTATATAAAGCATGAACGGGGGTGGGCTTAGCTGCTCTCAGGATGGGGGCTCTGTAGGGAGGCAGGCACAGGGGGCTGGGATTGTGCAGACAGATGGGGTGAGAAAGCTTGGTCAACGCTGCCTGCACATGCTGTTTTGTGTTGTTAGCAAAGCGGCAACTGTTTTGTCAAGGAGAAGCTCCTGCCATTTCCCTAAGCCTGACCCAGGGAAGACCTTTCTATTTCCACGAGTCTGAGGCATGCTTATGTTATAAATGTTCAATCCTATGGAAGTACAATTGTCCCCCTTACCTCTGTATCCTAAACTGGACTTAAACTTGAGGCAATCCTCCTGCCTCAGTCTCCCAAGTGTTAGGATTACAGGTATGAGAACCAGGCAGTGGTAGCATACACCTTTAATTCCAGTACTCAGAAGGCAGAGGCAGTGGGTCTTTGAGTTCGAGGCCAGCCTGGTCTACAGGATAGCCAGGGAAACTCTGGCTCAGAGAAACCCTGTCTCAAGCAAGCAAGCAAGCAAGCAAGCAAACAAACAAAGGACAACAGGCATGAGCCACTGAACCTGGCTTCTAAGGTTTTAATTTGTAAAATTAAGCATTATTGTACTACATGTATGAGAAATCAGGAGATTTCTGCCCACTAAGCCATGACCCAAGGCTTTTCTAGCCTCTAGAGTTGCTTTTATGTTCAGTAAAAGCGCTCTGCCAAACTGGCCGGGCAGAGTTCCTCTCACCACACATCACTCTGCAGTGTCTGAGTCTTTCTCAGTCCAGTGACTTCCCCTTTCATTCTGAATCATCTTTAGGGCAGTTTTTCCAACCGTAAATCTCAAGTCCTATGCTACGGACAGAGCGCATTATTCAGCGAAGCCGACAAATGGAATGGTGACCAAGCCGGTTCACATGTGGACAGTGGGTGTTTCATTCAATTTCAAGGGAATAAAAGGCCTTATGCTCAGAGCAGTGCCCGCCGGCACTGACCTCCAGGAATCTCTTCCTTCCTCAGTGTCCTGGGGTTTTTCCAGGAGCAGAGATCACAAACAAAGATGGGATGCATGCTTTAAACAAACCTTGAAGCGAGTCAGAACTCGAGGCCAATTTAGTTATCCTGTGATGGACCAGGCCCCACTCCGAACAGCCAGGCTGGGGCCAAGTAGCCACGTCGCCCTGCAGCCGCTCAACACCTAGCTCTCACGTGACTCAAGAGTGGCATTTGAGGCCTTACCTTTGTGGTCCTCTCACCCACAAAACAGGTGACATCTGGAGAGGTGCTGTGACAGCAGTAGATAATTTGCAACGTCATACCCAGTGTGACGACGGTTCCCCATAACGTCTGACAAATGCACCATGACGGCCAGGCGGGCCCAGCCATTGCCATCGTTGTTCTGTGTTTTTCACTGAATGATGGCATAACCCCAAGGTGGATACTGTGCATGTACCCTTACTGTATGCACGAAGCAGCCGAGGCACGGAGCAGCCTGTGCTTAATGTCAGGCTTATGTCATAGCTCGTGTGAACGCAGGCAGTTTGGCTCTGTTCATGTTCTCGGCTATTATACTGCATTACTTCAGTGCTGTAGTTCTGAATAAAAGAGCTGTAAAGGACAAAATGTATACGATTGTTTAAATTTATAGCTACTTAGTAAACGTATATGGGGTAAGCTGTGTTCTCCGAGTCCCCTGTAAACACTTGTTTTCCTAATTGTTCAAAGAAGGAGGTAGACAGAGATGTGCCATGGTTTGTTCAGACTAACAACAGAACCCATGCTGGCAGTGACCCTGGGGTTGGGAGAGGAAGAGAAGACTGAGTTTAGCTTGGCCATGAAGTGAGGGGGGGCATGAGGGGGTGGTAAAGCTTCAGTCTAAAGCAGAAAGTTCCTGGCTCGGGTGGCCTGAGATGGGTGCCCTAACTTAGCGTTTGGGAATCCTCATTTGATCTAACTGAATGTTAAGTCCAGACCTTACCGTGGCAACCCAGCCCTGACATCATATTTGGAAGCGAGCAGCAGCAGGGAATTGCCTTGATGGAAATCGAGGATCCTAAGGTCCCAAGTCACTGTGTGGTTTCCAGCAAGCTGTGCTAGGGAAGTTAATTAAACCTAGGAATTGAATTTTTCTTTCTTTCTTTTTTTTTTTTTTTTTCCCCAAAAGAAATGACCATTGAGTGTTAATCAGCTGTAAAGAAGAGAGCAGAAAGCCAAGGGGATCCATAAAAAAGCTCTGCCCTGTAAGCACAGTTGCTTCACCTCTGACCTCCAGAGCTGAGAAAGGATTTGGCTCCAGCAATATTCTCTGGGAAGCTAGCAGCTTGAATTGCTGCCATGAGCAAATGAGTTTTCTCTGCTGAGAATGAATTCTCCTGAACTGCTGAAGTCTGTGTCCTGGGTGGCTATTATTTATTTGCTGAAGACACTTGGAAATATCCCCTACTGTCTACCCTGGGTCTGAAAGCTGTGGGCAGTAGTACTTAGCCTCAGGTCTGATGGAACAACACTCAGAAAGGAAAAAGTTGTGGGGTAAGGGATATCAAATGTGGGAAATGCCTACAAATACAGGCCTCAAAGTGAGCAAGTCATAAGAGGGCCTCATTTACTGTCCTGTCTCCCATCTTTTTTTTAAATTTAATTTTTAATTTTATTTTTGTTAATTACAGTTTATTCACTTTATATCCCAGCTGTAGCCCCCTCCCAATTCCACCTTCCCTCCCTCTTCTTCTCCTATGCCCATTCCCCAGTCCAAATGATAGGGGAGGTCCTCCTCCCCTTCCATCTGACTCTAGTCTATCAGGTCTCATCAGGACTGGCTTCATTGTCTTCCTCTGTGGACTGATAAGGCTGCTCCCCTGTCAGGTGGAGGTGATCAAAGAGCAGGCCAATGAGTTTATGTCAGAGACTGTCCCTGTTCCTATTACTGGGGAATCCTCTTGGACACTGAGCTGCCATGGGCTACATTTGTGCAGGAGTTCTAGGTTATTTCTATGCATGGTCCTTGTTTGGAGTACCAGTCTCACAAAAGACCCCTGTGCCCAGATATTTTGGTTCTGTTGCTCTCTTGTGGAGCTCTATTCCCTCCAGGTCTTTCTATCTCCTCCTCTTTCATAAGAGTCCCTGCATGCTGCCCAAAGTTTGGCTATGAGTCTCAGCATATGATGAGCACACTGTAGGGCAGAGTCTTTCAGAGGCCCTCTGTGCTAGGCTCCTTTCCTGTTCCCTGTTTTCTCCCTCTTCCAATGTCGGTCCCATTTCCTTTTCTGGATCAAGACTGAGCATCTTACCCTTTGAGGCACGTGACTGACTTGGTATTGTGCATGCAGAAGTGGTGTTTCAGGGCTGGACTCCAGTGGTTCTGAGACTTTCTCTGAGTTAGCCGAAGTGAGTTAGTAGCAGTGAGATGCTACGGGCTCATGTCCCAAAGTCTCGACATCTTTTGAGTCAATAGTGTGGTGCTTTTGCATTAAGCTGTAATAACATAGATCACTGTGAAAATGGCCTCACGTCCCACTGCCACCTTCACTACGTGGCACGGAACCTTTGGTGCCTTAGCCTGTGTGTGTGTGTGGGGGGCATGGGGGAGAGTCGGCTGGAACCCGGCTTCTGTTGTGTGTTGCATCTGTGAATGGCGTCCTCATTTCCTGTGTCCACAGATGAACTATGATCTGAGGAAACCTTCCCCTCCCTCCCTCCCTTGACTCCCATGGTGCTGAGTATTGTGTCCTAACTATTCCGGGTGAAACGCCCAAAGTCTTCTGGCTGCTTGTTGAGCCTTGCTGGAACAAACCCACGTGCTGTACAGATACCGTTTACTAGAGGGATTTACATGTTCTGAAAAGCACAGGTCCTGACTCAGTGTACTAAAAAACAAACAAACAAACAAACAAAGTTGATAAAAACAGCCAGCCAGCCAGCCAGCCAGCCAGCCAACACAACCTAAAATCATAAAGAGCAGATGAGTATCAGTATTGAGGTCACATATTTTGCAGACAACCCCAGCCTCCCATAACTCACTACCTTTTCTCCTCCACTTTTGAGTCAACCAGGCTGGCCTCCCATTCACAATTTTTCCTTTTTAGGCATCTTCCTTGAGGAAACAAGGTTTATTGGGGTGATCGGTAGAAAACAGCCAAGACTTTGGTAAAATAAATCTTGGTACAGTCTTAGAATGCTATGTTTGAAATGGCTACATACAGATACCACAAACACAGAAAAAGGTTCTGAATATTGGGGAATATTCACTTTTCTTTTTTGCTTTGAGCATTGTGCGTGGTGAAAAAGTACTATGGAATAGTTAATATGGTGCAAGTTGGTTTTAAAGGTGATTTCTAACACAATTATGGGTTGGGCCAGCACTAACTCAGCAGTTAAAGGCACTTGCAGTGCATACCTGAGTTCAATCCTCAGAACCCATACAAAGGCGGGAAGAGCTGTCCTTCGACTGCAAGAGTAAGCACATGCGCACGCACACATACCCAATAATAATAACAATAACAACAACAACAACAACAACAATAATAATAATAAATGATGTCTGGAAAATACATACAAAATATTAACAGGGGGCTGGAGAGATGGCTACAAGCTGAATGTAGTGGCACATGTCTTTAATCCCAAAACTTGGGAGGCAGAGGTAGAGGGCAGGGGCAGAGGGCAGGAGCAGAGGCAGAGGGCAGAGAGGCAGAGAGCAGAGGATAGAGGGCAGAGAGGCAGGCAGATCTCTGTGAGCTGGAAGCCAACCTGGTCTACACAGGGAGTTCCAGGAAAGCCAGGGCTACATAGAGAAACCCTGTCTGGGAAACAGAGAGGGGGGAGGGAGAGAGAGGAGAGGGAGAGAAAGGAAGGGAGGGAGTGCACAGGCTGCTCTTTCAGAGAACTTGGGTTAGAGTCACTGGGTGTCAGTCCCACATGGCAGTCATGAACCATCTGTAGCCACTTCTGGCCTCCTTGAGTAATGCAAGCATGTGGCACACAGACACACAAGCAAGCAAAACACCTGTACACATAAACAAACATAAATAAGTATTAAAAATATTAACAGTGGTAAAGTAAGATTATAGAAAACTTATATTTTAATCTTTTTACTAATATGCCAATGTAGCTTTTGAACAAAGTATATGAGTTATTTGATTAATGGAATAATTGCTATAATTAATAATACTATAGTGGATAAATAAAATTTGGTAAGAAAGTATATCTAAACTGTTTTCACATATACACTCATGTAACTGTTTGAGATGAGAGGTTTAATCAACCAACTTGGTTGTAGCCATCATTTCACGAGAAATACACATATCACATCACTGCGTGGATACCTTCTACAGATACAATGTTATTTGCCAATTGTGTTCCAAAAAGATGAAAAAATAATTGTATAGTACAGTGAAAGCATAGATGCTATTCCAAATGGGAAGGTCCACAAATTATAATACCTGGGACTGGACAGATGGCTCATCATTTAAAAGCACTGACTCCTTTTCCAGAGGTCCCAGGTTCAATTCTCAGCACACACACACACACACACACACACACACACACACACACACACACGGGAGCTCACAACCATCTGTAAGTCCAATTCCAGAAGATTCTGATGGCCTCTGTGGGCGCCAGGAAGATATACATGCCAGAAGAATACCCGTGCACGTAAAAGAAAATGAATAATAAATATATTTTTAAATGAACACCATATTTATGAATGAGTGCACTGAAGCAGGGAGAAGGAAACAGTCAGATTGCAGGCTCAGTCCAGGAGCTCAGATCTCTTTCTAAATTCCCAGCGAGGGGCCAAACCCAGGGGTGTATCCTAGAGCACCATGGGACTTGTGCAACCTGGGGTGTGGGCACACAGGAGAGCTCAGAACCACCCAGATCACTGCCTGCTCAATAGCTGAGAGAAATCTCTCAGAGCCTGAGAATTTCCCCACCTGGCTCCCAAGTGAGCTGTGCTTTCCGCCATTTGCCACGGGAAGTCTACGCTGGAGAATGCTGTTATGAAGACCTCCCCGTGGCAGGGGGTCGATGACATCTTTCATGAGGAAGGTGACCCTTCTAGGCACCACATGTAATTAAACAGGCCCCCCAGCTCCGAGAAAACCCATAGGACCATCCTCCATGCAGTGCACGTTGGACTAAATTAATAGATCAGCTGGGATCGATAAAAGGGAAAATATTAGAGTCTTGCTATTGTGTGCCCTTGGTGGAGAGGCCCTGCTGGCTCGGCTTTGGGATCTTGGTGACATTCGGCATTGATTTCCGCATTTTAACATCTTTATAGGAGACAATTAGGCTGAGTGTGTTGAAACCCTTGAGACAGCCTGCCATCCACCTTCCTTGTCCACTTTCGCCTTTATTCTCACTCCTCATCTCTGCTTTCTCCTATAGTCTTGGACTCCAATCTAGAAAGTTTTAAAATCGTTTTCTTCTGGTCTGGCAAAGGACCATCCTGCCCTCTTTGGGCTGTGTAAAGGGATATTTTCATTTTAATAGTGGCACCCTCCATTACTGAGCTGATCTGGCATAGGCATATGCTTCTTCATCCTCAGGTTTTGTTACTCAGACTTTTCTTTTCTCCTCCTTTTCAGGGAGCCCTGGGCCAGCAAGCTCCATCATAGAGAACGTCCCCGGATGATGGGGCCCAGCTGCGTCAGCCTGGATGCGGACAGGCTGTATATAAGGGAAGGACTCACATTATCTGGCTGAAACTGAGACTGGTTCCTTGTCTGGGAACAGTCCCTCGAGGTCCAGAGTCTGCGATGGCTTACAGTGATTGTCGACTTGACAGCTATAAGGTCTAGAATCACCTTAGAGACAAATCCCCGGCCAACGCTGTGAGAGATTTTGTAGATTAGGTTAGTCGAAGTGGGTCAAACCCACTTCTGCCGAACAGAACAAAAAGGAGACAGCAAACTGAGGGCCAGCATTGACTTCTCTCTCCTCCTCCACCGTGATAAACTATATCTTGGAAATGTGAATCCAAAGGAGCCCTTCCTTCCCTTAGTTACTTTTGTGGTTTTCTTTTTTGATTTCCTTTTTAATTGTGTGTGTGTGTGTGTGTGTGTGTATGTATGCATCTATGTATGTAGTATGTGTGGGGGGTGTACACATGAGTCAGGTGCCCTGGAACTGGAGTTATGGGCAGCTGCCCACTAGAATGAAGGGAACTGAACTAAAGTCCTCTGAGAGTATCACATTCTCCTTAACCATGGAGCCATCCCTCCATCCCCTTGTAATGTATTTTCATTACAGCAATGATAAATGTAACCAAGCCATGTCTTTCCTTGTGTGGTCAGAAACTTAGCCTGCTCTAATTTTGTTTGTTTGTTTTGTTTTTTGAGACAGGGTTTCTCTGTGTAGCCTTGGACGTCCTGGAATCACTCTGTAGACCAGGTTGGCCTCGAACTCAGAGATTCACCTGCCTCTGCCTCCCTGAGTGCTGGGATTAAAGACATGCACCACCGTGCCCAGCAGCCTGCTCTAATTTTATTTGCTATCTTCTGCAAAGTCCTGGTCAATTCACCATCCAAGGCGGCTGAGGGAGAGACAACTGTCTCAACTTATTCTAGGCAGCAGGAAGGACTAGCAGAAATGACACTGAAACCAGCAAAAATGTCTTCTTCAAGAGGCTTTCCTCCTTCCTACTTTAATCCAGAATACATTTTGATTGCAATTTAACTTGTAAAAGAAAGATATTTCTCTATCCCCCCTTTCATCTCTCTCTCTCTCTCTCTCTCTCTGTGAATATGTGTGAGGTGAGAGTGTATAAGTGTGTGAGTGAATTCGGAGGTTAGGGGACAGGCCAGGGTGTCATCTCTCGGAGGCTTCACCAGCTAGATCCTCTTCCCAGCTCCTCCCTCATTTCCCGTTCTTGATGGAGCAACCACCTTATTGTGCCTTGAAGTCATTCCAATCAAAGTCACCTCAGATCCCATCAGAGCAAAATATTAATCCCCAAGAGAGCCAAATCCTGCTCATTCTCCTCTTTCTGCTATTATTTATTGTAATTTGTGTGTGTGTACACATGTTCATGAAGGTCAGAAGAGCGCACCCCCATTCCTCCTTTTTCTCCTCCTCCTTTAAGACAAAGTCTCACTATGCAGCCTTGGTGGGCTTAGAGCTCCCTGTGTAGGCCAGGCTGGCCCCAGACCCACAGAGCTCTATCAGTTTCTGCCTCCTGAGTGCTGGGATTAAAGCCATGGGCTACCATGTCCAGTTCCTATTGTTGTTTATAAATTCCAACTTTACTGAAAAAAAAAAAAAAGCTGAAAGGTGGAGAGGGAACTTGCCGCTCTTTCTATTTAATGCTATAAAGAACTTCCAATAATTTAGTTGTCCGACACACAACTCAAACCCATATTAGTTTATCATTCTTAAAGTTGGAGATCACTTAGCAGTCTTATAGTTGTTTTCTTTACATTTATTTATTTGTTTGCATGTGTGTGGGGGACGGTGGGTGGGTGCCCATGCTACAGCACATGTGTGAAAGTCAGAGGTCAGAGGTCAGAAGACTGTGCGGGAGTCAGTTCTTTCCTTCCAGCAGATGGGGCCTTGGGGTTGAATTCAGGTCCTGAGGTTTGGCAGCCAGTTCTTTTACCCACTAAGTTATCTTGCCTTATGCGCACTCTTTTAGAAGAAGAAATGAGATGGTGGGCAGAATCCTTGCGGGGCCTCAGGGACTGACCTAACTGGTGTGACAAACACACAGACGTCGAAACAGAAGGAAACCGGGAGCAGGTTGACTGGGCTCTCTTACCGAGAAGCCTGAGCATCCCTGAAGCTCAGTGTGTTTATTACAGAGAGCTGGACCCAGAAGCAGGGTGGTTATGGGGGAGGGCAGCCTTTAGGTTGTAAATGTCCTTGGGGAGAAAGCTGTGGAGGCTGTTTTGCTACCAAGACCCACACAGACCAGAGGAAGCCTTTGTGCTCACCCAGGGAGGAGGATTTGTTGTTTACCATGAGTCTGAGGTGATTCTGGGTGGTGGAAGAAAGCACGCTGGGCAATAAGCGAGCAAGCCATAGGGAGCAAGCAGTACTCCTTCCTGGCCTCTGCTTCAGTTCCTGCCTCTTGGCTCATACCTTGAAGTTTCTGCACTGACTTCCCTCAGAGATAGACAGTGGTGGAAAAGCACCCACCAAATACATCTCCCCCCACCCCAAGTTGCTTTTGGTCATGCTGTTAATCACAGCAATAGGAAGCAAGCAAGCAGCATTCCACTAGCAGGATTCTTTTTTTTCTGGAAGCAGTTCGCTTAATGCCAAGGCTTGATGGAATAGCTATGGAAGTTGCTGACGAAGCAATATTTAACCTCTTAAGAGGTCTCCATAGCACAGTGCATGCTTCCTTCAGGCTGCCTTCCAGCTCTGTACCCCATGGCAGATTTCCGGACTCTAGTTTTCCCAGAACCCTGTGCACAGACAACTGGCCACAGGCTTGTGATTGTCATATCTTGAGCAAAAGAGATGATCTGAACCTCAGAAGTTGCTCTAGGAATGAAAGGGGAAGGGCACAGAGGTCAGTCCCAGGGCCTGTGGATACTCTGCTGTGTCGTCCTCCAGACATAGAGCATGGGACAAGCCTGTGTATAACTGAGCAAGGAAAGTGGCCCAGTGTAAGACAATGGAGCAGATGCCCAGCTCCTGAGGTGTGATGGGAAAGGGAAGGGAAGGGCTGTGTGGCCATCCATCTATCCAGCCGTATCACCCTGAGCTGTGCTCATGGGAGGCTATTCTCAGTTTACAGGCTTAGTCCCTGTAAGGTCTGAGGATAGTCATCTTGTCTATGGTGGCCATTATGGATGGGGTGGGCGTTCCCCAAGTCTGTAGCTATTCTGGGGTGCTCTACAGACTGGGGGGGGGAAGCCAGATAAAATCTGTGTATGCAGGCTTGGAGAAGAGGCATGCTGGGTGTTTTGGGTTGGGCTGTGCTGGAAGGAATCTTAGGCGAGCGGGGCAGGAGCGGGCGAGCTGCTTTCATCACTCGAAGAAGAGACCTCAGAACTCTCCAACAGACGGATGCGTTTTTCTAACATTGCGGGATTAGAGCAAATCCTATCACTATAAATAGGCTGGAAATAGGTCAATCCATGAGATGACAGAAAGCTGGCTCAGTAGCCCCGGAGAGCTGGTCCCTGGCATTCTCCGTCACCAGCCAAGTGGCCTGCCCATGGTCTTTTCACTAAGTGGCTTGTGACAGCAGAACCACCTGGGCTCAGGGGCTCTTTTTATTCAATGCACATCTATCTGGTCCCTTTAAAGAGCTAGAAACACCCCAGACAAGGCATTATGCTTACTGCAAATGAGGAAAGTGAGTCTGGATTTGCCAACCCTGTGTTTATGCGCTGGACCGTCAGCTATGGCCCTGGTTGTAACTAATGGAAACCGCTCAACTACACTATTTATTCCACAAGTATCCCTGAGGATATAAGTTCCTGGAGGGACAATGGAAAGATATTAGTAAGAACCCTCAACCAACTAAGTAAATAACTATAAAATCAGTAGTAAATAAGAACACTGTGAGGAAATGGGGGGGTGGGATGGAAGGACCTGGTCAAAACTGAGTGTCTGAGGACGTTCTCCTTCAGCATCAACTTTAAAGCTGAGAACTAAAAGATGAGGAGCTGCTATTTGGGCGAGGGCACCTCAGAAAATGGGACTGTCCTAGGGTGAGGCTGTGAGAAGGTAAACGCATAGGCAGGGCACAATGAGCTCAGAGAACGGGGGCTAAGCATGATGGCTGACAGGAGGCTAAGCCACGTGGACCCCAGGTTGGCTTTGTAACAATTCACCCCAAAGCTTAAAACAATAAACATTTATTATTCTGGAAATTTCTATGGGTCAGGAGTTTGGGAGCAGCTTTGCTGAACGATTTGGGCTTGGAGCCTCACTAGTTTCTAACCAGAAGGTTGGCCCTATGCCCCAAATACAGCCAGACACATTTGTGTCTTCCTGCAATCTCAGAATTGACTGAATAGTAGTGAATTCACAAGGTTTAGAAGTTTCAGTGACAGTTATTTGTCATATGATTCTCCCTCCCTTGTTAATCTGGTTAATGTGAATGCATTTTTTTTCCAGTCTTAATTACTGTTAACTCATATTGCACAGCACACAGTATAATGTGTGTGTGTGTGTGTGTGTGTGTGTATATATATATATATATATATATATATATATATATATATATATATATATCAGTGTTTAAGAGAGAGTCTACAGAAGCCAGATGTGGGGTCACACACCTTTAATCCAGAACTATGGAGGAAGAGGCAGGTGGATCTCTGAGTTTGAGGCTAGCTTGGTCTACAGAGTTAAGTTCCAGGACAGCCAGGGCCACACAGAAAAAAACCCTGTCTCAAAGAACCAAGAGAGAGGTGCAGGAAGGCATAGGAGACAAAGAGTCCCATCGTGAGGTGTAAAGGTTAAAGTGGCCCCAGGGCAGGAAACAGCAGGCTCAGGTCCGGGATCAGCTCAGTGAACAAAGCAGATGGGCAGGTCGTCAAGTACACCATGTCAGGAGCAGGGGACGGAACCAAGCCAAAGGCCCGGGGATGGGGGTCCTCTGCTCGTCAGTCCTTGGATGCACACATCATGGATCGGGTGGTAGGTTGGTGTGGAGCCATGCCATCCCAGAGTGGTGTGTCTGTCACTCTGTGGGGTCGAGGGACTTTGTACACTCCTTCCTTGGTCTGCCATGCCCGGTAAGTTCTTGAGCCCGTTTTCCCTGATACGATTTTGGCATACTTGTGCCGGCTAGTTTGATGTCAACATGACACAACCAAGAGTCGTTTAAGAGAAGGAAACCCCAATTGAGAAAATGCCTCCATGAGATACATCTTTAGGGCATTTTCTTAATTAGTAATTGATGGGAGAGGGCCCAGACCATTGTGGGTGGAGCCATCCCTGGGCTGGTGGTCCTGGGTTCTATAAGAAAGCAGGCTGAGTAAGTCCTGGGGACCAAGCCAATAAGCAGCACTCTTCTGTGGCCTCTTCATCAGCTCCTGCCTCTAGGTCCCTGCACTGCTTGAATTCCTGTCTTGACTTCTTTCAGTGATGAACAGTGATGTGGAAGTGTAAACCAAATAAAACCCTTTGCTCCCCAAGATGCTTTTGGTCATGGTGTCTCTGAATGATAAACGATGGAAAAAAAAAAAAAAAAAAAAAAGGAAAGACATAACTGCTCCTAGGTATGCTCCTAGGAAAGGTTTAACATCGATAGAAAAGGAAAGCATAGCCAGAGGCAGAGCATGTAGACGAGTCCAGAGTGAATATGACCTTAAGCTGGACCATGCAAGGGGAGGGGAGAGAGGAGGGCCAGACCAAGAAGCCAGGAGAGGGTAGACCAAAAGGACCAGGTAACCAAAATGCCTGGGCTATATGGGGCCTGGGTTACTTAGGGAAGGGCAGCCCAGCCCCTGGGGTGGAGAAGTTTAGGGTAGGAGCAGAGTCTGGCAGCCAGGAGGGCCCTGTTCCGGGGAGAACCTGGTGGCCAACATCTGCTTTGAGACATTCAATAGGCGCCTCAGCCATTTGTCCCAGGTTTGAGACCTAATATCTTCTAGGGCAACTCGCAGGCTGGAAAACCGCTTTATACAATAGGTAGTAACTTTGAGTACCACCTGAACAATACCAGGCCTGCAGCCATCCAGCGAGAGGTTGGCAGGGAGGCTACCCCCTGGGGGAGTTCCTCAGGTGACCGACAGGAGGAGCAGGCTGATGGGAGGCCCAGCCTTTCAGGCTGGACATCTCCCCAGACTGGGCAAGTGTTACAAGGCTCCTGAGTCTGGATTGCTCTAGACCAGTGGAAGAGCAAGGTGGCTTGATGGGAGGGTCACGTGTTCCGGCACCAAGCACCACACTCAGTTCCAGCCTGTTCTAGTTGTGACGATTAACAGTCAAGGGGGTTGGAAGTTGTCAGCTTTCACCCTTTGGAGGGAGGAGGGGCAAAGAATTCGTAAATGCATTTGAAGAGCACAGGGTAGGCTCTGAGAAGAAACCTTCTGGGCAGAGCCAAGGGCATGGTGGTCACGCTTTTGGGAACTCATGGGACTCAAGCACAGGCACAGAGACCCAGCTCTTGGTCTCATTTCCAAATTCCTGAGACAAAGAATTGGACTGGGGAGACATTGGCCAGGTGTCCCCAGTCTTGTCCAATCTGCAGAGGCAGTGGAGATGTGGAGAGTAAACGCGGCTGCCAACGGCCTGCTACTTGGGAAGAAGGTGAGGAAGGAAGTTAAACGGAGCTGGAGGGAGTGCCGAGCAGAATTAAGTGTCTGTTTGAACCTTTCGACTATTCCTGTCTCCATTTTGTCAGTTTACCCCTCACAGACAGTATGTTTCTACAGGTGAGTTTTCTGTCAACTGGAGTGAATGAGATCTTGCTCCTAGGGATCCTGAAAGGGAAGTAGATCTTGCTTGTTAAAATAGCCCCAAGAAAGGACTCATGATGCATTTTATTGGGATGCTTTTGGAGACTGTTAAATAAAATGGTTTAGTCATAAAACAGTTGGAGTTAATCAGTGGAATAAAAATATGAGTGCCGTTAAGGGGAGGCCGCGAGTGTAAGTCCTATTCAAATTAGAGGTGGGAGCCTAATGCTAGCAGTGAGACAGAGCTGGGGACAAAGATCTCAATGAACCCAGTACACTGGTCTCTCAGGGCAACCTGCCAGTGAACGGTAGGAGCTTTTATTTTGGAGTGGCTGCTACAGACACCAAGGTCGCGGAAGACCAAACCCTGACTGCGACTGAAAGCAAGGCGGCCTCCTGTTTTTCTGGCAGGGAAGTCAAGAGAGTGGTTTACAGATGCACGGAGGTAACCTGGGAAAGGAATGCCTGTGACGTCAGACCCTGAAGCCACGCCCCCGGGGCTGATTTTTAAGTTGCAGATGTCATTGGGAAAGGTCTCATTGATGCCCAGAGACGCAGATAGCAGAGGCAGGCTTTTCTCACCCTTGCTGGGTCTAAAGGTGGGTGGAGGAGGAAACTGGGGGGGGGGAGGAGGAGGGTCCCAGGACCAGGCTGCTCTTTGAGTACTTCTTTTTGAACGAGGAAATACGCACATTTTCAGCACAAAACATGTCCGGAGAAAGTCTGCTATGGTCAAGCTTGAAAAAGAAAAGTGACGGACAGACGATACTGCCTTCACGTTTTTAAATGTTATAAAAATGTAAAGTTACTAAAGTTTGTGTGTCTGTTTGACTGTGTCCTTGGGGAGAGCACAGGCCATGTGGATGTGTGGAGGTCAGAGATCAACCGTCTGGAGTTTGCTCTGGAGTGGGTCCCCGGGAGCAAACTCAGGTACCTGCTCAGCCATTCACCTGGCCCTTCATTTAGAGAGTGGTTCACATTGAGTGTGTGTTAATTCTACATGACAATGGGTTTCATCATGACAATTTCTTACATATGCGATAATGTATTTAGATCAGATTACCCCTTACTCTCTTGCTCCCTTTCCTCCTCCTCCATTCAGTATTTCCCTTTTCCTAAGTCGTTCCCTGTTAGTTTGCTCCTTTTTTCTTTTCTTTCCCTTTCTTCTTTCCATTTCTTTCTCTTCTTCCTTCAGTTCTTTCTTCTCTTCTTCCTCTCTTTCCTCCTCCTTCCTCGGTGTTGGGGAACCCAGTGAGAGCAGTTATAGCACTGAAGAAATGTCTCTTCATCCTCCATCAACTGTTGACTGCCTGAGGATCTTCAAGGAGGGGTGTGACCCAATCAGGTAACCATAGCTGCTTTGGGCTCAGAGCGCAGTAGCCAAACCATGCCCGGAAGTTGGTGTCCCCCCTCCCCCCACCCCACTTCCTGTTGCTAAATGCAAGAAATATTTTAGTGAGCTTCATCTATAGAAAATAAAGATTTCCTTGAAAGCAGTCTATAGCAACAAATTCTGATCCAGGATCAGGTTGCCGAGAGGAGTGGAAGTAGATTCAAGGCAGCTTTGATGGGAAGACAGAACCGGGTTTGTTCTGAAGTAGCTGCTGGGCACTGACTTAGAGTCATCCTTGCAGACCACTGTATTTGCAGAATAAATCGAATCTCAGAAATCTTCCCTTTAATTTTACTTGTTCTAATAGCGTCTGTGAGCCGAGGCAACTCATCTAATTAAGTGTACTTGTATAGGCAGGTGTTCCCATTAGAGAAATAAAAATCAATGGAAGATTGTGTTAATTTTCACAGCCAGCAATATTGGCCCACATTATTGGACTGTTATATACTTAGTTTGCTGTCTATTTATCTGTTGGTTACTTTTAATGATACCATCAAGTGTAATTATCAAGTAATCTTCAGGGCATAAAAAGAAGCTTCATTCAGTTCCTCAGTAATAACAGTTATTACTGTACTTTCTGCAAACAACTAGATAGTTACTTGAAACATCGGAAGAGTTTCCCAATCCAGAGAACTGCAAATTACAGAGTAATGATTCTATGTAACTCCAGTCGTAATTTCAATGTAATTGGTAGACCACGAATAACTATGAATCCTGGCACAAACACAACCTCTTTTGCAGGAAACATGCACAGTTATGTGTGGTTGTTTCTGTTTTTGTGATGAAACACTAAGACCAAAAAGCATGTTGTAGAGGAAAGAGTTTACTTGGCTCATACTACCATATCAAGGAAGGAAGCCAGGACAGGAGCTCAAACAGGGCAGGAAACTGGAGGCAGTTGCTGATACAGAGTCCATGGAGGGCTGCTGCTTACTGACTTAGGTTTAGTTCATTATTACCATGGTGGGAAGCATGGTTGCATGCAGGCAGATATGGTGATGGAGAAGTAGCTAAGAGTTCTATATCTGGATCCACAGGCAGCAGGAAGAGTAAGCCACTGAATCTAGCTTGGGCTTTTGAAACCTCAAAACCCATCCCCAGTGACGCACTTCCTCTAACAAGGACACACCTAATTCTTCTCAAGTAGTGCCACTCCCTGATGACTAAGCGGTCAATAAATGAGCCTGTGAGAGCCATTCTTTTGTTTTTTTAATTTATTCACTATGTATATGATGTTCTGCCTGCATGTACACCTGTACACCAGAAGAGGGCACCAGATCTCACTAGAGATGATCGTGAGCCACCATGTGGTTGCTGGGAATTGAACTCAGGACCCCTGGAAGAGCAGCCAGTGTTCTTGACCTCTGAGCCACCTCCCCAGCCTCACAAGAGCCATTCTTATTCAAACCACCCAGTGGTATGCCCCAGAAATGCAAACCCAACACTGGATGCTAATCTAGATACATATGGAGTCCATTCCCTCTGGGATGAATGTCATCTGTTTGAGATGCTGTAGTAAAACTGAACTTCAAAAATACAATTTTTGTTGTTGTTTTAAAATAACTTGTGTGGTTTGGTATGAAATGTTCCCCATGGCTCCACATATATACCAGCTGATGGGCTTCTGAGAAGTGACTGAATCCAGAGGGCTCCGACCTAGCAAATAGGTTAACTTCATCCTATGATGGTGTTTTTCTGGAGGTGATGAAAGTTAGGGCGTGTGACTCCGTTGAGGAAAGAAGTCACTGGTGAGAGGGTTTCCTGAGGGGGGCTATATCTTACCTCTGTTTCTTCTTACATTTCCTATTCTCTGCTTCCGGTGACAAGAACTGCTTTGCCCCGACCCCCATCATGACAGACTGAACTCTTTGAGATAGGAAAATGAACAACTCTTCCTTTAAACGGTCTCTTGGGCATTTTGCCACAGAGGTGAGAAAAGCAACACAGTGCTGAAAGCTGAAGGGAATGAGAGGGCTTCCTGGAGTATGGCTTGCTGGAGCAGAGGGTTATCAGAGATGACTGGCATCGACTAAAATGAGGATCCACACGCTCCCCAACCCCATTGCCCTACTAACATAAGAAAACTCTCAGCTTTTGGTTTTAATGTGCAGATGCCTGGTCATTGTCCGAGCTTAAGATTGCCCAGCAGCAACTCAAGGCTAGGTTTGATCACGGGGTAGCTTATAAGAAAGGTCGTCTCAGGAGCATCAGCAGAGACGTGGGATGAGGAGGTGCGGACAGAAGGCGAGAATGTGAATAACACACATGGCTGTGGGCAGGTGACAGGAGCTTGGGCCACTGGGAACCTGGAGCCCATGAAGGAGTGGACTGAGAGCTATCCCCAGCAGAGGTGAGGAGCCCATCAGTGCTTCACGCAGCAGCAGGTCAGAGCATTCCCTTTCCGGGCTGATTGTGGACGAAATAGAAGCGAAGGTTCCTCATCTATAAAATGATGGTCTTGGGTGGATGCGCTCACTAGACAAAGCCTCGGCCCTGGTTAAGCAGTCATCGGTAACTATCAAGCTTTTGTCTTGTATGGAGTTTCTAGCTTCCTTCCTTTTCATGGCTTCTATCCTGCTTCCTGAAGCCACCAACACCACTAAAAGGCAGCCATTGTCTTCTTCCCTTCCTCAAGCCTCATCCAAACAAAACATCCCAGGTCTCCGCAAACACTCGCACGGGTTGGCTTATGTGAGTGAGCACCTTCCCATCTAGGCTGCTTGTCAAACCATTTCAATCGCCTGGCTGTTCCTTCCTCTCCAGGTGGCTCCCAGTCCACACGTGGTTCCCCCAGGGTGGAGGACAATGAGGCTAGTGTCCTGTGCTGGACAGTGCATTCTGAAGTACTGGCCAGAGATTTCTCTGAGTCCTGTGTCAGCCAAGATGCAGGGTCCGGTTCAGCCACTATGTCCTCGACACTCTTGGCTTGAATGTCTTTGAGCCTCTTCCTCCTTCTATGATTGTGCAGCTGATGTACTTTGGCATGTCTTGTTGGCATGGATTCTGTCAGCATGACAGCCCAGGGACTAAATGAATGAGTCTATTCATGTTGATGGTTTTGCTGTGTTCTTGTAAGACAGGGTTTTGCTTTGTGACCCTGGCTGGCCAGGAACTCACATGTAGGCCAGGCTGGTCTTAAACTCACAGAGATCTGCCTGCTTCTGCCTCCCAAGTGCTGGAGCTAAAGATGTGTTTCATCGTGCCCAGCTTTCTCTCCTTTTTGAAACACAGTTGAAGTGGAATGTTGGCTGAGAGTACTTGTGGCCTCCAGACATTGGTGATTGGACACAAAGATGCATTGGCTACCTCACACCCTAGAGAGAGCCATCAGCTGTTGGATTAGAGTTTTCCCTAAGAAATTAAGCTGTGGTTGCCTGGCTCTTGTGATTCACCCATTATTCAGGCCGTCAGCCCCACTCATTGTAACTAGTGATTACTGGTTTAGTCATAGGGAGCAAAGGAATTCTCCCTCTCTACCCCCCCGCCTTAAAAAAAAAAAACAAAACAACCTTTTATTCTTCCCTTATACATTTTACAGCCCAACAGCAGTCTCACCTGCTCCATTCCTTCCAGGCCTTTCCCGCAGCTTCTCTCTTCCCCTGATCAACTCCCTCTCTATTTCCCTTCCAAAGAAAGAAAGGAAGGAAGGAAGGAAGGAAGGAAAGAAAGAAAGAAAGAAAGAAAGAAAGAAAGAAAGAAAGAAAGAAAGAAAGAAAGAAGGAAAGCGTGCCTCCTAGGGCTATACACTGAACTTGGCCTAACAAGATACAATAAGACTGGGCACAAACTCTTATACTCTTATATCATGGCTGGCTGAGGCAACCCAGTAGGAGGGAAAGAGTCCCAAGCACAGACAAAAGATACCCCCCTCCCGACACACACACACACACACACACACACACACACACACACACACACACACACTCCCATTCTTGGGAGTCCCACAAGAACACCAAGCTGCACAACCATAAGGCATATGCAGAGGACCTGGCTCAGACCCACACAGGGTCAGTGTTTGCTGCCTCAGTCTCTGCGAGCCCCTGTGAGGCCTGCTTAGTTGACTCAGCAGCCTGCGCTCTCATGGTAACCTTGACCCCTCTGGCGCCTGAAATCCTTCTTCTGTGAGGAACCCCTCTTCTGTGGGGTTGTTCTGGCTCTGCCTAGTGTTTGGCTGTGGGTCTCTGCATCTGCTCCCATTGGTTTCTGGATGTCCCCCCTTTGATGCCAATTAGCCTAGGCACTGATCTATGAGTACAGCAGACTATCATTAGAATCCTTTCATTGTTTTTTGTTTGTTTGTTTGCTTGTTTCATGGTTTTTGTTTTGTCTTGTCTTGTGCTTTTAGAACCAGTCATGTTTGGTTCTGTCTCTGGGCTGTCCAGCCTCTGGTTCCTGGCCCTCCAGGCAGTGTCAGACGTGGGCTCCCTCCTGTGGTGTGGGCCACAGGTTGGTCCAGTCATGGACTGGCCATTCCCACAGTTCTGCATCCCCATTGCCCCGGAACCACTCGCAGGCAGGACAGATTGAGGGTGGAAGGTTTTGTGGCTGGGTTGATGTCCCCGTCCCACTGGTAGAAGCCCTGCCTGGTTTTAGAAGGTGGTCAGTTTGGTTCCGTATTCCCCAGTGCTGGGAGACTTTGCCAGGGTCACTCCCATAGACCCTAAGGAGTTCCCACTGCCCTGGGTTTCCACATTCACCCCAGGTGCCCCCCCCTCCAATTCTAGTCAGCTCTCCCATCCTCCGCTTGATCCCTCCTGTTCCCATTCCCACCTACCCCCAGTTTACTCAAAAAATCTATTCTAGTTCCTCTTCCCGGAGAGATCCTGGAGTAATCAAACTGAGGGCAGAAATCAATAAATTAGAAACAAAGAGAACAATACAAAGAATCAATGAAACAAAGAATGGTTCTTTGAGAAGATCGATTAGAGAGACAAATCTTTACCCAAACCAACTAAAAGAGAGAGATAATTTCCAAAGTAACAAAGTCAGAAACAAAAAGGGGGATGTAACAGCAGACATTGAGGAAATCCAGAGAATTATTAGGTCATACTTTTAAAAGCCTGTACTCCACAGCATTAGAAAATCTAAAAGAAATGGATAATCTTTACAACAGATACTGCTCACCAAAGTTAAACCAAGATCAGATAGGTAAATCTTTCTCCTTCTAAGGTAAATAATGGAGAAGAATTCCAAGAGATCCTCTTGCAGACATTGGGGAGACCGCTGCTTAGGCCTGGACATGTGGATTAGTCATGTACTGAGTTCTAGGTAGAAGAACGGAGAAAGGCAGAGTGATGGCAGGGTCAAAAGAACAGGGGTCACTGCAGAGGAGTCACTTCCGCTGGTAATGTGGCCAGGATCTAACTGGCCAAATCCACTCTGATGAGGGTAAACTATGGCTAAACAAAATGGCTGAGAGGAGTTGGGGAAACTGAGTCATGTGGGCAGCTGTGGCCAGTAGGGGGTGGTCCTTGCTTTGAACCCATGTATTCTACCAGAGAGTCGGGGGGTCTAGAGCACCAGAGGAAAGCCACCACAGCACCTGCTTGAGTACAGAGAAAGGCGGATGGTAGCATGTTCCTGCCTTTCCTGCCAGGAAAGATGAGGGGAGGGTGGAGGGACAGTACTTCAGCTTGCCGGATTCAGAGCTGGTAGGTGACAGGTGATGGTTGCAACCAGAGTGATGCTGGAACTTTAGACTTACAGACTTTTAGTAAACAGACATGACCAGGAGGTTGAAGAAACTACCCACAATATTGCTAGGATGCCCGTTATCCTGTGGGCAGTGAGATAAAGCCTAACAGTTGGAGGAGAGGGGACACGCCAGGGTTGTATGAACTGACTTGAAACTTCTTCATAAAATGATTGCACCATGTGACTTTTAGGGCACCCTCTGTGACATTCAGCTCAGGTGGTGCTGGCTTTAGCTTCCTATTGCTGCACAACAGACTCTCGTAACCATAGCAACTTACAGCCCACCCCTTCTTCCTCTGACAGTTCTGTAGGTCTGGTTGAGCTTGACTGGACTACCCAGTTTCATTCTCACACTTGAGATGACATCCGGGCTGGCTTCCCATGTGGATGTTCTTGGCTTCAGAGATTCCTTGCCTACTTGTTCGGGCTGTTGAAGGAATCCAGCCACTTGCAGTCTACGGCCTCTGTTTCCTTGCTGCTGTCAGTCGAGGGATGCCTTTAGCTACCGAGTCAATGAGCATCCTTCTAGCCCAATCCCCGATGTGGTCAAAACAGTCACTGTGCCACGATTTCTCCATCACCTGCATCTCTTTAAATTATGCTTTTGAGGACTCATGTGGCTACAGCAGTTTCATCTGTATAATCCAAACTAGTCTCCGCATTTTTATGTGTTTACTATTTTGTGTGTGTACGAGCATTCAGGGTTAACACCAGGGGGTCGTCTATTGCTTTCTACATTATTTTTTGGAGACAGGGTCTCTCACTGAACCCACAAGTCGAAGATTGTCCAGACTGGCTGGCTAACAAGCTCCAGAGAACCTATCTTTCTCAGCCTGCTTAATGCCAGGGCTGCTGACATGTGCTGCTACCCCCAGCTTTTTATGTGCATGGTGGGGACCTGACCCCAGGGCCTCATGCATGTACAGCAAACATTTTACCCACCGAACCCACTTCTAGTCTCCCTATTTTAAGGTAGCTTGGTTGTTTAATTTGCTGGTTAGAATATGGACAGGTGCACTACTCACGGGTGACTGGAGTTTACACCTGCTGTAACAAAACAGAGGAAGCCTGCATCCCTGGGGATACTGTAAGGCGGAGCCACACTGGACTGCTCATTTCTAGACTTCTACACATATGAGACACGCTTCTCTTTGCCTATGCTGCCTCCTACACCTCCGCTTTCCACTCCTGCACCTCAACCCAAGGCTAATGGATATGTCCCTAGAGTCACAGCTTGATCACAAACTACTAAATTCCTTTAGTGTTTCCTGGCTGACATTCTCAAGAGAACAATATCTCTTTGCAGCTCTGTTAGACCCAGAAGGTCTGGAATTGTATTTCCTAGTCTACCTCACAAAGAGGCAAAAAAAATGTGTGTGTTTACAAACTGAAGACCTTAAAGAGCCCCTATTCTCACATTTCCGCCTTCCCTTTCCCTGTCAGCCATCTGTAAGGCCCTAGGAGGTGAGGGAGCAATTACACAGGAGGAGACTGGGATCCTCAATGCAGCCAGCCTTTCCTAATATAGTGCAAATGCATATCTCGGGGCCTCCCTCCTGCCTGTAGATTGGTCGCCCATGGCACCAATTGTGGAAAGGGCTGACAGAGGTTGGTGGCGTGACCCTGTTGGGAGCCACGACACCACTTAGTAGCTGACACGCTCCCAGAATCTTTCCAAAGAAAACAGCAACTGTATTTTTGGACATTTTGTTTGTTTGTTTGGTTGGTTTGGTTTTTTGAGACAAGGTTTCTCTGTGTAGCCCTGACTGTCCTGGAACTCACTCTATAGACCAGGCTGTCCCCAAACAGAGATCCACCCGCCTCTGCCTCCCCAGTGCTGGGATTAAAGGTGTGCACTGCTTGGCTTTGGGCATCTTTTAATTGTATCACAAGCTCACTTTGGACTTCATGACATAGCCCTTAGGCTCAGACTTCAATGGACCTCTGAGGACTTCCTCAGGCCCAGAATGCACACATCATATATGCAATATCTCGTGGGTCCCGGGAGATGGAGCTTAGAGGCAGTGTCAACGCTGATACTCCGGCCTTGGTTAATTACGTCTTTCCAAAAGTCAAGCTTCTCTCCCAAGAACCACTGAGATCCTGTTTTCCTCCTCAGACTCCCGGCGTTTCTGTCAGCACCCACAGACAGCTGTAACCTTAAGTCTTTGCTCCTTCCCACCTCTCAGGCTCCCCGACACGCCTGGCTTTCTTCCATCAATCCTAACCAGCCTAACACATCTTCCCCGGTGTGATAGGCAGGCTTTGATGCGCTAAATCACGTCTCCCGTTCCTGCACGGAGAAGATGATGTGCCCTGTCAATCACTAGAGGGCCTCGTTCAGCCTGCCCGTGTGTAGCTCATTTTCCCACTAGGTGGCGCCCTTGGAGCCCGAGGAAGAGACGTGAACGGGGGTGGGGATGGGGTGGGGTGCGTCTTTTTTATTTAGGCACAAAGGAAAGATTCTTTTGCTTTGCTTTTCCCCATTTATTCCACCCTCCAACATCACCGCCATCCCCACCCCCCAATCTAAAAAGTAGCATTGAAACAAGGCACCTTTCTATTCTCCCTCCCAGGGGAAGCCCTTCCCTGCAGTAAAAGCAAGAGGCTGAATGAAGTTTTGGTTCATTCAGTCTGAAACCAGTTCCATTGGCTGGCGGGCTGTAATTGGAGCTCACAGGCACCTCCCTTCTACCCATTTCCTTTCGGCTCGTTTTCCCGAAGGCCAGGAGCTTAAGAAGCTTAGATACGGATCTCCTTTCTTTTCGGTCTATGCCCCCTTCTCTGTCTCTCTCTCAGTTCTCTCCGTTCTCAATTTACTTTGGAAGAAGGAACAGTGGGAGAAGAAAATGTCCACTGTTGCCTAAGCAGGATTTCTCTGCAGGGACAGCACAGCGCGAGTGGCTGAGCCCTTTGGCCTGAGTGGGACGTTTGTTCCGTTCACTCCTACTGAAAACAGAAGGATGCCAGTAAAGGATGCAGCCACTTCCAGGGAGTTCAAAGACTTTTGTACTTTAAATGAGGTTTTAAGTGTCGCGGGGAGGGGATCAGGGGGCTAGAATTTTGCCTCTGAGTTTCTGAGGATAGTCTTATACAACAAAGTACCTTCCCACAGCCAAAATCTGCCTGGGAGTGAAACTAAATCCACAATGGTAGCAGCAGAGCCCCAGAGAAACAGCTCAAGCCCACCCGGTGTTCCCAGCCTTACATGGTAGAACATACTTTTGGAGGTTCCAGTCCCCAAGGGTCACTTGATTCACGCAGAGAAAGGCATAAAGGGAACCCACCAATTTTCTTTTGCTCTTTCCTTCCAATGTGAGAGACCAATAATCATCTCTTTTCCTTTGCTAACAAAGTGATGGAGACTGGCCATTTTTGTGTGCTTTTGTTCTCCACAGGTTGAGAGGAAATCCTTTCAGCTTCTGGGCAGACTGAATACCACCACCAGGGAACAAAGATGCTGGCTGAGTCTGCCATGGCTGTAAATTAGTTATGAACATGTCGAGCAATCTTAACAGAGTGGGATCAAGGGCAAACTGGCTTTGTCTCCCAGCCCCTGGAGTTACTGAGTCTTTCTCACTAGTGAGCAGGCCCTGTGGTGAGGACTTAGACCCTGTAACTCCTGCTCTCTCTCAGCTAGGACAGACATTCGGCCTTTTAAAGCTGTCTACTCTTCTGCCCTGCCAGGCTCTTGACTCAGAGAGGCAGGGCTGATCTGCTCCTCTCCCTTTGTTCCTCACCTCACAGTGAAGACACATGCCTCCTCTGGGACCTTCTCCCTCAGCCTCCAGGCTCTAGCTGTTCCAGGGTGTTAGATCCTAGCTCAAAACCATGATATCTCTGAGAAGGTGGTGAGGTTAGGAGGCTGGCTCAAGGCCCTGGCTGTTGTTTGAAGGTCAGTGTGCCCTTCCCCGTAAGTTGGCAGCACTTTTTAGAATATGGAGTGTGCTGACCACCTTTTGGTCTCCAGTACTAGATTCAAAACACCAATATGGGGCCATAGGGAACACCCTCACTTGTTAACAGGCTTCTGGGTATGAAATATACTTTTTCATATATCACACCTATGCTTTGAGGACTAGGATTGCAGGGAGATCTTGAGACCTTGCTGGGCTGGCACACAACACTGGGGCAGGCACACGGAGGGAATAGTTTTGCTGTGACTCCACTTGGCTTGAGCCTCACACATGCCTCTTTTCTAAAAGATGTTCTTGCTATTCCAGGACCCTCTGCTGCATGTGCTATGATTACTCCTCCCTGAACAAGGCACAGTGCCCCCAAGGATCCTGTTTAGAGCCACAGATACATGCCTCCTCAAACAGTGAAGTAAGTTTCTCCTCACCTTAATAATCATCTGGGTTTGAACTGATTGGCCTGCTCTTTGCTCACCTCCCCCTGAGGGGGGAGCAACCTTACCAGGCCACAGAGGAAGATAGTGCAGCTACTCCTGATGAGACCTGATAGGCTAGGGTCAGAAGGAAGGAGAGGAGGACCTCCCCTATCAGTGGACTTGGGGAGGGGCATGTGTGGAGAAGGGGGAGGGAGGGTGGGATTGAAGGGAAAGAGGGAGGGGGCCACGAGGGGATATGAAGTGAATAAAGTGTAACTAACTAAAATTAAAATAAAAAGTGGAAAGAAAAAAAAGGAACAAAACAAAACAAAATAATCATCCGGCTTAAAAATATTCTACTCAGTCATAGTCCAGTTGTATGTGGGCATGAAAATAGGGAGGCTGATCTGACCTCAACTGGTGTTAGGTGTTCAATAAGGCAAGTTGTGTCCTCAAAGTGAACTATTGGGGAGAACCCCTTTATTTACCTTCTTATACCTTCATATAATTGGGCATATAAATGATTAAGATCGGATGCATTGTGCAAGAGGACATTCACAGTACAAAGGGGCCCTTGTCTTAGCTACTTTTCTATTTTTGTGATCGAAAACACCATGACCAAGGCAACTTATGAGAGAAAGCACTACATTTGGAGCTCACAGTTTCAGAGGATAGGAGTCCGTGGCCATCAGGCCCGGGAGCATGGCAGCAAGCAGGCTGGCATGGCATTTGACACTGAGAGCTTATATCTTGATCCGTAAGCAGGAAGTAGAGAGAGCCAACTAGGAACGGTGTGGGTTTTAAAAACCTCAAAGCTGGTTCCCAGTTGGACACATTCCCTCCAACAAGGTCACACCTCCTAATCCTTCCCAAACAGTTCCACCAACTGGGGACGGAGCCTTCAAATAGATGAACCTATTGGGGGTGGGGCATTTCATTTGAACCACCGAAGGTACGTTCACTCATGTGGCCTGCTGTCAGTCTTGATGTGTATTTATTTCTAATCAGTACTATTGCTTCACCTTGAATAAAGTTACCTTGCTGCCACGTTTGTAAGTTATTTTGGTTCCTTGAATAAGAGGCCAAGAACATGGGAACACCCATCCTGGCTCCTGACTGCTGGTGACCCCGCATGCTCCTAACACATCTGCCTGTTCCTCATGCTCGCTGGAGTGGCCAGGGGGATGCTAAAATGGTCACCTTGTCCTGAACGTGAGCAGGAAGACGGTATATCCTTTCCACCTGGTTTTCTTCTCTTCAGACCTGGAATTATATTTGTGGGTGGGAAACACACATCCTCACAGGTGAACTGCTTTGAAGCAACCATCATTAAAGGTTTTTTTTAAAAAAACAATCTTAGTTTAATAAGGCAAGTTCTGAACAAAGAGAATGCCTTTTACCTCAGAACCGTTGGACTCTGCTCCCTAAGACACCTCACTATGGTCTTCATTTCCACTGTGGCTCCTAAAGCTATGGCCAGCCTGTACCTCACGTTTCTCAGATCCTAGGGAAGCAGTCTTCCACAGATTTCAGGCACTAATTCTTGGGAGTAATCTGTCTTCTTTTAAACACATCTCAGCAGGGTGTTTGCAGTTGGTAATCACAGATTCCTACCCGCGCTGACGTGTCATCCCCCGCTCATGAGTAACTGCATTTTCCTCAGATGAGCTTCCTGTCAGACAGTTCCGTGACCTTCCCCATGATCAAGTCAGATGCCGTCCACAGGTCAGTAGTCTGAGTAATGAGCACAAAGGTGCTGCAGCCTTATCCCTGGAAGCTGACTTCAGAAGATACTACTGTGCAGGGGTGGGGGTGGGGTTAAGGTAAAAAGAGCAGGGAAGGGGGTGCAGGGATAGCGCCCTGAGCTAAAGGATGCAGGCTGCCCCTGCAAGCTGAGAAGGACACACTAAACAGTCTCCCAAAGCCTCCAGAAGGAACACAGATCCACCTGCCTCTGCCTCCTGAGTGCTGGGATTAAAGGTGTGTGGCGCCACTGTTTTAAACTAGTAAAATTGTGGCAATTAGTTGCAGCAAGAGCCTGCCAGATAACTTCAGTCCTCGCTGGAGAATGCTGGTGTGAATGGTGTAGATTTGCAAGGGGGGAAATCACAGCTCCAACTTTCCTATCGAGCCCCGGATCAGGAAGGTCTCAAGTGTTCCTGGACTCCACAGGGGCCTGAGGCTTTGTGGCTACAGGTCAAGAATGTCACCAGCTGGCCTAGGGGTGAAGCGCCCTGACTGGCCACACCTGGAACCAGAGAGTGGGTTTGCCTTTCCAAACTTCTTTGGGGAAGAAGGAAGACCAGATACTTAGGTGAAGTAAAATGAAAACAATGTAACAACCTTAACAACCCTCACTCAAACAGGTCCCCCACGGGTAACTGGAAAGCCAGAGGAGGTTTGAGGGACTTTTACTAGAATAGGAAAATATCTTCCGTATAAAAAGCCCCATTCATCTGCTTCTGATACGGTGAGGTCCCCTGCATTCATTTGCTGCATAAAGTATCCTTTGCTGTGATGAAAGACGCAAGATGCTGCATGTCAGAGTGGTGCACATACTGTGTGAACGGTACCAGAGCCCCTCAGTGCCAGGAAGCAGAGCCTTTTGGTGAGACTAGAATGCTCCCCGCCGAAAACAGTCTACCTCAGCTAGCACTTACATTCTCCATCTGGCCGGTCACCCAGATGCCTAGTTCAAGCCTGCCTCACATGTAAGCTGGGAAGCAAATTCAGAGGCCCGCCCTAAGGCAGCGGCTGCTAACAGGCTTCGACAGAGCCATACGAAGATCAAGGAAAAAGGAAACAGCTCACACGAAAGGCCTAAGATCTAAGAGCAGTCACGCGATCAAAGGTAGTGGAGAATGCATGGGTGCCTCTAAGCAAAAGCCAGCTCAGCAAGGTTATTACTGTACAAACTACAGGTTGAAAGAGACTTAAACGACCGGGTGACGCTGCCATGTAGAATGGGAGGCAGATAGACGACACGACCGACAAGTCCCCAGGCTCTCATCTATTGGTGGGAAGAGAACAAAAACTGTGAAACAGCAAAGAGACAGGCCGCCTTCATGTAACCAGAGAGCCAGAGTACCACTGGGAGGGTTGTGGGGAACGGAACAAGTGCCACAAAGTAACTAGCAATGAATCTAAATCTCTGGACCAGAAAGGAGAAGGGAAACAAACAAAAAGCCAGAAAAAGTATACTCAGTGGGATGGCTCAGCAGGTAAAGGCCTGTCCCCAGGACCCACGGGGTGGGGGGTGAGGGGTGCAGGGAAGGGGGAGGGAGGAAGGGGGCGAAGGAAGGCGGAATATGTCAGAAATCACACCAGGCCATGTGAGTGACAGCCTTCACTTAAGAGACAGACATGATGGAAAAATGAAAAATATCCAGTTATAAGCTATTTATACAAAGCAAATCAAAAAACACAAGGTCATAGAAGTTAATATTCTTATAAAGAAGATTTATCAGGCAAATACTGGCATGAAGAAATATGGTATATCTGTCTCAGTATCAGGCCAAACAGACAAGACAATTAAAAAGAAAAAAAGATTGGTTACTACACAATGGCCAAACAGACAGACAATTAAAAAAAAATTGGTTACTACACAGTAATAAAGGGTTTTTTGTTGTTGTTTGTTTGTTTTCCCCAGATTGGGTCTTACTATATAGCTTTGACTAGTCTGGAGCTTATCATGTAGGCTGACTGACCTTGAAGTCACAGAGATCTGTCTGTCTTTGTCTCCTGAGGGCTTGGATTAAAGACATGTGCCACCAAGCTCAAATGTGATAAGTGTGTTAATTCACTAGAATAAAAGTAAAAAATAGAAACCTACTTAGAGCTAATAATGGAGCAAAATTGAGAAACTGTAAGGAAAATTTGACAAATTCATCATATTTAGAATAAAATAGTAACAGAATATTTTGTGCTAAGCTTGTAATGTATAAATGGCCAAGTCCTGATAGAAACATATATATGTGTGTACACACATATATACAGACATTAAAAGAAGGAAGCAAGTATAACAATCAGAAATAAATAGAAGTGTCATCATGGCTTGTGGTACCAAGGCTTTTGAGTATTACAAAACTTTCTGACTTTAAGAACATTATCCCAATTGCAATTCTGTTCCTTTGGAGACCCGTTAGAGTTCCTTTAGAGAATTGTTGCTTTATGCAACCTTGTAAAGGTGTTAGTATTCTTCAAATTGATATACAGAGTCGATGAAATTCCAATAAAAATTCCAGCAGGAATAATTTTGTGCAACTTGATGAATTGGTCCTAAAATTTATATGAAAGACTAAAGGACTAATCATAGGCCTTTCATTCTCGAAGAAGAACCAAACATAAAAATCAATTCAAGGTATCAAGGTTGACTAAAGATTTAAACACAAAGAGGCATCAATCCTCAAAGCCTAGAAGTCAATACCTGGGGATGCCTGTGTGACTTCGTGACAGGAAAGAATTCCTTAAGGATGATGTACAAAAACAGAAACCACCAATAAAAGCATTGGAAACTTTATTAAATTAAATGTGAAAATGTATGCTTTTCAAAAAGAGTATTAACTGAGTGAAAGGCAACCCCCAGATTAGGAGAAGATGTTGCCAAACATATAATTTAGAAAAGAATTAGAAGCGAGGCCTAGTGTGGCTCATGCCTGCCATCCCAGCACTCAGGTTGCAGAGGCAGGAAGTTCATGAGTTTCAGGTCAGCCTGGGCTACATAGCAAGATCTTGTCTCAAAGCAAAATAAAACAGAACAAGTACCGGAGAGATAAAGAGCACCTAAAAGGAAAAGGAGGAGCCATCTCAATCGAAAACTTGGCAAAGGGCAAGAGTTTGTTAGATCACAAATGAGTCACAATAAAAATGGGGAAAGATGTCCACCTCTATTTGTAGTCAGGGAAGACTATAAGCCCACAGTGAAACGCTATCTCAGACTCTCCTGCATGGGCCAGGGGATTATCTACAACAGCAAAAGCTTTGGTTTGGGGTGGGGGAGGTGACTTAAGTGCGAGGCCAGCACAAATAGCAACTGTGTATATACAGCAAAACATCGTCAAATCAGACGCTTACCACATCCAGCAGGAACAGCTGGAGCAGCCAGTCAGAGAGCAGTGTGCTGGGGAGTTTATGTTCACTTGACACAAGCCAGCGTCGCTGGAAAGGAGGGAACCTCAGTTCATTGCCTCCACAAGATCTGGCTGTACGGCATTTTCTTCATTAGGGATTGATGAGGGAGGGCCCAGCCCTTTGTGGGCAGTGCCATCATTGGGCTGGTGGTCCTGGGTGCCATAAGAAAGCGGGCTGAACACTCTTCCATGAACTCTGCATCGGCTCCTGCCTCGGGTTCCTGACCTGTTTGAGGTCCTTCCTGTCTTGGATCCCCTCCACAGACCCGTGATTTGTGAGCCAAATAAACCCTTTCCACCCCAAGCTGCTTCGGGGCTTGTTGCATCACAGCTGTAGCAATTCCAACTGAGGCACTCGGAGAAGTCCAAAGTAGAAAGGGGAAAGTGAACGACAAGAGGCAAGCATAGATTGTAACATCAAGAGGGGCACTTGCAACGTCTCACAGAAATAAACCTGGGGAGCTCCATCAAAGCAGTCAGCTGGGGCTCCTCAGTAGGTCTCGGCTGGAGAGTTTTCTCTCAAGCTTGAGCCTCCAGCTCCTCATCGCCAGTGCCAGCATCTTCACACTGGGGTAAACAACAGTTCCCTCTGTTGGGAATGGTTTGCTTTTCTAGCTGTTCTCAGGGAGGCGATGGTCTTCACATCCTTAGCTTTCCCATCTCCCTGTCTTAGACTTGGGGGTCCACACTGCCCCAGGGCAGAGGGTTCTGGAGGGCAGTTACAATAAACACGCCTGAGTCTGGAATGAGAGAGGGCCTCCTGGCTTGCTGAGTCCACTTTTGAGAATCTCAAGCAGCACACACAACTAGTGTGTGCTAGTGAAGATTCTGTCCCAAGAGTGCAACGTTTTCAGTCACGTGACAGTGAGGCTGTGCAGTGAGGCATGCTGGACCAGCCACGTCAGCTTCACCAGTGAAGTTTGCAGCGTGACCCAGCCATTTCCTTTCTAGATTTATCTAAACAAACAAACAAACAAACAAACAAACAAAAAACACCTTTGTACATGTGCTTCAGGAGGCAAGAATACTCAGAGCAACATCCGCACAAAGGCAAAAAACAAAACTGGGGAAACTCATGGTATTTATTTCCAAAAGCATGCTCAAGCCAACCGACCTATAGACTATAATGCAAATAGCAGTGGGGCCATGAAAATGAGTTATCAGGGCCAGAGAGATGGCTCAGTAGTTGAGTACTTGCTGCTCTTTCAGAGGACCTGGGTTTGATTCACAGCATCCATGGGAGCACTCCCAACCATGTGTACCTCCAGTCCCGATCTGGCTTCTGAGGGTACCAGGTATGTGCTGCACACGGTTCACAGACGTGCATGCAGGCAAAACACCCGCACACGTAAATGAAAAATAAATACAGTTAGTTAGCAGGAGCTGGAGAGATGGCTCTGTGCTCAAGAGCACATAGGACTCTTGCAGGAAACCCGAGTTCAGTTCCCAGCATCCACACTGGGTGCTTACGACCACCTGTGACTACAGCTCAGGCAATCCGACAGCTTTGTCCTCCCCTGGAACCTGCAGACACAAGTACGGATAAATAAAAACAGTAAAGCAAAGCTTAAAAGAGTTACACCGGTAAACCTCAAACGCAGGAGGCCTCCACAGAAAGCTGCATTTGCACAGCCATGAGCCAAGCAGGAACCCAAACCAATTCCCTAAGGATTTTGTTTAATTAGTTCAACAGTTCCTTTTAAAGTTAAGTGTGCGCTCACCATATAATCTGGGAATCCTATACTTATGTAGCTGTTTACCCAGACGAAGCGAAATCTGTGTTCCCACCAACATTTGCATTTTTAGACGAGGTTGAGGTGGTTAGGCCTCAACCTCCTTTCCAACCTCCCGACCCTAGGTTGGTGAGGAGAGAAGGTGAGCGGGGAGAGAGGGCCCCTTTACTTCTCCTGACTGTTTAGGGTCAGAGGGTCTTCCAGGGCTCTGCCAAACTCCATCAACAGCAGGCGCAGCAAGCAGTCTCCTCCAAGCCACTGCTCCCTAAAGTGTTTCTGTCTGTCTGTCTGCCTGCCTGCTTGTTCCAAACCGCCACACCGTCTCGGGTCTCTGGTCTCTCTAAACTGCCACACGCCACATGCCAATACCGAATGCCAGCCACACCTTTCAAATTTATATCCCTCAGTCCTAAACCATGGCCCTCTTAGTGCCACGAATGGCAGACCGTTCCCAGCTGGCAAAAGACACACCCTGCACGAGACCATTAACAGGTGTGGACGAGCTATAGCCCAATTAAGATCCCACACTTGGGATCAAAACAAAAGCGTATTTACACAACGGGACTGAATTTACAAAGAACCCAAAACTTCCATCACACTGATGTTTATGATAATTTAATTGCCCCAAACTGGAAATGGAGAGGTGGGAAACATTTTCACAGACATTTACGCAGACAAAGTTGGGTGGGTCTCAAAGGCTGTAGGCAGAGCGAGAGGGGCACATTTGCAGGCTACATGCAGGAACACGCTTGCAGTACACCATGAATGCGGACTGGAAAGACAGAACTCAAAGGGCCAGCAAATGCTCAGGCCAAGGGCACAAAGGGAACTTTCTGGGGTAGATTCTGATCATTCCATCACTGATGTGACAAGATGGGTTTGTCAAAATTCATAGACGATCCTACAGTACACTCTAAAGAATGAATTTACCTTAATTTTAACATGTCCTTTAATTCTACCCCTAAATTGTCCCATTAAACAAACAAAACGCCCTTTGTGGTCCAGGAGACCTAATGTTAGATGTCACTTTAACAGCTTGGTAAAATTATGCCCCTGGAAGCTGGAGAGATGGCTCATTGGGTAAGGGTGAACACTGGTGTCTATCCTGTTTTCCCTTCGGAATGAGAACTAAGCCTCTTTCCTAGGGTCCTCCTTGTTGTTTAGCTTCTTTAGATCTGTAGATTTTAGTGTGTTTATCCTATATTATTTGGCTAATATCCACTTATAAGTGAGCATATACCATGCGTGTCTTTCTGCTTCTCAGTTAGAAGAGAGGGAACAGGACGGCAGACTACCACAGGTGTCCTCTAAAAGAGTCCATCCAGCAGGGGATTAAAGCAGATGTAGAGACTTACAGCCAAATTCTGGATAGTGCACAGGGAGTCTTATGGAGGAAGGGGGATAGAAGGACCTGGAGGAAACAGGAGCCCCATAAGGAGCCCAACAAAGCCAAAAAAAGCTGGGCCCAGCAGTGACTGCAGAGACTGATGCATCAACCAAGGACCATGCATAGTGAGGACATATACCCCTGCTCAGATGTAGCCCACAGACAGATCAGTTTCCATGTGGGTTCCCTAGTAAGGGGAGAAGAGACAGTCTCTGACATGAACTCAGTTGCCTGCTCCTTGATCACGTCTCCCTGGTGGGGCCACCTAGACAGCCCACAGAGGTCCTGATGGGACCTGATAGGCTAGGGTCAGACAGTAGGGGAGAAGGACCTCCCCTATCAGTGGAGTATGGGAGGGGAGGTGGGGAACAGGAAGGGAGGGTGGGACTGGGAGGTGATAAGGGAGGGGACTATAGCTGGGATACAAAGTGAATAAATTGTAAATAAATAAATAAATAAATAAAAATGATGATGATAATAATAAAAAGAGTGAATACTGCTTTTTATACTACTTGGGTTCTCAGCATTCACACGGTGGGGCTAGGAGTCTTACAGTTATCTGCAACCTCAGTTTCAGAGGATTCTATGCCTTTGACTTCCTTTAGCACTTACACTCATGTGTACAAACTTACACACACACACACACACACACACACACACACACACACACACACACATACCCCTACACATGATTTAAAATTATTTAAAATCTTTTAAGAATTATTCCTTTGTTACTTTATCCATTCCTTCCCACAGACCCAACCTCTTTGAGAAAATACAGTTGCTAGAAAAACTGAAAGAAAAAACTGAAAGAAAAACTGAAAAGCTGAAAGAGGGTCTCAAGAAAACACACCACCAGCCTCCATCACCTTTCTGCTGGGAGCTCGAAGCCTGAAACGATGGCAGAAGGAGGCAGCAGAGAGGAGTAACGCTGCATAAGACCTGGAAGGCACTCTTATTTCCTGGAGCTGGGCTGCTGAGTGCCACTACAAGGCACTTCTTATACCTGGGAAGCCAGAAAAGCTATGGGGAAGGCCTGAACTCAAATAAGGATGCGGGAGAGAAAAATCACAGTAAGGATTTGAAAGAATAGCAGGAAAAAAAAAAGAAAAAAAGAAAAAAGAAGGAAGTATCTTTCTGGTCACTCCTTATGGCCCAGCTTGTTTGCTCTATCTCGGTGCTATGTACAGGGGTCACTTTTCTGTCTCTACAGGTGCCGTTGACAAAGCCTTGTAGCCTGATGAATAAGGCACTGTTCATACTTAACAGAATGGTGCAGACATTGGTCCTTTCTCCTGATGCCCCAGCACCTCAGTATCTTTCTTAAGGGAATAAATTGTACAGGCACTCATAACAAGGAGCTGTGATTCTGTGATTGGCAGGCAAAGATGGCAGATAATCTCAGGTCCAAAGCAAGAGTCTCTCTGCCACACTCACCACTTCAACCTTGGAGCCACAACTGTCCCTGAGGTGGAGGATGGAGGTATTCATTTACTGATGAGGCATGCAACTCCAAGATGCAGCCAGGAAGGTGAGAAACAGGGCTTGCTTTTGTGTGTGTGTGTGTGGGGGGACACACAAAGAGCAAATATAACCTAACTAAGGGCATAGGAACCCGCAACAGTTGGGTAAGGCTCAACTTTACCAGCAGACGAAGCATCACCTAAAACCAGCCAGCTGGGAAATAAATGGGCCATGGATGTATAAAACACAGACTAGAAGAAAAAAAGAAAAAGAGGTTCAAGTTCTTCACAGAGAATATTTTTTATTTTATTTATATTTTCTTGCATACTCTAGAATGCACAGTGTGGGTTTCAGTTCTTCAAAAACACTTGTGGGACTGGTCAGTGTGTCGGAGGTCTTCGGAAACGTTGCCTTAGGTTTCAGCAAAGCGAGTCACAGAGATTGGTCATGTACTACTACAAAATTATGGGAGATCTAGTTATTATTCAACGGTCACTAGAAAAGCATAGAGAACACCTGACGTACAGCCAGACGGGCGAAGACAGGAGGAGGCTACGAAGCAGGGTTTCCATGTACATGGCTCTATGTACAGGGTCAGGATTCTTTTCCAGACAGTACACGTATGTTTAAATCATTATGTTAAGGGCACTCTAATAGAAATTCAATTCTCACTACTTTTCCTCTTTTCTCTTTGGCTCACAAATGCACGAAAATACCATAAACAGTATTCAGAACTTACTTCATTGATATATAAATATGATACATTACAAATGGGAAGAAAATACAAGATGCCTCTTTAACATGGTATATATATATATATGTATTATAACATGAATATAATAAGCAGATATTTCACTGACGTACAATTAAATCATCATATGTACCTCCCCCTGCCCAAAGACAGACGACACTAATTAATATACACAGTCTACATAAATTAATCTCTAAAGACACAGCAACAGCACAACAGTGACAAAGACTGTGCTACTGTTTCCCCTAGCGGGGTGCTAACAGGGAGGGGGTGACACCCGTCATCTGCTGGTGGTTTCTGTCATCCGTCATGCCTTCAGGTGGGAACGGCTCTGGCAGGGAGGTAGGCTCCTACCAGCACCATTTCCCCAGGTCCCTAGGACACGGCAGTGAGGGCGCCATCTGCCCTGTGGCTGCTGGCGAGCTGTTTAGCCTCTCAGGAACTGCTGGAGGTGAGGCTGGTTCTCTGGGGACAGGCGACATGCTGTGGTCTAGGACTAAGCCACACTCGCTATACATACATGTACATAGAGAGAGGTATATATATATATATATCTGTACATATATACTGTGTTTCTAATGTGCAATTTTTTTAAAAGAACATTATTTCCTGCTAACTCTAACGAACAAGCTTACGTGAGGTTGTGACAAATATTCTTCAAGAGATTACAATTCCCTTCAATGAGATGGCCTAGGCGTGCCAGCTACCGACAGAGCTGTGTTCCAGGGTACCGGACAGGAAAGAGGTTGGTGATTCTGTTTCTCCAAGCGGGGATTACAGATCCTGGCCCAGCCTTTCTATCTCCTCAATAAGGAAATCGATGTCAGACTGGGTGGCGGCTGGATTGGAGATGACCATCCGGAAGAAGTTGGCCTTGTCGCCTTGAGGCTGGTAGCCAACCATGGTTGTGCCCGACTCCATCATCAGGGCTTTGATCTTGGGAGCCACCTAGAGATGGAAAAAAAGCCAAGCTCAGCACCAAGGCTGAAATGCTCTCTCTCCTTTAAACAATTCAACACAATTTGCCCTTGACTATTTGTCAAAAACAACCAAAACCGTTTTGGCACCACATGTTTTTCACGGCTAATATCTAAATTCACCCAATCACGAGTTTCTTTAGAAAGCACTGGGCAAGGTTCACTATAAGTTACATGACTGTGGATAGCCTGGAGTCCAGGAGACTGCCCGGCACACAGACCGAGTTTATCAAATATTCGCTCAATGGTGGCATGCCTAGAGTGTTACATAAACATGACAACAGCTATGAATGGATAAACTAGATGTGAAAATCAACAGGGAAGATGAGTCAGTGCTCACATAGGCTTGGACTTAGTAAGATATCATGGACAGAGTAGAATATGGGATGTCCCAACAGAGCCTGTCTAATGAAGAGCTCCAGTCCAAGTGGGACGCCATCTTTTAGAGGTTTCCATTGTATCTGAACCATGGCCAGGGGGCAACACAGACCCCAGAAGTATAAATTAAGATGGCTTCCTAACACCCCATTTCCCACAAGCCCATCCTGAGGCTTTGGGTTGGTTTTTTATCCTTCCCCTTCCAGAGCGGCAGCGGGGCCGTTAAGACAGACCCTGTGGCCCTGCTTACCCTGTGTAGCTTTTCCCGTCGCTCAGGGCTATCTGGAACCCCTCGGAGACTTTGTGGAATATACCAGAAACAGACGTTTGTGTGCTCAGGCTGCAGAAATTTCAAGAGACAACCAAGCAAACAAAAATAAGACGATTAGAGCTTGGCGGAGGGCCAGAGAGGCGTTTTTGGAGGACGTTTTGTTGTTGTTTTCTCAGTCCAAAAGGAAGAGGTCTGAATGGCGCCTCTAAAGCAATGTGGTGAACACACCAGGCAGGAAGTGCTGCTTCCCCAGTCTTGCCTGTCAGGAGCACTGACTCCCCAAGCGCCAGTGAACTTTCTAGATCCCCAAACCTACCGCCTTTGGGCCTTGAAATGCTAAAAACAATGGCATGTGAGTCATTCAGAAAAGGCTGTTGCTTTGCTGTTGCTGGGCTCTCCCAGACGGAAGCTCATTTTGTCGACACACGGTGTGCTGGTGGGTGAGAGAGGTTTGCAGTTCTCCTCCGCCGTGGCTAGCGCTGTGCCTGCATCTAAGCAGCGGTTCTCAGCCTTCCTAACCCTGCGGCCCTTTTACAGTTCCCCTTGTGGTAGTGACTCCCCCCCACCACAAAATTTATTTTGTTTCTACTTCATAACTGTAATGAATCGTCACATAAATATCTGTGCTTTCTGATGGTGTCAGGCGACACTTGTGAAAGGGTCGTTTGCTTCCCACAGGGGTCACGACCCGAGGGAATGGCTCTGCTAGGTGGCTGGAGACACCATAGTTGTCAGTTCAGTCTCCATGGAAACCGGTGTAAAAGAAAGAGGAGGTGGGCGAGCCCCAGGTGCTGACGGTGGGCACTCACTCGGTGACTCTCGGGTGGTATCTTGCGAAGGGCACTGCCTGGTAAGTAGACACATGCCAGCTAAGGGTGGAGCTTGCTTACAGGGGTCTAGGAACAGGCTGCCTTACAAACAAGCTTTTTTTTTCTTTTTTAACCGAGAATGGCAGCAATTCCGTATTTCTTAATTCAACTGTGAACTCGACCAGGGCAAACACACTATTTGTTTTGGCCAATAATAATACATAACCTAGTGTCTGGCATATGGCTGCCACTCAGGAAACACTGGGCTGACAGGTCCTTTGCTGTGTGTAATGGGGAAGCGTGTGAACCTAGGTAGAGGCAGTTATCTGGCTCTCTTCATAATTAACCCAGGCAGGGCAAACCCTCAGTTAGAGCCAGTCTTGGAAGATGAGGATCTGGCCGAGCTCTAAGCTTCTTGAGCCTGGGAGATATTTCTCATGGACAGAGTCCAACTCAAGATAGAGCCAAGGACAACGAAGGGTTAGGACCTGCCACCGGAAGCACTCTAGGCCCAAGGGCTGGCCAAGGGCTAGATAGTCGAGGGTTCAGTGCTTTTAACTGTGCACTGTTACATCATAAGGGTTTCTATGACGGAGTGTGGGAGTGTGGGGGGGGTTGCAAGAGATTCTTGTTTATAGAAGGACTGAATCTTAGCCCAAATCAAATGTATAATGAATCCGGGGCTTGCTGGCAGCGCTGGCCTGGGTTGAATCAGGTCACCTCCCTACAGACTCGGTTCTGGACATGCAGCTAGCCTACCCGTGCTGCACATGCACCTAGTGCCACAGAACATCAAGGAAGGCCGCCTGAAACAGCTCAGGTCCAGGCTGACACCCGCTATGAACAGGGGGACGGTCCATGCTCATAGATAATGGTCCGATTGCGGAAACAAATACATTTACACTTTCCTATCGACATGCTGCCATTTTGTACTATATATCCTATAGAGTAATACAAAGCAACATTCCCTACATTAAAGATTATGAAATCAAAATCTCATTCGACTCTGAAAAATGTTAAGGAGCCTCTACATCAGTGGTCCTCAGACCTCCTAACACTGTGACCCTTTAATACAGTCCCTCCTGTTGTAGTGACCCCCAACCATTAAAATTATTTTTGTTGCTACTTCAAAACGGTACTTTTGCTACTGTCATGAATCATAATTTAAATATCTGTGTTTTCCGATGGTCTCAGGTGACCCTGGGAAAAGGCTAATCAACACCCAAAAGGGTCATGACCCACAGGTTGAGAATTGCTACTCTTCATCTTGCAGCATCCCATATTCAGTCTGAGTGTACTTCTTTGTGTAAAAATAAACAAGAGCGCTCATCTCATTAGTGTGCAAACCTACTTTAGTCTTTAATAAACGGCAAAACTGTCTACCAGTGAACTGCTTTAGAATGACCATCTTTGCTCTTCATCCCCAATATGTCCATTTCATGTATAATATACTTGGGGTTGTACAATGATACCTTGGATGAAGGGGGCTGTGAGTGGGAAAAGTTTAAGTCCTGTTTTGGATGAGGTGATGAGACATGGGTCATCTCAAGCTCCAGGAACTTCCCTCATGGTTTTTCTGGAAACACCATTTGTCCAGTCCACGGACAACCTACCTCACCATCGAAAACCATCTCAAATTCTTCTCTGGTTTTAATCTTGGCATAGAGGTATTCAGCCAACTCCAGGCATTTGTTGATCTGGTTTTCAAATCCCACAGTGCCCTGTTTCAAAGCAGAAAGTTGTGTTGGTTAATATCAAGTTGCATTTCCCTGTGACGGTCATTTAGGAAGGCTACTCTGGCCTTGTGTATGGGCCACATAAAGAAGTATAGTCTTGGAGGTGGCTAGGAAGGACCAGCTAACCAAATGTGCACAGTTTCTTCAAAGCCCTGAATACCGGGCTGAGGCTAGTCTCTCTCTGTGAGAGTGTGTGTGTGTGTGTGTGTGTGTGTGTGTGTGTGTGTGTGTGTGAAGGTCAGAGGACAACTAGTGGGAGTCAGGTTTTTCTTTTCACCATGTGGGTTCTAGGACTCAAACTCTACCTGCTGAGTCACCTTGCTGGCTCTATTAAGAAACTTCTAGAACAATTAAACATACCTGTTGATGGGAATAACAGGTAACGACTTTGAGCTTGTTTCACATTTCATTTCTCTAGCAGTTTCATAGTGGTCCACACTAGGTAAAGGGACTACTGACTAGTTCTCCATCACCGATACTTTAAAAGATGCTATCATAGAATGCATCTTCCCCAGCCACACATCCTGGCCAAACCTGCCCAGTCCTCCCTGGCAGTTCACCTTCCACAGGACGGTGCTGCTCCCATCCAGCAACAGGCCAGCAGGCAGGGGTGGGTGCCTTGGTGCTCAGCGCATGCCCAGAGACTGCACTAGCTCTAACTGTAGACAAACTGGCTGAGCACAGTTTTGAGAGCCAGCATGGCAGATTAGCAGAGCTGCAAGCAGGTTGCCGATTGGGTTGTTGTTAACGAGCACAGATGCATGGGTTAGCCTGTGGATGGCTCATGAGCCCAGGCAGGATCAGGAGCTGGCAATGCAGGAGCTTCTACAAGTGGTGGCCCTGAGGGAACTCTCCCTGGCAAAGGATTTCCACCCCCAGGGTCTTCCCTTCCCAGCCCAGGGGTTCAGCCTCCTGGGGACAGTTCAAGAGGCCATTGTCAGACAAAATAAAGACGTAATTATGGAGACTGTCCATATGGTCATTACAGCAGTGCAAAATGATGGGGCTTTTTCTCCAATTGAGGCGAAGGCATTTATATGCTCGAAATGCCTGCAATTTCTTTGTGGGAGAAATCAAATCCAGACTCTCCAGTAAGGCAAGATGACTGGAGTCGGAAGGAAGCTGAATCATCTGCCAGCTTTCCCCATAGAAGAAATAAATACCAGGCTAGATATTGCTGGAGAGCCTTATTGTTCAGAGGGAAAGTTAGTCCAAATCTTTACTATGAAATTATTAAAACGAACAAACAGTTAGTAAACAGAAACAACAGGTGGGATTGCAAGGCTGTGAAATCCAAGTTGCCTTTAACTTGGCTGTGTAGAGCTACTGCAGAAACACTCGTGGGGTAATCTCCCATTTATATATATATATATATATTTGGAAATTCCACTAACTTTATCATAGATACAGAAATGCACCCCAAGAGGACGACACATGCAAGCACGGTGTACTTCAGTCCCGTGTCGAGTTCTAACCCCCGAGCCACCACACACACACAACGTTCCACAAACACACACAGAGAAAATATCATATATACATACACACAGCATCTCACACACACACACACACACACACACACACACACACACACACACACCACCACACCCACCCATCTAATCTTACACGGGGACCACACACAACGCACACACTATGGCAGTTTCCAGAGTACAGTGTAAAGTACAAGTAATGGGACGGCCATTATCTAAACAGAACTTTAACCTCAGTGTTTGCATATATGTATACACATATGTACACATACATAATCTACATGTATACATGTATTTTCCGTGATGAGATGTCCCATAAAGGAATTCTGTATTCCTCTCAGACTAGCAGAGTAGTTTTATATCTTTTTCCACATCTCCACAAAACGCTTTTAGAGGTCTTGAGAATTACTTCGAAGGACGGGCAAGATGGCTCAGTGCTTGCTGCCTCGCCTTGTAGTCTGAGTCTGACCTGGGAACCCATGTGCTGGCAAGAGGGAACTAACTTCTTCAAGTTTTCCCCTGACCTCCACATGCACACTGTGGCATACACACACTCATAAACACACACATACACAAAAGAGATTGAAGCTTTTTTTTTTTTTTTTTAAATTTAAGAGCTAGTGTGGAAGTCCTTATCTTGGCCAAATTTTTAGTAAAAAGAGAATTATAAGAACAAGAAATTTCCACGGTGATTCAAACTAGGGAAAATGAGCTGAAGAAGAGAGAATCGACGGACCCAGGGAAGAAGTTAGTCCATCCACAAAGAAAATACAGTTATCTCCATTATCTAGATACAGCTCCGTGCTCAGTGAATTGTCTGTGACACATCGCCGCCTCTCCTTCACCTGTGCTAACCGGCAGTCCCTGTTTCTGGATTTCCCCCTTTCATACCTTTGCTTTCCACATCAGCCAGAACTTGAAGATGTCCACGTGGCGGCCACACTGGATCGCCTTGTCCCCGGTGTCATAGGAGACGTCATACTGCTTGTCAGGCTGGAAGAGGTAGCCTGCACACATCTGGTTACATCCTTGGAGTATGCCCTGTCAGGGAGATCCAGATGCGAGCGACCGCACTCACCAGTCCAAGATGCGGGCGCAAAGGATGGACCGGGGGCCCACACCTCCTTCCTGCTGAGACCTTCCAGAAGTTCGGATGTCCCTTAAAGCTGCTCTTGGCAAAACCCCTGCCTGCCTGCCCCAAACCCCTGCCTTGCCTTCTGTCGCTTGGGTTAGAAAATGTTCTCCCGTGTCGGATGCCTGCAACGAGGGCCTCGCTCTTCCTCGAAGGGACATTTGGGCAGGGCTTGGAGTCAAAGCCTCAATGGGTGGGGAGGCTCGGGCTGTGAAGAACTTCCTGTTTCCCCAGATGCCACCCCTGTACCCCAAGTCTTCCAGTCTGTGCGAGACCTCCTCTGACTCTGACGGAAGCAGTGGAGCCAGTGCGGGCTCTGACTCCCACGAGAGGAAGGCTGTATCGGGTCTCTCCTGCAGCGTCAATGCACTGCGTGTGTGATGGGGAAAGAAATCTGTCTCCAACCTACTCACAGAAGCTTTTTTTAAATGACATTTTATTTTGCGTGTGCACGTGTGTGTGTGTGTGTGTGTGTGTGTGTGTGTTAGTTACTGCACACACTCGTGTACCACGGCATATATGTGGAGATCAAAAGACTCTTGAGAGAGTTGGTTCTCCCCTTCCGCCATCTGGATCCCAGGGATAAACATCAGAGCCCACGCTTGGCAGCAAGCGCCTTTACTCACCGAGCTATCTTGTTGGCCCTCACAGAAGTGTCTGGCTAACGGTCCCTGCTGCCCTAAGCTGGTATCTGTACTTATAACCCATCTAACTTTTTTTCAGCTCTTGAGACTACAAATATCTGAAAAGAACTCAAAGTATGCTGCAGTGAGCACACTTTGTCCTCATTGATTCATGGCTCAGCATAGTTACTTCCAGGTCTGCGCAGCCATGAAGAAATGCTCAAAGAATTTCACTCAAGGGCCTATCACCAATAGGGTCCCAGGCACTGAACAAAGATGGAGCAAGGGGCAAGAGCCAAGAGGAAAAATCAGTGTGAGCAGGGAGAGTAGGGAAGGGCAGTCCTTGGGCTCACCCCAGGGCTACAAACCCAGGGAGTACGAACCTTTTCCTTGACCAGAATGGCTGAGCACTGAAGCAGCACACCCATCATTTTGTGAGGGTTCCAGGTGACTGAATTGGCCCTGGAAGACACATAGGAGCCTCTGAGAAGATGAGTGGGAGGGAGAGAAGAGCCCGTCCTCTTGAGGAAGACCTCACCCCACTCCACCAAAGTCATAGTCGCTTTCCTCGCCCAGTCTCCTAAATTGACCCCCAACAGGAAATGCAGGCTCCAGGTAGTCTCTCCAGGCACCGCGCTGCAGAATCCTACATTACTGCTGTTAACAATGGCTGCTGCTTAGTACGTATCCCACTATTCTCAGAGCTTTAGGTGTATATGGCCCGGAGGCAGAACTATGGGCTCAGGCTTTGCAGTTGTCCAAATCTGCATCTCAGTCCCAGCATTTTCTAGCTTGTGTACACTACATAGCTCATTTGTGCTTCAGAGTTCATATCTATCTTATCAGAATAGAATAAAAGACAAAAACACAGGACATGTAGTCTTAGGGCCTGTTATATGTAATTCTCACAATAGATGTAGATGAGGATGTAGGTATTCCTATTATTTCTGGTGTAAATGGAGAAACTGATGCCCAGCTAGGTTAGCCACACTATCCAAAGTCCCACAGCTGGGAGATGCCGGATCCAAGGTCTGAGTGCAGGATTCTCTTTACAGAGCCGGCCTGCCCAACCGGCACACCAGACTGCCTCATTCTCAGCCACGCCCTCAGACTTTTTCCTGTCTCTGTGTTTTGATTTAAAGAAGGGCTAGTGAAGAGGGCCTGCCTGCTGATGGCACACCCAAATGCGGCCATCAGCTGCACTGCCATAGACTCTGACTCCCTAGCAGCAGTGATTGAGAAATGAGCATGATTTTTGCCAGTCTGAGTTGCCAGGCTCACTCAACAAGCCTGGTCTCCTAGCAACTGCTTCACTCTGTCAGACACAATTAGATGACTAAGGAGCACACTAGCTAGGACATTACAGAAACAACTGAGTGTAACGTATAATGATTCAAACTTGGGAAATTTCCTTCATTGGGTTATGGACCCTTTTTTGATGGCCTCGGCTACATCTGGGCTCTGCATTCTAATGCCCGAGAAGGGTGTTTCCTCTGACATAACAACTGCCTCGAAATTATAGTCTGTGCTCTTCCAGCACTAAACTCTTGCTGTGGGTTTTTAGCCTCTTAGGTTTTGTGTGTGTGTGTGTGTGTGTGTGTGTGTGTGTGTGTGTGTACCAAGTTTCAAGAAGTGGGCAGAGCTTAAAGAACTTTCCCCTACACCCACAAAAAAGAACCTCATGAAGAAGACCTGAGAGGAATTCCAGGAAGGTTAACCAAGTGCTGACATCATAGAAAAGATACCAATCCACTCAGAAGGCATGAACTTAACCAATCTTCTCATTGCTGTCACATATCAAGTCATTAAAAATTATAGTTAGATCTCATACGATGTCTTTAAACATGGTTTTCTGAATGTCCTAAGGCATGAAGTAAATAAAAATGAGTCTGTGCTCCTGCAAGTGGAGGGAAATGGGGCACAATGTGGAAATGGCTCCTTTCAGAAAACATGCATGCTTTAATGTTAACAAAAAGAGCAAGCCTAATGTCAATTCTTTCACCTGTTCCTAGACCCAAGGATGGAAAATAAAAATGGTATGAGTAGTCTAAGCTGGAGCTGGGCTGGCTCATCTCCATTTAGCATATTTCCCTCCAAATCACAGGTTTTTCTATTTCATCTTGAACAAGCTAATCTCATGTTTGACGATGGCTTTCAAGACAGAGAGGAGGAGGCAGACATAGCAGTGGCTACAGAATCCGGAGTCACTGCTAATGTTCTGATGAACTCCCCCAGCCCAATTTTCTTACTGGCTTGCTCTTCACCTCTTCCACCTTGCTCCATGCCCACTGTCCTCAAGACTGCCAACAGTCATCTCCTAGGGCCTTTGTATTGATCCTGCCTTCTACCTGGAATATTCTTTTCTGCACCTTTGCTTCCTGTCTCTCTTTTGTCCTCGATACTGAGGTAAGTCAGGGGACTGTATTAGTCATCAGTTACCTTCCTGAGGAAGAAGAGCTGAATCAATGACCTCCCTGGCCCTCTCACTGTTCTTTCCTTTTTCCTAGGCACTTGCAGTTGTAAACTCACTGAGGACTCATTTGACTAGGAAATAAACCATGTAGCAAACACTAAAAGAACAAAACAAAACAAAGCAAAACAAACAAACAAACAAACAAACAAACAACAACCAGGGAAGCTAAAGTTCGACTAGTAGTATTGCGGTCTGAGACTGAAAATTGAAACTTGGGAGTTCAGGCTGACATCAGGGCTGGAGGAGGAAGGGCCAAGGTGTGTATTGTAGCATCTAACACAGGAGGTGAAGGAGGGCTGCCAAGCCCAGCGTACCTTTCTATGCCGCTGAGTTTGTGGCGGTGCTTCCGGGACATGAGCAGCCCACCACCCCAGGCAGCCTGCAAACGACAGAAGAGAGACAAGAGGGGCCGAGATGCTGAAGAGCTTAAGACCAAGACAGGTGTGGCTTTAATCCCAGAACCAGGGAGGCAGAGACAGGCAGATCTCCATGAGTTTGAGACCATCCTTAGTACTTAGTAAGTTCTAAGCCAGTCAAGGAAGACCTATGAAATAAATCCACACCGACAGTTCTAGTCGTAGACGCTGTGTGGACCAAGAGCCAAAGGCCCAAAGTGCTATGGGAGGCCAGGAATTCTATTCTCTGAGCCCAACACAATTGTTTGCACTGTCCGGGAGCCACTGTTTAGAAGGCAGGCACAACTACCCGCTTCTTCCAAACAAGTCCTGGTAAACGCATTAGGCACCAGCCCCTGCTGGGCTTGGAGACCCCAGGAAGGTCCAGTTATAGGAGACACTGTGAGAACCATGACACAGGTTTTACTGGAGAGCCTGGTGTGGCGTGCAACACGGCACAGCCTTTGTTAGCCAGTTAGTCAAGAGGGAGGCAGATTTTCCTATTATTTATAAGAAATTACGTCCAAGCCAGGAGCGGTGGCGCACGCCAGAAATCCCAGCACTCAGGGAGGCAGAGGCAGACACATCTCTGTGAGTTTGAGGCCAGCCTGGTCTACAGAGTGAGTTCCAGGACAGCCGGGGCTACACAGAGTAACAATGTTTTGAGAAAAACAAAACAAAACAAAACAAAAAACAAAAAGAAAATTACATCCAGTAAGAGAGAGAACAAAGGCTCCAATCGCCTAGATGGGAGCTCACATTTGCTGTGCTGGGAAGCTTTGGGACTGCTCTCATAGCTGCCCATGTCTGCGTGTACTTCCTGTATTTCCTGCATGCAGCAAAAGGCATTTTTCTTAGATGTGTTACAAGTGGGGGATGCAGGCAGGTGGCTAGTGTTTGCACTCACGGGCACTTTCTGCAGGTTAGGTCATCTTTTTCTCCCTCTCTGAAATCAGCTCTGTTTTACTTTGTATCCATTCACCCAAATAAAGCAACTGTTCCTCATAGTAGATTCTAGGAGGAGCCACAGAACAAAACTATTGGCCAGTAAGGGCCCGGGATAAATCCCAGAGGGTGGCCAGGTTCTGTGGCAGGCTCTCTTCACAGAGGGCTGGCCGAAGAGTCGGGCAAAGCAGGAGCGAATGCATGGAGGAAGGGCCAGAGAGGGTGTTCAGAGCAGCTAGAGGCAAAGCTTAAAGCAGTGCAGGGCTGTGACCGAATGAGGACACTTACATCGACATGCAGCCAGAGGTTGTATTTCTCACATATGTCTGCAATCTCCTGTATTGGATCAAAAGCTCCATAAACAGTTGTGCCTGCGGTTGCGTTGACGTAGAGAGGAACATAGCCCTGCGAGGTGAAAGAGATGGCTGATTAGTGCTTTACACTTTTTTCATATATTTGTTTGTTTGTTCATTTGTGTGTGTGTGTGTGTGTGTGTGTGTGTGTGTGTGTGTGTGTGTGTTTTGGTACACTCAGGGCACAGAAGACAATCTCAGGTGCCCCAGGGCTGGAGTTACAGGTATTGTAAACTTGTGCCTGACTCAGCGGAAGAGTGGTACGGCCTCTTAACTGCTGAGCCACCTCCCCAGTTCCCTTGTTTGTGCTCTTTAACCTTTCCCCATCTGCTCATTTCTATGGGAAAGAGAAGGCAACAATATTCACTTCTAACAGGGAGCCAAGCTGCTGTGGGTCAGAGGCCACAGCTAGAAGTACTCTTTGTTGTTCGTTCTTTCATTCATCCAACAGGGAGACTGTGTTGTTTCTTCTTTACTTGCTAGATCTTTTGGTGCTGGGAACAAGTAGATACAGAGTTCTAAACATGATGGACTTAAAATTAACTTATAAAAATGTATATAAAATGAATCATGGTGGTATGTTATATGACAAAAAACAAAGGGAAAATTAATAAGTATCTGGAGTGATGGGCAGGCTTTCACCCAAATGCTTCACTTCTGAACATCTGGGACGCTGACCTCTGTGGAAGCCATGTTGTTCTAAGTGATTTGATAACATAATTAAATCCAAACTTTGTTTGGTTTAAAAAAAAAAAAGAGGTGGACTCAAGCACTGGACATTAACTCAGTTGGCAAGGCGCTGGCCTTGAAAACTTGAGGACCTGAGTTCAAGCCTCAGAGCTCACACTTAAAAAGCCAAGCGTGTTGGTGCATGCTTGTAATCTCAGAACCAGGTAAGTGGAGACAGGCGGATCCCTGAGGCTTGCTGATTGGCCAACCCAACCTACCCTGTTGGGAAAGGGTAGGGAAAGACCTTGTCTCAAACAAATGATGCAGTATCTAGGCCTCACGGCCCCTGGCTTCCATACACATATGCGCGCACACACACACACACACACACACACACACACACGCACGCACGCACCCACATAATAACAGAAGGCCTATAAGTATGAGAGCTGAAACACTGATTCATGGTGATCATGAAGATATTGACATGGAAAAGAGGAAGGCAAAAAAAAGAGTGAAAAGAGCTAGGAGAAGCTGGGGAGATCAGGGAGTATCGGAGAGTTTGGGGGGGGTCAGCCCTTGGCCAGTAAACCTGCATCCTATCCCCTCTTCTGTCGAGGCCCCAGAAAACAGTGGCAAGCAGAAAGGAAAGTCACCAAAGGACAGCGCGAGGGTCACTGTCCTGGACGCTACATGGCAGGGCTTTGCAGGTGCAACTGCTCGGGGGAATTGCTTTATCTAGGAGAGTTTGCCAGGCTGGCTTTGCCAAGTACCGTGAACCATCTGCTGGGCACAGAAGTGCTTTGCCAATCAGAGTCCCAAGATAACATGGTACTTATTAAAATGAGACTATATCTAATAAGAAACAGACAAAATGTTCAATTTGGCTGATTTTTTTTTTCTTCTGAATCCCCGGTAGTTGACTTATTGAAGAACATCAAAGTAATGACATCATTTTTCAGAACACACACACACACACACACACAAAATGTATGTATGTCTTGTAGACTCAGCTTTGAAGCCAAATCCTTTTCATAAGTTGGAAATAAGTGAATATCTGAGATAGGAATCTTAGAAATATAATAAAATTATCCTATTATGAAAAATTTTCATTGTGGAGGTCAGAAATAAATAATTTTTTTTTTTAAAAAGGGATTCACTGGTGTTTCAGTTATACCAAATCACACACACCTTTTGCTTTGCTTCAATAATTTTTGCCTCTAAATCAGCCGGAATTATCTTCCCCCTATAATTATTATGAAAAGAGAGAAATTAAAATAAAGAATCAACAAGATTACACAAGGAAAAAAACTCCTTTTTCATCAGCAGCAAAAAAGTTTTGTAATTGGATATTTTCAACAGACCATTAGCAGCTTGGCACACTGTACTGAGCCAGTCCTTAAGCACAATGAAACAAATTTAACAGACGAGCACATTTAATACATCAAGAACCTAAAGCTCCCTTCACCCTGCCTACCTTTCATTGCACTTTATCAGGATCACGTTGTCGGTTCCAAAGCCAAGCGCAGCCCCAGCTTTCTTTATGGAATAGTGACTCTACAAGGAATGGAGGCCTGAGGTTAGAAGTTACATCGTCCCTTGGAAAACACCACACTCCGAAAGCCAGAGTCCCCCACTCACATGTTCTGAGGTGAAGAGGACCAGTTTGGGCACGGCCGCCATGCCTTTGGTCTTAACTTCCGGAAAGTATTTGTAGCGAGCCGCCATGATGCTGTACATGTTAGATATGGCTCCTCCTGTCAACATGCAGACAGAGCAAAAGGTTGTTGTTGGGGGCGGGGGCTCTGCTGAGCTCTTGACACAAAGTGTGAGCTGATATTTCGAGACGTCAGGAAGGGAAAGGGCAGCATTCCAAAAGCTTCTCTGGCCTCCTTACTCCTAAGGACTTCCCTCTGGACCCTTTGCCCTGAGGCTTGAGGTGGTTGCTTATTTCCAAAGCTATGCAGCCCATTTTGCTGGAGATGATTCAATGCCTTCCCAAAGCCTATAGAACCAAAGAGGCTGTGGTAGCGGCTGCAAAGACATGGTAAATCACCGCCTCCCAGCTTCCGTCTAGTGTGTAATCTTTCTACTGAACAAAGCTGAATAAGCTCGCTGAGTTCAGAAAGACAGAGAAAGAGAATAATGGAGCTTGCAGAAAGAGTCCATCTCTTGGTTACCAGCCTGGATACTCTCTTTGGAGAATAGCCCAGCTGAGTTTGGGAGTCTAGGAGAGGTCTAAGCTTATTTAAACAGACACCAAACTCGCCCATGTCCCTCTAAATAAAGATACAAAAAGAAAGGAGGTAACTCAGTATAGCCAACATAAACTAGTCACTTTTGCCTTAGTTCCCTGAGAATGAAATAGACAAATTTGTGGTCTGCTTGAACTGCCTGGACAAGTGTATTCTTATTTCTTCTTTTCCCCTAAATGCAATCACACTGCCTCTAGCACCAGCTATAACTGCTTCTTACCCCAAGAATAGCAGTCTTTAAAGATTTTTATAGTATCTACTTTGAGTTAGAGGCTAAAGTTGATACAATATTTGGGCTGAAGTCAGTTAATTGATGGTCTGAGTCACTGATCCCTAGTTCTGCTGTTGTCAGAACAGCAGCTCTTAACATGACCCAGACACAGCCTGGGTTAGTTAGTTCATAGGGTGGTAGCATTCTTGGCAGCCTTCTTCCTGACAAAGACGGGGAGGCAGAGGTGAAGGTCAGCGACCGTAACCTAAGCATATATGCAAATGTTGTAATGACACCAACTAATCTCTGTAATTGACATTTGTTAGCTGTCTTAATAAAGAATAGCAGGATCTACATGGGCAGTGTTGAGGGCAATCAGTTACAGGTAAGAAACCCACCGGGAGAAAATATCCCATCGCCATCTTTACTTGACCATCCAACGATCTCCCTCATCTTCTTCAGTGTTATCTGTTCCATGAGAACAAACACGGGTGCAATTTCATACGTGAACCTGGAGCAGCGACGAAAGAAAGAAGGAACGGAAAGAAATAAGCCTTTATTTGACAAACACAGTTCAGCAGTTGTAGTTGGGCACCAAAAATGGATACTCAAAAATCCCTAAAATGATTTGTTTCCTGAAACTACACGTCCGCCAGTCCTGAGGTGTGAAAAAGCAGCCTGGGCCACCAAGAGAGGTGGTGGAAAGTCTGCTGTGAACTATTTCACCAGCAAAAGAGGGCCTCGCCTGTCTCAGGTCTGGTTCACCCAGAGGCAAGGACTCACCAGGACAATTTGAAACACTGCATTTTAGCTTCTACTTACAATCGGTTCAACCATCTTTTTTTTTTTTTTTTTTAGAAGGACTGTCAGTTTCATGCTTATAGGCAGGGCTAAAGTCTATCTTTCAGAAACAATGTAAACATCCGAAAGCTGACTCTGAACATAATTGGGAATATTGACCCGTGTTTTAAAGATCTTAATGTAATTATCTGCGTGTTCTTTCTTCTAATAATCCCTAAGGAATACTATGTATCTATAACTCTCTGGAGTCAATATCTGTCAAAAATAATTAGAAGTGATGATTTTCTAATTACAAATTATAAATAATAAGAGGACAGTCAACTTGCATGCATATCTGGCTCTGAGCATCAGCTACTCTGGCAGGTTTCATGTGTCTCCCAACAAACAGATGCAAATGAAGCAAGCCATGTTCTTTCTAAAAGAAGTTCAAAGCAGCATCACTGTACGGTAGGACAGCCATTGCAGCGAGATCGGATACTAAGCAGGGCCCAAGAGAAGTCAAGAAAGACCATCCACTGAGTCCAAAGACAGAATCTCTTTACTAAACTCTGAGGCTCTTTTTCTTGTTTTGCCTTAAATTTCTTAAGCTTTAGTGTCTATAGGCTGAGCCAAGACCATCCTAGCTGAAAAGAGATGCCTAGATGGACCCAGCCGAGTGATACAGAAGGCATTGTCATCATTTCGGGGTTTGGGGTTGAATGCCAATGCCAAAGACTAATGAGAATCTTGCTTAATGATTTAGAAAAGCTATTTCAAGAATGAGATAACCATTGCTTTACGTAAAACCACAGGTGAGGCCAATACGCTTTAATCAGGAAGGGGAAAAAAAAGCAGTCACATTAATCATGTGGCAATACAAGCAGACGAAGAAGACCCATGAGGATCCTGAGGATACGTCTGGTGGGAGGAGAAGAAGGATTTTTTTTTTTTCAAAAGGAACATGTCCATTCCTTGGAGGTCCCCTGAGATTTTGGAAGAAAGACCCTTGGAAGACTTGTGTTCAGTTACCATCACCTCTGGAGGTCACACTCATGCTTTGGCTGTGCTCTGAGCCCCATCACCGTAGCAACCAACACTCCCTCATGTCTGATGGCCTGATAAAGGAAGAAGAAGAGAAGGGTTCCTGGTTTAGCCTGAGATGCCGAGTGCAGCAAGAGGCAAGCTCATGGGTTGCATCTCCACATTACTGAGCAAATGTATTATCTACAGTTCCACAGCAGTTCCACAGTCGCAAATGTTGGGATGGCCAAAATGTTCACGTGGCAAAGAGGTCCTAGTGGTAGTTTGTGTGCCTGGATCTCACAATATCAAATAACAATAAGAAATATCTGTAGGTCAAGGAAAGGAACAGTGGAAACACACACCACAATACCAAAACTACCTGAAGGGACTGGATGAAAGCCGAGTTAGAAGCAAATCAGTATTAGACGCTCAGGTAGGAACTATATGAGTGTGTGAAACAAAAAACCACAGCTTGATGTGTGTTGCAGGATAGGATCAGCTTAGCCCTCACATTCCACGAATCAGTCTTCCTTGGCAAGGACCAGGAACTTGGCCCTTCCCTTCACGGCAAGAGTCTAGAACTCCATCAGGAGTCTAACTGGTCTCATGTGTTTCTGAGTCCTTATCTATGTTAGGTATGTGGTTCCCAAGCTTCCTTTCAGTTCTGTTCACCAGACACAGAGAGGCTGTTCTGTGCCTCACAGCCTCTATTTTCGGAGGAGACAGATGTGATGAGACAGTTCCCAAGCTTGAGATGGAAGCTACTAGGGTAAATCCAGCATTTGCTCCTGGACCTAGGTGCACCTTGTTTGAGGGTCTCTGGCTTTGACTGAGGGACCAGTTTTCTCACAGCTGCTACTATACTGACTCTCAAACTTAAGTCATTACATCCTTCCTCTCCTAGCAGCTGGGAGAAACCTTTTGGAAGAGAAGAGCTGTGTGTGCCTAGGACAAGTACACATTTGCAAAAGTTTCTCTGGATGCTTACTGGTCATGGCTGTTGATTCATAATCTGACAAATGGGCCAATGAGAAGTTTTGTTGCAGACACCTCTGACTCTGCCTATCCATTTTGGGTCATATTTCTGATTATAGTGAGAGGGGTTTTCCCGTAGCTGTATCTTTATGAAAGGCTTTGAAACTTACCCTAGATCAGTAACTCTTGACTTAATTGGACCACAGAGCCCTGTAGGAATCCTAGGAAGACTATAGCCCACTATCTCCAGGTAAAAGGCGTGGATATGCACATCATTTTGTGTGCAATTGTAAGAAACTCCTCCTTTTACAACCCGGACCGCAGGTTAGGAACCCCTTCCTTAAATGACAGGTAAAAGATGGAGGCAAGGGATCAAAGGTCAATGCAGATCCAGAAGAAACTGGTGGGGTGCTGAAGTCAAAGTTCATGATTACAGATCCGAGATCGGAAAAAGGACCTTGGGCTACAGCGTAAAAACAGGTTTGGAAGTAAGGATTTAAAAGAGCAGGATGGGGGGAAGCTGAGGGAGGACCCTGAATGGGGAGATAGGTCGGCTCCTTGACAGTTCACCTCACCTTGTCGGTGAGATGTACTCAGAATTAAAGTAAACGATTGTTAAGACGCTGTTGCTGTGATATTGCCGTCTGCCAGCCATTAACTGTATTGGCTGTCTTTTCCTTCACTAGTCTTTTCAGAGTGACAGATTTCTCTTTTAACTTCCTTACACATAATCACGGGGCTGGCTATGGCCGAACAATCACTATGGAAAGTGTCTTGTGTGGCTTCTGAGGTTCCTTAGCAGTAATGCTACCTTCCTGCTTACCCTGATTCCTTCCCTTCCTTTTTTTTTTTTTTTTCCTCAGCCCCTCACCAATCATGCCCTCTTGTTTCCCTGAGTTTTGAAACAGAAAGTAAGGGCTTGGACCCCAGCAGTAAGCATTGTAGCTGAGAGCTTCATGGTCTAATATGAACCAGAAAGGCACAAAGAAACCTGTGATTTTTGGTGTCTTTGAGGCTAAGGACTTTAATGAAAGACTCTTGCACGATGGCTGCTGTCATAATCCTTTTAGACTTCATCTCGCTACAGATGTGGCATGTTACATAAGAAAGATACTTAAGGGAAACTTGGGGAGATGTTCTTTTGTCCAGAGATGACAAGAGTTAGAAGCAAGAGCCAGAAGGCTCTGTGTGCCTACCTATCCTGGGGGTATGGGTGTCTTAGGATGTAGCCATTGTTAGATCTTCAGAACCTCTCAGTAGGGACATCATTGCCCCTGCTTTTCCTGAGGAAAACATAGAAGCTCAGAGGAACACTGAGATGTGTCAGATTTCAGTGGTTGGTTTCAGGGTCAGAAAAATGGGATCTCCAGGACAAATGGGGACTGATTGTGGCAGGCTCTGCTCTAACAGCTTGCCCTTTCATGTATGACGACTAAAAACTCCACAGGAAATATCTCCAGTGTAACTTCTATAAAAATAAAGCAATAGATGTGTGAGACCCTCAAGCTCACGGCGAAGGGGTAAGGCAGATCTTGCTGTTGAAATCACGCATTACATCGGGCGCTGTTGCTTACACAACTCGCATGCACAGTTGTTCTGGGTGGACTCGCTTTAGAAGACGAGAGGGGTACATGCCCAGAACAGCTACATAGCCACAGAGGTTTTGTTGTATCCTGCTTATTCCTTCCCTGGGGGAACAGCTCCCAGAACTGCATGCACAAGCTGATATAAAAGCATGGACATGAACGTTCTTTCTCTGCTAGCCAGTCAGAGGCCCTGCCCTGCCACCTGACCGAAGATACTGGATCATTCTTTGAAAGGACTTTTCAGAAGATGGTAATTACACTCTTTCACTAGTACTACCCAAACTCAATGGATGTGGGGTCGGGAGGGGGAGCAAATCAGTAGTTAAATCACAACTGGCCAGAATAAAACTGGCCAGTCCTTGCCAGTCCTGCCCAGGCTCACTTGGAATGGTGCTCCTAGCCGAAGAAGGAATTGTCACAAGGGAGCAAATGCTACCCGAGCACCTGCGACGCTGTCACATGCCATGATTTTCAAGGGCTCCTGGCTGAGGAGGCTGCCTAGAGAACAGTTATCACTTCCTCACACAACGCCTGTCTCCAGAGCTGACAGGAACTCTCTCACTATTTTAAATAACCTTCTCTATCGATCTGTTGGAATCGAATCATATTTTACAAATACCTCCTGTTCAGCGGAGAGGCAATTGCTATGTGTCATTTAGCTAGCTTGGCCTTGACCTCAGATGGCTGGGACATATTTTAGTGCCTCGTAGCTCAGCTGAGCTAAAGGAAGTGCAAAGGATTTTGTTTTTATTAATATAGACCAAAAGGGGGAAAAATCTATGAGAGTTTGCTGGTTCAAGAAAAGCTTCCCCCACCACTCCCTGACACAGGGTTTCTCTGTGTAGCCTTGGCTGCTCTGGACCCGCTTTGTAGACCATGTTGTCCTTGAACTTACAGAGAACCACCTGCCTCTCTGCCTTCTCAAGTGCTGGGATTACTGCACCCAGCTAAGAAAAGCTTTTAGGAGAAGACCTAGTCATAAATGGTTAAAAGGGGTGGACTCTTTTTATTCACCTTGATATTGGTGAATATCAATACACATTAGAAACTACAGCCAGAGGCCTGCAGAACACATATTTAAAGACTCAGTGAATGCAGTACCTATGTAACTATGGGTATGGGGGGGTAGTTCAGGGAAGATCAAACCTGTGGCCTTAAAGATGCTCATCGAGTGATCTATCACTGAGCCATATCCCCAACCCAGATTCACACACACACACACCCCTTACTGCTTTTCCCACTTACTTCCTAAATCGCTGGGTTAAATCAAAGACTGCATTTTCTAGTTTAAGTTTTTCCTTCCTGTTAGATGCTACAATTAAGCATTAGCATATTTTCTCCAAGTTATAATTAGTATGTTATGGTGTTTGACGATGTGCTTGACAATGATTAATATTTTATTTTACAAGTCATAATAAACTTTGCAAAGGGAGATGGGGGGTTGGGGAGGTCATGGATCAGTTGCTTCTCTGACCTGGACTCCTGTCTTTTGAAGTCTCAGTGATCCAACATGTACACACCATGCAGACGTCATGAGCAGGGAGTATGACAAAACCCCTTTCATTTTCTCATCAGCTGAATTTTTATGCCTTTTAGTACAAAAGGCCCTGCTTGCCCTATTTAGCTTTAAAGTTTTGTCTGAACTTCCAAATGTAGTTTTATTATTTTGGGTCACAGTGTTAGGCAGCCTTGGGGTGCACATGAGCCATTTTTAGCTTAAAGATGTCCTTTTGGCCTTGTGGCTGGCCACGGCTACCCTGAACTTGAACAACCAGCACCCTGTCTGCTCTCACGTAGTCTTTTTCACAACCCCACTCATTCACGTAAGTGTTTTCATAATCTACTTTGCCACAGACTTGAAGAGTGAGTGGGGGCCTGAATGCATGTTTAGCACGCTGTAGGCCTGGGTTTGGTCACTGGTGTGACAGAATAATTAAGAAATGACAAAAAACTAGCTTCTCAACATTGCAGCAGTGACAGATACCCCTGTGATTCCTCTGCAGTTATTATCAAATTATTGTAATAAATTTGCTTCATGAGTTTCCTTCAGATACTTTAATTGAATGCTCTACCATTGCCTGAATGTATTGATGGTGGCACAACACTGCAATTAATGTTGAGGGAAAGGATAATCATCCTTAAGCTATGATGAGCCTCCATATCTTGTGATGTATTCTTATCCCCAGAAATAACATATAAACATACAGAAATATCTTGGGAGATTGCTAAGACTATACAGGTTGTGCTTGGACCTTGAAAATCTTAGAATAAGTTTCTTACAAATTTAAAAGAGTCCAGAAATAAATTAAAGTATTGTCTACATAAGCAAGTCGAGGTTTTCAAAAAGCTCAGTTATTTTGACATGAATTCATGCTATATCGGCAGTAGGTAGATGTTGTAGAATTTTTAGTTAATCAGTTGATCAAACTGATTTGTGGCTAATAATAAGTTGACTAGGGAGGAAATGCAGCCTAGGTAAGTACCGATGTGTTTGGATGGGAAAGGAAACCAAAATCACAGCTGAAAGAACAACCTTTTAAGATGGACATTCAGGTCAGGCGCACTGGAGCATGCCTGAAATCCCAGTACTCGGGGAGGCAGAGGCAGGCAGATCTCTGTGAGTTTGAGGCTAGTCTGGTCTACAGAGTGAGTTCCAGGACGGCCAAGGCTGCACAGAGAAACCCTGTCTCGAAAAGGCCAAAAACCCAAACCCAACAAGCAAAAAAAAGTATACTCAGAGAAAGAAACAATCTGCTACACAATTTCACACAGAAATTTCAAAGCTAGTTACCATTTTTCATGAGCATGCTCTTATTACATTAGTCAAGAATAGTTTCTCACCTTGGGGCTACTGTAAAAGATTTTATGAGAAAAATGAACTATGGGAGAACAGAACCATTAGAGTTGAACTTTTTAACAAGTCATATACATCATGTATGCTTCTAGGAAAAGAATCCATGAGACTTACATATTGGTGTTGGCGGTTGATGTCAGCCATTCTCCGGCTAAACCAATGATGTCCAAACCAGTAGAAAGCTGGTTGAAGAATCGAGGGTGACCTAGAGAGGAAACAGGGAAGCAGTAAGGCAAAGCCAGACTTTTCAAGCTCTCTTCAGAGCAAAAGAGCTGCAGTCCATGGATGTGACTTCCATCCTGTGGTCTGACAGAGTTCTCCAAGAGTTCTGGAGGAGGATGATGAGGGAGACCAACAGCAGCGCCAACGATGCCCTCGGATGTCTGTGTTTCTAAGGCAGCATGCATTTAAATTAAAAAGTTGAAAATTGGGGCTGGAACAATGGCTCAGTGGTTAGGAACACTGGCTGTTCTTCCAGAGGTCACAGGTTCCATCTTTAGCACCCCCATGGTGGCTTATAACCATCTGTAACTTTATCCCAGATGAACTGACGCCCTCTTCTGGCTTCTGTGAATACTGCATGTTCGTGGTACACAGGCATATGCAAGCGTACCATATGCAGGCAAAACATTCATCCATATAAATTAATAAAATAAAAAAAACATACATGCAAATATTGAGGATCATAAACTGAACCATGATGTACAATATCTTATTTGTTGACTTTCAGCTGAGCTCGTCTGTCACACTTATTTATCTTCAGTTATGAGACATTTACCAGTGTGGTAAATGTTTGTGATCTTGGCACTTGTTGGGGGCAGAGGCAAGAGGACTGTGAGTTCAAGGCCAGCCTAGATTACAGAGTAAGACCCCGTCTTAACTCCCTACTGACGGATGTGGTAGTTCCTATTTTTTTTTAAATTTCCATTGCATCTTTTAGTTCAATATCCCAGAGATTTTAAGTGCCAAGTTGAGGGGCTGGAGAAATGGTTCAGTGGTTAAAGGTATCGTCTGCTCTTCCAAAGGACCCGGGTTCAATTCTCAGCACCCACATAGCCACTCACAACGCACATGAAATAAAATTTTTAAAAAGTATTTTTTTAAAAAAAAAGGCCAAGTTGAGATTGGATAATGAAGAAGAGGCTGTAGACCTCAGAGTTTTGTGGTTCAAACCCAGCCTGGGGGAAGTTTCCAGTCAGACCTGACGCAGAGACCAACTATCACTCTCTGGAGCTGAGCTGACCCGCATCTCCTCTAGGAGGAGGCAGACTGGTCCTCACTCAGTTACTGAGCACAGAAACATGTATATTCTGTGACTCAGAAGTTCTGTGCAGCCTGCGGTGTGCTAATTTATGGCTTTTGCCAAGTTTTTGCTAACTTGATGTTCACCAAAGACTCAACTCCCCATCAGCAGGCTTGGCTCAGCTGTCATGAGGGAATCACCACAACAGATTATCTAGGGAATGTGTGACACATAGAGGATGGTGTTGTGGAAATTTGCTGACTGCTATGTTTCTGGTAAAAACCGCCTTCGTCTGTGAATAACTGTCAGAGCTAGTGTTTGAATGGTCCTCATCTAATTCTCTTCCCTGAAAATGTTCTGGGTGATGGGGAGTCATTTTCCTTCAGGGACATGGCTGCAGGTGGGTGCCACCCTCAGGTAGAAGGCCCCACACCCAGGCATGTTCAGGCAACACTAATTGGACTTGGTAGATTATTTTAAAAAATTAAAAAGACAACATGAAGATAGGAGGGGGGGTGAGGGGAGCCACAGAGAGTGGGAGGGGGAGTTAGGGTGTATGTAATCAAGATACATTGTATACATGTATGAATTGTCAAATGATAAAAGTTGAAAGAAATACTTCCATTGAAATCCATTAAAGTATATAACCGTGCCCATTTGGCAACTGGGTTTTAAAAACCAGTTCTTTCATTCTGGGCTGATGCTGGGTTACAAATAAGCTCAATCACACTTTACCTGATACTGCAGTAAAGCCACCCCAGTGCGGCAGGACGCATGGACACAGACCAAGACTGACAGAAAGTGAAGTGGTCTGGCCGCTGAGGTAAAGCGCAGAATCCCCAAAGGCCATTTATCGGATGGCTGCGACCTCTGCCTCCAGAAGCCTCTAACAGAGCTCCCACTGAGCAGCAACCTCGTTCAGATGTCAGTTTTCTCTTCCGTCCCTCCCTCCCTCCCTTCTCATAATTTTCTCTCTTTTATACTTTTTTTCTAGATAGGTCTCGTTATATAGCCCAGACTATCCTCAAACTGGGGGTCTTCTTGATGTCACCTCTTAAGTACTGGCTTTCTCAGCAGGCCCCACCGGGTCCAAACCCAGATTCTGATTTTCATTCTGACAGACAGGACACTGAGCAATGCACAGTTTTATGTCAGGTAGGGAGAGAAAGCTGTTTCAAAGTAAGTTTTTCCAACAGGCAAACTGCAAGGAAGAAAGAGATGAAGGAAGAAGTCTATTGAATAAGATGTGTGTAAGCCAACCATGATGTGCAGGGACTCACCTGGGCCCTGACTCAAGAGAACTGAAACAGCTACAAAAGCACTTCTATATTCACGCAGCAATTGAATACTTCATAGTACTAAGAAATAGTTTTTAAAGCTAGAACACAGACATGATTTTTTTTATTTTTTATAGTGCATGACGGTGTCGATGCAATACTATTCTGTTTGGGACTTGCTCCCATACCATGCAGAGAAGGGGTCAGGGTGAAATGACGTCAGCAGGAGTCGGTGAGAGTTACAGCTGGGTGCCGGGTGCATGGGGTTCATTATACAATTCTACTTTGGTATCAATTCAAAATTTCCATAATGAGAAGTTAAAAAAAGGAACAAGCGCAGCAATCCGTTGAGTGGCTGCTCTGATTGAAGGCTGCCTGGTCTCTGCGACAGTTTCACAGAAAATCGGTACATGCTGGGCCCTTTGTTAATTCATAGGGCAATTTCAAATGCCACCATATCGCTTCCTAGGCTGTACCTGGAACATCATGTTTTCGTTATTAAAACTCAATTCATTATTTTGGCTGTTGACGCACGATGGATGGGTGTCAGGTTTAGTCTACCGTTTGAATGGATTCTCCAAATTGCAGGCCAGCAACCAGGAGCTGGCTTTTGACACGGCGGCAATGGGTGTCCTTCAGCCAGGGCTGACGCTGTGAAGGGCAGCAGGAAGTTCCACACAGTGTGGAAGATTCTGTACTCTGTAAATGCAGATGTCTGCCCTGGAAGCTGCTGTGCTGACCGGAAGTGTATGGCCTCAGACTATGCATCTCAGTGGCCTCACACAAGAAACTAATGATATGCTTTCTCTGACCACAGGCATGAGATGCTATCATGACAAAATTATGTGTTTTGTTTGAGAGACATTTTGTGCTTTAGCGGATGGGTGATGGGTAGATGGATAGATAGATAGATAGATAGATAGATAGATAGATAGATAGATAGAT
>NW_026585895.1:13817959-13852485 GCF_907164565.1 Psammomys obesus
GATAGATAGATAGATAGATAGATAGATAGATAGATAGATAGATAGATAGATAGATACACAGACAGACAGACAGACAGATGGAGCTCCTAATGCAGAGAGAGGGTATAGAACAAAGTGATGAGACCCAAAACATTGGCCAAAGCAAGTCAAGCTGAAACACAGGGAATTCGCTTCCCTTTTCAGCCAACCCAGCAACACTTTAGCCATCAGACCAGTCGGGTGGTGGTGGAGCTGAGCTGATGAGTGCTTTCTTTCACAAACAACATAGGCTTTGTGCTCGTGAGTGAGTCTGCTCTATCCAGTGATTTAAAAAATGAAACTATACTGGGGCCAATGGTGTTGGCTGACCTCAATGGCTACTTGGAATCCCTTACTTAAAAGCTTCTTTGGTTAACCTCATTAGGTCATTAGAACAGTCTGTTTCTGACATCCACCACCTTACTTTGATGCCACCAGTCTCCCTCGTCTTCATCTTCAGTCTCTCCTCTAGGGGTTTAGATGGTGATGGGAAATGAAGACAGACAGAGAAAGAACAATGACATGCCGTTCCTTGCCCTGGAGCTTCCCACCTGTGATGGCAACTGTGCCAAAGACCCCCAATCCCCAAAGACCTGTCTGCCTAAAGGCCCAGTAAAGCCAACCAGGCAAAGAAACTGTTCTTTATTTTGGAGCTAAGAAATAGCTCAGACGGAGGTTTAAAACATTTTTGAACTTGGGGCGATTGAAGAATAGCCACTTGAGCCAGGATTGCTGATTAGTGTGGACTTGAGGAAGAGGGGGAGAGAGGCCAGCCTCTAAGGGGGAACTAGGTCTTGGTGACTCATTTGGAATACAATATAAGAGGAGAGAGATGAGAGGGACACACACACATACACAGAGAGAGAGAAAGAGAGAGAGAGAGAGAGAGAGAGAGAGAGGGTGTTCTAGATTGAACTGCATTCTTCAAAAAGATGAACTCAGGTCTCACTCTTGTTCCTGTGACTATGACTCTACTTGGCAATAGGGTCTTTGCAAATAAAAACAAGTTTGCCAAGGTCATTCTGGATCAGAGATAGTCCTTAATCCAAAGGAGGGGGTTGTCCTTTCGTGAAGAGAAGTATGGACAAACATTTACAGGGAAGAGGGAAAGGCAGAGGCTTAAGTGAATATCTACAAGCTAAGAAGTGCCAAGAAAAATGCCCACAAGCATAAGAAACCACACAGCAAGGCTTGGTCTTCTCCGAGAGCCTTCAAAGAAAGCATGGCCAGGTTGACACCTTGATTTTGAAGGCTCAGCCTCTCAAGCTGTCAAAGAATAAATCCCCATTATGATAGCTTGTAGTAACAAGCCTTAGAAGAGGACTCCAGAAGACAGGGAAATAGGCCAGTTCCTCAGTGCAAGTGACAGGTGAAGGAGGTAGGATTCTCCAGAATGAAAAGGAATGAGACAGACCTAAGAAAAGACAAAGGGATGGGTCACTCTGCTCTGTTCAGGTTATGAACAGCTAAAACAAACTATCTATCTAACTAAAACAAACAAACTATCACCATCTATCTGTACCTTTTTTAGTTTTAAAAGAAACGATGAGCTTTTGCCAGGCCTGCTCCTGACATTGTGGCCCAGGGTGACCTCGTGGTCACTGAGAAGCTGGTTTCTTCACTCACCAGGATGGGGCCTCTTCAGTATGAGGTGCTTATGTTCCCAACCAGCTAGGTAAGGTGAAGGGTCAACCCGTCTCTTACCTGTCCGGACCCCGTACTTCAGGGTGTCTCTACAGTCAACCAGGATCTGCTCTAGAGACTCGGGGTGGTCCGACAGCTCCAGGTTAAAGCCCTCCATGCCTTCCAGCAACTGGTGTGGGTGGTGGAAGTCCAGCACCTTGGTGGAGCGATCAAACGTCTTGCGGACATAGTTGAGAAGTATGTCCACCACCTCCAGCAGGAACTGCACAGTTTGCTCCTCCCCATTCTTAGCTGGGAGCAGATCTAAGCAGAGAGGGGAAGCCAAAGAGTGATTACCAATCTCCCTCTTTCCTGGGTTTCCTGGGTCGGGCCTCCGGAGCGGCTCAGTGCTTTCCAGAATGTGGCTCTGCACTGGGATTTGGACCGTCAGCCCTGGGAGGGTGCACGCTCGCTCACGGACGTTTGATGCATCCCTAGGGCTTCACACACTTCCTGGTAGTCAGGCCTGCTCATATAAGGGAGGAGTGGAGCGCTGGGAGAAACCTGGAGCAGCTGACCCTGGCAGCTGTCCATTTGCTGAATGGACACCTGGGAGGAACACGATGTGAAGCACGGCCTACCGGGGACCAGGTGTCCCTGTGCGTCTGGCGGCTTGGTGTTTATGATTTGCTTGATCTGTGGATGGCACAGGGTGGGGCTGCTGTGGGTATAGGCTCCAGAAGGTGACAAAGGGGACCCCTATCTTTCTATTGACTTCATCCTTGGGGGCTTAGATTATTTTTAGGTGTATGGAGGTGACTTGGGCTCTAGGCTCTGTAGAGAAGAATTAGAAAAGGGGGTGAGCAGGAAGGAGAAGAGATGTCAGGAGCCCTTGAGCGAAGTTTCCGGGATAATACAAGAGTAGGCTGTGACTGTTTATGGCATTTTAATGAAACTGTGGTTTTGTGAGAGCTATGGGGAAAGGACCTATAAGCCACTCAGGAGAGCCTGGGAAAGCACCTCCCAAGGTCTGCACTGCAGAGCTAGCGGGAACTAGCGGAGGATCTTCAAAGGGCAATGAGTCTCCCATCTTTAGCCACCAGGCCCAGATATACAGCTTCTCTGTGAGCAGGCTGGGGGTTTGGGGTTTGTGGGTGGTAATCTTGGAGGATAAATGCTAATAAGAGAAACATTCAATTTTTCTGATCGTAAGATTCCTTTAGATGCTGAGATTCCGTGAGTCCCTGTTTGTCTCTGAGCGTGTCTTGATTTGCAGACACCCCTGTCCCGAATCTACCTTCTGAAACAACAGGGACCTGAGCAGGAGGGAAGGCAGGAGTCTGTTCCATGCAAACATCAGAAAAGCAGTTTCATGAGGGTTTGCAAATAGTAACGGCATCTCTTGGAGAAAGAAGTAACATTTCAGGAGGAAAAAAAAAAAATCAAGACCAACGGGCTGGGCTGGGTGGGACCAGGGGAGGGACCACCTTGAGCAAAGAGGTTGGAGAAGTCGGTCTCTGTGCGCCTGAAGCGAGCACCAGAGTCGCTGTTTTCACAGGACAGCAGGTTCTTGGAGGACTGCCTCTCCCTGAAGGCGCTCACTAGACGGCTCTTCTCTTCCAGGCTGTTGGTCCTTTGCAAGAAGCCTAGAGTGAAAGAAGCTGGGTCAGACAATCTCGGAACTACTCAGCCACCAGGCCAGCTGCCCCATCCGGCTCGGCTCTCACTTCTGCTGAGAAGAGAAGCCACTGAGAGTCTGTGCTTTATTTGCGGTGACTCTGAACTGCTTGCCTTGGGGGCAGGGAAGGGGGGAGGCTGTGTCAATCGTCGTCAGTGGCACCGGCCCAGTCATGCAAGAGAGGAGAGCAGCAAGTGAGCTCCGTCTCCTCTCTGAACGTGACAGCAAACTCAGAATTAAGTTGACTGGACAGCTTCCACTCCAGTAAACCGCTCCAGGATGGGGTTTGGATGGGGGACCCAGAGCGGATGCTGCCAGCACTGGGTTGGTGTGCTGTTGAAGCAGAGGGATGAGGACAGAAGAGGGAGGAGGGTGAAAACCAACAGAAGGGAAAAGGGAGAGGACAGTGGGGGGGAAGCCAAGGGGAAGGGAAGACAGCAAAGAGAAGGGAGTGAGGACAACAGAAGGAGCCGGATGAGGCGGTAGGAGGATGAGCGCAGCAAAGGGAGGAAAGACACAGTCCTGAAAGTTAAGGAATGTGTCTTTTTCTGGCACCAGGTAAAAACATCACAGCTATAATATTGTTTGGCTCAAATATGCAGCACAGCTTTTCCTGAACTGTCCTTCTCCACCGATAAAAGCGTTGGAGAAAAAGACAAGAAAGCCTCCACATCTCCTGGCTTCAACATGGACTCAGCTCTAAGCACTTAAGGAGCACTTGCAGAAGAGCTGTTTGTTATTCACTTAGAATGAGACAGACGAGGTGAGACCAATCTCCCATCATCCAGAAGCTTGTCTGGCAGCTGGCCACCTCCCGTTAAAGCTCTTCAAGAAGCACACTGAAATGAACTCTGAGCTCAGGTTGGGCTTCACTGCCCTTTATCAGCTACCCCCTAGAAGGAGGAGAAATCTCTTTTACCCATGCTGTATAGTGCAAACACCCCTAGTGGCGCTCCAGGAAGTAGGGTTCAACTTAACTTGGATCATGCTCCCCTTCCCTGATCCTGTGCCCCACTTTTTCCTCAGCATTACCTTCTCCAACAGCCTCACTCCTAGGCCCAAAGGCAGCCTAGTTAAGAGAGGAGAACACAATTTTTCTTGGTGACCCCAAAGCTGTCTTTGTAGAAACCAAGATCCTTGAGACATCACAGTGATCTGAACTCTAGAGCCGGGAGGCAGCACTAATTTGCTAGAGGAAGATAGTGTCCTGGCCCGTGGTACTGTGCTCTTTGTTCAGAACAATGGATAGAGTATGTCTGCCTGAAGAAACCAAATCCATGCTGCCCAATGAAGGTGGTCCTGTCCATCTGAGGCCTACCCTGGCACCTCTACCATTTGCCCAGGCTCTGGCTCATTCCTGAGAAATTCTACATCTTACCCCCTTTGGAAGCCAGAGGCCTAGGAGGACCTCAGATTCGGCTTTAGATATGCCCCGCCCAGACGGTTTTCACACAGGCTCACCCAGAGGTGTCTTGATAAGATAGAGAGACACTGCTTTAGATCTGCATCCCAGTTGGGGCCACCTTTTCTGTAACGCAGGAATCAGGATTTTCTCTGGATCCCAGTTTTATTTTTCATGGAGCACAGTCACACTGCGTCGCAAATTGTGTTTAAAGCGCTGGGATAATCATGTTAACCTTCCCCTCCTCAAAGCTAGGGATTACTGAAGTGAATGTTTCCTATACAGTCTTGTTTCTTTCACTTTACTCTGGGAAATGTTGTTGTTGTTGTCTTTTAATATTGAGATCCTTTAAAATGATCCAAGCTCCTCTTGGCTCAGAGAGGCCCTGCAAGGAGCTATTTGCTTCTCCAAGAATGATGAAGTGGAGGATGCTAGGTGAAAGCTTTAACAAGAGTCTGACTAGCAAGAGGTCCTGGCTAGGGGGTACCTGAAACTTCTCTGTATTCTCTCTTGCTCTGCTCCCCAGCCACCAGCATTTAGCATTGGCCTGTGAGTAACTCCCAGGAGAGAGAGAGCTTGAAGCTGTGTGGGTTCAAGTCATAGTCGGCCAGCCACCCACCTCAAAGGAAGATGCTCAGCATCCTAAGAGGACTTCCCCTCCGGACTAGTGGGTGTTCCTCATTCCCGTTCCCCAACTCAAAGGCAGGGGCCCCACTGAGCTGTGTGGAACCAGAAAGCACCTTGACTCCAGACAGTTGGCAAGTGAAGCTCCAAGCTAGGTATGGCATAAAGACACATGGTCACTGGGCACAGGGATGCTGAAGCCTGGCACCAAAGCCAGTCTGGGAAAGGGGCGTCCTTTTTCTCTTTATGGGCATACAGCATATTAACAGATAGCCTACAACAAGAAACCAGAGATAGGGCATGCCTGAGGTATCACTCTCTTGAAATTAGGCGACTGATTAGAAACTTAGACGTATGTGTGGGGGGCCTATATGAGCAGCGAGTGCTGGGCCTCTACAGAGGTAAATGATGGAGGACCAAGGACACACTGGAGAGCTGGCAGAGCCCAGCGCTTCCACATGCTTGCCACTTCTATCTAGGTCATGCCCCCACGCCTACAGCCACTCTCCAGATCTTGGCAGAACCCTGGGTTTCTTCCATCCGATTGCTCTCCCAGGGGATTCTGCCTCTAGAGCTCAGAGCATAATAGTGCTACCCATGGCCATCCTTGCAGCTTCACTCCCCGGGGGTTAGAAGAAGCCGGGTAGGGGGATGGCTGAGAGCTGAGTCAAAGCAAGACATGCAGATGCTTAGGGGATGGTCCCAGGGTGATAAATTCCAAGGTAGAAAGATTCTAATTGGGTCCTTGGCTGTCAAGCCAATCTTGTTAGGTTGTTAGGTCAAGAAGGTGAAAATGATTTTAGGGAAGGGTAATTTTCCAACAGTACTAAGCCTTCCTGTCTCTCAGGTTGTGTCTTTCTTTCTTTCTTTCTTTCTTTCTTTCTTTCTTTCTTTCTTTCTTTCTTTCCTTCCTTCCTTCCTTCCTTCTTTCTTTCTTTAAACAGGAAGGAATCTCTTTAAGGTTAATAGCCCCCACTCCCACACCAATGCCTTATGGCAGTGGTTGTCAGAGGAAGTGGAAAATGTAATGACAACTTAGAGCCCCAACTCTGGTCTCAACGAAGCCCTAACTTTATCCTGGCCTCTTTCCCTTTCAGGATATCAGGTCTTGTCTCCAAAAAGAGCATCTGGACATTCTCTTCTGAGGACCAGTAGTAGCAAGACCAGCAGGAGGCAGGATGAGGACTGTGCCTTCACACCCTCACTCCCGCAGGGAGCCCCTGAGAAAAGTGGCCTTCATCTGGAACCTGTCCCTGTCCTCAGTATCCCTTGGCCCAGGCAGACCCCAGGGTCCTTCTATTCTGCTTGTTACCGGGTTGCAGGGCTGCAGGACAATGACAGCAGCAGAAGGCCAGAGCCACTGGCAGCAAAAGGGACCAGGCAGGAAACGGACCATTAAGCCAGGAATGGCTGGGTGGGAGTGGGAAGGGGCTATTAATAGAACAAAGCTCGGAGCTGTCAAAGGGACCAGCATAGAGAGCGCTTCCGGTGTTGCCCACCAGTTTTGAGCTCTGGGGGGCTGGGTCGTGTGGCCACAGGGCTAACAGTTTCCTGAAAATGCGCTAAGTCTCGCATCTGAGGAAACGCGCTAGGTCTTCGCCACCGTAAAGGCTGGATTCCCGGATCCGGAGCCCCAGAGAAGCGAGGAGGACGCTTGCGCGGCCAAACACGATTTCCCAAACCCCCTAATCACCGCTCTCCCCACTGATTCCCACAGCCCAGGGACCAGGGGTTTGGGGGGAGATGGGAGGAGGGTGGGAAGGTCAGGCGTCAGCAGCACCCATTTCCCTCGGGGCCCCCTGCGCCTCCCCGGACTGGGGCGGGCTCTGAGCCCCGCGCCCGCCCCGCTCGGCCGCTATCTCGCGCGCAGCAGCTGACGGATGACTCTTTAATAAGACCCTCGTTAATCTTCCCCCCTCCTCTCCGCCCCCTGCCCGGGGACACCCGTATTTTCTGGCCCGATAAGGCTAGAGAATTTTAGACAGTGAAATGTAGTCAGGAAGGCCAACTCCTCATTGTTCAGCCGGAGCCACTCAGCTGTGTCTCTTCGAACAAATCTCTCCCCCCCCCCCTTTTTTTCTTCTTTTTTAAAAAATAAATTGCATCCCTTGGGCGTTTTCATTTCAGCCCCTCCCTCTCGTTCGTTCCTTTTCCCCTCTTGCTCTCCGACCTGTTTTCCTTCTTTGCTGGCAAATCGAGCCGGACAACACCCCCCCAACACTCTCCCCCCACCCTCTTTCAGCTCCCCTCCCGCACCCTCACCCCCCTTTCCCTTCTTTCCGCTGCCGTCCAAGACCTTCAGGGCAAACCATCTTAGCCCGCCTGCCTGCACCTCCCGGCCACCCAGGGCTTCAGGCAACCCTTTTTCTTTCGTGCCCTCCCTCAAAGCCCCCAAGAACGAAATCTCAATTGCGGTGACAATTAGGTGCAAACCCCTCAGGCTGCGGAAGCCACTTTCAATCGGGGAATGGGGATGGGATGGGCGACCACGAAGGGTCGGTCACGGCCTTGATGGGTACCGCGCCTTTGCCCTGCTCGCGGGGAAAACCAAACTGGGTCGCTATTTCGATGAGATTTGACAGATCCGGGGGCTGGAACGCGCTAGTCCGAGCAGCCCGGCGCCAACGAGGTCGCCCTGGCTGCCGCTTGGGGGTGCTGTTGCCCAGCGTCCTAGGCCACGCTGGGAGAACGCGTCCCCGCACCCAGGAGAGGACCCCGTAGGGCCGAGGTCTCCGAGGGCCCGCCTCCGCTGGGCGCGGCGACCGGAAAGTAGCCCGAACACCGGACCCACGGGGCAGGGTGGCCCTCCGGATGCCGGACGCGCCTCCAAACCCACTGGCACGTTTGCCGTCCCGCCCCCGAGGGCCCGTCCACTCACCGCAGATCTTCAGGCCCAGTTTTCGGGTGCATCCATGGGCTACGCCACACCAAGTGTCATACGCTAAGAGCAGAGAGACGGGGGTGGGGGTGTTAGTGAGGGTTCAGACCACCGGGGAAACGACCAGGGGGCAAAGGTTCCCGCGAGGGCGGTCGGGGGTCCTCCCCGGGAGGGCCATGCGAAGAGCTCTGCCCGGGAAGGAGCCGGCGGCGACCTGCATCTTGAGTCCCGAGAGTCTTGCTGCCTGAGGTTGACTTCGGGTACTGAACTCACAGCCGCGGACCCCGCTCCCAGGCGGTCTCTGCCGGGGCAAAGGCTAACCCCACGCACAAAGATCCAGCAGGCCTTGGCGCCCAAACGCCAGGCCCAGGCCCAGGCCCAGGCCCCAGGCCTCGGGCAGGCGCTCAGATAGGGAACATAGAGGCACCTGGGACCCAAACGTCTCATCATTTCTTGGCGGGTCTCCAGCCGAGTGGCAGCTTAAAATAAACTGGCATGAAATGGGGTCGCGGAAGAGTTCAGGAATTAATTGGGTGAAAAATAGTATTTGACTAGATGATCGGACTCGCATGGCTGCCCCGGTCGTGCTGGGGAGGAGAGGAGACAATGGTGCGCCAGCCTTCCTGTCCCCAGCCCACCCTCCCCGCCCCACCCCCTCCGCAACCTCCTCCTAATTAACCCTTCCTTCCGGACCCTCAAGTCTGAAGCAGGCCGATGCAGGCACCTTTCCTCCGGGTCTGAACCACCCGCGCCAGGACTTTGCCCTTTTTATTTTTATTATTATTATTTTTTTAAACCAGGCCATTCTCAGGGCGCTCTGGTCCACCGCTCTTCCGCGTTAACCCCCAGCAGAGACGGCAAAGAGGCGGCCTACTTGCGGTCCCCAGGAGCCTTCCTCTAGACTCGTGGGGTGGGCCCGGGAAGAAATCCCCTCCGAGTCCCTTCCAAGCGAGGCGCCTCCCATCCCCCACTCAGCCCGGCCCGCTCCTCGGGCGGTGCGCTGAGCCCAGTGACAACCATTAAACCCCAGGCTCAACAGAACCCCAGAGGCGAGAAGAAACGGCCAGACGTCGTGAGATGGGATGGGATTCCACTGACCGACGGGAGATCGGTGCGACAGCGGCACCCTAACCACAGTGTCCGAAGCCTTAAAGCTCGGCCTCCACCCCGTGTCTGGGCTTTCTCTTTAAACACCATTTCAGCTCATCCCCGAAAGGACCCGCGAACCACCACGCAGGAGCTCAGCTCCAAGACTCAGGTGACAGAAGCATTCCGGCTCAGAGAGGCTAGAGTTTCCCCAAGGTCACTTGGCCCGAGGCTGGCGGTTCAGAAACACCCAGGCGCCCGCGCCCCCAAGCGAGGAGGAGGAGAGATGGGGCGAGGGCCCCTTTGTGGTGGGTGGAGTTGAGAACACCTTTTCCGACAGCCCGCGGGGGTGGGGGTGGGGTGCTGGGTTACGGTGTGTAGGGTGTGCACGGGAGCAGGCAGGAAGCCTCCCGGAGACCCTGGAGGGGCCGGGACCCCCAGCAGGCTGGGCGGGCGGGGGTGTGTCCTCCGAGAAGGGTGGAAAGTGGACAGCGAGGGACCCGCTCTCCCGGGCTCTCCAGGGAAGGGTAGGTGCTCCCAGGGCGGGAGCAGGGTGGGGTCCTTAGCTCTCGGGCCTGCCTTTAGGTGGGTTCCACGCCAGGGTAGACTCAGACCGTAGCCTCGGCCTCGGGCGGAGGCTGGAGGGTGAGGACTGGAGTGATCTGGCAGGATGTGGGGGTGCCTGTGGGGAGGGGCCCAACCTTGCTGGAGAGGGGCCAACGGGCTGTGTTGGAAGATAACGATTGGAGTGAAATGGGGGTATGGGGGGAGAAATCTACCCAGGTCTGATCTACAGACAAAAGGGGCCCAGGCCTCGAGCGCTGCTGGGCCAGCTCCCACCGCAGGCCCCGCCGCCGGGGCCTGGCCTGGCTCACGTGCCGCCGGCAGCTCGGACGACTCTCCCGAGCCCGGCTTTGTTGTGCGGATAATTGTCTCCTGCCTGCGTGCTGGAAGAGGGGGCCTGCTAAGGGGACTGCGAGGTAGCCCGAGGACTTAGGGCCCCCCCCCCCCGCCTCGGAGTCTGCACCAAGAAACCGAAGGAGGGCTTTCCTGCCGGGTCCCTGGCCCTGGCGTTGATGGAAACAATCGTTTTCACGGGATTACAGTTAGTGCCATAAACACGCAGCCCTAGGCGCACTGGACCATGCTGATCTCCGCCAGCTCCTCCTCTGGAGAGATGCTGGGGCTGGAGCTGGAGCTGTCTGGAGCCCATAGATTTTTTTTTTTTTGGGGGGGGGAAGGGGTGGGGAGAGACTTCACCCCAACATGAAGAAAAAAAAAAAAAAGACAAACAAATTCCTGGTCTCCAGCCTTCTGGGTCGGGTTGGAAAGCCAATCTGAATTCGAGACAGCCTGGGTGGAGAAGCGTAGACGGCCCCCTTCTCTGGTTTCCCTGTTCTCTCCAAGACTTGTCACCTGCTGACAGGTCCTCGACCAGGAAGAGGCAGAGGGCCGCTTCCGCCTCACGCCTGGCGAGCCGTTTCTCCCCCTAGCTAGTCCCGCACATCTTGCCACCTCCCTCGCCCCTTTTTGTCTCTAAGATGTAATTAATTGAATCTCAAGCAGTTTCGTGCACCTCTCACGCCCCTGGCTTCGCCCTCGCTCGTCAATAGCTAGACGCAAATTTGGAGCAATTAGGGACCCGGAGTTTTCTAAAAGCTGCAATTAACGTCGAAATTTCCCCTGATTATGGACTGGGAGTACAGCGCCTGGGGGCGGGGGAGGGGAGGGGGGGGTAGGTCAGGCCTGAGCTCAAACCCAGAGCTGGAAAACTGTTCCCGCGGGGACTCCGGGCTCCTCACACCGCCCCCCTGCTCTGACCCCTGTTGTCCCGTCAGACAAAAACACAACAACAACAACAACACAGCGCCCCGCGCGCCTCCACCCGCCGCCGGAGCCCCAGGGATCGGTCTGGCGGGGCCCCGGCGAGGCGCCCTCTCTTCGCTGTCCCGGAGGGCAACCTCGGGTCCCGGGCAGCCAAATGACCTCTAAGCAGGAACCCTGGCTGGGGCCCCGCTGCTTCCCCAGCCTCCATCACCTCCGCGCTCTCCTCCGGCGCTGCGAGCGCGCAGCGTCCCGCAGTCCCAGCGCCCCACCCCCGCTGCAGCCCACTGAATAGGAAACTAGGGCAGGACCTACTTGTGGGGCGCAGGTTGGTACTATTAGGATCCGCTCCCGCGTTCGAGGAGGCTGCGGACGAAGGGGCGGAGGATGCCATCAGCCCGGTGCTCCTGGGGTCGCTCCAGTTCAGGGGTCCTCTGCGGCTTGGGCGCAGGCACAGGCTGCAAACAGAAGGGAGAGCTGTGCCAGGGGGGCTCCTGGGCCCTGCGAGCCGGGGCGCAGAGGTCTGGGAGACGGAAGGGAGACCAAGGGCAGCGAGCTGGGTCCTGGTGCGCGGTCGGTGGGAGGGGGTGGGGAGGCGCTCGCCAGCTCGGGGACCAGGGCGCAGGCACAGTAGCCCCGGGCGCCTCTCAAGTCAGAAGGCGCAACGGGGCTCCCCGAGGGAGGCTGATAGCTGAGGGGCGCCGGAGGCGCGTGCAGGGCGCGAGGGTTGGGGCGAGGACAGGGCTGGGAGCACTAGGGAGCACTCCTCAGGCAAATTCCAGCCGAGCTGAGACAAGCCCCATTGGGCTCCCGGCAGCCTGGCGGACGGGCAGAAGGGGGGAGGGCGCGCGGGGCGGGCACGTCTGGTTCGGTGTCTGGTTCCCGTTGTTGTGTCTGGCTATTTCCTTGGAAAGAAGGTGGCTCGAGCCGAGGACAGGGACTTTGGTGAGGCAAGGTGAGAGGAAAAAGAGGTTCTTTTTTTTTTTTTTTTTTTTTTTTTGTATTGTCCCCCAGGACTTGATGCTAAGAACCAGTCACCTTGCACTCCTGACAGCCAAAGGGCAGCGTGCCGGAGCCTTGCCTATCTGTTTCTTGTCCCACTCGCTAGCTCAAACCCAGGGCCATGCTCCGTCCTACATTCGCTGTTTCTCCTCTGCCTCGTCCCCAGAGTTCGTCTGTCTCACTGAGCCAGAGAAGGTGGCGGAGGGTAGAAAGGAGGACGTTACCCGGGTGGTGAACTTGCGCCCAGGGCACAAGAGACCTCGGGTAGAGGAGTGTGCGGCACCCCTATTTGGTGTTTGCTCGCGGACAGAGAGAGGGAGAGAAGAGAGCGCAACAAGGAAGAGGAGGGAGAGAAAGAGATGGAGAAAGAATAAGAGAGGGAGAGGGAGCAAGAGAGAGAGAGAGGAGAGCCCTAATCCGGGTAAATCTAAGACCCCGCAGAGCGCAGCCCACCAGCCGCCTTTTGCGCGCGGTCCCCCGGCGTGGGCATCTGTCCCCGCGCGCGCCCTCGCCGCTCGGCGGTGGAAGGCGGGTGCCGGGGAAGTAACAGGTTAGCGCTCCTGGCACCTTCGGCTCCCCAGGCGCGTTTCCGAGAGCCCCGAGCTCCGGTCCCCGAGGCGCGAGGGAATGAATGGCTCTGGTGTCCCTCCGGTTCCCGTGCGTTCTCGGGAAGGAAACCGAGCGGGGTGGCGAGAGCGAGGAGGGCCGCGGGGGCGCCGGGGCTGGGGCGCCGAAGGGCAGCGGCGAGCGGAGCGGCGGGACGCGCCCGGGCCGTGCGAGGGGGGCGACAGGCGCGCGCGCGGGGCCAGGGCTCAGGGCCTGAGCGGCCGCGGGCTGGGGGGACCCGGCTGGGGAAGGGAGGCTGGGCGCCGGCGGGCAGCTCCGGGCCGCCCGGCGTTTACCCACCTCGGCTGAGCGATCCGGGGCTGGACCCGGCCGCGCTTCCTCCTCGAGGCGTCCCCCGGCTCCGCTGGGCTCGGCTCCGGGCGGACGTGTCGGGCCGTCACTCCCGGCTGCTTGCTCGCCTGCGCGATCCCCGGTCCGGCACGCGCGAGCCTGGAGGAGGGAGGGAGAGAGAGAGAGAGAGAGAGAGAGAGAGAGAGAGAGAGAGAGAGAGAGAGAGAGAGAGGGAGGGGGGGCCGGTGGGCGGGGGGGGGGGGGGCGGGGGCGGGGTGGGGAGGCGGGGACCCGCTCGGCGGGGGAGTCACGAGGCAGGCGCTCGCGGGGGCAGCTCGCCCGCCCGGCGGCGGGGCCCCTGTGCAGGTGTCTGACCGCCTCTGGAGCTCTACGGGGCGATTAGGAATCCAGCTCACGGGGTTTGCGATCGGGGGTGTGTGTGTGTGTGTGTACAAGTCCTGTGAGCAATCCAGGACGCACTCAGCGCACTCTGTTTTTTTGTTTTGTTTTGTTTTTTTGGGACAGGCAAATGTTGGGAGAGATGATGTTGGGGAAAAAGCTGATTCCTAGCGGAGAATCCTGCCTCGGCGGGCGCTTCTTCTTTCTCCTCTCCTTTGCCCTGCTTGCCGTCCCTTGGAGAAGCCTAGAACAGCTGCCTTGCCTTCGTCAGTTTCCTGTGTTTGCCCAGGACTGGGGATTCCATAAGGTTTTCTCTGGGTTGGTGCCCTTGGGGGGCGCTCTGCTGAGCTAGCTTGGCTGTGGAGGCAGAGCAGACGGATGAGGGGCCCACCCAGGCCCGGGAGTTTCCTCGCTCCGGTTTCTTCGTCTACTTAGAAGCATCTCCCAACTACCTCGTTGGAAGCCAGCTGCCTGCTACCACCAGAGGGAAGGGCTCCAACGGCCCTTCCTCTGAGCCCCTCCCCCTGCCTTGAGATGGGGGAAAAAATAAAAAAATAAAAGATCTTGGTGATTGATCACGTCTGAAGGTTAATAACACGCACCAGTGCTGCTGCGCGCGCCCGGGGAACCAGAGCGTGGAGGGGGCGCAGGGATGGCAGGGTGGCAGGGTGGCGCTCCCTGGCTCGGGCCGCTCTCCTCACTCCTTTTCAATTTCGCGACGTCTGGAGGTTCTCTCCTGGCAGCATTTAAGCACCCTCACCTAGCGGGCTCCAGTCCCCCGCCCTGAGAAGGCGGCACTGGGAGATTTCCCACCAGAGGGCGCCAAACGCCCGGAGACCCCGCGCTGGCTGCCTGCTCCCCGGCGCGCCCCAGACAACACCTGGAGACGCCGCCCGCCGGGGTCTGGAGCCCCCCTCCCGGCTCTCCTCTCCCTCTGTCTTTCGCTCTTGGGGGGTGGGGGTGGGGAGCTAAACAGACTCGATGTTTGGGCCCGGCGGGGCCACCGCTTTCCTTGTTTTTCTGGTGTTTTCCCTCCCATTGCGGTCGAGCGGGCAGGGTTTATTTATACGCGCGTCCGGGTACTCGATGGCTCATCCTAGGCCCGTCCCTTTTTGTGTGTGTGACTCTCTTACCGATCTTCATCACCATGCAACGGAAACGTTAAAAAAAAAAAATCATACGAATCACCAAAATTTTCGCGAGTGAGCTCGGAGATTCAAGGCTGGGAAGATATGGTCTGATCAGCAAAAGGGATTGAAATCACAGCGTTTCTCCTGCTGCCAAAGAAAACGCCGCTGCCTTCTCTCTGCCTCACCAAAAAAAAAAAAAAAAGCCCTCGCCAAAGACAAAAAGAACCCGAGGGGTGGACTCAGCCGGAACCGAAGTTCCGTGCGCTGCAGCGCCTGGTTAGGTAAGGGAGGTGTGTGGCGGGGAGGAGGGTCCACGGAGGAACTGTTCCCCTCAAACCGAGCCCCTCGTGGCTTTTGAGAACATCGTGAAACTGTCCACGACGACGTGAACTCCCCGCCTTCCCGTGGCCTCCTTAAAAGATGTAGCGACCTCAGCCAGGAAGCACGGTGCCACTGCTTCGTCACCCAAGACACAGGGGCCCGAGGGGAGAAAGAAAAAAAAATCCTCTGGATGCTGAGTAGCCACCGTTCTGCCCAGGTGCCGGCCTCCCTCGGCTGCCTTCGCTTCACCCATGACACTAGATGAAGAAATATTCAACCATGTTTGTCTCTGACCACGGAATTCAAAGCGCTTACTCCTAGGGTTTTAACACACACACACACACACACAGAAAACAGAAACAAAACCAAAACGTGTTGGGGAAAAGAATATTCTACAACAGGAGATATGGCAATCAAAACCAGGCCGGGTCCCTTTTTTGAGGCGTGTCCTCCCTCTCTCTTCTCTTCTTCTCCCTTTCCCTCTCCCTCCTATGATGGGGAGGAAAAGAAGGAAGGCTTCTGTTTGTCCTCAATTTAAAAGCGTACGAAATAGTCGTAACCAACTGAACGAATGTTAGTGACCCTTCGATTTATTGTCTCTTTGCACTGGTGAGGATGGCATGTCTTCGAGCCAGGGAGAAAGGTGGACCGAGGAGCTCGTGACTGAGTTAATCTCCGATGATCTGCTACTCCAACCCAAGACTCTAGGGCTCAGCGGGGTGTGCAACGCCGAGGGCCTGGAGATCCACTCAGTTCCGGTACATCGAGTTTGGCGGCTGGGAGCAGGCTTCAGTACCGAGGACAGCGCCCGCCGTCCTGGGCTTTGAGCGCATCCCTGGCGGGGGCCTGGCCAGCCCCTCCCCCGCCCCGGGCTGCGCCCCAACCTTCTCCTCCCGGGGCGGTAACTGCTCGTTTATTTTGCCTGGTGGGGATTGTGGGGCGGAACGTTTCGCCCACTCCTTTCCTCCCCTCGGAAGAATTTGGACGGATGGTGGCTGCCCTGGTCGTTTGCCTTTTCACAAACAGTATCTGGAACCTTCGTACTCTCAGGAGGACGATGTTTAGGGGAATGGGGGGAGGGGGGGAAGGGAAGACATCTTCTCCAGGGACTCGAACTGGTGGGGAGAGGTTGCCCGGAAGGGTGTGGTGTACGACCAGCTGGGTCGTCTGTATTTTGATCTAAGGATCTGAGCTTTGAAGAAATGGGAAAACAGCCCTCCAAGGCACAAAGGGGCCGGAGGATTACCCTGGACTGAGTTCTTTCTTCCTCATCCAGGGGTTAGGGTTGGCCGGCGGCTGCTCACCTTATTCGGAGGACGAAGTTCGCTAGGTCAACAGTGATCGCCGCTCACAATGCCCTTTCCTTGGGACATTTCAAGATACTCAGAATGTGTTTGGGGCCCTGGCTTTTTTAAAAAAGAGAAAGACAGAAAAAATCTGGAGGGAGGAGCGTTAGGAGTAGAAGAGGCGCCCCAACCTGCTTCCGGGGCTTTCCCCCACTTTTGCTTAAAATATTTTCTGTCAAGGTGAGTAAAAAAAAAAAAAAAAAAAAAAAAAAAAGGCAACTGATTTTGACGCATTCCGTTTTGTTAGTTTCCAGGAACAGTAATTTTAGAGTCGTGATTTTTAGTTCATTTTTAGCTAGGTCATAAAGGTCTATTTAAAGTATTTCTTTCTAAAAATAAGAGAGGAGAAGGAAAAATTGACAGTGCTGGCGTTTAAACGTGTCTCCCAAAAGGAGGGCCAGGAAAGCGGCTTTGAGTCAGACCCCAGGACCCTTCGCTGTGTGTCTGCTCTTTAAAGATAGATTCCCCGTGTCTTTCTGGACTTTCTTTGGAGGGCCCTAATACACATCCCATGCTAACAGAGCTGCCCTGGTTCCTAGAAAACTGGAAAGTGTTAAAAGAAAGGGTAGCGGGGTCGGGGTGGGGTGGGGAAGACCACGGGAAAGGATATGGAAATGCCAATGAGAGCTGGATTCTTCAGATAATGTCAGATGGCCGTTCCCTTTTGATAGTCCGAAGCTGAATACACTGTAGCCTAAATCGAGCAAGCAATCCGTACTGGGCATGGGGGGAGGGGTTGCACTTATATTTGTGAATGTCTAGGAACGCCCACCCCGAGCCCGAACACAGTGACCAGCAGGGGGCGACAGATTACAGTTCCTGAGAACAACAGCTTCAAACACAGCTGGTTTTCAAGGAAGCCTGCCAGGGTGTTTCCATTTCCCGTGAATCCCTGCCTTTTTTCAAAAAACAAAACAGAACCTTTTTAAATGCTGAGAAATGCCCCAGATGTTACCTAAAACATCCGGGGTCGTGAGTCCCTTTGAGAAAAGAGGACAGGCAGCGTGGCGCCTTTTTCTTGACGCTGTCTCCCAAATGTGTCCTTTAGGAGTGCATTGATTGTAAGCTAGAAGCAGCGTCACTATAAAGCAGATAGCACAGAAATCACAGACCTGAATACACATTCGACACAGGATTTTTATTGTAAACTGAGTTAGTGGAAAAAGAAAACAAATCAGGAGACTGAGTAATAATTCATCCATTTCTTTTAGTTTAAAATACTAGGTGAGTGGTCTCTATTCACAGACTTAGTCTGCCTGGGACTGTGCATGAGAAGGTTCTGGAATATTCTGATTTGGTCATGCAGAATCTAGTTACTTAAACTTGTGGGGTCAGGCCTGGCTCCTTCCCAGGCATTGGCCTGGGGGAACCGAAACCTTAATGGGAGGACTCACTCGGACTCCTGAAGTTGTATGTCCTTTTGCAAAGGGCTTGTATTTAACAGCTCAGTGGGCTCGCAGAAATCCTCCTGTAGCTTCCCCGACATTGTAAGGGGGCAGAGCAGAATCCATTACAGTTCTGGTTGGGAGACCTAAGTCCTGTTTTCTTTGATGACGTGAGCTAGTGAGCTAGGGATCTTTTAGTTCCATTTAAACTGAAAATTTGAAGAGCTCTTACATGAGACATGTTTCGTTTAATGTCAGGACTAAATGAAACATGTTACAGACATGTTTCAACTATGCAGCCAGGGACCAAGCCCCAGAGTGGGAGGACGGGCTTCAAAGTTCCTCACCCCGATACCCAACCTTTGCTGTCCGGTTTGGCCACTTGATTTGCTTCAGACATTGTTATGCAACTGACCTCCAGACTCATGAGTTTTGGGATGGCATGCTACGCAATCAGTAGTGTGATTACAGCTGAGAGCAGGTTAAGGGGGAGCCAAGGTGAAATTTGGGAAATTTTGACAAGGGTTGGGACGGGAAGAGGGCCAATCCTTCCCGAGGGTGTTTGGGGAGAGGTTAATCGTTTTTTTGAAGTCTCTTGAAGACAGTGTTAATTTCATGGCAAATCTTTTGTCGACACATCTTAATGGTTTTGCATTTAAAAATGACCAAAGCTAGGATGTCCACGTCCCGGTCAGTGGACAGCCCTATACATAAGCATATATAGGCAGCACTAGCCATCTAAGAGAGTCCAGGAAGCTGGAAGGACAAGTGGTGTTGGGGGTCAGAGGAAGAGAAGGGGAAGGTGCATTTAATCAAAATGCATTATATTCATGTATGAAATTCTGAAACTGGAAATTACAAAATCAGCACAGTGGCTGAAGCTGCCAGGCAGGAGCAGTCAGGCTGCCTATCAAGGATGGCGGGTCCCTTCTCCCTCCATTAGGGGGCAGCTGGAACAGAAGCAGGGTCCAAGGAGGCTGGATGGAGCCCTCCGTGGACTCCGCAGATCCCAAGTCCAGCGGGGCTGTGAAGGATTTGTTTGCCGCTGCTGTTGGAGAACAGGACAACAGCAATCCTCATCTCCACCGCCCCCCACCCCGCTTCAGTGTTCTTCACTCTAGGGGGAGGAGTCAAGGGGGAGGGGGAGGAGTTTCCCAACCATCATGGTGAAAGCCCCCAGCAACTCACACCTCTTCAGCCTGAGCAGAAAAACTGATGCCTCCCCGTCCCCTCCTCCCCGCGCAGACCCCCCTCCTTCCTTCCCCAACCCCCTACCCCACCCCCCGCATAAGGGCGCTTGGATTTTCAGACCTGGAAAAGACCAAAGACTTCACGGAAGCTGCTGAACTTTGGGAGTCTTCGCCTCGGGTGCAGCAGTTTCAGGTTCCTTGAATGCCACCACAACCATTTCTGGGGATGCTCAGGCCGTTCCACCCACGGCGGCAATGGCCAGTGATCGCGAGGTCTTCATTCTAGTCAGGGAGGAACGCCTCATTCACCCATGGCACCTGAAGCGGGAGGGCGTGGAAGTGCTGCTCCAGACTGTGTGGCTAAACAGGATGATTGTGGTTGATAGACGTTATATAAGCAGCCCGAATCTCCTTCTTCTCTGGGCAGGTGAAGGTCGGAGGGGGTCATCCCGGCCTCAGTCCAGTGCATTGCTTGCCTTGTAGCCTAGGTCCCAATAACCCCCCTTTAGTGTTTTCACTGCCTGTGTCTTTATCTCAGGTGGGTAACTGGTAACTGGGGGAATGAATGGAGACGTCTTAGACGCCCCTCCCCCAGCACAGCTCCAGGCACTGTTGAGTAGATGGGAATTAAAGCCCCAGAGAATAGTCTACAGCAGAGACCCATAGACCGTGGAGGGATGGGACTGGGGACTCAGAATAGTGCCAGAAGGCTGGCTGTGAGGAGGAATAGCAGTAAGGGCTAAGGGTCCTAACACCCTCAGCTGAGAGATGTCATGGCAGCTGCTGGGTGCTGGGCCATCGCCACTTACAGCCCAGAGCCGAGGAGCCTCTGTCTCCCGGGTGCTAGAATTAAAGGGGTGAGCTACCACTCCTGGCCAAGAGACCAACTTTTGATAGTTGGTTCTCTCCGTCATCCCTTGTGGGTCCCGTAAATTGAACTCAGGTCTTCAGCCTTGGGGTAGCTTACTTCCTAAGCCATTGTAAATCCTAAGTTAACCTGTAACTCCCACCCATGCCCAAGGACCAAGTAACTTCCTGGAATTCTGGGAGTTGTAGTGACAGTTCTATCTGCCCAAGGACCAGGTAACTTCCTGGCATTCTGGGAGTTGTAGTTCTGGGAAAATATGGTGGCTATGTGAATTTGTCCTTAAAAACCTCCGCAACACATGTCCTGGGGCCACGATCAAAGCCATTCTGTCCAGTATTTAATTAAAGCTTGCTTCAGATTTGGCTCTAAATGGTGGAGCTAGTTTTTCTCTGTCGAATCTCAGGACTAGCACCATCTTGCTAGCCCTTGACTTTGAATCTTGGTTTTTATGTCGCAGCTGTCACTCATTTGCTCTAAGTTCTCTCAGCAGTAAAATGGAGACTGAGCATAGCTGTGTGGGCTTTGCTGAGCTGAAGTCTGCGCGCCCATTCTGTCAGTTCAGTCAAGCCTGGTTGGGTAGCATTCCATCAGGCTGATCGCTGCTCCTCCATCTTGGTTCAACAATGGGGTTGACGCCCTTGGCCCCCCTCCCCACCCCACCCTGTCAATTGAATTTACTAGCTGTGCTGGTCGGCCTTTGATTTGATTGCCCTCCTTTCAGCAGAACTGTTGACCATTCAGGGGTGAATGGGCTCCTCTTCTGAGTGATGTAAAGGTTGTCTGACTCACAGAGATTTGAGTCCTGGAGAAGACGATGTTGCGATGGGGGAAGTCAGACTCACCTGGGAGCTGAAGGGAGCTGCTATGCTGAGATGGCGCTGTGTGCAGTTCCTACCGTCATCTTGATCTCCTGTAGTCGCATGATTGTAAATGTTACTCCTGTCTATGAGCATTCTTACCGCCAACATTACAGGGCTTTACAGTGCCTGGAGTTCTTCGCTTAGATTTTTAATAATAGATACTCTAAAGTGTCCCAAATTAAACTCTCAGTCCCCACCCAAATGTATTCCTCCTACGACCTTTTCTGCCTCAGCGAATGACAAGCAGAGGCATCTCCATCCTTTAGATGGCCTAAGCAAACATCTTGGAGTTATCCGCCCTTTTCGCCCTTTCAGTCTAGGTAAATCTTAGTCTGCTTTCAGTCCTCATCCACTTCTGTTTCTGCTCCCACTGCTCCCATTCTCCTCCCCATGGTGTACAACCCTAGGCTCCATGCTGGATTTCCTCTCCATGAAGCTTTCTGGAGTCCTTGTCTGTTGCCAAGGCTTCCGTCCTTACCTGTTGCGGTTACACTCAAAGCCCTCTTAGGGTCCCACCCTTAGCGTAAGCCCAGGTCTCTGCAGTGTTCCTGTTGTGAGGTATCCACTAGGAAAGACCACTCGGACATGGGGTCAAGCCAACAAAAAGTCTTTCTCAGCTGGCCAGCGACTACATGTGGGCGCTCAAGACCCGAGTACAGTCCTGAGCATTTCTCAGGATGAGCTTTTAAGCACAGAAACCCCACCCTGGGGTTGACCCACCTCAGTTAGCTAGAACACTCGGCCAGAAGCAGAACTACGAAGGTCAAAAAGCAAGGTTAGGACATGCAGGTACTTTTCCAGAACTATGGACTTTGAGGGATTAGGTCTTTGTTTTCCTTTTCGGCTGGTCATGCTGTCTACTCACTGGGTTCCCCAAGCCTGAATAGTCCAGCAGTCATGGCGTCATCCTGCTAAGGTCTAGCCTCTTTACATTATCACTGCTCAGGCATCAGGATTCTGGGCAATGCTGGTTCATTACCACTCTTTCTAGCCATACTGCTCTCTCTGCTGTTTTCTTGACTATTCTAGGGATCCTCTGTTGTAGGTTATTGATATTATCGATTTTCTTTTAGTTAAATGGTGGTTATTCCTAAACCAGGTGTATACCCAAATCACCACACAGAGACTAGGATTTATTTAATTAACCTAGACCACAATGCTGGGCAAGAGTTACTCCATCCTAAACCTCCAGGCCCGCATAGTTTCCTCCCATTCAGATTTCCCACATTATACTTGCTTTTAGTCATATTTTAGGTCGGGTTCATCTCTCCTCATGGTTCCAAGTCCTCTCCTGCCGACCTCTCCTCTTCGACCCTCCTACTCTCTTCTTTCTCCTCCCCTCTGGACCAGGATGTCCCACCCCACGCTCTTCCCTTGCTCAGCATTGACTGGTTGTTTTATTGACAATACAGAGAACAAATGGTGGCATGTTTACATAAACTTGAGACAGGTGATGCTTAGAATAAGCATCACAATGCAATGTCCAGATTGAAATCAGATAGTGGGGGAGAAAAATCATCATTTGAATGAACAAGGGTAAATTGTGTACATTCCACAAGAACATTATACCAACAATCCTCCCATCTCTGGGCTTTTCAGCCACCTGCAGATCTTTCCCTGGGTGTGCGCAAGGCTCTTTCCTCCACATTCTAGTCTTTGACCTAATGGTCTTTTTCTCGGTGAGACCGTCTCTCACCCTTCTATTTAACACTGTGATTCTCTAGGACACTTCTTTTCCCCAACACTGTTTACCACTTATTTACCTTATTTAGTATTCATTCTTTCCACTAAGATAAGCTCTGGGGCTGGAGAGATGGCTCAATTGATAAAGTATCTGTTTTGTTATCATAAGGACCTGAATTCAAATCCCCAAACTCCACATAAAAAGCTATGGTGGAGTGCACCTGAAAATCCACTGCTGATTTTGGAGCCTTGATGTCCAGCTGGTCACTAAGCCATCCAGTCTAATCAATTGACCACCACTGGGGCCAGTGAGAGGTCCTGTCTCGAAGAACAAGGTGGAAAGCAGCAGAGGAAGCCACCCAGTGTCAACCTCTGGCCTACACACACAGGCACTGCACCACGCACGTACACACACACACACACAAAGGTCTGTGAAACCAAATCATCACTGTCTTACCATTGCGTCCCACCACAGGATGCTTCTTAATCACTATAACCACCCAGTTCATGCTTTCTTGGTTTTATTTTGAACGGCTGAATAGACGCATTTCTAAATCTCCCAGTGCACATCTGGGATTTTGATCAGGGAGGCAAGGCACCTGACTGCAGAGTGAATGTGGCTGGTTGGTCTTGGGCTGGTTTGGGTTTTTTTGTTCTTCTGGATTCAGATGAGAAGGCAGAGGAAGGGAGAGCAAAGAGCAAAATCCCTACTCCCACCCCTAGACCAAAGCCTCCTTGAAGAATGTAAGTGACACAGAGGATTGCAACAATGTCCAAGCATTGTCTTAGCGGGTGGTTAAGAGAGTGAGTTTGAGACTCTTTATTAATTTCATCTAGCGACTTTTTTTAATTTGGTTTTTCGAGACAGGGTTTTTCTGTCCTGAACTTGCCCTGTAGACCAGGCTGGCCTCGAACTAGATCTGCCTGCCTCTGCCTCCTGAGTGCTGGGATCAAAGGTGTGCAACCTCCACGACCAGCTGCAACATTTGATTTTAATGTTTTTCTTTCACTGACAGGTTTTGAGTTAAAAGAAAGTATTTTGGGGATGATGAAGTTGGCTGAATTATTCTGTCCCACCTTTGGTTAAATTCTCCCAAGCCAGGCTTGGTGGTGCATGTCTTTAATTCCAGCACTTGGGGAGGCAGAGGCAGGTGGCTCTCTGTGAGTTCGAGGCCAGCCTGGTCTACAAAGCAAGTCCAGGACAGCTAAGGCTACACAGAGAAACCCTGTCTCAAACAAAACAGAACAATTCTCCTGACATCAGTAGGAAGAAACTGATTTTGGCACGTCTTATGATGGGCAAGGCTTTGAGCCTACTGTGAAGTGATAAGCAAGTTACTGTGAAATGTATCACTGTCACAGAAAGGTAATTTCCAAGTGATGGTTCCTGCAAAGACATTTAAAGTATTTTTGTTACAAAGATGCACTTAGGGATCCAGGCCTTAAAAGACCCAAAGCCTCATTACAAAGCAGCTGAAATGTTGAAAGGGGACAAGGAGCTCATTAAAGCTAACAATTGAAATATCTAATTGAACTTCTTGGGGTGGCACATGTCTATGAATCCAGTACTCAGGAGGTAAAGGGGAAGATTGATGTAAATTCAAGATGAGCCTGGGCTACAGACGGAAACCCTGCCTCAAAAACCCAACACATACGTGCAAATGTTCACACAGCTGACTTTTGTGATGTGTAATGTTTGTGTGGTGTGTATGTGTGTGATGTGTGTGTATGCATGTGTGTATCTGCAGAGGTCTTTCACTTCCTGGGCTGTGTTAATTTCTAAGCATGTTATGTATTTTTTTGACAGGGTCATATGTAGTTGAGGCTGTCCTCAGATTCCTCATTCCCCTACTTTCACCTCCTGAGTACTTTTGGGTGTGCACCATAATGCCAACTGATACCCAGTGGGCTTTTAAAAGTTTTTTGTTTATTCTTCTCTCATACAATATATCCCGAGTGCAGCTGCCCCTCCCTCCATTGCTCTCAGTTCCCCACATCTCCATTCTCCCCCAAGATCCAACCCCCAACCCCCTCCATCTTCCTCCAGAAAAGAGCAGGCCTCCCCAGGGACTGCAACTGAACATGGCACAAGAAATACAGTAAGACCAGGCACAAACCTGAGCATCAAGTTTGGATGAGGCAACCCAGTAGGTGGGAAAGGGTCCTTAGAGCAGGAAGGAGAGTCAGAAATGCCCCCAATCCCACTGTGGAGTCACCCCCAAAACCTCAAGCCAACCACCATAACATATATGCAGAGGACCTAGCCAGGCTCCGAGATTGCTGCTTCGGTCTGTGTAAGCCCCCATGAGCTCTGCTTAGTTGATTCTGGGCATCATGATCTCCCGTGTCTTTCCTCTGGCCCCTACAATTCCTCTTCACCCTCCTGAGGGGTTCCCTGAGCTCCAACAGGAGGGAGCCAATGGAGACCTCCAACCTGGGCTCTCTCGGCCTAGTGTTTGGCTGTGAGTCTCAGCATTCTTTCCCAACAGCTGATGGACAAGGCACAAGTCTATGAATATAGAGCAGCACATCATTAGGAATTTTTTTTTTTTTTTTTTTTTTTTTTTTTTTTTTTTTGCCAGTGTTTGGCTCTAACCTAGGTCTCTGGGGCTATCCAGCCTCCGGTTCCTGGTCATCAGGCAGTGATGGACACGGGCTCCCTCTCATGGTGTGGGCCTCAAAGTAAAACTGTCCATACAATGCCTACAATACACACTTGTGGCTGGCCACTCCCAAAAGTTCTGCCAATGCCCCAGCATGTCTTGCAGGCAAGACAGATTGTAGGCCGAGGGTTTTGTGGCTGGGTTGGTATCCCAGCCCCACTACTGGAAGCCTTGCCTGCCTTGCCAGAAGATGGCCAGTTCAGACTCTGTAGCCTCCATTACAAGGATTTATTTTATAAACATTTTGCCTGCTTATATGTATCTGCACCATATGGGTGCCTGGTGCCTGCCGATGTCAAATCCTGTCTTAATTTGGGTCACTATTGTGATGAAACACCATGACCAAAAACAACGTGAGGATGAAAGGGCTGATTTTGTTTATATGTCAATATCCACTCATAAGTGAAGGAAGTCAGCTGGAGGCAGGAGCTGGCGCAGAGGCCACGGAGGAGCGCTGTTTATTGCCTTGTTGTGGCTTGCCCAGCCTGCAGGACCAGGACCATAAGACCAGGATTATCTCCACCCACAATAGACTAGGCCTCCTGATACAACCGAGAGTACTCATTTCCCTTGGAATAGATCCACTCAGATGTATTTAAGGTTATTACTTAAAGGTGTTGTGTGTCTTTCCCTCTTATTCATTCTGTAGGTTTGCTGACGGAGCTAATGATGTTTGAGTCTCTACTTTTCACACTTTACTCTTTCAGTGAGAGTCTGCCCCGAGCTCACCGTCTCCTTCTGCATGAGGCCTTCCCTTCAAGAACCTTTTGGTAATGAGCTTCAGTGTGAACCGAGCGTGTCCATGGCCTGGTGAAGTGGCGTGGTGGTTAGGCACTTACTGTCCAGCCTGGAACTCTCGTGGAGGGAGAGAACCGATTCCTGTGAGTCATCCTCTGACCTCCACATGAACACTGGTGAAATGTGTGCACAGGTGCACGCGCGCACACACAGGTACAAATAAATAAATGTAAAAAAAAAAAAAAAAAAAAAAAAAACACCTTAGTCTTCAGTAACGGTTTTAGAGTATTTTGTGAACTATGCTGTATTTTTGTACATACCATGACACTGTGGTATATTAAAAAAAACAAAAAACAAAAAAACTCTTGCCCTCCATTCAGATTGGCCTATTTATAAAGAAATTATTTAGGGGTTATTTTAAATTTTACCTTAATTATCTCACAGCCAATTTAAAAGTGGCAGAAATTTATCAAAGAACATTGAATCTCGGGGTTGGAGAGATGGCTCAGTGGCTAAGAGCACCGGTTACTGCTCTAGTTCCCACCACCCTCAGGGGTTCACAACCACCTGAAACTCAAGTTCCAGGGAACTCATTGTCCCCTCTGGCCTCCAGAGGACGCACACACACACACACACACCTTTATTTTCCAGTTACTTACCAGTTGCTAGGGATACAATCTTAAGAAACACCGAAGTCCTGTGTCACGAATGGGGAGGTTACTCCCTCCGCCAGGAAGGAGTTGCTGAGCACCGCAGACACACGCCACGTGAATTATTGTTATTTCTCTTTTAAGGCTTGAGGTCATTGAAAGGAAGTTGAAAGCACAGATGTTGAGCCATCTATCACGGCGCCAAATCCAGACGCTATAAAGAGGTGACTCACCCTGGAGGAACTATTTACCCTCGCCGCGCCACACTTTTGTCGCCTGAAAAATGGGGACAGTAACATGCTTACTACTTAGGGCTGTAGGGTGAAATAAAGCTTGTGAGCGGTTGCCGTGGTCTCAGCACACTCTGCCTCCTCGCTGCGTCCCTCTCTGTGTGTCCTGCCTCGAACATGGTCGAGGAGCTCCAACTAAGAATGCAGAGCACTGAGAAACCATGGACACACTAGGCACTGTCTCTCTTCTTTATATTTGCATTTGCATGGCACACACTCTTGAAAATAATTCTCCATAGCGGCGGCCGTTAGGACCCATCTTCACACTTGTCGGAGCTGTCGTCACTCCCATCCTCACTGCTCTCTGCCTCACTCTCGCTGCTCGTGTCCTCCTCACTGTCCTCTTCATCGTCCTCGCTCTTCTGAGCTTTCTCTGCCACAGAAAGGAGAGCGGCACTAGTGAAGCCCGCCAGGGTCCCCACGCTGAAAATACTTATATCTGCTCGACTCCTACTTTACACCATGAAATGTGTATTTTGAGGAGCATAAACACTGAGCTAGACTTGGTGTAGAATCAAAACAGAACAAGAAAGTCAAACGTATTTCTGTTGCCTATCGGGCAGACGTCTGTGCGCTCAAGGTTCACTTAGACACAGGTGTCTAAAAAGAACTTCTGCTATTGGCAATGACACCAGGCTATTGGCAATGACACAGTCCATGTGGGATCCCTGAATTCTAGAAGCTGAGGCAGGAGGGTCACGACCGCCGGGCCTTGATGCTCTGTCTCAGAAACCAACCAACCAAACTTTTTAAAAGGGAAAAGAACTCCTCAATTAGAGTAAGGGAAACTGAGTTAGGGTAATTTAGGGGGTCCTGGCATCTCGGAAATTGGGAAGCACGTAATACCCTAACACACGGGTGTGGTTTACACAGGCTCCTTGTTTGGGCAGCTCCACGCCACGCAGAGAGCGGGCCAGTCACCTTTCCTACTCAGAAGACAAGCTTTGATTTTACTACGCTATTCAAAACATCCATTTAGGCCAGTGGTTCTTAACTCCCCTTTGAGAGTCAAAAGCTTTTCAAATGGTCACCTAAGACCATCAGAAAACACAGATATTTTACACTCTGATGCCTAACAGTGGCAAAATTATAGTTATGAAGTAGCAACAAAAAATAATTTTATGGTCAGGGGTTACCATAACACAAATAACCATATTAAAGCATTAGGAAGGTTGAGAACCATGAGTTAGACATTCCTTAACATTTCCTGAACCCGTATTTTCACAATCTCTCATAACATTTTCTTTTTAAACACCATCTACAGTTCAATGAGGAAAAAAAAAAGAATTGCAAAATTTAAAATTACCCTTCAGCAATATTTCTTCAATAAGTGAGAAAAATTCCTTGGCCACGGGATTTTCTGGTTCATAGATAAGGACTGAAAATGCACAACAGAATATACATTTAATATCCAGAGGGTTTCAGCAAACAGCCCCTTAGAGTGACAAAGATTGAAGCTGCCACTCAGAGCAGGTGAAAGCACAAAGCAATTACATCACATCTGAGCACAAAGAAAAGGCTCCACTTATAATTGGTATTTTATGTGAGAAATGACGTTCCCTGTATTTCCTACCTCCCGTCCAAAAAGAACACAATCTCCTCAAATCAGCTTCCTTCCCAGGCCAGCGATGGAAGCACTTTGAGAAGCAAACTCTCCAAAGTGCAAAGGTCTCACGAATGCTTAAGTGGCTTGTGTGAAAGAGGTCCACCAACCCCCTCCCAGTCTCCTCCACCTAGTGCCACATGACAGTGGCTACAAAGAGGCCCCCCTCTATCCCTAAAGAGTACAGTTTTCTTCCTGAAGCAGCTCTTCCATGACGGAAGTGCCAATGTTTCAAATAGGGAGATTTGACATTTCTCTCTATTCTGACAAAACTTTAGTCTGTACCCCAACCCTAGCCACTACCTCTTCATTACCCCCTCCCTGTTTTTTAAACCTTCCCTTTGGCTGATCCTTGCTGTAATTGTTACATCCTATCTTTTGCGGGGCTTGCTGAGAGGCTACCAATATCCTAGAGGCCAGAATTTCATTCAGAGTCACCCTTTTTTTTTTTTTTTTTTTTTTTTTCAAAACTCTGTAGTTCACCCTCTACTTCCTTCCCATCGGCCTTGAAGAGTATTCCTGATTCCTTCCGAACACCTACTTCACGCTTGTGTGGTATCTTGGGGGGCCGCAAGGGGCCTGTGTGTGAGAGGCAATTGTGATGGTGCAAGGCTCCACTGACTCTGAGGAAATGGTCCCCTGGCCTCTGCCTCGCTTCACCTTGCCAATACTATTTCTGAACCATTCAACTGTGACTAACATCTATCATCAGTCTGAGTTGGACTGTGTGCCAGCTCATGGCTCCTTAAGGACCGCAGGTATCTTCTGAGCCAGTTTTGCAGAACTACTTCTTTCTGTGTTTTAAGTTAGACTAAAATACGCTTATCATCAGTCTAAAGATTCCTGTGAGGCAAAGCCTCTTTGTAGAGCACTTTCTCTGATTTGTTCCTTTTCGTACCCATTTCTTAGTGTGGGTTTGAGAAAGCAGCTCAGATGCAGTTAAGGAGGTAGTTTACATGGCGGAGTAGCAGAGGATTTACTGAACCATTTAAATATTCAGAACATGGTTTTCGCCCCCAATTTTTTTTTTTGATGGACTCTTTTTGGTGGAACCCGCTAAGGATTCTTAGGACAGTTTAGGCAATTTCTTTCCAGATTAGGATTACCTCACTGGATCAGATACGAGATTAGCTATTCCTGTGGTTCAGCCTGGCCGCTGTGCCTGTCAGTTTTCCGAGTGAAGGGATGGGAACAGCTCTAAGGCTTAGCCGGCAATGTTTACTCTGGTGTTTTTTCTGGACTTACTTCGAGGGTGACTAAGGGGGTCAACCTTAGTGACAAGGTGAGAGAAATTGCTAACATTTTGTTTTAAAGGTTGCTTGTTAACCTGGGCCTACCTAAGGGAAGCAGAGCGTAGCCTGGGCACCCAGGAAAGAAAGAGCCCCACAGGAACGCTTTTGGGTCCTGTTCCAGTATTTCCAGCCTGCACCTCAGTTTCGGTCTCCTTATTCTGCCTAACACACTGATTACCTCATGATAGTGGCTCAGTGTTTGGCACATGGTAGAACAACTAATAAGTATTAGTTGTTATTATTATTATTTTAAAAGAATGTCTGGGTGGCTGCGCACACCTTTGATCCCAGCTCTCGGGAGGCAGAGGCAGGCAGATCTCTGTGAGGTGGAGGCCAACCTGGTCTACAGAGTGAGTTCCAGGACAGCCAGGGCTACACAGAGAAACCCTGTCTCAATAAAACTGAAAAAGAAAAAAAAAGGGGGAATGGGGAAGAAAGAGAGAGCAAAAGAAAGGATTTAGGATTAGAGAATGGTCTCTAATGTTCAGTGGGGTTTTCTTCTGGTTGCAGGCCTGGGCTGGCAAAGCAGTGTAGCGAGCTCTGACTCAGTTTCTCAGCCGGACTCTGCTGTATCCCCTAATCACATAGCAGGAGCCCTCTAAATATCAGGGTAAACGAATATAAACAGAGGGACAGGAAACATACCCTTTCAGGCATAGACACACATTCTACAGGCTAGAAGACGGAAATGCAAGCAGGGTAAACGGGTAACCCAGCGTGCGAAAACAAACTATGTTTAAAGGGTACCCACAGGGGCCCTCCTTCCCTGTTCTCTTTCCCGCATAATGTTAGGGGCGGAATATGTGATCATCGTGTAAGTGTTGGAAGCAAGGGGGGGGGCATTTCCTGAGGATATAACTCCATGAAGCAATAAAACTTTTCAGCCCCACTGACCTAGCATTTAGTGATGTTCACAGGGCACAGCAGGCCAAAGCGCAGCACGCACTGCACGGCTGTTGGTCGGAACTGCCTGGTGGATGGGAGACCAGTGCTGAGTCTGTAGGCTTCAGCTGGGCTTTCTGAAAAGATTGGTGGCTACAGAATATATGTAATATATGTGTATGTGTGTGTGTGTGTGTGTGTGTGTGTGTGTATTTGTGAGTATGTATTTATATATGCGGGTATCTGAATATATGTGTATGTATGTACGCACTTATGTATGTATGTATGTATAAATTTCCCCAAGTCGGGCTCCATAAGAAATCCACAGAGTTGAGAGTGAACAGAATAGATCACCCACTTTTCTATTCTCCCCTTTGGGGAGAAGGAGAGCACTGGAGCAAAAAGGCTTGGAGTCCCACCCTCCTGTGTCTACTTCCTTCTGCTTCAGTTTCTTTACAAAATCTGAGAGCTGAGGATCTGGGGCGAGGCTCGCTAAGCTGTGGGGGATGCACTAGCATGTGCAAGGCTGACTCTCAGCATGCTGTTTAAAAGACAGACATCGGAAGAGGGAGAAGACAGGGAACAGGCCAGAAGCCCACCACAGAGGACCCCTGAAAGACTCTACCCTGCAGGGTATCAAAGCAGATGCTGAGACTCATAGCCAAACTGCAGAGAGCAGGGATTCTTATGAAAGAAGGGGGAGATAGAAGGACCTGGAGGGGACAGGAACTCCACAAGGAGAGCAACAGAACCAAAAATATGGGCACAGGGGTCTTTTCTGAGGCTGATACACCAACCAAGGACCATACCTGGAGATAACCTAGAAACCCTGCTCAGATATAGCCCATGGCATCTCAGTTGCCAAGAGGGCACCCAGTGGCTGGCTCTTTGATCACCCCCACTCCCCCCAAGGGGAGCAGCCTTGCCAGGCCACAGAGGAGGACAATGCAGCCAGTCAGGGTAAGGTCAGATAGAAGGGGGAGGAGGTCCTCCAGGGACTAGGGAAATAACATGGGAGGAAAAGCAAGAGGGAGGGTGGAAGTGGGAGAGGATGAGGGAGGGGGCTGCTCCTGGGATACAAAGTGAATAAACTGTAGTAAATTAAAAAAATAAATAAAATTTAAAAAAAGACTGGACAGAAGGAAGTGCTAAGAGGTTCTAGAAACCCATTTCAAGTGGAAGGAAGAGGTGCTGTACCACAGTGGGGACACTCAGCCCTGGGCTGTGCATTCTCTTCACTGAAGTGCAGTGCACTCGCCATTTTGGGTCTTGTTACCAGTGAAAAATAAAGTTGTCATTTTTCTCTTTTAAAATAACCTTGACGAGCATATTAGAAGCTAAGGTGGGGCCAGCCTTATCTACATGGCCAGCCTGGTCTATATAGTGAGTTACTAGACAGGCAGGATTACATAGAGAGGTCATGTCTCAAAAGACAAGAGAAGGGGAGCCAATGGTTGAATGGTTGGGAATACAGTAAACACCAGCTGAGAGCTGGGAATGTTCAAAATCATTAAAGAAACATTCCAAAACTGGAAAACAGAATCTCTGAGTTTCACTCCCCGGCAGTTTTAGCAGCAGACTGGACACGGGGAAGGAGGGTGAGTAACCTCAAAAACAGATCATAGGAAATGCCCAAAACAAAGCATGGAACTAAAATGTAAGGAATTGTTTTTATTTTCTGTGCACTGGTGTCTTGCCTGCATGTGTGTCTGTGAAGGTTCAAGACCCCCTGGAGCTGGAGTGACAGACAGTTGTGAGCTGCCATGTGGGTGCTGGGAACTGAACCTAGGTCCTCAGAAAGAGCAGCCAGTGCTCTTAACCACGGGGCCAACTCTCCAACTTCCACAATTAAAATTTAAAACTCAGAGCTGAGTGAAAGATACATATTAGGCACTATTTTAAAAGTTTTTGTTTTTGTTTTTGTCTGTAACTGTGACCCAGGAAAAGGATAGTGACTAGGGCATGAGTTGTATGTGAAAAGGTAATGAAAAACGTGACTTTGATGAAAGTATCAAGTACAGATTTAACAAAGTCAGCAAACGGCCGTTGCTTAAACCCAAAGAAAGCCACAACCATTTTGAGTAATTCCCACCACCAAACAGCAGATAGAAAGATAAGGTAGGCCCTATTTCTCCTCTGATCAAAAGCTTCCGGTGTTTTCCACCTACCACAAGTGCAAAACAAGGTCCTTTAGCTGGGAAAGGTCTGTGCAGCCCACTGGGCCCTGGGCCCGCGTCCCGTCTCTCGCCTTAGAGGCCAGCATCTGCGTCTTGCCCAGTCTGCTCTGCGCTGATTTCTGGTGCTGCCTTCAGGCCTCTCCCTTCCCAGCACACCTGTAGTTTATCCTGCTCTGTACCGTACTCCCCCAGATGCCCACAGACTGGCTTCCTACCCTTCAGATCTGCCCTCAAGCTCTGAGCTAAGGCTTCCAGGCCATCCTATGGAAACTGACCTTCTAGTGCCCTCTCTTCCTCTTGCTTATTTTCCTCTTGTGCCTACCGTTCAGTCACATACCATGGACTTACCAGTTTATTGTCTGTCCAACACTAGACCTCCCTGTGGGGTTGGTTTTGGCTGACTGCTCATTATCTAGGCTCTCACACAGTGCCTGGCACACAGTCAGGGTTGAACATTTGCGGAATAAACACATGTTCAGTTAGCATAGACTCCCGTGGCATCTGACTCTTCTCTGACACTAGCAGCATAAAGCGACTCACTGCCTCCTACGTTATGAAGGTTCTGTTTTCCAGGATAGCAGTCAGTCTGTCTACACTGATGTTCTACACAGAGAGGTACCCTAGGAGTCCCAGTGAGCTGATATATTAACAACTCGTTTATTCTTAAGGATCCCTGAGACAAGAGTAGAGAATTCACTAGACTGGGAAAGTCAAGCCACCTTCATATTATGAGAGCTGTTCTAGAAACAAAGGAATGGCTAGAGAAGGTACGTGTTTTGTACTTACTCATCTGACATAATTTTTGTGCTAGCCGGTAGTCTCGGCCCATTTCTGCTCTCAGGAACTGGAAAACAAATTCTTCAGATAAGTGGTTAAAAGAGAGAATTGAAATAAACTCCCTAAAAATATTGATTAATGACTAATTATTCTGCCTTTTGTTGGTGGTGGTCATTTTTTTTGTTTTTTTCTTCATGGCAGGGTTTCTCTGTGCCTTGCCTGTTCTAGAACTCTGCAGACTAGGCTGGCCTTGAACTCACACTCCTGAGTGTTGGGATTAAAGGTGTGCACCAGCACTTATTCTGCTTTTAACATTGATACATTTCTCCATGAGTGAGTCTGTATTCAATCAACTAGTCATTCTCATATATGCAGGCCTTGTGTATGTAGGTGCCTGCAGAGGTCAGAAGAAGGCATCCAATTCCCTGAGGCTGGAGTTACAGGAAGTTATGAGCTGCATGGCATGGGCACTAGGAACCGAACTCTGGTCCTCTGGAAGAGCAGGAAATGCTCTTAACTCTGAGCCATCTCTCTAGCCCAAGTTCATTATCTGAAGATGTCTGATGGAGAAAGCCCGGCCTTGCTGTCTGGCCACAAGGTCTACACATTACTCAGCAGCCTGAGAATGAAGAGGCTGATTCACCTGGCATCACATTGGTGTCATCCTTTACATATTTCCTTGCTTCAGGGTCAGTTCTCCTCTGCCAACGGAGCCCACACTGACATGACAGTAACTGGTTTAAAACAAATTGTGGGGCCTGGAGAGATGGCTCCAGCAGTTAAGCGCACCTGTTGCTCTTGAGAAGACCCAGGTTCTCTTCCTACCATCCAGATGGTGGTCCAGGACCATCTGTAGCTCCAGTTCCTGGGGAGCCGATGCCCTTTTCTGACCTGAGGACATTTGCATGTGTGTGGGTCACATGAACACATGAAAGTACACAAAAAAACACAAACAATAAGCAAACCTTAAAGAAGCAGACACAAGAACATCGTTCTCATGCTATGTAACTCAGCATGTACCAGCACTGCTGATGGTTTATTGCTTTTGCTGGTTAAAAAAAACAGTACATGTTTGCAATATAGTAATTTTATAAGCTAAATAAATACATTCTATCCCTACCTGAAAATGCTTCTAATTTTATCATCTAAAGATGTAATTATTTTCTTAACATTTTCATATCTATCCTTGCAAGTATTTTATTTTATTTTATTTTATTTTATTTTATTTTATTTTATTTTA
>NW_026585895.1:13852495-13886014 GCF_907164565.1 Psammomys obesus
ATTTTATTTTATTTTATTTTATTTTATTTTATTTTATTTTATTTTATGTGCATGAGTATTTTGCCTGCATATATATGTGTGTGCCTGTTGCCCATGGAGGTCAGGAGAGGGCATTACCCTAGAACTGGGGTTACAGATGGATGTGAGCAGCCCTGTGGGTGCTGGAAATCAAAGCCAATCCTCTCCAAGAGCAGCCAATGCTTCTAGCCAATTAATCAACAACTTCTTTCAGGTAGTTTGAAAATAAATAAGCACATATAATAACACTGATGTGCATATGCGTTGAGATTATTCAGAAGCTTAAAAAAACTGTGATCACTTTCTCCCTGTGGAACTAAACAGTCTTTCTTTGCTGGGAGTTGGGAGCAGGGGCTGACTGAGAGGCCTTGAGCGCCCTGAGCATGCGCTCTACCATTGAGCTGGCATCCCCAGAACCGAGCCGTCTCTTCAAGTTTTTACTTAGTTAGGGTATACTTTTGCTAGAACCATGTTGAATTGTTAGCTCTTTATATTGCTTCCAATAAAACTAAACACCCTACTGTTTGATGTTGGTCCTTGTTTATGTGAGGCGGCCTTTTGAACCACGGAAAAGGACAGAGATCTAGTCTACCAGAGCCCCTGAGGAACAAGGAACCTCCTCTCTCTTACTCCCAGACATGGGAAAGAGAACCATTTACCAATTTAAGAAGAAGTTCTTGGGGCCTGGAGAGATGGCTCAGTGGTTAAGAAGTAGTTCTTTTAACATTTTTCTCAGTTCACACACACACACACACACACACACACACACACACACACACACTCACACACACATCAGCTAGTGATATGGCTCAGCCTGTAAGGGTGCTTGTTGCCAAGGTTGATGGAACTACCGGGCCTAGGATTTTCTACTTTCATTTTAATTATGATACACATTGGCTTATCTGAGCATTTTCAAATATCCAGCACTTGATCTAGTAACTTGTTTCTTTTAACCTAAATTTTAACTTGCTTCTTTATTTCTTGTTTTGTTTGTAATTTTCCAGTTTTTGATGTTCATATTTAGGGAGTGCTTTTAATAGCCACTGAAGTATTTATATGTATTTAAATGTATAAGTATTTATATGTAAGGCTGGGCAGAGGGCTCAGTGGCTAAGAGTGCTGGCTTCCCAGTCATAAGGACCAGAGTTATGATCCAGGCACTTGCAAAACAAGCCATGAGTTCTGTCCATACCTGAAACCCCAGCTCTGGGTGTGAGCAAGGTGAGATGAAGGCAGGAACTCTGGGGCTTGAGGGCTTGCAGCTAGAGCCAAGAAAACGCAAGCCCCAGGTTTAGGGAAAAGATTGTCTCAAAAAAAATTGGCTAATTTTAAAATAATTAATATATACTTATTCATTTTATCTACATAATAGGATGGTATCCTGTTTAATTATTTCAGTATTTGTGTATGTCCTCAATTATAATAATACAAATGCAAAAAACTTACTTCAGCCATTAACTCCAATGGGGCACGAGTCTCCTTTCTAACAGGGGCCCCATCATCTTCATCATTGGAATCATCCTCTCCATCACCATCTGTCGACTCTGACAGCTTCTCGAGGTCCTCAAGGCAATACTCACTATTTTTCTGCTGCTTTACAAGGACCAAATCCTTGCCTGCTTCACCTTAAACAGAACACACACAGCCAATAAACAATGGAAAGTTGAGATGTTAAATTAAACCAGATACTGTTAGCACCCATGAAATTGATCTATTAATAAAAACAATCAGCACACAAAAATCATTACTCCTTCCATCCTTATGCATACTGGTTCATTTACCTCTAAACAACATTCCAATGGGATGGCTGTCTCATCCATCTATCTATCTATCTATCTATCTATCTATCTATCTATCTATCTATCTATCTATCTATCTGCCTATCTATCTATCTGTCTGTCTGTCTATTTATTATGTATTGGTCCTTCAAGACAAGGTTTCTTTTTTAAAACACTCTAATGTAATTTAATTTTATGGTCTGCATTCATATCTGTGTAAGGGTGCCGGATCCCCTGGAACTGTAGTTACAGACAGTTGTGAGCTACTGGCTGGGTGGGTGCTGGAAATGAACCAGAGGCCTCTGAAGAGCAGCCAGTGCTCCTAAACTGCTAAGTGTCTCTCTCTCTAGCTGGGCACACTTTCTATTCCCATCTACTGATGAAGAAACTGGGGACAAAGAGGTGAAGCAACCCCACATTCAGGTTGATGAGGCAACCCACTTGGTCTGGGAGTCAGTTTGGGTAGAGTTGAAACTTTTAATGGCATTCTATACTATTCTTTCCTAAAATACATTAAAATGTACTATTGGGGCAGCTTGAAATACTGTTTACTTGCTTTCTTCTAACGTGCTCTCTGGGAAGCACTGTGGGGTGAGCCTTTGGCTTTGTGGAGTCTTTCATGCTTTCAGACTGAACTCATTAGGGAGACCCAGCCCCTTCTCAGAGGATTCTGAGGGTCTACAAAGTTTCTTCTTTGATGGTGTCATGGCCATACTCTAAAGGTATAAACACATATACAGAAGAGAAAACAAAGACATTCATGAGAGAGCACCAGAGAAGACAGGCTGGGAAAAAAACAGCAGGAAAAAAAGATAAAAGATAAAAGCGATTCCAAGTCAAACGTGCCAGCCTGAAAAAACGACGCTGGATCTTCAGGACCCATTTACCTGCTTTTGTCTTATCCAGAGTCTCCATGGAGCCACACCCTCAGACCCTCCAGAGGGCACCTGGTCTTTGCACCTCACCATACTGATGTCATCAGAGCAAGGTCATAATAGGCGATTAAGAACATCCTGCGACATCACAAGGATGGTCTCAACTCACAGACACTTGGTGTTGTGAGGCTGTTTCCTAATGTCTGGATCCAAAGTATTCTTCTCTCTTGGGTGCTGTTTATTTCACCGTAGCCCCTCTCACAGCCTTAGAACAACCTTCAAGTTGTTTTATATCACTGTTTGAAAGTTTCATGTTTTAAAAGTGATTGATAAAAGCTGCATGTATTCAGCCAGGTGTGGTGGTGGTGCACACCTTTAATCCTAGCCCGCCTGGAGGCAGAGGCAGGCGGATTTATGAGTTTAAGGCCAGCCTGGTCTACAGAGTGAGTTCCATGACAACCAGGGCTACACAGAAGAACCCTGTCTTGAAACAAAAAAAAAAAAGCGTGCATGCACAGAGTACCATGTAATGCTTTGATGCATGCCTACATTTTGTAATGTTTAAATCAGGTTTAACATATCTCGTCAAATGTGTCACTTCCTTATGGAGAAAACAAACTCCAGCAGTCTAATTTTTTGGAACAGCACATTTTCCTTGTCTACTCATCCTACTGTTTAGCAACACATCAGCCTTCTAACTCTTATCTCTAACTTGGAATGAACTGTGTTTTTGTTTGTTTATTTTTGCTTTGTTTTTGCTCAGTCCTCCTTTCTCCCTTCTCTGCCCAGTCTCTGATTACTTCTTCTCCAGTCCTAACTATGGTCCCATTGATGAGAGACCTTTTGCTGAGAGCTCTTCGGCATTGACTCTCTCTGCCTGCAGGCCTTGTTTCATTTAATACAAAGATCTCCAGTTCCATCTGTGTTGTAAATGACAGGATTTTGGTTATTATTAGCATCCAAACAGTGTTCCTTTTTGTAAGTAAACCATATCTTCTGTATCTATTCTTCTACTGATGAACACTTTTTTTTTAAAGAACTGGCCAACTCTCTCTAAAATGGGAACTTCCCAAGAGAAAGGACAGTGCCTGCTTTGACAACTGTATCCAGTTTTTAAATTGGTACCTGGAACTCTGACTTGTTAAGTTTTCACAGTATTTTAATCCATTTGAGGATTTAACATCCTCCAGTGATCATCTTATATAACAGATATCCACAGATGTCTTTTCTGGCTGTATATTCCATAACCCAGGATATGAGTTTGAAAGTACTGCTTCCTTTGACCTGCCTAGAGCTACAGTGTTGTCAACTCAAGTCCAAAGGTCATGGACAGTGGGCTAAAACAGAAGGCACAATTACTCAGTTGAGGAAGACAAAAGCTCACTATTACCTGTATTTTCTTGTAGGAAGGAAGATGACCACAGGTCAAGATGCTGATTGAAGTGATCTTTACTTTCAATACTCCTGGAAGATGGTCTGGTTTTGCTATTTTTAAAAGAGACTTTATTTTCATTCTTCTTTGAAGAGGCTTCTTTTCTAACCGTTAAAGGAAACAGTGAGATAGCTCATCAGTCACAGCACACTTCAACATTTTATAAAGGTTCATGGAACACACACATGCACACTACCGTTTCAAAGAAAATTACAATACACCTAACAAATAGACTTAAATACTTGGAATGTTGGCTCGTCTTTGGAAAAGCATAATTTTTATTGCTCACGAAAAACTATTCCCGCATGACATTTATTATTGTATAACAATTCGTAGACTCTTCTCAGAGTTCCAACACAGAGCATGTAAGAGAATCACTTACAAAAATGCTTTTGGCTCCTGGTGAGATGGTGAAGTAAAACCATTTAAGGAAATCGGCCTTGAATGGCTTTTGGAGTTTGTAAATAGATGCGTGCACTCATCAAGCGCGAGTTCTGCAGTTAGGTTCCAGCACTAATATTAACCCCACGGTTAACAGCCTCTTTTTACATTTCAAAGTTCATGCCAATAAACAGCCCATGCAGACAAAGCATTCCACATGCAGCACTCCATCCACAGAGAAACACGTCTATGCTTGTGAAAAAAAAAAAAAAAAACAATCCAAATCCCTTTTCAGGGTTGTTGAGAATCAGTGTCAGACAGGTGGTGGCAGGGCAAGCCTTGAATCCTGGTACGTGGGCGGCAGAGGCAGGAGGAGCTCTGAGTTTGAGGTCAGCTGGTCTACTAAGCAAGTTCCAGGACAGCCAAGGCTACACAAAAAAAACCCGGTCTCAAAAAACAAACAAACAAACAAAAAAAAAAAAAAAAAACAAGAACAATAAGAAAAAACATTTCAGTGTGTCTCTTTTGGAAACTTCAAAAAGCAAAAATTCAACATCTAGTTTAGGTGGAAAAATACAGAGATAAAATTATGGTGGCTTTGCCCCTTCAAAGAAGACGGACATCTAAAAAAACCATAGTATCGTTAGCTATCTTGAGTTCTGCTTTCTTCCTCTTTCTTTTGCATGTGTTAATGTGTATGGGCGTGTGTCATGGCATGTGTGTGGAGGTCAGAGGACAATAATTGTAGATGCTGGTTCTCTCTTTCCAACAGATAGGTCCTGGGGATCAAACTTAAGAAATCAGGCTGGGTGGCAAGCTCCTTCTACCTTCTGCTCTCTCTTGCTAGCCCCCAGGTTTTGACTTTACAAATAGGTTGACCAGTTTACTTTATTCCTTAGTAGAGGCAAGAATGGAGCTTTAATTTCTCCAGGATATTTGACTAAGTTATCCCATTCTTAGCTGTTCACCCAGAAAAGTCTAAGCCAACATACCCCAATAAACAAACCTGACATCCATGTTTATTATTATTATTATTGTACTATTCACCATAGCCAGGAAGTTGAACCACTCTAATATTCATCAGTGGATATGTGATGGTTTCCCCCATAGGCTCATATGTTTGAATGTTTGGGTCCCAGTTTGAGAAGAATTAGGAGGTGTGGCTTATTGGAGCAGGTATGGCCTTGTTGGGGAAAGTAAATAACAGGAGGTGGGCTTTGAGGTTTCAAAAGCCTATGCCAGGCCCAGCCTTACTCTCTCTGCTTGCAACTTGTGAATCAGATGTGAGCTCCCAGCTACTGCTCCAGTGTCATTCTGTCCTTCCTGCTGCCATACTCATCATGATGGCCATGGACTCACCCTCTGAAACCGTAAGCAAGCCCCCAATTAAACCTAAATTGCCTTGGTCATGGTGTTTCATCAAAGCAATAGTCAACCTAACTAAGACAGGAGGAATATATAAAGAAAATATACACACAATGAAATGTTACACACCATCGAGCCAGACATTTGGGAGGCAGAGGCAGGCTATTCTTTGAGTTGAAGGCCAGCCTGCTCTATATAGTGAGTTCTAGGACAGCCAGCGCTACACAGGAATACCCTGTCTCAAAGTCTTACCCTCCCTCCAGGAGAGTTATGCATCATTCAAGAAAAATGAAATCGGAACATTTCCAGGAAATGGATGCACTGGAAAGTACTGTGTAAAGAGAGAAAAAGTGAGAGTCAGAAAGACAGACCATGCATTCTCTCAGGTGCAGAAGCCAACTTTAAAATTACATTTATATGTGTGTTTATACATGTGTTTATAGATTATGAAACTAGAAGAGGAAGAAAGCAATCTCAAGAACAGTAGGAAACGGGGTAATAGACTGTGGAAAAGAAGAGTAGAAAGGGAGGCTGACTGGAAGAAAGAAAAGGAACATGTTGCAGGGGGTGAGGGGTGCAGTGGGGGAGGGGAATAACTGAGAACACAGAAAGACACCTGTGTGAAGATGCCATGATGAAACCTCATACTCTGTACACCTAAAAACTCCTTTTAAAAGAGAGATAAAAATGGCAGCAGGGCCAAACCAACACACCCCCTTCTCTGGATGTAAAGAAGGCCCAGAAAGACGATTTAAGTTCTGCATCTGACCCTTTCATCTTCTTCCCCCCCCTTTTTATTATTACCATCTATTACAATATATTCAATTTGTATCTCGGCTGTGCCCCCCCATCTCCTCCCAATACCACCCTCCCTTCCTCTTCTCCTCCTTTGCCCCTCCCTCTAGTGCACTGACAGAGGTAGTCCTCCCCTTCCCTCTGACCCTAGCCTATCAGGTCTCATCAGGAATGGCTGCATTGTCTTCCTCTAGAGGTGAAGCTGCCCCCTTCACCTCCCCTTTCATCATCTAATTGTGTCAGAACATCCACAAGAAGCTTGACATTGAGAGCTCACTGAAGTCCTCAGTGTCCTGGGATGGCAAGACTGTTGTTAGGCTTCCATACAACCCATCCTGAGTGCTGGGATTACAGGCATGCGCCATGTGCCCAGCTGACATTATTGTTTTATACACCACCAAAGAAAGAAAGACATTGTTAAAGCTGGCATCAACTGAAATCAATATGAGACAGTATATCTGCCTAAGACTGTGGGTAAGAGGATGCCAGCAGATCCCGTAACATAGCCCTGAGAAGGGGAGCTAGGCAGCACAGATCTGAGGATCTGAGTAATTTGAAAGCGTCCTGATTAATCAATCCTAAGCACACAGAGGCAGGTGACAAGTTCACTGTGCTGTAGATGTATGAGATGCTATTGCTGCAAGCAGCAACCACAAACACCCATGACCAAAACCTACCTGAGCACTGACCCAGTCACGGTTTGAACAGTAAAGCACAAAGTGCCTTTCCTCTCACGTCCTGCAGAGTCTACAGTGCAGATGCTCAAGGAATCAGAGGCCAGAAATCCAATGTTTTCTCCAACTAAAAACTACTAACTTCAGCAGAGTGTGGCAGCACATGCCTTTAACCTCAGCACTCAGGAGACAGAGACAGGTGGATCTCTATGAGTTAGAGGGTAGCTTGGTCTACACAGTGAGTTCCAAGCCAACCTGAGCTACCCAGTGAGACTCTGTCTCAAAACAAACAAACAAACAAACAAACAAACAACAAAAACAAGCCAGCCCCCCCCCCCGTTGGTAAATGTTCTTGTGCAATGTATACAATTTACCCTTGTTCATTCAAATGCTGATTTCTCTACCCCACTCTCTGGTTTCAATCCCACACTGCAATGTCACCTGTCTCAAATTTGTGTAAACATGCCACCATTTGTTCTCTGTATTTTCAATAAAACAACCAGCCAATGCTGAGCAAGGGAGAGAATAGAGTGGGATATCCTGTTCCAGAGGGGAGGAGAAGGAAGAGAGTGAGAGGATTGGCAGAAAGCAGGAATTGGCAAGAGAGGACTTCGAACCATGAGGAGAGATGAACCAGTCCTAAGATATGACTAAAAGCAAGTATAATGTGGGAAATCTGAATGGGAGGAAACTATGTGGGCTTGGAGGTTTAGGATGGAGTAACTATTGCCCAGCATTGTGCTCTAGGCTAATTAAAGAAATCCTAGTCTTTGTGTGGTGATTTGGTTATTCAGCTGGTTAAGGAATAACCACTGCTTAACTAAAAGATAAATTGATAATAAATATTAATAACCCACAACAAATGGCAACTAATTTAAGTATCCACACCCTTTAAATCATACATTAACATAATTTGGTGGGGGGAAATAAGCTCCCAGTGATAAAACCCAAACTTAAAACCTAAAAATTCCCAGGTCAATTACTGACTCTTTATGAGAGATTCTTAAACAGGCCCAGGAGCAAAAGACAGCCTACTGTGGGCAAACCTGAGACTTAACATAACAAAACTGACTGCCTACAGTCTAACAGGAGGGGTACACAGCATGGCTTCCTTATACTGTGGCTGTCTCAGCTCAGCTCAGCTCAGAGCAACAACAGCAGCCATGGCTGGAAAGATGGGAACTGGAGGCAGACAGACCTCTAGACAGAGCTTGGCCTAAAACTGCATCTAAAATAAAAAATGCCATGGCAGAGGGTGTTTTAATGCCTTTTGGCTTTGTTTAGTTATCATAGTCATGGATCTGGTTGCAATATGTTTAATGGTGATGGCTCCTCTCCATGACTTCTCCAAGAAAGTTCAAGGAGAAAATGAGGGGAAAGCCAAGGAATGGAATATTAAGTTACAGACAATAGAAAAGGCACTCTTCCTAATAAAAATTAGGTTAATAGCGGCTAAAATTCAAAGCTCTCTGGCTGCAAGATACTTTGTCAGCTCCTTCTGGTAAGGGCCTGCCGATTCACTGCAACAACAACTAAATTCGAAAAAATAACCAACTGGGCTTTGCTTGTTACAGTCTAAATTGGCACAAATGACCCAAAACTTAAAGTTTTCTTATCTCTTTGCTTGATTTTCATTTAAAGGCTTTGAGTTACAATGATATGGATTTGAGAAAAAAAATATTTGAACAAGTTGGTGAAGACACATGCCTTTAATCCCAACACAAAGTAAAAAGACAGGCAGATCTCTGAGTTCCAGATCAGCCTAATTTACCTAATAAAAGCCAGGGTGGCAACTCCTGCTATTTAGCCACTTGCAGAGAATAGTCTGATTCAAAATGACAAAATTTTCCTTAAGGTTACTATGTCAGTAAGCTGTTTTGTCCTTACTGACCTAAAGGTTAGATTCACATCAATTTTAGGTTTATTTAAGGAGAGATGATGTCACACTGTTCTAAAAAGGCCAGCCAATCTCAAAAACTGGTACTTCCACAGAAATGGTACAAAAGGGCATTTTGGTTTAAGAAATATGTTCTGTTGGTCAATGTAAGGACTCAAAATTAGGCTGGGAGACAAACATGCAAACTGCATGCCTCCCACATCAAAAAACTTTTAAGTGCTGACTAGATAAAGGTGTCACACTGCTCTGGAAGCAGGCTTATCCTTTCAAATGGCGGGGGGGGGGGAGGGTGGCAGGGAGGATGTGGGTCATGCCTGATGCAGAAAAGATACAGGGGGCTTACAGGTGGCAAAGCACATTCGAGCCTATTTAAGTCCTAGAAACTCAAATATTACAATTCATATGTTTAAAAGGCTGAACAATCCACCCCATGTCATAAAAGGGGCGAGCCAAAAAATAGCCACAACCAATATAAAAAGCCAGGTACAAGATGCCTAGGGTATGTTTAAATGCTAACGGTAAAAGGGAGTTTATATAAAGTTTGGCTATAAAGGCATAACTGTCCATTAGGAATAGAAAAAGGGATAAGACAAAATAGCTACAACATATATAAAAACCTACACCAAAACCTCTAAACAGGTACAAGATGCCTAGGGTATGCCTAAACCCTAAATTAAAAAGGAATTTATATAAAGTTTACTTAAAACATGCCTTTTCTTAGTTTTCAAGGCAACCAGTTTGTCTCTCTAAAGGGAGGCCTTCTCTTGGGAGATAGGTTGGCCTAATACAACAAGGGCCCAAGAGCCCAAAAAAGATATTTTGATCTTGTTTTGATTTCAACATAATAATGATTATATGTTCAATAATAATGGTAACATATTGCTGATCTCTTCACATGTGAACAACTCTGAAACTGACTGAGACATAAAAAAATGTCTCTAGCCAGAACTCTAACAATACATGGCCAAAAAATCATTGGCTATAATATCCTCAAAATTTATTATGCCGTTCTTTTAATTGGCATAGATAAAATTGGTTTACAGTTCAGTTTCATTATGAACATCTCATATATTTATAATTTTAGAACTGTATAATGCTTGTGAGAAATTATATGTTTGCAGAACAGAAGAACTGGACACTGGAGATGCTGGATCAAAACTGACAGAAATCCTCCTTCCAGCATGCTGAGACATTGACATATCTGTTCCAGCATCTTGCATGTTCCAGCATTCTGCTTGTTCCTGCTTCAACTGCTTCAATTGCTCTTTCTCATCAAAGTCTGATCCCAAGAGAGCTTTAAAGAAAGCTACTAATCTCGATTGGTCCAGCATTTTAGAATATCCCAAACAGGACTTCTATTAAGCCTGATTTCTCAACATTCAAAGACTGGACCACAAATGTTAATGATTGCTTAATTAACCATTTTCCCCAATTTCCTTTGGGCTCCCTAACAGGATTTCTGTGTGCCCAAAATGTCAGTTAGAAGAAATTCATGAGAATGTCCAATTTCCTTTAAGGGAGGGTTGGGTAGGTTTTTGGTTGTTTTCTGTGCCTATGAGTATCATTGGGAGATGGTTATAAATTATTAATGGTCTTATTCAGAGAGAAAACACGGTTAGACTCAGGGATTTCTCTCTTTTCTCTTTTCCTTTCTCTTTTCTCTATTTTTCTTTCTTAGATAAGGAGAAAAGGGGTTGAAAAGAAAAAAAGGGGAATACAGGGTTATCTTATAGGAATAATAAGACAAAAGGTAGATTATTGAATCTACTCAACTTAAGGTTTAATTTGTTATTTTCAAATAAGGTTAATTTTAACTCTGGTATAGGATTTTGCATATTGATGCAAAAATAAGTCTATTTTTAATACATTGGTAAATTTTAGTATACTGATACAAATTCAAGGGTACTTCCAATACTTTTAAACTGTTATTACCAACTGTTTAGGGTATTAGCTAGTGCAAGTTAATTGCTAGTTATTCAACTCAAAATCATGTCACAGACTAGTCTAATTCATCACAGGAGTATATATACTAGGTTTAACAGATAGATATGAGTTTGTAGACAGGTTGATTACATAAAGACAGGTAAGTCTTCAAAAACTTCAGAGACCTACAGAATATGGCATTTTAAAATGTCTTTATTATTTTAAAGATTCTTTGACAATGAGACAGGTCATCTCCTGGCAGCACCCCACCTACGTCAAAGATGGTGATGAACATCAAAGAACCTCCATATGGAGATGGCTTCAAATGTGGCAAACGAGCCACCCAGACAAAAAGAAAATGCCCTCATTTCATGACAGACAGAATTCTGCCAAAAATGGGCAAGCTTAAATACAGGACAAGTTGACTGCTGAATTCTGCCAAGACAGGGTAAGCAAGTCCTAAATAGTTCCTGCTTCATATGTATGTCAAATATTCTGAGCCAGAAGGCTAAAGGTAATGCTCCAATTTTATAGAGAGTTATGGGTGACTGTTCAAGCAGCAAACTGTCTCTGTCAATTTTTTATTTTTTGGAAGCTGCTAACATGCACTTCCTATTTACTCAAGTAACTAATTTTATTCCTTCTCAAGTCTCTGGTGGGGTTGAACACCAAATAGTTACAGTTCCACAGTTAAGCCTAAGTTGTTTAGAATTTAAGAAAAAGTTATAAAATAGGTAATACCAATAGGATAAAAGTTAATTTAGGTACAGAACTCTAAACTTGTCAAGATAGAATAGATAATCAAATACTTTCTCCTAAGTTGCCAAATACACATGGACAGGACATTGCACATGTAAATTTTATCTAAGAGTTTTCATAACTTTTATAATAATTATTGTATTGAAAAAAAGGAGCCTTTTATTATACTTAAAGGGGTAAATGTTGGTAAATGTTCTTGTGGAATGTTTACAATTTACCCTTGTTCATTCAAATGCTGACTTCTCTACCCGACTATCTGGTTTTAATCCAGACACTGCACTGTGATGCTTATTCTAAGCATCACCTGTCTCAAGTTTGTGTAAACATGCCACCATTTGTTCTCTGTATTTTCAATAAAACAACCAGCCAATGCTGTGCAAAGGAGAGAATAGGGTGGGACATCCTGGTCTGGAAGGTAGGAGAAGAAAGTGAGTGGGAAGAGTCAGAGAGCAGGGATAGGAGAGGACTTGGAACCATGAGCAGAGATGAACTGGACCTAAGATATGACTAAAAGCAAGTATAATGAGTGAAATTTGAATAGGAGGAAACTATGTGGGCTTGGAGGTTTAGGATTGAATAACTATTGCCTAGCATTGTGCTCTAGGTTAATTAAATAAATCCTAGTCTCTGTGTGGTGATTTGGGTATTCAGCTGGTTTAGGAATAACCGCTGCTTAACTAGAAGATAAATCAATAAGAAATATTAATAACCCGCAACACCCCCCCCCCAAATCCTACTGACTTCCTTTTGGGAAGATAATGATATCCACAATAATAAAGATTCTAACTAGTTAATAAACCATTAAAAGTTTCATTGCTTTCACAACAGTGACAACAGAGGAAAGATTTCAAATTTTACTGTATATACTAACATCCTTTAGATATGGAAGGTATTTAATTAAGTAGTTTTAAAAGTTACAAAGTTCCTCAGGTTAGACAGTCCAGGAGAACATGGTATGCTGGAGGATAGATATCCTAAATTTCAGCATTTTCTTTAGTTTTTAATGTCTATATTTCGGCATATTTAGAAAATGTCCTCCAACGGTTATTAGAATTAATAATATTTTCAGAGAACTTACAATTTAAATTTTGCCTTAAATGATTTACATTAGTCAAGCATGGGCCAAAAACCAAAACCACTTAAATCTTACTTTGCTGAAAATGTATTAGCTGCACCTGGGGAGATCTGTGCACAAAGCTTGCTTGCCAATCTTGGTCTGAGTCCAAAGCAGCATTTGCTTAAAAGTGAAGTAGAAATGAGAAAACAGCTTAGTATTCATTTTAGCATTCATTTATAGCACACACACCCTTATATAACAATCCGACCCCCCCCCCCCCCCCCCCCCCCCACACACACACACAGTTTCCTTAGCCTTGGTCAAAGAATGGTGGATTTGCTTTAGCCACGTCCCCTGGGACAGGTGCAAACACCCAGAACAAGGGAAAGAAGAGTGGTCTTTAACCTAGCACAGGTGCAGGGGTGGGAGGATGGGAGGACGGAGGGTGGGGGGTTGTCTTTAATCGAACCAGACCTCCTGGTCAGCGGGTGAAGCCAACAATGGGATGAAAGTGGATGGGAAGCTCCACTGAGAATCCATTGACTTTGCAGGAGTTAATCCTCCTTTGAGCTACAGTCCCCACAGTTTTCCATTTTGACTTGTCTTCAACCTCATTTACCTTCAACCTTGGATAAGGGGTGGTCACAGCCACACATCTGTGGGGCTTGGGCTCGATGGCTGGATTTACCAGCCTTTGCGCTTGTCCCTGCTAGGAAACCTGACCCCGGTGCTCTTGTAGTCAAATGCTGAGTGCAGAGTCGTGACTTGCCCCTCTGCTTTTCTGACTGGGTCCAGGCTCCTCTATCCCCCGGGCTGCGTTTCCCTGGAATGTGGCTCACCTCTGCTCCAGTCCCACCCCTGCACAGCACCATCTACGAGCTCTGGCTAAGAGAATTACAGCGCCGAGGACTGTCTCCAGCCACACCAACCCCGAGGCACACAATCTCCTCCGACTGTCAGTTTGCCAGGGTCTAGATCACGTTGGAGTTTACAGATTCGAGTTACCAGTGGTGAAAGAGCTATTAAATATGAGCGGCACCATTACATGGATGGACCTCAGGGCTTAATAAAAACAAGAAAGCAGGCTGAGCACTGAACTCCCATCATGCCTCCTTCCCGGCCACGACGCAGCGATAGCCTAACTATGATACAGAACAAACCCTTCTCACTTACATTGCTTTTGACAGGTATTTGTCAGCAATAAGAGAAGCAACCGATACAGCAGGGCTCATGGACACCACAGTCACTTATTTCCTATTAACTTCCATTACTCCTGAACCTTGATTGGATCTCATGCTTTTTGATTGTGCTTTCAACTATGTGATAACAGGATATACAGCAGTATTGTATATGTAGATGGATATACTTTATACAGACTTTTTTTCTGGTGGACTATAATTTGAAAAAATTATAATCATAATTATTTAAAAATGTAAGCCCTCTGATATTGGTCTATTACACATTACTTTCTTTCTGATGCAAAACATACAGGGTGGTAAGATGGCAGAGTCCATAAAGGCACTTTGTGCCAAGCCTGATGGAACTGAGTTCGAGTTCTAGGCCCTACATGACAGAAGGAAAGAATCAACTACTAGAACTGTCACCTGACCTTCACGTATGTGGTCCATGCCACTCCCTACATAAATAGGTCAGTTTCTGAGACAAGGAGTCTCTGTGCAGCCCTGGCTGTCCCTGAACTTGCTCTGTAGAGCAGGCGGGTCTTGAACTCAGAGATCCAACTGCCTCTGCCTCTGAAGTGCTGGGATTAAAGGTGTGAACCACCACTGCCCCTGTACAAGTTTTTTTTAATTTTTTTAAGCTATTACTAAGTATGGCAATTAACATATATGTTGCATAGAGTGGAAATTTTCTCAGCCAATAGTATTCAAAATGAACCAGGACTTCAGGCATGATAGACAATGTGCCTGCAGCTCCCAAAAGCTGCAATCATATATATTATATATATATCTGGATATTGTTTCAGTCCTTTGACCCTGTGAGTCTTGGGAACTGAACTGAGGTGGCCAGGCCTGGCACTGGCACCTTTTACTTTTTTTCATTTGCCTCCCTCCATATGTCTGTGCACCATGTGTGTGAAGCACTAAAAAAGGCCAGAAGAGGGCATTGGATCCCCTGAGTTACAGGTGGTTGTGAGGCACCCTGGGAATGCTGGGTATCAAAAATAGGCACTCAGGAAGAGGTTCTTAACTGCTGAGCCATCTCTCCAGCCCTAGAAATTTGTTTTAAGGTCAATATTCAAACTGCAATTCTTCATTAATAAATAGAATATTTTTCCCCAAAAGGTATAGATAATTGTTATCATGAAGTATTTTAATCAAGTATCCGAACTGGCGCTGTCACTGGAGCTAATACCTCACAGTCAGCAATTCAGTTGATCTACACTGTGTTTCCAAATACCAGTCTCCTCAGCTATTCACGGGGATCTTTTTCCTTTATGTAGAACTAATGTTGCATGTTAAATGAGCAGAGAATACTAACTTTAAAGTAAGTATTCACTTACAGCGATGTTCTAAAGAAGGAAGCAGGATCAAAGGAAAACAGGAAAGAGTAGTGGAAATTAAACAAAAGACAGAGTAGCCAGAACACACTATGTTTAAGCATTAGAGGCAGAGGTGAGTATCACCTATTTTTCACAGTTTAATTTCCATTTAAAATATCCCTCTAGTCAAGTAGCAACTGCAGCCACTCAAGGCTGCCTTTGCAGGCTTAATTAGGTGACAAATGGTTTGCATTATCTACTTCTAATTACTTAAAAGGTAAGGCCAAGACATTTTCTTACCGTGACACTTCTTTATTTGTGTCAATCATCACTTTTTCTGAAAGAGAAGAAAAAAAAATATTAAGTATTTTTTCAACAGTGCTACCCTAACATAAAATTTTAATTGTGAAATAGTTAAGGCTTTTTTTTTTTTTTTTTTTTTTAAGATAGGTAACACCGGATTTCACTGTTAAGTTACATAACCACACCCAACCATTCCAATATTCTTCTTAATGTTCAGAACAAGATTATGGTCAATGAGACCCATAGCCAAACTTTGGGCAGAGTGCAGGGAATCTTATGAAAGAAGGGTGAGATAGAAAGACCTGGAAGGGTCTGGAGCTCCACAAGGAGAACAACAGAACCAAAAAATTCTAGGCCTAGGGGTCTTTTCTGAGACTGATAACTCTAACCAAGGACCATTCATGGAGATAACCTAGAACCCCTAAACAGATGTAGCCCATGGAAGCTTGTATCCAAATGGGCCCCCTAGTAAGGGGAACAGGGGCTATCTCTGATATGAACTCAGTGGCTGGCTCTTTGATCACCTCCCCCCTGAGGTGGGTGCAGCCTTATCAGGCCACAGAGGAAGATTATGAAAGACAGTCCTGGGAGACCTGATAGGCTAGGGTCAGATGGAAGGTGAGGAGGACCTCCCTTATCAGTGGACTGGGGAAGGGGCATGGGAGGAGGGCAGGATTGGGAGGGGTCAAGGGTGGGGGCTACAGCTGGGATACAAAGTGAATAAATTGTAATAAAAATTGTATTAAAAAAGATCATGGTCAAATACATTCTAAGTAATAAATCATTTACCTTTTGAATCATACACTAGCAATCTTCCATTCTGTCTGCTTTTTGGTACCTAAAATAGAAGCAGGAATAAGAATTAGAATTATTATTATTTTGCTTTGAATATTAGAAAAACATATTAAAAGCCTTTATGTAAATATTTCTATAGTGTCATACATACTAAAGCCAATTATTTTTAAACCTTATAAGTTGATGGTAAAGTTGACCTAAAGCATTCTTTTGTTTTTTCTTTTCTCTTTCTTTTTCGGTTTTTGGAGACAGGGCTTCTGTGTAGCCTTGACTGTCCTCCTGGACTTGTTTTGTAGATCAGGCTGGCCTCCAACTCACAGAGATCCAACTGTCTCTGCCTCCCCTATTCCTCGGATTAGAGGTATGGGCCACCACACCCAACTAACCCAAAGCATTTTTAAGACAAAGCAATAAACAAGAACAAAACCTCCAGCAATATGCATTTTATTTACCTACTTTTTCTTGAAACAAGTCATATTTGTGCATTCATGGCTGGCCTTATTATATAACCATGTTTGAGACAGGGTTTCTCTGTGTAGCCTTGGCTGTCCAGGAACTCACATGGTAGACCAGGCTGGCCTGGAAATCACAGAGCCACTTGCCTCTGCCTCCCAACTGTGTGGGATCAAAGGCACACGCCATCCCTGCCCAGTGAGCGTCTTATCTTTTTGCTTTCCCTTCCGAGGTGTTAGGACTGAGGTGGAGAAATGGCTTAGCCATTAAAAGGGTTGTTTTGCCTCACAAGCAAAAACAACCAAAGACAAGAAAGACAGGCTTGTGTAACCATGCCTGGATGGCTTCCTTTCCAACTGTCTCTCTCACACAGACTCAATCTTGAGAGTTCATGCCCATTCCTGGAGGCTGGGATTTGAAAGGAGTGCTCCCTGAATGCATGCTAGGCAAGCACTATAGCAACGGAGCTACACGCCCACCTTGCATTCTTTACCTTTGCAACATCTTTCTTATCTAGGTAGTTTCTGAAAAAACAAAGAAACAAGATATTTACTCTGTACATTTCTGAACACTTGTACAAATGTCAGTAGAAATGAAACAAGCATAGAACTGTCGGCAGGCTGTTAAGCATGGATTGAGAAATGAAGTTATAAAGTCTACAGTGGTGGTTCTCAACCTGTGGGTTGTGACCCCTTTGAGGAGTCAGCTGACCTTTCCAGAGGGTTCCCCGAAGACCATGAGGGGGGGAGAGATATTTACATTACAATTCAAAACAGTAACAAACTTACAGTTACAAAGTAGCAATGAAAATAATTTTGTGATTGGATCATGACATGAGGAACTATATTAAAGGGTTTTAGCACTAGGAAGGTTAAGAACCACCAGCCTGGAGAAATCAACTTTCCTCTCATCTCACACATTGGAGTCATGGAAACTGTGCTGTGGGAATGATTCTGCCTGGGACAGTGGTGTGCTGAGTGGGCCCCTAGTTCTGTCACCTTCCTTGTTCATTCTCTTGTAGTCTAGGTCTCAACTGAAGATACTGCCAAAAGCAGGCCCGAGACACCTTTCCCGCTGAGCTGACTCGGGAAATCGTAACTTCATTTATACTTCTCTCCCTAACCTCAACAAACTAAACACAAGAAATAAATCTCTGCTGCTATCCAGTTTGCTGGTGCCATAAAAGGCACATTTTAGAGTAGATGTGAGTCAGAGAAAAGGAAGGCTTCCACATTTAGGATATGGAATTTTATTAAAGCATTATTTAAATATATACATGTACAAACTAATCTTTCATTTTATCCAATAATACATTTAATTCTAGCATATGGTGACAATTTACTTGTCCCTCTCCGTTGGCTCCACATCCCATGGTAGACTTGTTTGTTTCTAAGACGGGGTCTTACTTTGTAGCTCTGACTGGCAGAGAACTCACTACACAGAGCAAGCTGGTCTTGAACTTACAGAGATCCACCTGCCTCTGCTCTGGAGTTACAGATGTGTGCCATCATGCCTGGGCCTCAAACCAGGCTTTTAAAATGGTTATCATTACATACCTGGGGATTTCGGGAATACAAAACTCAGGACCAAGACTGCGGACAACAAAGCAAAGTGTCATTAGCTGGTGTGGCTTCCTTCGCAGCTGTCTCTCTCACACAGACTCCCATTCTTGAGCAAAGCATGTTTAACCTTTCACCCCGGGCTTTGCCTTCTGGAAACTCTGACCAAGACAAATAAATAGGTTATTAACTCGATTCTCTGTTGTGGAGTTGATTGAGTGCTACAACATACCAGAAAAGCAAGGCCTCTTCTGAGGGAAGCCAGTTGTGAAGACAGAAGTAGGATAAAGGAAAGATTTCCCTCGGATTCTCTAGGCTAGGCTGAGACCACGCAGCGGTGAGCGAAGCAGGCTGCACAGGTTTCTACAGGCCTGTGCACAGCCGCTGGGGAGACCGTTTACTCCTCTCCAGCTTCAGAGCTGCACGGATGGTCCCCTTACTGGGACTGTACTGTAGGGTATACCATTCTCTCCCCCACTTCAGTGATGAAAGGAACATCAGGACAGCCAGAGCTCAGATCCTGATGGAGATCTGGACATTCCTCAGCCCAGCTTCATCATTCCCGAGGAGATGTGCTCTCTCATCCTAACTCTGAATGCCTCAGGTGTCAGCAATACTCAAGAGCCTGGGCTCTGGGTAAGAGCCTAGATTCAAAGCTGGTTCTGCCACTGCTCCGGTGAGCCCGGCAAAGTGATTTCATCTCTTTAAGCTTCAGCTCTTCCACCTGAAAAATGGGGCTTGTCAATGGGGCTGAACTTCTCTGGACAACTGAAAAGGTTCAGTGGGGTAAACTAGATTAGGGGTCTAGCATGGAGCCTGGCACACAGGAGGGATGCTGTTACAGGGGAAAATTCCTCATGCTTTATTTAAAAGAAAAGCTGGGGACATGTCCTTTGGGCTAAGATTGTTTGGGAAGCAAAATACAAGCTGTGATTGACACAAGCACACTGGCTTTGAAGACTTAATTAACTTACAAAGCCACCCCAGCTCTGAAGTACTGGCACACGTTAATAAAGACCACTGGCCCACGAAGAATGCTGTAATGCTCAACACGGAAGGTCCGAGTGCCCCCTAAATACTGGGATGTGGGTTGACTCTATGTCTGTCAACAGCCCCTTTGGCAATGGGAATAATTACGACAGCCTCCAATTCATGAGTAACATTCAACACCTATTTAAAATAAAAATTTGGGCTGGGGTTGTAGTTTAGGAGAAGAGCGTATTGTGTCGCTGGTATGTGTGAGGTGCTGAGTTTCACCCCCAGCCCCAAAACAGAAGAGCAAACCCTCAGTGAGCACCTGCCACGCCTCACCCAAGCCTGTGCTAAGCCCTGGAGACACAAGGATGAAGACTTCCTGCTTTTGAGAAAGAAGCTCAGCATCTCAAGGAAGAAACAGGTTCTCCCTCCGTGCGCAAGGCTTCTGAGGGGCTACCTCGTAACTTTCTGTACTGTCCAAAATGAGATGATAGTGACTACCAGGGCCAGCCAAACTCTTTTGACACGTGGACAAGAGGCGGTGCCCAAGAAGAGTATGCGGCACTGGAGGCAGAAGTGGAAAGGCTGAGGAGAAAACCCACACAACTGAGCTGTTCCTCGACAACCCTCCAGTGCCACTGTCCAGACCCAGCACCTAGGATCTTTGTTTCTTACATTTCTTCTTTAGCTGTTTTTTCTATAAGAATCCATAAACAATGTACTATAACGCCCCTGTCCTCAGATTTCGGGCCAAGGTAGTGGTGCTGTTCCCCAGCAGCCCCACCCTGTGCCAGATAGTTTTATGTCAGCGTCACAGGAGCAAGGGTCAGCTGAGAAGAGGGAACCCCAATTGAGAAAATGCCTCCTTAAGATGGGCTGTGGGCGAGCCTGTAGGGCATTTTCTTAATTAGTGATTGATGGAGAGGACCCAGCCCATCGTGGGTAGTGCCATCTCCAGGCTGTGGTCCTAGGTTCTGTAAGAAAGCGGACTGAGAAAGCCTGGAGGATGAGGAGCAAGCCAGCAAACATCGACCCTCTGCATCAGCTCCTGTCCCCAGGTTCCTGTCCCCAGGCTCCTATCCCCAGGCTCCTGTTCCATATGAGTTCGGGCCCTGACTTCCCTCAGTGATGGACAGCTATGTGGAAGTGTAAGCAAAATAAACCCTTTCCTCCCCAGGTTTCTTTGGTCATGGTGTTTCATCATAGCCATACTAACCCTAACTAGGACACTATGGTAATTCATAAGTTAACAGCGACAGGCCCAGTGGCACATGCTTGTGAACCAAGCTTGGTTTGTCACAAACGTCCCCTGAAGTTTTCCAACCAGGACTGTCATAATGCTGGGGTAATGTGAGTCTAGAATTCCAGGTTGAGAAATGAGGAGTGAGGGAAGAGAGGCTGGAGGAGAGGGTAGGAGAGGGAGAAAGACAGGGAGGGAGAGAAAGAATGGACATAAATACAAGAGGTGCACACAGGCCTCTGAGTTCCTGTTTCCACTCAACCTCTGTCCCTACCATGGGCTGGACATCTAGTTTCTCATTTTTCCTGAAACTAGATGGAGTTGTGTGCTATGGCTCTTCCTGCTGTCAAAGCTGGTGCCACAGATAAAGAGCTTTGATAACAGAATTAGCATAGCCTCTGTGCATGTCAAGTGAGAAGCGCTAAATCCACCTGCCAAGCTGAATCAAGAATTCCGACCACAAGCTTGTAACATTGTAAGATCGGGTCTTTCCCCATATAATGCCCCTGAGTCAAGCTTCACTATGAAGGTGACGTCTAACCAAGTAGAGGCCACAGTCAGGGAGCAATAGTGATTGTCCAGTTCAGTGTTAGAGACTGTGGGCAGAGGAACTTGAAATGTTGGTGGCAACAAAGTGTAAATGCCATTAATTGCCACATGCTCTAACTATTGGGCAATGCAAACCAAATGAAAAAAAAAAAGTGCTGGCCAGCAGCCCACAGACTGTGGCGATTCATTGCCTCCATTCATAAACAGAAGTGTATTGGACTAGTGCATCATTCACACAGAACAAGAGAAGCCCAAGGATAGAAAGAATCTAGTTCAAAACATCCAGGAAGCAGATGGGGGGAAGCATCAATGCACACACCCACTATGGAGGCCTGGCTAGAGAATTCAGATTGACGGAAACCACAGAGAAAGGAAACGTGGTTCTTAGCCCAGCACAGTGGCAAAATACATGCAGGACTGCAGGTTCCAAACCAGCCTGGGCTACATGACCAAGTTCAAGGCTAGTCTGGACACCTTTGCATCTGTTTCGAACAAAAACGGCCGGTGGTAGGTATTTTGCTTAGCATATGCAAGATCCCGTGTTCCGTCTTCAGTATGAGAGAAGGGGAGAGACAGCGAGTGAGAGAAATTGTTTCTTACTTATAAGTGTGTATCCCACATCACTGTAAAGCCATCAGGTCATCGGGGACTGACTGGACTCCACCCCAGTGCCACCAAACATCAAGTAAATGAGCTCCCTTGCGTGGCTGGGTATGGTGGTGTCTGCCAACAATACCAGTGGTCACTGCCAAGGCCAATGTGGGCTCAATACTAACACTGTCTCAAAAAAGAGAGAGAAAAGATAAAGAAAGAAGGGATAAAAGGAAAAAATGGAGGTCTAGAGGTCTTCTATGAAACCAAATACAAGCTCCTCATAGTTTCATTTATGTTTTCAGCCTTTGTCTTCTCACTAGGTGGAGTTCTGTGAGAAAAGAAACTCTGTGTTATTCGCCGGTTTCTAGGGCCTTGTGCCCTCCATACCGCACGAACTGATGCTCAGTAAGCATTTGTTGAATGAGTAGAACCTGAAAGAAACAGAGAGCACAGCATACAAACTAGTAGAGTTGAGCTGTTGAACGCGGCAGCAGCTAGCCATGGGCAGGAGCTGAGGCGTGTGAAACTGTGGCTAACTGAGACCAGCAGTAAACACCTCAGATTCAGGAGACTGAGTACTCAAAATGGAGGTGAGATCTCACATACACGCTCCTCTAGGCACATGTCACTAGCCAGAAGCCAGTGGGGGCCACTCAGGATCCACGTGGACTGCAAAGTCCAAACAGACCTTTATCAAATGAGTTGCTAACTCTCAAGAGTCACATTCCCAAATATTTTTATTTTAGGTTTCTCTAATAATAATGGAAGGCATAACATTCTTTTCTTTGTTGTATTTATGCAACTATCTTGCCCTTTTATTCTATTTGTTTTTATACACAACTTTGTGTTCTGGATGGCAGAGAATGTAGGAATAGAACCCACAGGTATGTGTTCTGTCCTGGCAACTGTGGTGAAAAGGAGGTTAGTGGGGGAACCCAGACACATTTTACTGTACAGCCTCAAACATACATAAAATGATCACCTATCACTTATACACAAACTGTGTATTTCCTCCTTAACAGGCAGCAACTTGCTGGAGGCAGCCTATGTTCAAATCTCAACAGATCTTGTAATTTTTAGTCAGTTCCACAACCTCCTGTAATTCAGCTCTTTTAAGCACAAAATGAGGATAAAAGGCAATCAAGTACCCCATGGCTCCTGTACAGGTAAACATGCATAACAATAGAACTTAGCTGGACACAGAGGCAAACCACCTCTGCTCCCCCTATTGCCATCATTACCCACCGCCTGGCCTGGCAAGGACAATCCTGAGCTCATTCAGAAAAGAAACCAGTTCTACTTGAACCCCGAGGCTGCTTGCACACGGAAGCAGAGGCAGTGAGTACGGCTAAGGTACACAGCTTCACTGCTGGAACTCTGGAGAGGGTGCAGTGGGAACCCTAAGAGAGTGTTGGGGTTTAACTCTAGAAAATCAACAGTTAGAGATAATTTCTGCCGAGGTTGTTTTCTGGAGATTAAAACCAACATACATACATACATATGTATGTATAATATATGTTGTCAATTACATATGTATGTATATGTATATATGTATTATACATATATATAGTTAAGGATTCGGGAGCCATTGACTTTGGATTTTAGGAGAATGAAACAAAGCATTAAAGTATCTCTCTCAGACCTCCTTTTAAAAACCAAGTTTCTTGGGACAAAAACAAACAGCTTCCACAAGTCACCTAGCTTCCGGTGTCGCTGGGCTACGTTTCATTTAAAAACTATTGGGGTGTGGCGCAGGGTAGTTCAAGGAGTCAGAAGTCACAATCTTAATTTTTGGACATTCCGGATTGTGTTTAGTGAAAATCCTTCCGGGCGATCCAGGGGAGCCAAAGCTCATATCGCTATGGCCAAACAGGCTAGAGGCAGAGTGCAAGCCACGGTGTGCTCATCCCTAGTAACCATTACGTTGTTTGCAAATATAAGTAAAAGAACCGCGGGCAACCGGGTGGACTGGGGGAGCCCTGGAATGGAACGCGACTGGGATGTTCGGTTTCATTTTGGCGGCAGGGGGAGATACGCACACGCACGCAGACCTCCCCTCCTCTCAGAAGCGCATCCTACCTTTTCGAGCAGTGCCTCGGCAGCCGTGGGACTCCACAGCCCCAACCTGGAGTAGTAGAGAAGTTTTCAGAGTTAGGCGCCGTCCGAGGTGACGACCGGGTCCCTCGTGGGAGCGCGGGGAAGTCACTCGCAGTCACCGCGGCGCTGCTTACCCGCTGGCGGCCCTGCCAAGGAGATCCCGCGAAGGGAAGACCAGGGGAGCCAGGCCCGCTCGCCACCTGCGTTGGGTTCCGAGCCGCGAGCCTGGGACGCGGCGTCGCCATGGTGACAGGAGGGGCTGCTGCCGGAGCCCCGGGAGCCGCCGGAGCCACCTAGCAACGGGGACGCCACCCGCACCGACGAGGACGCCGCGCGCAGCGACGAGGAGGCCGCGCGCAGCGGCGGGGCGAGCGGGGCGGAGCGCGGCGGGCCCCGGGCCGGACGCAGGGCGCGCGGCGGGCCCGGGGCGTGGACTGGGGTGGCTGCTGGAACCACGCGGAGGGCAGGGCTGGCGGTGCGGGTGGCCCAGCGCCCCGAGGGTCTGGGGCGACCGTGCCCCACCGTCACGCTGTGGGGCAAGTTGGGGGCGCTCACCCTAGGGCACACTTGAGCATGTACCCTAGTTACTTTGAGAAAGGCCCGAGACAGGGGGGCTGGAAGGTCGGTGTCCATACCCGATCCTTACTCTATGTGGCGGAAGGAAAGGGGCGAGATGGCCTCATTGGGGGTTACAACTTGTGGACGCCTTGAGTTGGGAGGGATGGTTGCCTCTGGATATAGATGAACAAAAATCCCCTGCACCTGAGAGCGCCCCGAGAAGATTATGGGTTTCCTGGGGGTCTCGACATCAGTTCTTCTAGAGATCCGGTTCAGGTGTTTAGAACCGCCTTTCCTACCCAGCCCGGGCCAAGTCTGGGCTCCCGTTTGCGCCCGGGCTGCTACTGAAGCACCCCAGCCAGGCTTATGCTTCACTGCTTTGGTCACAATAGAAGGTGGGAGGACTCTGTTAGAAAATTTCAACTGTCTCTAGGGGCTTATCTTCTAGGGGCCGGGGGCGGGGGAATCTCTCTCCGTGGGCACGCAGAACTTGTTGCTGGGCAACGAGCTTTGAAGGGAGACTGTTGGAATCAAATCTGGATTCGAATTTCCAGATATAAGATGGATATATGATCCATCTTATAGTGGCAGGATATAAGAAATATATTCACTACCTTAAGCGCCCTCTGGGGACATGCACTTTACCTCATGTTGAAAATATGTAAGTTTTAATGTATAGAAAATGCTTTAATTATGGCATTAATTAAAAAAAAAATAGAACCAGGCGAAGTCTATTTTCAGAGTATTACAGCGTTTCAGTTATTCTTAAATTCTCTGATCCATCCGTCCAGGTACTACTCTCTAGATGTCACTGAGTCATGGATGGTAGAAAAGCATCAAGGGAAAAAAGCTAGAATTGAGGTTTAAGGAATTCAACGAAATCATTGACAAATAGATGCCTTGTTTGATGAGACCTAGCAAGCCACCGACTTCCGTCATTGCAAGGCTTGAAACAGGTGTCGTGAGGTTTACCCAAGAGCTTTCTCAGTAAAGGCAAAAATAAAGTGTATTTTTTTCTTTCTTTCTTAAGATTTATTTATTTATTTATTTATTTAATGGATAGGAGTTGCTCTATCTGCATGTACACCTGTAAGCCAGAAGAGGGCATCAGATCTCATTACAGATGGTTGTGAGCCACAGTGTGGTTGCCGGGAATTGAACTCAGGACCTCTGGAAGAGCAGACAGCGTTCTTAACTACTGACCCATCTCTCTAGCCACCAAAAGTGTATTTCTTAATCACATTTTAAAACATTAGTTTTGTTACATTTGCTCGGTTGGTATTTATAGTCAGTGGTGGCTTTGCTGCTTATCCTACGTTGTATGGAAGTGTACGACAGTATCAAGCTGAGTGGATTAAGCTGTCTCTTTCTACTCCCTACACCCCAGGTTTATACAGTGCAAGGTTTTCAAGGTGGGTCAATTGTTCCTGCATCTCAGAACAGGGAGAGAGAAACTACTTCCAGACTAACTGGCACCTGACCAGTAACTCCTAGGTAATAGAATCCATTCTGCTGTATTATGCACCCAAATGAAACAGCCGACTTTCAGGGTAACGGTAAGGCTAACCTTCATTCCAGCGGAGTGCCTGGCCAATGCCTGTTCACCCCCACAATGGGTGTCTTACTTCACTTTGGTAAAGAAGCGTTGCATTTCGTCTTCACTTTCATAACGTGAGAAATATTTTACCCACCTCTAGAACCTTTATGTAGAACTTGCTATTGATATAATGCTCAAGTATAACGCAAAGTTTAGCTCTGGCTTGTGCATGTGGACGCTGAAAATGTTTAAAGTATCTGCCTGGAGAGCGGTTGTTTTGGCTTATTTGGTTTTTGTTTTTATTTTTCGGGACAGGGTTTCTCTGCATAGCCTTGGCTGTCTTGGACTTGCTTTGTAGACCAGGATGGCCTCGAACTCACAGTGATCTGGCTGCCTATGCCTCCCTGAGTGCTGAAATGACAGGCGTGTGCCACCACGCTCGGACATCTCCATGATTTCATGGATCATTCTTTTATTATTATTACAGATCTGAATGTTAGCAGAGCAGGTAGGAAAAAAATGTTTCAGTAACATTTAGTGTTTTCTGAGTATAAAACTAATATAAGGATTGAGATGTAGATTAGGACTTGCCTAGCACATTGCAGCCCTGGGCTTAAAGCCGAGCATTGAAAACAGAACAAACAAGATCCTTCCCAAACAGAAAACCTGGGTACCAATACACTCTCATGATGGACAATTTATAATATGCCAAAAACCACAACTATAAAAATTTAAACTACCAGCCGGTGTGCTGGTGCCTGCCTGTCATCCCAGCATTCGGGAAAGCAGAGGCAGGTGTATCTCTGTGAGTTCCAGGCCAGCCTGGTCTACAAAGTAAGTCAGTGACAGCCAAGGCTACACAGAGAAACCCTGTCTTGAAAAGCCATAACAGATAGATAGATAGATAGATAGATAGGCAGATAGATATTAAATAAAATAAATTTTAAACTACCCAAAAGTTTACTTCACAGTAGTAACCCCTGTCATTAATGCTAATTTTTACTTCCAGCCCTCTTTTGTGACATATAGTTACGAGTACTTGAATTTGATGGTCTATGTTGTTATCCTTTTTTGTTTAACATTTTCTCTGGAATGTTTTCCCAATGTCCTTAGTCTACAAAATATTTTAATGACACATATATGATCTATGCTATAACTTATTTATAATTTGTTCAGCAAGTCCCTGATTTGGAAATTTATAACCTTTCTCCTGCTAATTCATTGTTTTTGAAAATCTTTGTTGGCAGCTGTCTGTGAATGAGGCTGTATGCTGGGCATGGGAGTGCTAAAGAGTGACGGTAAAAAATAAGGTTTTCAGGAGTAGGAGGTAGGCAGATCTCTGTGAGTTCGAGGACAGGCAAAGCTACACAGAAAAACCCCGTCTCAAGAAAAAGTGGGGGGGAGACAACAAAGAAATAAGGTTTTGATGACCATCTTTGTAAATAAATCTTTGATGACATCTTTCATTCAGAGACCAAATTCCTAGGTTTATAAAAACATAACTTCAAAAGGCATTCTTTGAGCTTCAAAGGCAGACTTAAACTAGAATTCTGAACTGTAAAATATTAACGTTTTGGAAAAGTACCAACAACAGGCTTAATATTTATTTTGTGCAAAGTGTGAACTAGCAAAAGATGCTTTCTTGCTAGTTGCTGGGAAACACCGAGGGTGTTTGAAGTGTATTGACTTTGGCTTCTAGCTCTAATTCTTTCCAGGATTTGCTGGTTTGCTCAATAGTTGTGAGATTGTTTGAAGTCTATGCAAATTACCCCACTTCCTCTTCTCACAGTTAAAATGCTAAGGATGGTGTTTAATTTCCAGCTTCCTCCTTGTAAACACAGGGCTGTTGTGCGTTTCTTTCATTTATCTTCTCATGTAAAACACTTTGTATCTCTACCCTAACCTTGAGGCATATCTCTTCTAAACAAAATCATCACAGACACACTCCTGTATGGCACTAGACTTAACACATCCCGTGGCTAGTTTCAGGTAATGCAAATTGATTTAGAGAGTTTCATCACACAGAGTTTTCACTGAAGACCGTAACCACCACTGACAACACGCTTGCCTGTACCTGTGCATTCAGGTGGCATCTTGTTCTCTCGGGCAACTAAAAGTTAACATATTGGGTCAAACCTCATGCAGTTGTCATTTGCAGATAAGAACCGGTTAAACCGTGTCAACTTCATGTGGTTGTATATACTTGTACTTTGCAAATTATTTTGTATTTTTCACCTTTCCTCGGATGCTGAACTTCCTGCTTCTCCTGCTAAGGATAGCCTTTGTTACTGCATGAGACTGTTTGCCTTGGCTTTCACATGGGGTTGAATCTAGTCAGGAGGGTGCCCATGAAATGTTTATTTATTATTTTGGAGTCAGTAGAGGGAGCCTGGAGCCAAAAGATTATTATTGCAGACATACAATCGTGACTATCCTCCAGTTTCTGTTGTGTGGATGAATTCAGACACTGGTGCGTGAGTAAAACAGCAATGATTTTAAAGTCGATTAGCTTAAGTAATCTCTTCTTAAGAGACCAGAAAGAGACTGGCTACCTCTACAGCGTTAGCAGTGAGACCATGCTGAATCCCTTTGTTTTGTTTCTGACTCTCCTCAGTAATTCCAGCGCTAACACACTGCTGAGGTCTGTTGTGCTCACACTTTCTCCTTTTTCAGAGCCCAATGTAGGGTACCGTTCCGTTTCTGTGGACATACTGTCACTCGGTCAGAGCGTTAAAACCTGCCACCACTTCCAACTCTGTGTCTGGATGCGGTGTAGTCAGTTGTCCCCCGACCCCCTGACACACAGGGGAGCTCGGTCAGCCCACAGAAAGCTCACAGCCCCTGGAACACAGGTCAGTAGCACACCTAGGGATTGTCTTTAATGTTAAAGATGCCTCCTGGCCACACCGCACTTGTGTATATCTTTTCCTTGCTGGAGACTTTCCTCAGCCGAGGCAGTGGCTGCTCCTCACGCGTGACCTGGCTTCGTCCTTTACCCTTCTAGGAAGACAGTCCTCCTGTGCTACTTGATAGTTCTGTTTTTAAAAATCACGTTTCTCTATTTACTATGTGCCTACACGCCTACACTCGTGGGAGCGAGTGTGCTACGGTGCACGTGTGGGGGTTGTGTCGTAATCGATTATTTGCTTCCGTGCAGTTTCCAGGGATTGAGCTCAGGCCGTTAAGCTTGGCCAAGCTTTACCCACTGAGTTGTGTCTCTGAACATTTAGTTTGTATTTCTGTTTAATAGTGCCCTAGGCTGGGCGGCGGCCCACAGCTTTTAATCCCAGCACTCAGGAGGCAAAGGCATTGGGATCCCTGAGTTTGAAGCTAGCCTGGTCTATAGAGTGAGTTCCAGGACAGCCAGGGCTACACAGAGAAACCCTGTCTTGGGTGGGGGGGATAGTTCTCTAGAGCATATTACAAACAGCAACTTTCCTGCAGTTGCCTTTTAAGCCATCCTGTCTGAACAGCATTTTCCCAGCTCATTCCCTGAGGAGATTCCGGTCTCTCACATTTTCAGCCCTCTAATCCGTCAGTGTGGTCACCTTTCCTCTGAGGATTCCTCACCCCACCCCAGGACTCCATAGTTCACCCCATTACATGTCACCTATCATCACCACCACTCCCTGCCATTTCTCTTCATCTCCCTTACCTTTCTGCACAGGTAAGGAACTCACCGGGAGTTAGGATGACCCTTCCTCAAGAGTGTGTCAGGAGCTAGCGTCTGTGTGAGAGTGGCTCTATTTTCCTTCTTGTTCAGCCCCTCCCCGTGGTACTCCCCTGCTCCACACTGCTCCTGTTCAGCTGCTCAGCTGCACTCCCTCCCTCACATGCCAGTGTTTCTCTCAAAGGATACACCTTTCAAGAAGAAAACAGATTCATGTAGGAGGGCTATCAAGCCTCCACATCTGTATGGATTCTCCCCCCCCCCCCTCACCTGACAGTGATGCTCACAGTGCAAATGTCCTTTTCTCACTATCCAGAGAGGTGACCATCTCCACAGAAGTGGCTCTAGGGTTAAACCCCTCCTGGGAGGGCAGAAACACGCTTCCTTTTCAGGATTCATCAAGACAGTATGAACAGTCACACTTCTTGTCCCTTTCTCTGCTGGTACACTTCCCTTAAAGTGACACCACATCACAGTGAGGTGTTCAGTCCTCATACATGGGAGAATGGGAAGACAGGAGAGATGCCAATTTTTGTTGAAAGATCTGGTTTCCTCTATATCCATTTATTTATTTATTTATTTTCCTAAGAACTCAACATTCTTCTTGGAGAGTCCAGGAGAACAAATAGGAGATTAATGAGGACATATGGATGAGAGCACTGATGGGCATGATAGTGAATATTGGTGACAAAAATGGCTTTTTGGATGTTCTTAGACAGCAGGTGTTTCTAGCTGTTCTCAGGACTCTTCCTTAAAGCTATGTCCATGTCTAGAAAGAAACAAACACTGGGCAGCAAGTCAGTATAAATTAATAGCACTGATAAAAAATTGTTTATATCTATTGTATTTAATGTTTTGCCTTTGTGTGTATCTGTGTGTGCACTGTGTGTGTGCCTGGAGCCCACAGAGGCCAGAAGAGGCCAGATGCTCTAGGGCTGGAGTTATGAGTGGTCGCATCACATGGGTACTGGGAATCAAACCTAGGTCCTCTAGAAGAACAGCCAGTGCTCTTAACTACTGACCCATCTCTCTAGCCCATGACACTGATTTGCTAAGGTACTTGGAATTTCCAGGATTGCTTGTTTTTATAAGTTATTGCAAAAATGTGTGATCTCTTTCAGGCTAGACATATGTTATTAGCTAATGTAATCAGTACCTGTCTTATTAATACGATGATTTGTGTATTTCAGCAAGTCAACCCTGGTTTTAGAAAATGTGAATATTGTCTATTTCCTATTAAGAAGTGGCTTCTAGCTTCAAAGTAATGTTTTCAATGGGCTATAAACTATTCTCTGCGACTTCTCCCTTTCTACACTCTACTTTCTATACTCCTTTTCTCAATGTTACACATCAAAATATTGTGTGTCAACCAGTAGTTGACAGTGAAAAGGTAGTATAGCCTTCCCCATGCTAGAATGTTCAGACTTCAGTGAGCCTTCTTTAGGACCCAGCTGTATATATAACAGAAGTTATGCATGTCACTTTTTCAATTTTTGATGTTTTGAGAGGTTGTCTCTCCTAGAACTTGCTATGTAGACCAGGCTCTTTGCAAACTCACAGAGATCAACCTGTCTCTGCCTCCTGAGTGCCACCACAACCAGGTTCGTGAGACATTGGGAACAGGGTCCTAGCAGGGATGAAAGGCATCCTCCAGTGAGCTTCTCAAGGAATTCAGGATATGAACAGACAGAAGCAGTCCACAACGAGGCTCCAGAGGGGTCAATTACCAAGATTTCCAAGGAATTGCATCCAGAAACTCAGGGAATGCACCCCAGTTAGAGATGAGTAACTGATCTCAGAAAATGTTGTCATTTTCCTACATGGTCTTTTTGCCTCAATTGAGCTCAGAAACAAAACCTCCAAGAATCAAAATGAGCACAATTCTCTCTGTCTATGGTAGCTGAATATAAGCTCATTGCTGTTCACAGTTCATCTTCCCATCACAAAGTTAGACTTTGCAGAGAACAACAGTAAAGTGGAGCAGCGAGATCACATTTAAAGGAAGTTCAATGTGAGGCACACGAGGCTTCCAGGAGTGCTGATTTAAATGGGGAGGAATCTACTCGATGCTGTACTCTGCAGAGAAAAAGAAAACAATGCTATGAAGGAAAAGCACAGGAGCTGAGCTTTTAAAGCCAGGTGAGATTGTTTACCCGAGCATAAAGAAGTTGACAAGTATCATGCTCAGCTGGGGATCTCAAACTATGAATAACCTGATGAGACTCTGTCCTAGGGTCTGATAGTAGGGGAGAACAACCTTCCCTATCAATGGACTAAGGGAGGGGCATAGAGGGAGAAGAAGGACAAAGGGTGGGACTGGGAGGAGACAAGGGAGGGGGCTACAGCCAGGATATAAACAGAATAAATTGTAATAAATAAAAATTTAAAAAAAAATACAAATGAACCATTCATTCTAAAGCTAGGACTATAGTTTGGGCTTTGTTTCTGTTTTTTTGACTGTTCTTTTTAATTTTTCATATTTAAGGCAGAGAAATGATTTAACTAAACACACAGATGGAAAACACAATTGCAAAGTTACCTAAGGTCAAGGGCTGGTTTGTCTGAACTATAAGTTTTAGCCACTTAAAGAGAAAGAAAGGTTGTTAGGGACTGTTGATTCTTTCAGAACTCAATTATTGGCTTACTCTTTTTTAAAAAAAAACTTTGACGTTAAAAATTTTGCATCTGTCCTAATCATTCTGAACTGCTACAGACAGAAACTTCCCCAGAGTTCTGAAGGGTGAGTGGGGGCGCCTTTTCAGGTAGCAGTCCGGATGAAGGAGGTCCAAGCAAAAGGTTTCTTTCGCCTCACTGCTCCCATGTCTTGCTGAGGAGCGCATTTACCCTGCTGCTACTGTGGTCCCTGCCCACTACATTACGTCACGGATATCAGAACTCAGCTGCTTCTGCATTCAGCCTCCTGCACTGAAGAGCTACCAGGCTCTCTGCCAATCCATGTGCAAACAGGTGCTGGCGCTGGCCAGCTCAGACGTGCAGCCAATCTAACATCCTGTTTGATGTGCACTCTTCCTATTGGGTCTGTGCCTCTGCAGGGCCCTGACTGCAGGCTCTCATCTGAGGAGACTAAGCTCACTCGTGAAGGCTCCGTGCTCACAATCTGATCCTGTGCCCAAATGCCCCGCTTGCTACTTCCATAGTGGGCATCACAATTGCAGCTTGTGACATAAACATTTTGTCCATAAAAACATACATGGCCCAAGTGTTTGTGAATCTCTGGGTTAAACATGACAAATTCCAACAGTGGACATAGCAGTTAAAAATTATGTAAACTTTGTTTTAAAATGGAAATCAGAGCACTATTGTTGAAAGGCTCCAAAAATTATACCATGAAACAGTACTGTATCAATAGTGTAGTATTTCTAAAAGGAAACAATTATTTTATAAATTCTTATGGAGTACTTGCTATATGTCACCTTTTAAGTTTGATTTAATTTATAGTATCTAATTCACACAACAACCCTCCCTAAAGGTTGGGTACTACCATTATACTATTTTGAAAATAAAGAAACTGAATCTCTAGTGCCTGGTTACATAATACATAGTGAAGTATAGTAGAGGCAGAATGCAAAATGAGGACTACACACACTCCTCTAACTGGAGTGAGATCTTTGTTTTGTGGTCCCATATCAGAAGACCACAGCCTGGCAGCCTGGGCAATTTATAAAGAACATATATATATATATATATATATATATATATATATATATATATATA
>NW_026585895.1:13886114-13975465 GCF_907164565.1 Psammomys obesus
GTGTATATATATATATATATATATATATATATATATATATACACACACACACACACACACACACACACACACACCATTCTGGTGGTTGGGATGTCCAAGCAGGGATGTTGTTGTTATTTAATATTTACTACTGATATATCTTTTAGTTAAAACAGTGGTTATTCCTAAACATCTGCATAACCAAATCACCACACAGAGACTAGGATTTATTTAATTAACCTAGAGTACAATGCTGGGCAATAGTTACTCCATCTTAAACCTCCAAGCCCTCATAGTTTCCTACCATTCAAACTCACCTATTATACTTGCTTTTAGTGATATCTTAGGTCTGGTTCATTTCTCCACGTGGTTCCAAGACCTCCCTTCTAGATTCTCCTCCCTTCCCTCCTGCTTCCTTCCTCTTTCTCCCACTCTGCACCAGGATGTCCTACCCTGTCCTCTCCATTGCTCAGCAATGTGGCTGGTTGTTTTAATAGACAATTTAGAGAACAAATGGTGGCATGTTTACACAAACTTGAGACAGGTGATTCTTAGAATAAGCATCACAGTGCAATGTCCGGATTGAAAACAGATAGTGGCGGAGAGAAATCAGCATTTTGAATAAACAAGGGTAAATTGGATATATTCCAAAAGAACATTATACCAACACAGGGAGTTGGCATCTATCAAGGAAAATTCTTGCTGAAGGGCAAGAACACAAGAGAAGGACAAGGCAAGGGCCAAACTCACTTTCGTAACAAACCTTCTTTGACAAGAACAAGCTTGCCTCTGTTATGACATTAATTTTTGTTAAACCAGATCTTTCATTTCCTAATAGCCTCCCTTTCTAAGTCAGCCAGGCTAGCTTCAAACTCACTAGGTAGCTCTGGTTAGCTTCAAACTCCCAGTTCTCTTGTCTTGACTTCAGAAGTGCTGGGATTAAAGCGTACAACACCAGATCCTGCGTGCCTCCTCAAGTCTAAGTTACCTGGTGACTTTCTGGGAGTCTTACCTCTTACTCGGTGGCTTTGTGGATTAAGTTTTTTATCTTGAAGTTTGGGGGACACATTGAAACCAAACTGTAGTAAAACCCTGTTTAGCATTGTCTAGTTTCTAGGACAGATCTATGGGGAGTGAAGAAACAAAATGCTTTTTTGCATGAATGTGCTAAATGTTGAGAGGGATTCTTTATGAGGGGTGAGGATAAAGTAGCTTTTTTTTATGGCTCCAGTGTTTATTTGAATTTTATGATAATCATTCTGGTGGATCACTGTTAGTGTTTACAGCATTTTTTTCCTGTGCTTTCAGAAATATCCATGGGGCTAGAGAGATAGCTCAGTGGTGAAGAGCACTTGGCTTCTCTTTCAGAGGACCTGAGTTCAATTCCCAGCAACCACATGGTGTCTCACAACCATCTGTAATGCCCTCTTCTGGAGTGCAGGTTTACATTCAGGCAGAGCAATGTATATGTAAAAATAAATAAATCTTTAAAACAAAAAAGAAGAAGGACAAGGACAGTTAAAAAGAAAAAGTATCCATGGGATGGAGTTTCATCAAAAGTTTGTGGGTGGAAATGACATATCTCTATTTAGAGACAGTTGTGTATGAGACAAGGTGGTTGGAAGCCATTTTTTCCTTCCTTCCTTCCTTCCGTCTTTCTTTCTTTCTTTCTTTCTTTCTTTCTTTCTTTCTTTCTTTCCTTCTTTCTTTCTTTCTTTTTCTTTTTCTTTCTTTTTTTTTCTTTTTGAGTCTGACTACCAGCGAGATAAGATATTCAGGAATAGGAATGACACTCAGTTTGCCAGTGTGATCTTGCAGGACACAAACGGATGAATTCCAAGTTGTCCTTTTGTATTTTCAGTTCCAAGATAATTTTCAGTAATTATCTTGTTTCTTTGTGTATTCTTTCCTGCCTTTCCGTTTTGTGCAATGGTTAAGCTTTTGTCTATCTCTCCTCCACTGCTGATTTCCTAGCGCCTAACTTAATGGCTGACTCAGGAGAAGAGCCCTAATGTGTGGTCTGAATGAAGAACTGAATGAAATCTCCCGGGCATCTAAGCATGAGCAAAGCTTGCAGCAATGCTGAGTTTTGCACAGCCTTGTCCTAAGAGGAAGTGCCTTGGAGAAGGGAGCTGAGAACCCAATTTAGGGACACAGCCAGCCTAGGAGTTAAGAGGAGGTAACATGGCTGTCAAACCAGCCTGCCTGAAGGGTATAATTTACAGCTGCCCCAGGAGACTCAACAGGGGCCCTGCTAACAGCTGCCCTAGAAACGCCATGGGATCCACCAGTTAAGGTGTTTAGTTACTCTAAAGGACACCACATAACAGTGGCTTAACAGGATGGTTTAACTCTCATTTTAAAAAGTCTAGCTGAGGCTGGGGATCTTGCAGAGCGCTTGCCTCCTGAGAACGAAACTTCCTGGAAACAAGTCTACAGCTGATGGGCTGATAAGAACTTCCATGACATGAACAGATCGAAATGCTGCAAGTCCAGGGTTAAAGTATCTTTGGGGATCGTTATTCCCCTTAAGAGGCATCTCTTGCCAGCCTCTGTAGGTGACCTGACATCTTTGGTGACCCTTACGTAAATCCTTGGGATGTATGAACAGACCCTCTACCCATCACAGATAAAATGCTGTCAGCATCTAAGCCCTGTATCAGAGTCCTTCCAACCTTGTTGCAGCTGCTCACCATCTGATGCACCCCAATGTATCTGAAAAGTGTATTATATAAGGACTTTTTTCTTTTCCTTTCTTTCTTTCCTTTCTTTCTTTTTTTTTTTTTTTTGTCTCTCTCTCTCTCTTTCTCTGACCTAGGCTATCCTAGAACTCACTCTGTAGACCAGGCTGGCCTTAAACTCAGAGATCCACTTACTTCTGCCTCCCAAGTGCTGGAATTAAAGGTGTGCACCACCAATGCCCAGCTTCTTTGTTCTGTTTCTATAAAATGTTCATGAAATTGCTACCTTATTGGAACACGTTGTTGGGGGAATCTGTACTCTTAGGCCATGATCACTCATTTGGCTCCAGAATAAACCATCTTGTTTGGTCTTTTGGGAGAGAACTTTTTCTCTCATCCACACTACCATGCATGAGGGCCTGGGTTTGATCCAGCATTGGAAAAAGAAATGTCTAGCCAACTGCAGCCTAGAAATGGTGGGTGCCTGTGCATCATATAATCGCTGTGAATCTTGCAGGGGAGGGGGTTGTTTTGTTGTTTTGTTTGTGTTTGTTTTTGTTTTTTTCTGTTTCATAGTTGTGCCAGCGTCTGGGATGTTATCCATGCTTGAGTTAGACATTCCAGTCTCAGAACAAAGAAGGGAAAGGCAAGCCACCATAGACTTTAGTTTCCTTCTTTTTCTGTGGTGCTAAGGATTAAATCCAGGGCCTTGTGAGTACTAGGCAAGTCCTCCAGCACTGGGCCATACTCAAACCCTGGGACAAATGACTTTAACATATCAAAGTAGACTGGGCTGTTGGGTTCTCCTGGCACCCCTGTTACCACCTGTTACAGCACTCCTGGCTGGCTTACCCACTCTGTCCCAAACTTCTCTAGCACAGGGTCTGTCCTTCTCTTAGCTGCCCTACCCTATATAATCCAGATGTTTTGGCTATGCCACTCTCTTGGCCTGGGCTGCCCCTTTTGGTCAGCGGCTTCTCTCCCTTTTCCCTTCCCCCATCTCCTCACATAGCTCAGGGTCATGTCCACTCTAGACTCGCCCCAGATGTTTCTGCTACTGGCTAGGCTCCCTTTCATCTACAATAACTTTCTCCTCCACTATAGCTAGAAGCAACCATGTCCTTTCCCTGTTGTGGATATAAACATGGTTCTGTTTTGGTCCTAGGTGTGGGATGTGGGCCAGTCCACAGCAGCAGACCAGTTGCTTCCTGGGGGCTCTAAGAGGGGACAGGGGCTCTTTGCCGGCTGCAGATAATTTAAATCTGAGGACTCTGGACAGAGAATAAAGGCCAGAGCCCAGAGAGTGTTGAGATCTGAGAAAGGACAATACTGTTTCTGCTTCCCCCTTGCTGCTCCTAGTTGATGTTGTGAAACAAGAGGTTGGAGATCTCCTGAAATGAAGATTGGGATGGCTCCAAGGAACCCGAAGACCCTAACTAGCAGGAAGCCACTAAGAAAAAACTATGCCTTCTCTCCCACTAACCCTTTCTGTCTCCTACCTTGTGCTGGGTGTTGGAAGGGATTGGAGTGGACTAGGAAGAAAAAGACAAAAGAAACATAAATAAAAGAGTTTTTAAAAACTAACATCAACATTTCCCTTTTTTTTGTTTTGTTTCATTCATCTAATACCAAAGCCCAGGTCCAGCCTGCTGGCCATTGTCAGTCAGTCTACTCTTTATCTCCTTGCTCGGGGCTCTTCTAGATGCCATTGGACGTTACCCTCCCTTGTATCTACAACAAAAGCCTTCTCTTCCACCATGTCACAGAACAGTCCTGCTGCTCCTCAGCTTAGGAGAGCCTCCTGAGCTGAGGCTACAACTGAGCAGTGCCTAGACTTCACTGCACCAAACTTGCCCACGGCTCATGTTGCAGGCCTGGAAAGCTCGCTTTCTTTTTCCATGGTTTCTGAGCGTTTTAACTTAGGTCCTCAGACTTGCACCAGTGCTCTTAACCACTGATCCACCTCCCCAGGCCACTCCACACATTTTTATTGAAGCAAGCAAATAACTTTCAAAAGGAGCTGAGGCTGCTAGAGACAATTGTAAATGTTTATGCTGCATATTCCTTCAAGACCCTGTACTGTTTGAAAACCCTAGGATCTGGGGGTTGGAGAGATGGCTCAGCAGTGAAGAACACTGACTGCTCTTCAAGAGGACCTGGGTTCAATTCCCAGCACCTACAAGGCAGCTCCCAACTGTCTGTCTGTAACTCCTGTTCCAGGGAATCCGATCCCCTCATATAGATATAGAGTAAGTCAGACACCAATGTACCTAAAATTCAAAAAGGAAGAAAACCATTGGAAACATTTGATTCCATATTTAATCTCCTAAATAAGTTATAGTAGAAAACGGAAGGCAACCTGGTTGTAAAGCATCATGGGCCATATGACCAGTGGGAATGCAGAGGCAGAAGTACCTCCTGGAGCACGGGCTTGCAGACCTAAGGCTGATGGGTGCCTCTGCTTCCCTGATAAGTACTGGGTGCTTCATATCTACAATCAAGGGTTTCAGTGTGGTGAACTGTGACATCACTTCACTCATAAATCCTGATAACATCTTGATTTGACTAGTCAGAAAGATTTATTTGTAAAACACCTGTATTTAATCAACTTTTCTGACTCCTGTTGAGGATTTATTGGATTCGGGTTGAGCACTCAGCCACAGAAGTGGCCATTTGCTGTCTTTATTCTTACATTTATGACACAGAAAGGCTCATGACAGCATTTGACAATGGTATGCTGGTGGGAGAAACTTCTGGCCTTTTCTTCTTCAGCAGCCTGGAATGTTTTCTCTTGGCTCTCAGTTCATCAGTGTGGGCTTTTATTTTTTGTGCTTTTACATGTATGAGTATTTGCCTCATGCATGTTTGTGTGCACCGCGTGCATGCCTGGTGTCCTCAGAGGCCGAGAGAGGGTGTCAAAGTCCTTGGAACTGGAGTCACAGGCAGTTGTGAGCCACTGTCTCGGTGGCCGGGATGGGATCCAGGTCCTCTATTAACACTATGAACTGATGAACCATCTCTCCAGGCACCAGTTGTGGACTTTAAGAAGAACAAGATTCCATAATAGATGATTCACCCACTGAGTAACTGCCTTTCTGAGCACAGGCTCAGGAACTCCCTCCCCGAGAACACTGCCCCTCCTTAAGTGTTAAAGTGTCTCTTCCCAGCTGCCCATGTTTGAGTCACTGGGGAGATGGTTATAATGAAGCTAGCTCTGGCCTCACCCCTGAACTTAATGAGTAGCTGTAGGGATATAACTAAAGATTCTGCACTTAAATTAAGTCTGGCTGACAATTTTCCTTCACATAAAAAGTCAAAGTCGCTGTTTCCAGCCCCTTGGCAGCGACAGGTCAAACTTCTGATGAGATTTCTCCTGGTCTCTATCTCCTTTGACCCTGGCTCGTTTTCTAACCCCCTCCACCCGACTGCTAAGTTTCTATTAGGATGCTTGCTCTCAGGGAGCTGCAGATTGTGTGGCTGGTCTAGCATGCTGTTTTCTGCTCTGTTTAATGGTTCTCAAGATCTCCAATGCCACATGTTAGAGTTTATATAGTCATATAGACTGTTCTCTTGCTCTCTCAGGATTCTGGGGACTGTGTGTGTGTGAAAGAGAGAGAAAGACAGCGAGAGACAGAGACAGAAAGCACCCTTCTGTCATTTACTGAGGAACCTCTAGTCAGCTGGGCACAGTGGCACACACATGTAATCCCACTTGGGGAGACAGAGGCAGGTGGATCTCTGAATTCAAGTTCATCCTGGTCTACAGAGTAAGTCCAGGACAGCCAAGGCTACACAGAGAAATTGGGAGGGGGTGGGGGGGGGAGAAGAGCCTCTAGTCAATGGTGATTGAGTAATTTAGCCTAAGGGCAGAAACCTGACCCTGGTAATCCCCTGAGGCTTTCTGTTATTGATTCTGTTAAGATGAGAAATAAACTCTTCCTCAAAGAAGTTTTTACTTAACTGTTCATTGATCTAGAAAACAGGCAAAAAAATTTTTTTTATGGAAAAGAGGCTAATGACACCAGATGAAGGGAAGTATCTAGATTCTGTTGAGCAATCGAGAGACTCCGGGTGGAGCTGCTTTTTCATGCCAGCGTAGTTCCGCCGCAGCATGGGACATGCGTGTGAATTCCACTCCTCGTGGTGCAGCTAAGGCATGCCCCGTGATTCTTAGCTATTAATTGTCCAGTGACACTGAGTTAGATAAATTGGCTTCCTTTAAAGAAGGATTCCTTTAAAGAAAACAGATGCTGCCACAAAGCCATCATTCTGCTTTATGAAGAAAGTGCCACCAACATGTCAAATACTTTATATACTTAAAATGACTTTGTATACTTAAAAAGAAGGGAAAGAAGAAACAACACGAGCCACAGAATACGTGCTTTGTAACTCAAAAATATAATCTTGATTGGCATTAAAGAGTATAAAAGGAGTGTCTACGTAATGGCGTGTTGTGCTCAGAGGAATCATTTTTTTAATTAAGACTATTATTGCTGTCTTCTCGTTGGCAGCCAATCCCAATTGTTTTAGTTGAGGGGACATTTCAGCCAAGGGGATTCTCCATTTTCCATTCCCAAAGTAACTTGTGAGAAATGTGTTAGTCTGGCCTCTGGTTCCTTTTCAAGGACTTTCTAACACTGGTTGAAATAAGCAATTTCCAAAGCTTAAGTGAATTAGCATGCTTGGAAGATTTATTAAGACAGAGGCTGTCAGGTCCCTGGATTTCTGATAGAGGAAGTCTTGGGGATTGGACCTAAGGATTTGCCTTTCATCCTCTTTCTCGTCTTTGAGGAGAGATCTCATGTAGCCCAGGCTATCCTAAAAACTCACTAGATAGCAGAGGATGACTTTGGACTTCCGATTCTCTCACCTCTACCTGCCAACTGCTGAGATTACAGGCACGATCCAAGGTGCCTGGTGCTATGCGGGCCCAGGGAGGGAACAGAACCCACAGCCCTGTGCTTGCTGGCCGTGCAACCCCAGTCCCTGGATTTGCATTTCTAACATGTGACTGCACTGATGCTCTTGCTGCTGGCTTGGGAGCCAGTCTGTCTTCAATGGTCATCTCTGGGTAGTAGTTGATTTCTTTTCTGAATCCTGAAGGTATAGCGATGCTTGTGGATTTTTCTTCCAGACAGAATACCCGCTTTTAGACCAAAACAGCTTATTATTCCTTGAGGCCATTTCCCTTCTTTTTTTTTTTTTTTTTTTTTTTTTTTTTGGTTGAGGAATTTTGTTTGTAGTTGGTGGCTTCATTTAGCAGGCCTTCGTCCTGTATTCTGTTCGTCTGGGCATGTGTTCTTCTCTCTTTTGGAGTTCTTAAGAGATTTCGTTCACCTTTGAGTCTTCCCGCACCTTCCACCCTCACTGCAGACACTACCTCATTGTTTGCTAAACTGAAGATGTTATGTCATTATTTGCTAAATTAAATTTAACTAGGTTTGTATGTTTTGAGTTTGCTTTAGGCTTGGTTTCCTAAATCTAAAAATTAAAGGCTACAAATACAGAATTAAATTAAGCATACAGCTCACATATTGTTAATTGAACATACCGGCTTGCCTGACTTTGAGGGTTTGGGAAAGGAGGGATTCCTTAACCAAGAGCCAGAGCTTTCAAATCTAATTATAGCCACTTATGTTTTATTGAGACATTTATTGAGATAGATTTCTGTATTTTTTATGGGCTACATTATGGTAATCTGATACATGATTACAGTGGGTAATAATCAAACCAGGGTGACGAACATTTCCTTAAACATTAATCATTTTATGTGCAGAAAATTTTGTCACTTTGTAATGTACCATAATTTTTTTAACCAATACTTATGCTACGTGCTATAAAAAAAAACCACAAACATAACAAAACAACAAAAATTAACTCTTCCTCCCTGTTTCAGCATTCCTTAAAGAATTTCTTCCTAACTCTTTACCCTTTTCATCCTAGGCTCTAGGGACTACCATTTCTTTTTTCTATGAGATTTCCTAGTTACTATGAATGGATGAGAGGGAGTGTTACTTGTCTGTGTCTGTCTTATTTCACTCAGCACAGTGACCTCCAATTCCATCTGTGTTGCTGCAAGTGACAGGATTTCATTCTCTTTATGGCTGACTAACCGTCCACTGTCTGTGCGCATCATGTTTTCTCTAACCCTTAGTTGACTGCTGGGCATCCAGGTTGATCTGTGTTTTAGCTTCTCTGAATGGTGCTGCTGTGAAGCAGGTTTCCAAGGTGTCTCCTTGGTGTAAGTTCACTTCCTTTGGATAGGTATTTATGATGGAATTGCTGGGTTGGGGGATGGTCCTCCCTCCCTCCTTCATGTCTCCCTCCCTCCTGCCATTCCTCCTTTTCTCCCTCCTTTTCTTCCTTCCTTCTTTTATTTTCATTTTAGAAATATCTATACTGTTTACACGGTCTCTATACTAACTCACATTCCTCCCAACAGTGAGTTTCCAGTTCTCCACATATTTGCCAGTACTTGTTGCCCTTTGTCTTTTTGATAATAGCCATTTTGACTAAGGAGAGGGTGTGGGTAGGGTGGGGGGGATGTGGTCAATATCCCATTGTGGTTTTGATTTATATTTCCTCACCAATTAGTGACATCAAGCTTTTATTCCTCAGTGTGCCTGTCAGCCCGTTGTGTCTTCTTGTGAGACGTGTCTACTTTAGTCCATTTTTAAAAATTTGTTTCTTGGGTGCTCAGCTTTTCGAGTTCCTTAATACAGTCTAGGCATTAATCTTCTGTCAAATGACAAGTTTGAAATTTTTTTTTCCCCTGAGACAGGGTTTCTCTGTGTGGCCTTGGCTGTCCTGGACTTTGTGGACCAGGCTGGCCTTGAACTCACAGAAATCTGCCTGCCTCTGCCTCCCTGATTATAGGCATGTGCCAGTGCACTGAATGAAAATATTTCTTCTCAAACTGTAGCTTGTCTCTTTTAAAAAATATATTTATTGACTTTACATGTATGCTTTGCTTGAATGTATGTCTGTGCACAAGTTGTGTACCTGGTAAGAGTACCTTCTAGGACTGGAACTGAAGATGTTTGTGAGCCACTGTGTGGTGTGTGTGCTAGGAACCAAACCAGGATCCTCTGGAAGAGACCATTGAGCTCTTAACCATCTCTCTGGCCCGCTGTAGCTTATCTCTTAATTCCATTATTTCCTTTGCTCTGTACAAGCTTCTTGGTTTGATATAATCCTATTTGTCTATTTTTCACTTTTGTAAAAAGTCTGTGCCTTTTGGGGTCCTGGTTTAAAAAAAAATATGTCATTGTCTGACACCAGTGCCTTGAAGCATGTTCCCCCATGTTTTCTGGTAGTGATTTCCTAGTTTAAAGCGTCATGTTTATTTTGAGCTGCCTTTGCGTGAGTGGAGAGAAAGAGGCACTGTCACTTTTCTGCACGTTTGGTTCAGTCTGCCAGATCTCTCGCCCTTGGATGCTTTAGCTCCAGGGATGTGTTTGGTGTGAGTGGTTCCTGTGTTGCAGGGCATGGATGGGATGGATTGTCCCCTGGCCATAGGAGGGAGAGTCTCACTGAGAGAAGGGTTGTGGTATAGGTCTCTACGGTGCTGGAGCTGAAAACCCGAGCATGAGACCTTCCTTTGGTTCCCCAGGGCAAGCTTATGGGATGCTGGCAGCTGCAATCTGAAGCCCGCGCATTGGGAAGGAGACTGTCCCTAATTCTGCCCTGTGAGTGCTGGAGGCGCTGGGGCTGGGCCTGCTGGCAGCTGCCCTCTTGCAGAGAGATGACATTAACAGGATCTTTTCCAGTTCCCAGGGCACTGCACGGGTAACGCCAGCACGTCGTGTCAGTAGCTTCGGTGTATGGGCTGAGAAGGAACCCTCCTTTCTTTGCTACCTGGGAAGTACAGATGGTGATACGATCTGCCAGGCACAGTCCCAGCTCCCAGCGGATGGGTTTGGTGGGGCCGTGATGTTGTGATGTACCCCGGAACCGTGTTGTGAGCGGGATGATACCTTCTCCAGTGTCTGTGACACAGGCAAGGGGAGGGTTTGGCTTGAAGCTGTGACTTTGAAGCAGACTTCCACCCACTGTTCTTTTCTGACAGGGTGAGGTCATCTATCTAGAAAGTCAGGCTTGAAGTTCTAATTTGCTCCACTCATTTCTTTGGGATGTAAAATTGCCTGGAGTGCTGGCTCAGCCGTTAAGAGCACATGCTACCTTTGTCAGGCTCCAAGTTCAGTTCCCAGCGCCTACTGGGGCACTCCAGCTGCCTGTAACTCTGGGGGATCCCACACCTCTGGCCTCCCAAGGCACTTGCTTGCACACACCTCCACAGAGATATAGACACACACACAGAATATAAAACTAAGGTAGAATCACGCTGGACTTGCAGACTGCTTCCTCGTTATGTGGTCTGGGGTGCTCGGCACTGTGCTTGGATTTAATGTAATTAAAAAAAAAATTTAGGGTCTGCTTGCCTTTTCCTAGTCTGTGTTGTGATAATGGTTAGACGCTAAAATATTTAGTGGCTGTAGCAACATTCCTATTGCTAGTGGCCACCCCACACCTGAGCCACCCCACACCTGAGCCACTCCTCACCTGCTCTGTCATACACCTGAGCTACCCACACCCCACACCTGAGCTACCTACACTCCCTGGATTTAGGGGTTTTTCCAAGTCATATGAAAGGGTTTACCTGTCCTGCTAACAACTCTTAGCAAAGGAATCACCTTAACAGCATATAACGGGCCTTAAGCATTTTCTTACCTACCTGTGACAGAGAACAACGTGGAGCAGTCGGTTCTTTCTTTCTAAGGTGTGGGTCCTCTCCGTCCGCATGAGGGTTCCCCCAGGCTTAGCAGAAAATGCCTTTTCCTGCTGACCCAGCATCAACAGGTCCTAAAAGACAAATGCTGTAACAGACAACTTAGGTGTGATCCAATTGGCTGAAATTAGAAACAGCTGTACACTGTTTTCTCTAAAACACACACACACACACATAAGCAAAGTCTCTATACAGAAAACAACAAAGATTTCATGAAATTTTAACCTGTTCCTAGGAAAGGTATGAAGAAGGTCCTGACTTAATGCTGTCAGTTAGGTTTGTGTTTTAAAATTTTTTTGTGTATAAGTGTCTTGTGTGCGCATGTGTCTGTGTGCTGTGTGCATGCCTGGTGCCCTTGGGAGACAGAAGGGGCCACTGGATCTCCTGGAACTGGATTTCCAGCTGGTTGTTAGCCACCATGTAGGTGCTGGAGAACAAACAAGGGTCTTCTGGAAGAGCCATCTCTCCCCTATGACTGTTATTTTAAAACACAGAGGCAGGAAGATTGCTGTGAGTTTGAGGCCAGCCTGGTCTACTAAGCAAGTCTAGGATAGACAAGGTTACACAGAGAAACACTGTCTCGAAAAAAAACCAAAAAACTGAAACCAAAACCAAAACAAACAAACAAAAACACTGTATGCAGTCAGGGTAACTAATTTCTTTCACCAGTGGCTAGGTTGAATTTTACCACAAGCTGTACGTCTCAGCCATCAGTTTTGCTTTGTTTCCAATCCATTTGCCAGCAAACCTATGGACACTTTGTGACAAAGCTAAACCCAGTCTGGATAGCAAGATGGCTCGGTGTCGACTGACAAGCACCCTGGGAACCACAGGGTGGAAGGAAAGGATGACTCCCATGGGCTGTTCTCTGTCCTCCTGTGAGGGCCGCGGCCATCTACTTCACCACCTACTTCTGCCATCTAACACGTTAATCAGTTTGAAGCTCAGTTAACAAGTAAGCCAGTTTTTACTATTGTTGGTAAAGATGGGTGGGATTTAGGGAATTTTGCTTCTTGGTTTGAAACTTATAAAAAGTTTCAAAGTTTCTCTCCGTCTCTGTCTTTTCTGTCTCTGTCTCTCTCTGTCCTCCCTTTCCCTTTCTCCACCCCTCCATCCTCCTCTTTTCATTTCTTCATTCTCTTTATTCTTCATCTCTTCATATCTCTCTTCAGCACTGGGTATTAGACTCAGGCCTTGTGCATACCAGACAGATGGTCTCCCACTGAGCCACATCTTGGTGTCTTCTTAAATATTCTTGTCAATTGTTAATTCACCTTCAGTTACTTTCCAGGAAAAATAAGAACAAGGTGGGTCACATTCCTGCAGTCACGTTTGCTGGAGGGTTTTAACCCTCACTTACTGCTCAAAGCCAAACAAAATGGGGTCCAATATGGAGTTAGCACAATGCCCCAAATGAAGAGGCCTGCAGGGCCACAGAGAACTTCAAGACCATGTATCCCAGGAAAACAGAATTGTCCTAGACTTTTTACTTGCCTCACAAGGGCAAGTCTGTGCTATAGAAAAGACAATTGCTTGCATGATATACCTCAACAATTATGCAGAATATATCTTTTAGTTTGTTTGTTTGATTTCAAGACAGGGTTTCTCTGTGTAGCCTTGGCTATCCTGGACTTACTTTGTAGACCAGGCTGACCTCAAACTCACAGTGATCTGCCTGCCTCTTCCTCCCTGAGTGCTGGAATTACAGGCACGCACCACCACATCCAGCTCATACTATATCTTTTAATCTTGGTTAGAAGTTGCCAAGATTTTTTAAAACTTATTTTATGTGTATGTGTGTTTTGCCTGTATGTATGTACTTGTACCACGTGAGAGCCTGGTGCCCATGGAGGTCAGGGGAAGGCTTTGGATCTGCTGGAACTGGAGTTTGAGGCAATTGTGAGATGCCATGTGAGTGCCAGGAATTGAACCCAGGTCGCCTGGAAAAGGAGGGCAGTACTGTCCACTGGGCAGTATCTCCAGCCCCTAGACACTGTTAAGATTTTTTTAAAACTTTGTATTGATTCTTTGTGAATTTCACATAATGCATCCCAATCCCACCCATCCCCTTATCCTCCATATCTGCCCTCCACCCTGGCAACCTCCTCTCCCGAAAGGAAAAAAAAAAAAAATCATCATCATCAACTCTCACAGTAGAAGCTGTGGTGTGTCACAGTGTATCACACAGTATGACCTTTTGCCCAAGCATCTTTACTTGCAAATGTTCATTGCAAATGACTCCTTGGTCTGGTTAGAGGCCTCTGGCTTCTGCTCCACTATCTATACTGGATGCTCTCCAGGACTCTCTCCAATATCCTCTGTGTCTTGGAGATGTGCAGTGTTGGTTCTGCAGGACCTTCGAGCACTCCTGCAGCTCACAGATAAGGTAGATATTGGGGTGGGCCAATTCAAAGCCCTGGATCTGGACCTGGGTGGTAGCTGAGTTGGTCAGCCTGCCAGCTCTCCTGCATTCATGACATTGGGGCTGGCTCTCCTGAGCCCATGTCATCATGGCCAGCTCTCCTGCCTGCCACAGGAGGCAATAGGGTGGGGTGCGGGGGTCTGTTCTGCACCCAGGCCAGCACATGGCCGATGAGGAGCAAGGCAAGCTCTCCTGATCTCATGACCAGCTCACCGGCAACCCTGGCCACCAGGGCCGTCTCTAATACGCTGCCAGGGCAAGGTGCAGCCCGGCTCTCCCTAATAATGCAGCCAGTGAGGGGCAGGGCCATCTCTGCACAGGCCTGGGACATCAACATAGCCCTGGACAACAGGCAGCTCAGACCAGAGATGTCTCCATGGCCTTTGGTGGTAACATGGACCCTGGACATTGACATTGAACTGCTGCAGGACCATAGACCCAGACAAGGTCCTTGGCTGCAGCACAGGCCTGGGCCTCACCTTGGCCTCAGGTGGTATGGCAGGCTACTCACAGCCGGCTGCTCCTCGCTGCCCTGGGTCTTTGGTTCCACCTCTTCATGGTGCACACACATTCTGCCTCTTTCTCTCCCATCTCTCTATCACTTCATCCACCCCAGTGTCACCTGGGCTTCTGGCCATCCTCTGCCTGGCCCACGCTGTAAGGCAGTGGGTTGGTGGGTCCTAGTTGTTAAGGTTTTAAAGTATGAAAAGTCAGCCACAGGCCTCTCCCCTGGCCCCTCAGACTGGCTCCTCTTCCCATTTTTAAGTATCTTCAGTTCCTGCCCACGTGCCATGCCTGCCTGCAGGCTGCTATGTTCTGTCATGATGATCACGGACTCTAATCCTCTGAAAATGTAAGACCCAAATAAAATCGTTCATCCATAAGTTGGCTTGGTCATAGTGTCTCTTCACAGCGAGAGAAAGTTACTGAGACAGATGCCGAAACTTTTCATTTCTCTCCTGTGAAGTTTCCCCTCCGCAGGCCTTGATGAGGTACAGCGGCTAGCTACAAGCACTACCATGTTTGGAAGTGCTGCTAAGTTCTGCCATCAGTTCTTCGAGGCTCATTGTTATTCTAAGGCATCTTTATCTCCTTTTGATGCTTTTAACTACGAAGACAACCCCCTTTTGTTGGTTTGTTTTTTTTAGTGAGACTTCTGAAAATCAGATGCCAGGGAGCCAGGGTCTACCACATTGCCCTGTTTATAGCTGTAAGATGCATCTGAGAATTTTCATTCACAGAGTTTAGTTTTGAAGCAGCCCAGCTTTGGGAGGAGCCAGATCATCAAGTGTGAAAGTTCTTAGTAAAGCCCTGCATCTGATTCACACTCACCTTTCAGCTGAAAAAAAAAAAAAAAAACTCAGAAATTTTGGGGTAAGGGAAAAGCTTTTCTCCCCAGGGTTTTCTGTCTGAAAAGGTTTTGATAGTTCACCCCAGCTCTCTGACCAAGGACCTTATTTAAGCCCCTTTATATATCTGCCTGTATAGTTCAGAGTTCTGTTGGGTTCTATATTATAGAGAGCCAAATCAAATAGTAGAATAGTGGATCTACTTTTAAGAGAGAGATACATTACAGAAAGATTTTTTTAGTTCTTTCTACCAACCCTCACCCCCAAGACAGGGTTTCTCTGTGTAGCCTTGTCTGTCCTGGACTCACTTTGTAGACCAGGCTGGCCTCCAACTCACAGAGATCCACCTGTCTCTGCCTCCCTGAGTGCTGGATTACAGGTGTGCGCCACCCACACCTGGCTTTTACACAAAAATTTTGCCAGAGATGGACTTGGATATATATTATCTTTTTGATTCCAATTGTCTGTTTCCTTTTCCCCACTTCTCCATCTGCCTCAGAGAGAGGCAAGGGGCCAAGGCAACCCCACAGGTTCTAGTTAAGGGCAGTCCAGGACATGCACAGGCTTGCTCTTGGTAAGTCTGAGCTGTGACGGAAGAGGTGCTCTATCCATGCGTCCCTCATAGTCACTCTGAACCTCGAGCCTGGACTCACACAGCTTGTTTCTGCAATGGCTTTCTTGTCAGCTGTATGAAGTAGTATAAGAGATGGCATGGACTCCATCAAGAAAGAAAGTGGAAAAGTCAGCCAGGCTTCAGCTGGGCATGCTGGCACACCTGTGATCCCAGAGCACTCCAGAGGCAGAGGCAGGTGGATCTCTGTGAGTTTAAGGCCAGCTTGGTCTACAACTTGAGTCCAGGACAGACAAGGATACACAGAGAAACCCTGTCTAAAAAAACCCAACCAAGCAAACAAACAAACAATCACCCCCCAAAACAAAACAAAATAAAAACCAAAAACCCCAGGCAGACGGTTGAATGCTCAAGCCTGGGACTGGGGAATGCAGATCAGTGGTAGAGCAATTCCTTAACTGAATATTGGGTTCAATTTCCAGTATTGCAAATACAAACAAAATACAGCTTAGAATAATTATAGTTTAGGATCCAGTTGGGTTCTGCACTCTAGGGAGCTAAGTTGAATAGTGGGCATACTTTTAAGAAAGAGACACATTACATAAAAATTTCATGACATGGATGTATAGACATTTGCCTCCTTCAGGACACAGAATAAAAAAACACAGAGAACATAATAAAATTCACACGAATAAGAGAAATAAGCCTTCTCAGTATCTTCTGTAGATTTTTAGGATGCTATTTCCAAATGCTTTCAAAATGAGGACACATTTCCCAGTCTTAGGCATAAATGAGGAGGCAGGCCCGATGCTTAGGGAACTGGATGAGATAAGAGCTGAAGGCTGTATGCTCTGCATTTGAGCTTCAGATAGTGCTGACCACATCAAAACTAGTTTAACTAGTTTAACCACTGCATGGGTTTACCTCACACTTAAATAACTCAGATGCCATGGAGACTCCTCATTGGATCTTAAGCAGTTCTAGTGTACTCTCTATGGAAGAGGTGTGACTAGTGAGTAGCTTTACTATAAAACAAACTTAAAATCTCCGCTTTCAAAGGGCTGAATCAACTTTCTGGAAGGCGGAAGCTGTAGATTTCCCATGTTGTATCAAACTAAGAACTAGATATGATTTTCCCGTTTTGACTTTTGTATTTATTACATAGAAAACTACTGAAGTCCACATGCATGGACCAAATTATGGATTAAAAATCAACTATCTCATTGAGAATTGTTTTAGAGAATGGCTAAGGAACAGGCAGAGAAGTGCACAGTCCAGAAAGAGAATGAAAATGCCATGGTAGCAATGAGACAAACAAGAAAGCTGTAGCAGTCTGAAGCTATTGGATTGCATCTTCGTTGAACTAACATTGCTTACTCAGGCAGTCACGGACACTATACCGGTGACTGCATAGAGTCCCTAAGTTAAATTGAAATACTTCTGTATCTAATAACACCAGATTATTTGAGAACAACTGACATCAAGAGCTTTATGAAAAAAAAAATGTAGACTCTTACTAATACCAGAGAAAACTTAAATTACCTATGTAGAATGTTACATGAATCCTATTATGCCTATTATGTGGCTTGTCACTGTGACATATTAACCTAAATACATCTCATCGTAAACATGCATCTACCTATTTTCCCTACTTTATCAAACTACGGTAGCACACATTGCTGTTCTTATGGTCTTGCTCGGTAGTTGGGATGGCCTCAAACTCACTAGGTAACCCATCCCAGCCTCGACCTCTGGGCAATCTTCCCCTCCTTCTTACTGGATTCAAGGTGCATGGCATCCACATGTCAAAGGTGTCCCAGGCCTCACCTTTTAAAAGTCCTCTGTCTACCATAAAGACGGAAGGAAAGACTGGGGCCAGGAGTGAACTATAGTCGTTAACAGACATCAAAATTTAAACCTGACTCCTCATCATAGCTCTTTCTCAACCAAAAAAACCTGCCAATTGACTCTGTTGCATAAAGCAGTGGGCTGAAGTGAGCAAACACATCTTGGCAATTCCAGAGTCCCACATAAACCAGTGCTTGTTTACAGGAGGAGGAAGTCTTATAATAGCGTTCTATCACATTCTCCTAAGAGAACCCAAGTAAGGCTGAAGAAGACACTGCTTTAAACTGATTACTACAAAGCCTACAGTGTTAGAACGGAACACAGCAACATGGGGTTAAAACTTGCCTTTTTATCGGTGTCCCAGAAGTAAGTTTTACTGGAAGGACCTTCAGCATGTCTTATTTCACTCAACTAAACCGAGTCTCAGCTCTACTAAATCTAGAAATGAGTGAAATTGATGTTAGTAACACTTGTTTTGTTTTTGTTTGTTTGTTTGTTTTTTTTCCTTTGGCAAATTTATCCATTAAAAACAAGTGATCAGCTATTTTCCTCAGTGTTCTTTGGAGAAAAGCATGAAACTATATTATTAAATTCAGAATTCAGTTTCTGTTTCTAAGTTCTTGACCCAAATGGCCCATTGGAGTGTAAACTTTAAAATGTCAACAATTTGGAATTTAATATATTTTCTAATATATTCTCATTCTGCCCAACCAATTTCTTAAAAAAAATCTACTCTAGTGTCATGAGATAATCATTAACATATCCATTTAAATAACTGTGTGCTGAAGTCTTAAATAAAACCTTGATAAAAGTTGGCAAATTAAACTCGCTTTTTGGTGTTGGCAAACTCCAATTCAAAATAACATGTAGTTCACATTTAGTAATAATTTACTTCTAAGCTTTTCATTTTAATTCCATTAAATTTTCTGCTATAAAGTAATATTTTTAGTTTGTGCCAAGTCACACATATTATTTTTGCATAATGGTGTCCCTAAATAACTTTTAATGCCCTTAAACAGTACTCTGGCTGCAGACTTATAAAACAAAACATTTAATAATTCAAATTTCCGCAACTTGTATACTTGAATGCATTTCTACATTATATTAGCTTATTTTTTTCAGTATAAACATGGAATGCCTACCTGTACTTGGATATTATTATCACTGTGGCTTCTGGATGGCTCCTTCAATAATGGCATTAATTTTTTTCTGAAGTAATTGAATGAGCTACAGTGATGCAGAATCCAACAATGATCATGTGTCCAGTTAAGCTAAAGGCTGCCTTTGAATCTTACAGGCTCAATTAAATACAGTACCAAGAAAGTTAATTTTGCCATCGCATGGCTTTGTTCTGTTTTTAAAGTTACACATACCTTATTTTGGTAAATTCTGTATATTTGATCTAGTTTTTCTCTTAGCTACAAAGTTTTGCAGATACTATCTTCATGATCCCTGTTTAAAGTTTGGTTGCTTTTTGTTCCCCATGAAGGTCTATTTTCTCCTCATGTCTTTGAATGTTAAAGGTTTGTACCTGCCAGTAATCACAGGTGTGTTTAAAAAGAGAAAAGTGGCATTTTTGAATCTTTGAGTAAAAAGCATTAAAGCTACTCTTCCCACAGAAATAACCTCTCCAGATCTCCTGAGTCCAAAGTCCCCATCAAGTGCCAAAAAACCCTGAGTCTGAAGCTGAACCCAGGCCATGGCTCAGGAGTGATGGAAAACTTCACGCAACTTTTCTGCTTATCCATCTAACATGTATTTGGTCTACATCAAGAGGGTATTGCTGATTGATTACAATAAAAGGTGCTCGTTTGGCTGTGTTCTGTCTAGCAACGCTGTAACAATTGCTTGCAAACCAGCCACACCCTTGGGCCTTCAGCTCAGTCTTCTGAGGTTAAGAACCAGGATGGCTAGCAATCAAGCTTATTAAATAGTTCAAAAGGTCTAAAGAGGGCAAGTCGCTACATAGGTTTGCTGTCTTGTCTCGCATTACACGATAAAACTATTTCCTACTGTTATAAAAAGTTATCCTTATTTCAGTTATGCCGATGTTCGTGTTTTAGTTATGTAACTTTAAAGGACAACCCACAATAGCGTTTGAAATTTTTTCCCTTTAGTTTGATTTCAAGCAAAAATTGAAAGTTGGCAAGCTGGTAGGCTGTGAAATATAAACACCTATACACAACTCTATCACGAAAAGATCACTCGCTGCATTTTGACATTGACTTCGCTTAATAGTAACAGAGTTTAAATCCCATTTCGGAGTTTCGCTGATTCTAAATGAAAGAGTTTAATTGCTTGTTTAAGTTTTGGGTTTGAAAATTCAAATCTTACAAAAATACAAATCCGTTGAGACACCTAAAAAGGGTGGGGGAGGGCTTGAAACTTTAAAAAAGTCAGAGAACGGTGAGACACCTAGATAATAAAAAGCGCCATTCCTACATTTCTAGGCTCTGAGCAAGCATCTGTGCTTCTTCCCTGAGAAAATCTGTCTAGCCAGATGATTAAAAAGAAAATCCACCCTACCTGGCCCACCTGGATCCCTTTCTAGTTTATCTGTGTGAAATCGGACTTGTAAACCAGGCTGGAACGCGGCAGGAGTGAGTTACTTTTTTAGTGTTATTCTGGCACAGACCAATCCACACAAGAGCCGCCAATTTCTCCATTTAACAATAAAAAAAAAAAAAAAAATCTCACCAGGGAGAAGGCCCTGAGAAAAGTTAGCTCCTTCGACGGGTCCCCAGAGTATCAGCAATTGTCAAACAGCAGGGAATTCACCTCCTTCTTTCTGCAGCAGATTATCAAACTCACGAAGCAAACAACGCATCAACGCCTTGACTCCTACAGAACCTGAACTGGGAATGGCAAACCTTCCTTGCCAGAGGCTCTTTACCACAACCCTGACGACCCTTCGCCTGCTCAGGCGTCCAGTACACGCCTGCCCCAAACTTTAGAAACCAGAGCCGCCTGTGACACAGGCAGCACAACAGGAACCATCAGATCCCTGGTGAAACCTGACCTCTCAGCGAGGACTCCAGGAAGAAGAAAAGATCAGAGACCAGCTCTGCGGGGGTCTTCCCCAGGAGGCCCTGGAATGACCGTGTTTATTTTCACGCTGCAACTGCTGACCGCTTTACAGAAACATACCATGCTGTAGCTCTGTGTGGAGCTGGGAACAACAGAAACATTTATTAATGTTATAATTATAATATTACTCTTTAACAAAGCTATTATTAAATAACCTGTACAGAGTCCGAACCGGACCTAGCGGGGAAAACTCAAGCCCTGTTTTAAATCTCCCGAAGTTTTCCTGCAGCAGCGACTCCTACAAGCGAGGACAGCCCCGGGGGTAGAAACCCGACTGTAGCTCTCCTGGACGGGCGATGGCTGATGGCTCAGACTCTGGAACCGTCCTGGGGTAACTCAGGGTTCTCAACCAGGACCCGGGTCCCAGCCCAGCCCTGCCCTGCCCTCGGCTCTAGGGCTCTGCTGCAGGGCCTCCCCTCGGGAGGAGGACGATAAAAAGTTCCTTTTTAAAGTTTCCTCCCTGCCAGCCGCCTCGACGGCCAAGTTCCCGGGCCTGCCAGCGAAGGTGCTGAGAAGGATGCCCCGGGCGGCGCGCTCAGAGGTCCCGCGGGTTCTCCCGCTTCACCCCGGCCTCCGCGACCTTGAGCTTCTTGTTTTGGTGCGTCTTCACGTGCTTGGCGAGGTGGTCGCTGCGCATGAAGCGCTTGCCGCACTCGGGGCAGGCGAAGCGCTTCTCGCCGGTGTGAGTCCGCAGGTGCCGCTGCAGCTCGTCGGAGCGCGTGAAGCTCTTGCCGCAGAAGAGCCAGCTGCACACGAAGGGCCTCTCGCCCGTGTGCCAGCGCAGGTGCGCCTTCAGGTGCGACGTCTTGCCGTAGACCTTGCCGCAGCCCGGCACGTGACACACGTGTTGCTTCTTCTTGCCCGGCTCCGCCTCGGGGGCGCCGCCAGCCGCCTGGCAGTTGGGGCAGCGGCAGCGGCGGCACCTCCTGGCCGTGGCCGCCAGGGGGGCCTTGGTCTGCAGCAGCGCGGCGATCTGGCTCTGGTACTGGGCGAAGTCCGACGGGCCCAACACCAGGCCCCGTTGCAGGGCGGCGGCGGCCGCGGCGGCGGCGGCGGCCGAGGCTGGGAAGCGGGGGGCGTGGGGGGCCCCGGCGCAGGCGCTGGAGAGGCTGGTCCCTGCTACCCCGGAGCCCCCGGGCCCCGCGCCCGACTGCGGGATGCTCCACCAGGGGAGGTCATCGGGGGCCGGGGCGGGGGACAGCTGTCGGCAGGTGGGGGGCGGCGGCGGAGGCGGCGGCGGGGGCAGCAGGTTGGAGTAGCCCGGGGGCAGCGCGGCCTGCGCGGCGTAGGGCACGTAGGCGGGCGCGCAGCTGGCGGGCAGGGTCGCCATGCTGGAGGGCAGCATCTTGACGGGCGAGAACTCGTAGGGGTAGGACGGGTCCGCGGGGGGCGTGAGCGGGAGCTCGTGGGCCGCCCCGAAGGTCGGCTGCAGGTGCGTCTTCTGCGGCGTCAGCCCCAGGCTGGGGTGCGGGGGCGGCAGGGGGCCTGGCGAGTGCGCGGGCATGTCGGCGGTCCACGGGTGGAAGAGCCTGGAGGGTGAGCCCAGCGCGGGGTCGTAGGGCACCTGCAGGAAGTCGGGGGCTGCCGCCGCCGCCGCCGCCGCGCCGGGCTGGCCGATCCGGCTACAGGTGGCGGCCAGCAGCGCCAGGGGCGAGTGCTTGCCCAGGTCCGGGGAGGCGCAGGGGGTGCGGTCCTGCATGGGCGGCGGCGAGGGAGGGCGGAAGAGACAAAAGGTTAGCGTTCCAGGCGGCGACTCCGGGCAGGCCCGCCACCCCCACTCTTATACCCCCGCCCCTCCTCCGCCGGGCCGTCCCTCCCCATTCCCCCAGACCTTACAGCACCCCACGCGCGCACCCAGAGGTCCCGGGGAAACTTTCAGCGCCCGAGCTGAGCTACCTGAACCCCCGGTGCGCGGTGGCTCCCTGCTAAACTACTTCGTTCAAAGAGATGCCATCCAGCCTTCGAGGGAGGCGCGAAGGAGGAGGCAGAGACACGGGACCGGTCAGGAAGGGCCTGGAAACACCCACAGCCGGGCTGTGGGGTCGTCCGCGCTAGCATTTCACAAGCTCTTTTCCTAGTAGCCACCGCGTTCCTTCTTGGTGCGTCCTGGCCTAGGCTAACCTCAGCAGGAGGGCCCAGCAAGGTGAACTGAGTTTTCTGCCTCCCTGACATCCACCTACCCCCAAATCCGTGCGTTCCTCCCCAAAGGCCACACACACACACACACACACACACACACACACACGCACACACACACACAGGTTAGGTGTCAAGTTGGCGTGGGCGCGCCTAGGTCCGCGTCCCTTTTGGAGATTTTGGGGTGCTCAGAGTACCCGCGCAGACTCCCTCCCAACACCCCACGCCGTTTCCACCTGCTCCCGCCCGCTCCGCGCTGGTCCTGCCTGACCTGGAGGAAGGCCTGCAGAGAGTCGTTCCGGAGGACCGCCACGGCGGCCATGGCTACTGCGTGGAGGCCGCTGGCCGTGGAGCGGGACGCGGCCGCCGAGGCATGGACACCCGCGGGCGAGGACGAGCGGCCGCCCAGCGTGCCTTCGAGCCGTCCCCGCCCGCGCCCGGCTCGCTCGCCCCGCGCGCGGTCTGAGCGCTTCAGGATCACCTCCAAGAATTTGATAAGGGCTTTGCTGGGCCGCCAGCCAGTCAGAGGGAAGATTTATGGCTTTGAAGTTTGCCGCTACCCAATCATCAAAGAATAGCGGCTCTTTCAGAAGCGAAAGCAAATCCTTTGAATCCACAAAGCTCCTATGGTGTGTTTGTTGGTCTGGATAAAAGAACTGATTATTAGGGGGGATGGGAAGGGAGGAGATAAAGGCGGGACAATTAATGAAGTAATCACTATGTGGGAAATGTATATACACAAATAATTGGATTTTCCTGATCAAAGGGGGCCTTGCCGCCTGGAGACTCGGGCTTGGGTTGCTCGGGACACTCGATCCCCCACCCCCACTTGCAATTAAAGATTTGCACCGAGGCAGCGCGCAAAGTGACAAAGTGTCTTTGTTATCTCTAGGAAAAATCTGCCTTCAGCTTTCGAGCTGAAGGTACTTCGAGGACGGGATGAGGGTAACTTCCCGAGACTCGCTCCCCACGCTCACGTCGCGGACCAGAGCGAACTCCCGAGGCAGGGCGTGGGACTGACCGAACCCGGTCTCCCGCCTGTCCCACCCCCTCCCGCCCGCCGGCAGCGCCCTGACCCTGGGGCGGGACTGGGCGGCCTCCGGGGGCGGCGGTGGGTGGCGCACACGCTCCAGGCCCGCCCGCTTGACAAACCACAGAGCGCTCGTGAGGCTCCCAACGGTGACCTGGAAGTTTTCCTCGGGCTACAACTTTTGCAGAGTGAATCTAAGAAAAGCCAGCACCGCGCCTACTGCTTCCTCCCACAACTCTCTCTCTCTCTCCACATGTGGGCTTTTTTCCTTTCTAAAGTTTGATGCGTGTGTGTGTGTGTGTGTGTGTGTGTGTGTGTGTGTGTGTTTACTGAACTGCACTTTCCAGACAAGCAGTTCTGTGTGTCGAGCAGGACCGGGCAAGCGTCCCACTGGTTGGGCTCCACCGAGACTTGCCAGCGATGCTTGTGACCTCTCTTAGTACCATCAAGCGCGCGATGTCACTAAGCTGGTCAGGCTTGGGAGCCTCTCTGCAGTCCCCTTTCCCCCGACCCCACCTCACCCACCCAAACCCCGTGGCGTATGAAATCACTGGGAGGAGGTCCCCGCTGAGGAGAGAAAAGTCAAAGCTAACTCTAGTTCCTGTCATCCACCGGAGGGCTTTGTCGCAGGCATGAAGTCCTCTGCAGGATGTGTCCAGCGGGGTCAGTCGGCCTTCTGCCCGCCCTCCGCCCCGGACCCTCCCTAGTAGTTCCGGGAGCCGAAAGTGACAGGCTAGAGGCTGTCGGGGTGACGCGGGGCCTCCACCGCTTGGGGGGCCCCGGAGTCCAGTCAGCAACCCGGCAGCGGTAGCTCAGCTGACTGCTCAGTGGCCCGCCCGCGGTTGACTTGGCCTGATCCTTCTCCGGCCTCTTTGCTCCCCGGCTCTTCGGTCTCCGAGGCCACCATCCTCTCTGGAAGCCCCGGACCAGCTGAGCTCGCGCCTGGGGTTTACGCACCGTCCAGGGATCTGGACTGATGTTCCAGGACACCGTGGCCAGAGGTTAGCGGAACTCCTCCGGCTTCGGGCTCTGCACTACGTCTATCCGTGTCCTTCGCAAGCCTGACACTATGCCACTAAGGAAGCCCACATTCCCCCTCGCTCCGGACGTGCCTTCGAAATGGAGATGGCTAGCAGGCCTCACACACCCCGTCCTGATATCTCCTCCCCCCCCCCCGCTTCCAACGAGGTGTCACCGTGGACCAGTGAACAACCACCCTACGGCTCAACCCACGCGACCTCAGTCTTCCTGAACACCAGTTTGGGGTGCTGCGGAAGCGGGATGGGAGATGACTCAGTGGTTAGCTCCAAGACCCGGCAGACCTGCTCCTTCTCATGTCCCGTTGCAAGGACCCAGCCCCGGAGAAACCTGGGACCAGAAGGAGACGTTTCTCACCGTGCGCGCGTCTGAGGCCGGGGAGCTCAGCCACGGGCAACTTGGAAGTCGCTCTGGTTTCTCTCCCTTTTTGAGCCTTTCCCAACCCGTCCTGCGGAAGAGCAAGCTGGAGGCGTCCTCTTTGGCCAAACCTGTTAGCCAGAAGAGTCAGCTTACATCTCCATAGATGCAGGAGTTTAACTTTTTCCGCCCAAACGGTCTCTTTGGGCAATTAAGCCGCCACCGGCGCCAAGCTGGGCTGTTGAGACGCTCCAACTTTGAAGCCAGGTCTCAACACCCCCACACCCCAACCCCCACCTCCCGCCGTGCGGCTGAGAACCCTGGGAAGTATGCCTCTGCTTGCAGATCTGTAAAATGTGCCGCCTCTGTAGAGTGATTGTGGGTTCAAAAGCGTGCAGAGCCTACCAGGGCTGTGCTAGGAGCGCCGCAGTCGTCTCACCCCCCGAATTTCTTGAAAACAGTTCCAGCCCTCCCAGGCCCAGCCGAGAGTTTGGAGAGGGACTTCGAAGAACTGCGTTCTAGCTCCCCTCCCTGTGCATGGAGCCCCAGAAAGAAAGAAGGAAATAAAAAAAAAATCTTCCTAATGAAGTAGTGTTTTGAGCGTCCATTAAAAATGCAGCGCAAGGGAGATCAAAGCACAACACTTATTTTAGAAATTTGTTGCAATCACCAAGAGATACAGGTATCAAGGCCAAATGTCAGTTCCGTTACACAAAGCCCCCCCTCCCCCCCCCCCCCGCGCGGGGCAAGAGCGCGTGGCTGCTGCGCCATAATGTAAGGAGACTTCAAAGACCCGGCGCGCAGCAAAAGTGCGCAGCCGGGAGGGAGGGAGCGAACCCGGGAGGGCCAGCGCGCCCCAAACGGCTCGGGGGCCGCGGGGCGGGGGTCAGTTCAAAGAGGACCCCGCGGGGGCGAGTTCACTGGAGGGAAGGTTTAATGGGCCTCCCTTTGTTGACAAGCGTGTTTGTGCTGCGCGGACCCGGGAACTCCTACGCGGTCCTCGCGCTCGCGCGCGGGGGGGGGGGGGGAGCGGCGAGGTGGGGGCAAACTTTCACCGCGGCGGGGGGCGGGGAGGTGGACTACGGTCTCTCCGGGCGGCCGGCCGGCGGGGCCGAGCGGTAATCCGAACCGCTCCCGGAGCAGCAGGGGTCCGGGCCTGGGAAGTTTGCAGCTCCGGGCCTCCGCGGGCGGGCGGCGGGCGGGCAGGGGCGGGATGATGAACCCTCTCCAGCGCACACGCGAAGGGGCGGGCCTACTCCCGCCTTGCCTCAACAACTCGGGGTGTGGCTGTGTCCGGCCTGACCCGATACTTTCCCGGAGCGTTTACTTCCAGCCAACTTCAGCGGAAACCCACCAGATACCCCTCCCTATATTTTCCCCTACTTTATTGAAAGAGAATTTTCATAAAACGTATTTTGATGATGCTTTTACTTCTCCCACATTTCCCCCCCCTGATATCCCCCACCTCCCTCCACACCCAACTTTATGTTCTTTTTCTTCCCCCTTTCAAATTAAGGAGAAAAAAAAAAAATTCGGTACAACAACGGGGTCATCTCAACACATTCTTATCTCGCTGGGTTTTTCTAGCTTTCGGGTTTTTTCCAGGTCGGTCTGGCTTTATGCCTTCCCAAGGCTCAACTTTCCTATTGCCTGAATCTGCCTGGTTGGGAAAGGATCTGGGAAGAAAGGGGGATGGATTTGCCTGTGCTAATGGACACCGGGCCTCGGGAGATGCCTGCGAATTGTCCCAGTCATTACAACGAAGCATTTTCTGAGCGGGCCCCTCAGCGGCCTTTTGAAGTCACGCTGCCGCGGAGGGCTGCTATTGTTCTCAGAGCTCCACACGGACGAGATCAAACTTTGCTTCTTCAGTTGAAACATTTTCTTTTTCTTTTCTTTCTTTCTTTCTTTCTTTTTTTTTTTTTTTTTTTAACGTGGTTTTGCGGTGGGGAAGTGCTGCCGTCGGATACTCTTGAGGATTTGGAGGGCCTCACGACTGCAGACCCAACCACACGTGCCCTAAAACCTGCCCTGCAGGCTCAGCGTGGTGGGTTCAGGGGCAAGCAGCTCTCACGCTGGGGAGTCTGGCTTGGGGACCAAGCTTTCCCTTGAGATTCTCCCTTTCCTGGGAATGTTTCCTCAGGTGAGGACGTGGACTTCAAGCTTCCAAACGGAGTCAGCATGCAATAGGCAGAAAACTGGGATCTCCTCGAATTCCGTCAGCATTTGAGTGGCCTGTCATTCAGAGCGCCATGAGTTCCAGAGATGTCAGTGTTGTTTGGGAGGTGAGCCGCAATTGTGTCACCTGTATATTGATTGCCTGATGCGGCAGAGCACACAAAGGCACCAGGAGCCCGGAGGAGAGGATGAGAAAGGCCTTTGATTTGCTGGGGGGACGGGGAACCTTAAGCTTCTTCCACTCCCAAGCCCTTCTCCCAGGAAACTGCCACGTGGTCACCCAGGTATATATGTCTATAAAACAGACATACACACAAAACGCTTATTTTAAGATAATTTCCATTTATTCTTAGCATTTATTAAAGATGAAATCAGATTTGCATACTAGTGAGATAGGCGTGCTTGGAGTTTGTGGGGTTTTGCGTTTGTTTTGCAGACAGGGTCTTACTATGTGGCCTATGTAGCTGGCCTGGAACTCCCACTGTAGACCAGGCTGGCCTCAAACTCACAGAAATCCCCCTGCCTTGTCTCCTGAGTGCTGGGATTAAAATTGTGCACCCATTGTGCCTACTTTTGCTTTTTATTTTTACATAAGGAGTTGAAACTTTGTTGTCTATTTGATGCCACCCTCGAAGGGCAGAGAGCAACCTCAGTATTTTTCAGAGTTGAACGATATTTTGATTATGTAGCTGCCAACATTGAAATGGTTACCTGAGATAAATATATAATATAAAATGGAAGAAATGTGTTAGGGCTATTTTACATTGCAGCTCATCACATACAATAGTCTCCAATCTGACTTATGTTTCAGGCAGTGTTCTTTGGCATTGTGAGGTGTGACATGTTCAACTCAAATTGTGCATGTTGTGTGTTCTGAACCAAGGCTGCAATTGCAAGTACAGAGGAGCATGGGTCCCCAATCTGCCAGGAACCCTCCTCCCCCAGGCTCAACATACATTTGATTTCCAAAGTAGTTTTGGATCGATGCACTTCAAAATCTTTTTACTGTTGCCAGTTTTGTTTGCAACCCCCACATCCAGTTATGTGACCCCAATATAAAGTCTCAAGAGTTTAAGAACCTGGGGTATCAACTAGGTGGGGACAGATTAGAGAAGTTAGGAACAGCCCTTTGTCCTGGCATGTACGCTGGGATTTTATGCTGGGCTCTTATGCAGCTCCATGTCTGAAAGCTTCCTCTCTCCGGTGTTGCCTGGCTAGGTAGAGTGCCTGGGAAGATAGGTGCAGATGCCGTTAGCTGTTGGTTTTGCATGGTGTGACTGTTAGTTAGGGCAGAGATGAGGAAGGTTTGATGAAGAACTGGTGAAAGTATGACAGCATTTTTAAGAGAAAACCCCCAAATTTGGCAATGAGTTAGAATAAGGAAACAAAATAAAACAACAACCAAGAGACATAAAAGAGTCCTATTTTGAAGCAATAGCTGTAGGACAATTGGCCACCCAAATGGAAAGGACATCGGGGTAAATGAATAAGGAAAATGTGACAGACACATAGCATGAAAGAGAATGAGATTCTGTCGTTTAGAGTCACATGAGTGAGTTTGCAAAACATCATGCTAAACGAGACAATTTAGGCAGATACATCACGTTCTCATATGTAGAATTTAGAAGTTGATCTCAGACATGTACAGAAAGAATAGTGGCTGCATGAGGCAAGGCCTGGGGAAAGGAAGGAATGAACGGGTTCTGGTGTTCTAGGGCATAGTGGGGTGACCATAATTAACATAAATTTAATATGTAGTTCAAAATAGCTGCAAGGGAAGACTGGACATTCATAATACAAATAAATAGTGTTTGAGTCTAAACATGCAAAATATGTAGTCATCATATACTGTATGTATGTTAAAATATTACATATATAATGATTATTAAAAATTTGGATAAACTATTGTTTAAAAGCTCAAAGGTCATCTTTCTTTATGACATATGCAGAACTATCTCAAAATTTATCATAGCCTTAAGTGTAAAAGTTAGGTTCTGAAATTCTTTTAATTAATTTTAGGTACATTGGTGTTTTGACTGCGTGAGGGTGTTGGATTCCCTGGAACAGGAATTGCAGACCGTGTGAGCTGCCACGTGGGTGCTGAGAATTAAACCCGGGTCCTCTGGAAGAGCAGCCAGTGCTCTTAACAGCTGAGCCACCTCTCCATGTCAAATTCTAAATAAGATAAAATAAAATACATCTTCTACAAGAGCATAGAGTTACAGTTTCTTCATCGAGGTCAGGCAGAGATAGCTTAGCTATCATAAGGACATGTGACAAAAGAAATTGAATTTCATCTTAGTATAAAATTTCTGTGTTTCAAAGGATAATGTTAAGAAAGTAGATGAGAACATTTGCTGCTTTTGCAGAGGACCTGGGTTTAGTTCCCAGAACCCATGTGGTCGCTTGAAACCATCTGTAAATCCAGGTTCTGGGGCTCTGACATATTCTAGACTTCAAAGGTGCTACATATATGCGGTATACACACATACATGCAAGCAAGTCACTCATATACATAAATAAAAATGAGTTCTAAAAAAAAAATCCCCGAAGAAAACGGAAGAGTCAACCCACACACTAGGAGAGAATTGCTTGCAGGTTCTATATCTAATAAGAAATTTGAAATGCCTGTGTGAGGAAAGTTTGCAACTCAAAAATAGAGCTGGTGAGATTGCTCGTCGGTGAGGGCATCTGTGCAATCCTGATGACCTCCACTAGGGCATTATGGCCCATCACTAGCCATCCCTGATAGGCACAAAAGAAACCCCTTCACATTTACCAAGTTGACTAGGGTGCAACAAAGACAACAGAAACCGTTATATAAGAGCTGGACTCCTCATTCAATACTGTGGGGAGGGGGGAGAGAAACGGTCCAGCCCCCTCAGAAGGTAATCTGGCAATTCCTCAAAGAGTAAGTGTGGAATTATAATTGTGTTCCTACGGATAGCAGAGAGACCTGAAAGCATGCATTTGCCTAAGAACCTGTCTGTGGATGTTCACAAAGGCATCATTCATAATGCCCCACGTGGGAACCTCCTAAGTCCATCTTCTGACGAAGGATGAGATGTGATCTATTTATGCAATGGAGTACCCAGAAAGAGGAGTGAGGTACACAGCATTAGGTGAACCTGGAAAATGTTAGGCTGAGTGCGGAACCCCTTTGAAGGTCACACAGTGTTACATAAAATCCCCAGAATAGAAAAAACACACACACAGAGACACATGAATGCTCACTAGGAACTGGGCACGGGAGGATTAGGGGATTATTGATACAGCCTTTGTGGTGGGGAAGAAAATGTTCTCAAGTTCATTGTATGGGTAATCACACAAGTCCGTGAATATTTTGGCTTGAATCTTAACTGTCTTCTGAAAGCTCCCATTGAAGGCTTAGTCCTACCGTGGGCCTTAGGGTTCAGAGATGGGGCCCTTTAGGAAGTGACTGAACCATGAGGGCTTTAACTCCAATGCATCACCCCATTAAACTGATTGGTTCAGAAACCTGAACTTAGAAACTTTTCTTTGGTCTGTTGGCACCTTCTCTACCCAGAATGAACAGATTTTTTAAAAAACATCTCCCCAGGAAAAGCTATGTAACATACACTTTTAATAAAGTTTTTGGAGAAGGGTGTGTGTGTGTGTGTGTGTGTGTGTGGTATGTATTCATGTGTGTAGACACCCGTGTGTAGAAGTCAGAGGTTAATTTTCTTTTTAAAAATCACTCTCAACCTTACTGTCTGAGTCAGGGCCTCTCACTGGGCGTGGAGCTCATTGATTTGGATACACTGGTTGGCCAGGGAGCCTTTGGGATCTTCCTGTCCCTGCCCCTTATGCTGGGATTATAGACACACCACTGTCCCTTGCTTGACTCTGTATGGGTGTTGGGGCTCTGAGATCAGATCCTTTGTGTGTCATATTATGTCAACGGCTCAGTGAGGCTATTTTTAAAACTCAAAAAGGCACTGAAGTTTTGGCCTATCAACAGTAAGAATAACTCAGCTGCTGGCGAAGGTGGGAGAATAAGGAAAAGGGAGAGTTTGGAGTTAAGAACCAAATGCATTTTGGGCTCTGGGGTCTAAGGAGGCTGGCAGGCAGAGAGTAAGTGGTGCGCATGCTTGCATGCCTGTGTGTGTGTGTGCGTGTGTGCTCCACAGGGACTTGTGAACTTTCACTGAGTTGAAATGGCAGAATAATCAAGCTCACAGAAGTGAGTGATCACACAGGTAGAAAAACAACAACAAAAACAAAAAGACCATTAAGCAGCCTTAGGAAAGAGGTATTGAGGCAAGAGGAACAGAGTGAAGATGAAAGAAGGAAAAAGACCACAGGGTGTGCCAGGAAAGATTGTGAGAAACAGAAACAGGCAGAAGATTGTGAGAAACAGAAACCCTGGGAAGATGTGCAGAGCATCCAATGGCAGGGATAGATAGACAGCAGGAGAAATGGGAATGAGGTGGGAGGGTGGCTTAATCCGTGAAGCACTTACCTTGTAAGCATGAGGCTCTGAGTTCAAGCCTTAGAGCCCAGAAGGCCAGACACGCCTTTAATCCCAGCACCGGCAGGAGATCTCTGTGATGTGAGGCCATCTCAGTATATAAAGCCAGTTCCAGGTCAGCCAGAGGGGGCTCAAAAATAGAGCTGGTGAGATTGCTCGTCGGTGAGGGCATCTGTGCAATCCTGATGACCTCCACTAGAGAAACACTGTCTTTAAGGCCAAAAAAATAAAAAAAATAATAATAAAAACCTGGGTGTGGTAGATATAATCCCAGCCCAACGTGGTAGAGGCAGCAAGAGGTCACGGCAGGCACCTGAGCAAGTTCAAACATGGCTAGAACTCCACCGGAGCTGCTAGGCACCGGAAGCCAGCCTTCCCTGGCTACTGTGCAAGAGAGTCCAAGTGGGCACAGTCACAGTGCCAGATGCGGGTAGGATCCAGGAGCGAAGAGCACGTGTTTTTCCCTCGGGAAGTTTGTAATCTAGTGCTGAGCAGAAGGGAGGTTGGAGGAAGCCACAGTCCATCCTAGGATCACAGAACAAGAAACTAAAGGCAGGAAGGAGCCTGGCAATTTATCTCTAATGAATAGGTGGGAGCCCAAAGAAGTGACATTGCAGAGAACATTGGGAGGACCGTACCATACTTTTCTAATGCTGAAGAAGGACACCAACAAGTTCTTTAGAAAGGAAAGATGTTCAGTGTCCTAGTCCTCATTCGTAGGGGCATTTGTTCGCTGAAAAGAGATGAAAGTGTCAAGGCTTTCTTTGAAGCTAAGCAAGGGCTTTGCACATAAAAAGTTCTTGAAATTTTACCTGGTCATAGTAATAAAATAAAAACATGTATTAATATGCAGGAAAACGACTTTGGATAAGAGTCTAATGAAAATATAATGGGAAAAAAATGTTCTTTTGTGTCACGAGCAAAGCCAGGGCCTCCATTCTCAGTCCTCCGAGGCCACGGCTGCTGGAGGGAGGGCTTCTTCTGGCTGACACAGGAAGGAGCAAGCTGCCACACCAGATCATGGTTTTCTGTGGCTTGTGGTATCATCGGCTGGGCAAGCACAATTGCAGCCTGACTGTGCACACGCCCCTTGGCTGCTTGAGGACTTCCGTGGCGTTGAGGCTGGAGGACGACCGAGCAGCTTCAGGTCACAGCTGTGCAGAACTTTACCAAATCCTTTGGCCAGGCTGTCGTGTGGATGGGGAAGTTGCAACCGGGGTTGGGGGTGGGGGGTAGGGGGTGGGGGAAGAGGAGGGTAGAGGAATCTGTCCAAGTCCAGCACCAACTTGTTCTTGACTTAGGGTTTGGGTCATGTGACTCCAGGGGTAGGGGCAATGTTTTACTCACCTCAGTAGAGTGCCTCTTGGGTGAAGGTAAAATTTTACCATAAGAAAAATGAGCACGTGTTATATAGACGTGCGGTAGTGTTTTCTGTGTGAACTTCAGGACACTTCATGGTAAAAATGCCGCTAAGAACTGTTTGGAATAGATTTCTACCTTAGGTATTCTAGTTTGGAACCATAATGTTTTTTAAATTTTTTCTATTCTCTCTCTCCCTCTCTGTCTTTCTCTCTCTGGAGAGTCAAATCAACAGGAGTTCATACATAGCATTAGCCACAGTATTGGCCTTGCAATCTTCAAGACGCCAGTTTTAAGGATGTAGGTAGGTATCGGTCTGCTATTTTCAGGGTCCAGCTAGGGACAGACTAATACAAATATCAGGCCCCTGTTTCCATTCAAAAGGTGAGCTCAGTCAGATGTGGTGGGTATGCCTGTAATTCCAGCATTCAGAAGGCTGAGGCAGGAGGATCATGAATTTGAGGCTCAAGGCTGCTCTAGGCCACATAGTGAGACCTTGTCTCAGTTTTTAAAAAAGTGTGAGTTAGTATTGGTCTCTTTTTTCCTATATATTGGCAAGAGTTTTACCCATAGTCCTTGTGGTCTTGAGGTAGCAATGTCTTTTCAGTTTGGGTTCCAATAACATGCTAGTTTTGGCCTGGATCTACTCTTTTTGCCTTGTGCCTTCCTTGGTGAAGAACTCATATTTAGCACCTCCTGTCTAGGGGATCATAATCCATTTTCAGGTCACCTGATCTCTTTCCCATCGCCTAGCCTGCTCGTGGCTGCCCTCTGAAATCTTGTTCATTTGTCGACATCCTTAAGGTTCTTCTGGGTGGCTGCTACAAGAGGCACCCAGACCTACACCAGGATCTCTCACTCCTGTGGTTCTAGCTGCAATGAATAATATCGTCTATTCCATTCATTTAAATAAAAAGAACCTTATTATCAACCATTAAATATCTTGCAAAAATGACTGGAAGGCCGAAGATCCAGAGTTTCAGTTGAGCTTGCAGTAGTTCCTGCCCAAGCCACCCCAAGGAACTGATGCCAGGCCAGTCTCAGGAGCTGTAGAGTCGCAAAGCTCCCTTTGGAAAGCCATAGCCACAGCTGCCCAACGTCAGAATCACGCCACCTCTATTATGATCTGATCATGTCTTTTCATGGCTATAGAAACAGGACTGGGATGGAGACCTCTGTCACAGTCGTCACAGAGAGAACAGAGGCACTGCAGCTACGAGCGGAAAAGACAGGCCCACAGTTCCCACTTCTGCCTCCAGGTTTGGCATGCTTTACCTGACTGGGGCAATGTAACTGGCACAGGAAACTACAGCTGCAAGAGAGTCCCGGAAATACAGTTTTCTAGTTCCCTAGAAAAGAGAAACATTCCAGAAGCAGGTTGGAGTATAGCCACTAACTAAACCATTCCAGATATCTGATGTATTCACCTACTGTGCCAATAGTCCTGGCCTCTAGTCTGAGGGCATCACTTCTCTAAGGAACTGCGCAAGTACCGGCTGCTTTTCCTTCTCATTGCAAACATGAAGCATGACTCAGCCACTCTAGTCCTTGCCTCAGAATTTACTGAGTTTCTGCCTTAAACCATTTCCCTCTTGAAGAGCTCAGAAATATGTCTTCAACTTTAACTCACAGCAACAGCCCTGAATTCCTGGATATCCTGATTATGACATTAGGTCTGTCCTGTCAGATCTTTAAAGTAAATATGCATCACTTTCCAAACCAACTTTCTCCCTAAGATTTCTGCCCAGTTTTCCCCTCACCAGGGCTTTCTCCCTCATTCCCCACTTCCATCACCTCTGGTTTACTTCCATGAAATTGCTGCTCCTTTCTTTTTCCATTTCCATTTTCTTGGTTGTTTTCTTCATTGTCTTCTCCATTTCATGGTTTCATGGCAGACAGCATTTTTTTTTTCATGGAATACCAACAGTATCTCTCATTCCGTAACTTGCCTGTCCTTAGAGTCTCATCTGTAACCAACAGAATGCAGCAAAGATGACTGGAGACTAGGTCTGCTGGGCTAACTGGCTTCCACCTGCTCGCCCAAACCCTGCCTCGCTCACTGTCCAGATGCCCTCTCTCCCTTGCTCTGACCCCGCTTGGAATCCACCTGTGGCTGCTTCCGAGGGTACTCACCACACCCTTTCATTTCAAGCAGAGTGGACTTCCGCTCGACCACGTCAGTACGGCCGGTCTCCACAGACTTTCTCTGACACTGCTTTAAACTGGGCATCCTCGAAGACTGTGTTAGCCAACATGATAGCCACTGTCCAAGCAGCGCAGTAGCCACTTCCCAACTAAAACATGGCTGTTTTAATTCTTCACAATGAGTTTTAGTTGCTGAATCTCACTAGCCATGTTTCAGGGCTCAGTGGCTACAGCCCCCAAGACAGTCTTTAGCTTTCTCTTCTCCAATTAACCTCACTTTCTGTGAAGGGAAGCCTTAGCATGGAACGGGCCAGAATGACTGACGCACGGAAGATCACAGGATCCAGTGACATATTCTGGCTTTCCCAACTGTTAGTGTAGCACTTGTACATGGTAGATGGCTTCCGGAAGCAGTGGCCAATATCACTGTATTAAATGATCACTTCGGATTTTTCCCCACTAAAATATTTATCAACACCTGCCCTCTCTGGATAGTTGTTTCTCAGCTGGCAACTGCTCTGTATGTGTGTGTATGTGTGTTTGTGTGTGTGTGTGTGTGTGTGTGTGTGTGTGAGAGAGAGAGAGAGAGAGAGAAAACGTTATGAAGTTAGCCACCTAAATTTCTTCTTAAGCGGTAAAATGCTCTTGTTTGGCCTATGAATAAACAGAGCCTCCAAAAAGCCTCATAACAGACTTAACCTTTGCGGACATTTACACCTGACACACTGTCATGCTGATGGTGATTACTTTTGTCATTTCCCTTTGCTCTTGAGAACCAGGAGAGACTGCATTGTGCCTGAGATATTCTGTGGTTAATATGTACTTACATAAACATTCTGTCTTACATATAAAGCTCGGACTCTAGGCCGAGCCCCCTTCAGGAACACCATAACTTTACTCTTGTTTGATAGTGAAGAGGGGGAAATTATTTATCTGTTTCTGGGATAGATACTGTCAATTGGGATAGTTTCCCTGGGTTTTTTAACTTAATGGACTTTGAATAACTTTAGGCCACATTCCCAACTTTACTGTCCACACGCTGTCCCCTTTTTATTGCTGAAGATTGAACCCAGACCCTGAGCTACATTGCTAGCCTAGTTGTCTCTTCAAAATAGTTACTACTATTTACAAAAATAATTTTTGGCTGGGTATGGTGGCACACGCCGTTAATCCCAGAACTGGGAGGCAGAGGCAGGTGAATCTCTGTGAGTTCGAGGCCATCCTGGTCTACAGAGTGAGCTCCAGGACAGCCAAGGCTACACAGAGAAACTCTGTCTTGGAAAAAAAAATCAAAACAAAACAAAAAACCTTTTTTTTTAAATTTTTTTAAGATTTACTTATTTTATGTGTGTGTTGCCTGCATGTATGTATGTGTACCACGTGTGTGCCTGCAGAGGTCAGAAGAGGGCATCAGAACCCCTAGAACTGGAGTTATGGATGATTCTAAGACAGCATGTGGATGCTGGGGATAGACCCAGGGTCCTCTGCCAGGGTGACATGTGCTTTTAACCACTGAGCCAGTTCTTTGTCCCCTAAAAAATAAATGTTTTTATTAGTGTGTGAAGAACTGAGCCTTGTGGAAGTTTTCAAGCAAATTTGGAGGACAGTTATCTCAGCCACAGTGGCAACCTCCATTACTCCTTTAGGTGGGGTGGGTTTTTAAGAGGCAGAAAGCTTCCATGTCCTTGACATTTTAATGCCCACAGATCTCAGCACTGTTATGAAATGTCTCAGACACATGTGTTTAGGGCTGAGACAAAGCAAACTTTTAGGCTGGGGTATCTCAGTGAGACTCAGAGAGCTCTGTCACCTTGCTGCTTGGGGGTGGGGGGATGAGGGCATTACAGTTGGTTGCCATCTTCACTTCCAAAGAGCCTTTGCCAAGTGCTCTTGTATGTTGTGATTAATATTTACTATTGAGATATCTTCTGGTAAAGTTGCTGTTAATCCTATCCTCCAGCCTCTGTTCTCCCAGCTCTTCCTGCCCTTCTCCTCCCACTCTTTCCTGTCCTCTGGCTCCTCCCCTCTCCCGCCTACTCCTTATTCTCTATTGCTCAACATTGCGGCTGGTTGTTTTATTTTGGCATGTTTACACAAAGTTGAGACAGGTGATGCTTAGACTAAGTATCACAATGCAATGTCCAGATTGAAACCAGTGAGTGTGGGAGAGAAATCAGCATTTGAATGAACAAGGGTTAGGTGTATACATTTCAAAAGAACATTATACCAACATGCTCTTACTCCCCTCCCAGGCTTTCTGTTGAATTTGTCACAGTGAAGTCATCACTCTTTAACCCTAAGGACTTTAGAATACAACAGTGTAGATACAATATAAAATGAAGAAACATCTAAATACCTGTACTTTGCTTTCTACTTACCTGGTTGATAACTGGCAAGACTACATTGGTCTATTCTCTGTATAACTGATGGGTTAAGGCTGCTTTCTGAAAACAGGGTAACTATGGGGTTTCTTTAAGTGTGTGTGTGTGTGTGTGTGTGTGTGTGTGTGTGTGTGTGTGTGTGTAGAACTGAGGATTGAATCCTAAGCCTAGTTCATGCTACCTCAGCTCATGTTCCTTGTTGGAGGAAAGTTCAACTGTTTTCAAATGCTGACTTCAGTGCCTTGAGATCTGGTTACGCCCTGCCATGGATATGGTTACAATGTTGAACTATCTCCTATAGCCATGTGATGAGAAGTAATGTTCTCCAGTTATCCCACTGGGTGCTTAGAAGACCTGTACCTGGGCAGGGCAGAAGGAGGTAGGCTTGGCTAAGGATCACGGGAGAGAGGTACCAGAAGAGGAGGAGGAGGAGGAAGAAGGAAGAAGCATGTGGACATACATGTGTTAGCATGGAGAGAAGCACATGGCAGGCATGGATGGAGGAAGCAGCCCAGATGAGAAGAATAAGCAGGTGTCCATGGAATTATGGATGGAAGTAGCCAGGTAGAAATTATTAGAACAATTGGCCTGGGCTGGGGCTGGGAGGTAAAGGTAGTTTAGAGGGTTAATATCTGCCCTGCCCCAGGTAGGATAAGGCTAGTCTAAACTTTTTATCCGGTGTGTCTTTTATTGATTATAACAGCAGATTAGATAATACCACCATATTAATTACAGGCTTAATAATAAACATTACTGGACCATACCTTTAAACCAACTGCAAGTGATTTTCTAGTTCTGATTACAAAATAGAGAGTGATCCAGACCCCTGTGCAAGCGAAGTGGAGTGGTTGAGCAGCTCTGCGGAAGCTCTTCACCTCTCTGGGCCTTCACCTCTCTCTTTACCTATTTATGTTTCACGCTCGAGACACTCCCACATGTTGCTTTTGGGGAGATATTTCTTTCCCCACTCACTCTTTTTAGGCAAAAGTAAATTAAATTTACTTTTAATTAAGATTAAATTTCCCATCTTCACTGTTCTAGTTTTTGGTTTTCGTTTTGTAAAATGGAAAGTTGTCTTCTCATTAAACATCTCCCATTTCTGTTCCTCCTCCCCCCAACCCCCCAGCCCTTGCTATCCACCATTCCCCTTTCTAGCTGTTTGGATTTAACAGTTCGGATCCATCCTATGAGAGGAATCATATGTTCTTGTCCTTTTGTGGCTGGCTCATTGCACTCAGGATGATGTCCTTGGGCTTCACCCATGTTATAGCATGGGTACTAGCTGCCTTCCTTTCGGAAGCTGGAGTAATGACCCTCAAACAAGAGAGAGCGGAAAGGGAAAAACAGGAAAAACCCTCCTCTTGGCAGATCTAGCATCATAAATTTTGAGGGTGAAACAGGCCTTGAAACCCAGTCCATTTTTAAATATGGAAGTGAGGGGCAGAAAAAATAAAAGTGCCATGCCAGGCTACCTCAAAGGTTAGGGAGGTTCTTGGGGATACAGGGACTCTGTGTATGGAGGGACTCTGTGTATGTGTTGGCCTGCAAGGCAGGACTTCTTTAGAATGCCCACTAGGTTTAAAGAGCACTGACTAGAAGGAAAAACAGCCCTGATAAGTACCACATGTGCCTGGAGCTTAGAGTGAAGAGCCAGGGAAAGGGGCTAGGCATGGGGTGCTTGGCACACTGAGAGGGTACCTGGAACACTGATACAGGGAAAGGAGCCTCGTGGAAACCCAAGGATGTGGAAAGCCCAGGCTCAGAAAAGTGCCAGTGAACAAGAACCCATGCCCTGCAGATTGTTTTTTAATGCCCTCCACTCCCGTTGAGTGAAGTTTTTAGCATGTGAAACTCCCCCTCAGCTGTCCTCTCTCCTATCTACTGAAAGCAAGAGAAAGGCTGCAGGTAGGGCAGCCCCCAGTGGGAAAAGCCTGCCTGAGGTAACGGAGATTCCAAGTGCAATCAACACCCCTCATTTGGGGCAGGAAGTGAGCAGCGGAAGTAGGGTACTAGGATGGCTACGGGGGGGGGGGGGCATTCATCAAGGGGAGAAAGAAGGAGAAGCCTAGGGCTCCTTGACCTGAAGATGGTGTGGCCTGGGAACTTGGTGGTAGGTCTGTCTGTCTGCCTTGGCCGGAACCCTGTGCTGGTGAATCCAAAGATTCGAATAACTGAAGATGATGTGACTCTTCCCAAGCCATCTAATCCCTGACACAAGGAAGCTTTGTCTCCAATGATTTGTCAGTGAGAGCATCAGGGCAACCCATTCCATAATTATATATGCATAGATATGTATGTTTTCCAGACGCCCAGAAAATAGCCCTCCATACCCATGGGAACTCTGATTCGATGCTCATTTATTCTGAGAGATTTTGTTTTCCCTGAGAAGCTAATTCTTCAAAGCTTTGCAGAGGGAGCAGAAGCCACCTTTGTGGTGGACACAATTTTCTTTCTCTCCCTTGCTCCAATTCCTGCCTGGCTATAAAGCTATCAGGCTCATTTCCATATCAAACAAAAAGAAGGCAGGAAAATACTCCCCTGATCGACATAAAAGGACACATTACTGGAGATTGTCTAAGAACTTGTTTTTATGGCCAAAATTAGCAAATTATTCACAGTAATAGGTGAGTCAGATGACAATGGTGTTTAAGAGAACAAAGCCACTCATCAGGGCTCCCGACCTCAAACCCGCCCCAAGGCAGGTCTCCAGCTGCTAGAACAGTTCTGAAGGGCCAGCCAACAGGCTACTAAAAAAAAAAAAAAAAAAAAAAGACAGAAAGAACAACAGGCAGCCAGGAAGTCTGCTTCAGCTACCGGAAAATGCATTCCAGGGCTTCCTTCCCAGCTTCCCAGCAGTTCTGTGGGTCTGTGGGTGGCCGCAGGACACACGTGGCTCCCATCTCACATAGCTTCTCCGGGAAGTGGGGAAAGCTTCAGTCATTCAGCAGCCATTTCCTTCCTTTTGGGGTTTTGGAGACCCAGATAAAACCTGAGCCAGCTGCCGCGCATAAGCTGTTGATCACCAGCCTGCATTTAATCCACAGCAATTAACAAGCCACTTGAAATGTTAATATGCACTGGGGTGCAAGGTGTTACCACGGTTGGCACCCTTCTGGAGGAAGCCTGCCAGGATGGCTTGTCACAGGGTGAATCAGCCTTGGTCAGCTGGGACTCGGACACCCTTTGTACTAAAGGATGAAATAGATAGGCCATGAAATCGGCCCTGGAAACTGGGCCCTTTGTAGGATCATGGGTCCTGGAGGATGCAAGTGGATGAACGCCTTGAATTCTAGAGGCAACAGTGGCAAGGTGTCCAAGCCAGTGAGCAATTCAAGACGTTTTCATGGTGCTCCTTCTGCCCTAGGACATCTCTTCCCGTGAGCGGAGACTTTGTCTGCTGTCCCGACCCAGCTCTCCAATCTTGGGCAGAACTGCACAGTCTGTGACATTTTGAAACTTTCCATTTCATTTAGTGATTCTGAACACTAAGTTGTTGGCATGTATCAGTTCTTTAAGAAAAGTGTTGACTAATACTCTACTGTGTGTAGCCATCAGAGTTTATTCATTTACTCATCAAAGGTCATTTTGGTTGTAAAAGTCTGGGGCAATTACAGATAATTCTGCTGTAAACGTCTCATCCAAGTGTGGAAGCACTTGAGTTTTCGCTTCATTATCTCTCAGTGTCTTCTAGAATTTCAGTGAGACCTCTGGTCTCAGAGCTGGAAAGATGACTCGGCTGTTGAGCACACTTCTTGTTCTCGTAGAGGATCCAGCCAGCACCTCTATGGTGGTTCACAACCATCCAACATTTCAGCTCTCCCCAGGCACCCGGCATGAGTGTGGCAGAGAAATACACATGCAAGCAAAGCACTTCTATGTATAAAATAAAATAATAAATTTATTTTTTAAACTAAAAGAATAAACAGTGGACTTAAGAGAAAGTGAGAGGGCAGCTACTAAATATCTTGAATATTTATGTAATCCTCTGTCACTATGACTGCACTCTGGTTGTGGTCTTGGGGTTGAAGTCCTGGCTGCCACTTGATGGAAGAAGAGAACCGGATCCTACAAGTTCACTGATTTACAAACACACATACACATCCCTACCCCATTTCATACACACACACACAAAATAAATACATGTAATTTAAAAACAACCCTATAGTTCCATAAAATAGTGTTGTGCTATTACACTGCAAATTCAATGTCAGTCCTTTAGGCACATCGACATCCAGCTCCTCAATGACCATTGCAATGGACACTGTGGCCAGGTGTGGTGGCACACACCTTTAATCCCAGCACTCAGAGGCAGAGGCAGGTGGAGCTCTGAGTTCAAGGCCAGCCTGGTCTGCAAAATGAGTTCTAGGACAGCCAAGGCTATATAGAGATATCCTGTCTCAGGGGGGCAGGGAAAAAAGGGACACTTTGGATCTGACACATCAACCTTAATCAACTCCACCTTGATGCCCTGCTGTATGCAGACTCTTTGCATGGGCTAAGGTCAGAGTCTGGGTGATACGGCTTCCTGAGAATCTTCCCCTGGATTTTGCCCTTTCATGTATTAAGAATCTTTGTAGTTTTCCCTTTCCTAGTCCACTTTCTGGGAATCAGAATCCATGTTGGAGTGTGGTCTTCTCAGTGGCAGGGACTGTGGGTCTTGCTTTCCATGTGTCTCTGGCACTTCACCTGGTGTTTGTCAATAGGTCCCAGTAAATGCCTGAGTCAAGATGCTGCGAACGTGTGGTACAAAGGGTTTACCACTCAGCTAGTTCCCCTGGAACGGGCTAGGTCTGCTGTATGCAAGGTGCCTAGATCAAGGAAGCCTCTGCCCAAAGCAGAACCCTGTGTCAGACACTGAAGGCAGTTTCAAGGCCATCGGCTTCACTGGGTGAGCACTGGGAGGGAAACCCAGCAGGCAAGTGGCATAAGCTTCTAGCTATAAGAGAGGAAATGGTCAGAACTTAAAGTTAGAAGATAGTAGTACTAGCTGCAAGTGGTACAGAGAGCCTACCAGACCTGAGGGTTGTGGGAAACCATACCTGTGTTAGTTGCTGTCCTGCTACTGTAACACAACACCGGACAGACAGACAGACAGACACACACACACACACACACACACACACACACACACAGAGAAAACCCACAGGTGGAGAGGTTTATACTGAAAGGAACAGCTAGTTTTACAGGTTTCCGTTGTAAGGTAGATTAATATTTACTAATAATTATCTTTTAGTAATGCTTGCTGGTAAGCCTAACAGCTGTATAACCAAATCACCACACAGAAACTGGGTTTATTTAGTTGACCGAGAACACAAGGCTGGGCAATAGTTAATCCATCCTAAACCTCCAAGCCCGCATAGTTTCCTCCCATTCAGATTTCCCACATTATACCTGCTCTCAGTGATATCTTAGGTCCAGTCCATCTCTCCACGTAGTTCCAAGATCTCTCCTCCAGCTCTCTCTGCAAGCTCTCTCACACTTTTTTCTCCTCTCGCACCTTCTCCTCCCACACATTTCCTGCCCTCTGGCTCCTCCCCTCTTTCCTGTCCTCTGGCCCCTCCCGTGGTACAACATTGTGGCTAGTTTACACACAGTTGAGACAGGATGCTTAGAGTAAGTATCACAATGCAATATCCGGATTGAAACCAGAGAGTGGGGGGGGGGGGGAGAAATCAACATTTGAATGAACAAGGGTAATGTGTATACATTTCAAAAGGACATTATACCAACAGGTTTCTTTATAAATTCTATACTCCGTGTTAAACTAAGTTCTCCCAGTACTTTTCCAGAAAGCAGGACAAAACAAAGAGCAGATGAATTGAGAGAAGACCCACCCCATTGCAAAGGAATGCCAAAGGTCTCCACCCCTGTTGCAGAGGAATAAGATAGAGTCGCCTAGCAACTGGGGCGGGACTGACTGGACTTGGTGCTTAAAATAGACCAATCATTTTAAAAGTCAACCACCCTACCCAATCCAGTGTTGCCAAGCTTGCAACCCTCCCCCCACGTTTCCTTTAAAAACCCCAAGCCTGTCTCTCGGGGCTGTTCCTCAATGGTTTGGGGGGCAGCCACATAGCTCAATGCCTTGAATAAACCTCTTGCAATTGCATCAATCCGGTCTCCTGAGGTCCCTTCATCTGCCTTCCTGGAAATTAGGCTCCTGCTAGGCCTAACCGTATTGGCTGTCAGCTCAGGAGATAAAGTCCGTCACGTCGGGGCGGGCCAGGTGGCTGGAGACTCTAGAGTAGCTGTTTGTTGCACGGCTCCCACTATACAGAGAGAGCTGGGCTGGAATCGGGGTGAGACTTTAGAACCTGGGACGGGACTTTCTCCAGCCACATGATGACTCCTTGAAGGTTCTGCAAATATTCAAGATACCACCATCAGCCGGGCACCAACTGTTCAAAGACACGAACTTGTTCAGGACTTCAGGCATCCATTCTGGGACCAGACTGAGTCCCAGGTCCTCCACTCACTACTCTGTGAGTGTTCGTGCCTTACCAGTCTGTGCTTCATTTCCTCATCCATAAAATGATGGGAAGAGTAGCGCTTACTCCCGGGGTAATGAGGAATAAAACAGTTCACAAACATAAGGGGATTAGAATCACAAACATAATGAATGTCCAGTGTTTTAACACAGAGACACACAGATAAATATGAGAGAGTTCTGTGAGATGCAGATGGTAGGAAAAATCATAGCCCTGCTGCCTAAATGCTTCAAGTAAGGCTCCCTGAAGATCCCGCCTGCTATTTTACAACCCCACGCTCCGGTAAGTATGCAGAAACCGACAAAGCTGTAGCAGAAAGCCGTGGGATACCTTGTCGCCAGGCCTCTCAGGAGAGAGCAGAAGTCACCACCATCTGATGTCTGCCTTGTGGCTGCATGAAAGGAAATTGGGGAGATAAGTCCAGTTCCTGATGGGCAGGTGTTTCAACCCGGAGCCATCCTTACAGTTGGCACTCTCAGTGAAGACTCCACAGACAGGCAAGGATTAAGTGGAGACGAGACCAAATTGCTCATCCCTGTGGTGCCAGTGGCACCAGCAGGGCTGAGGCTCCGTGGCAGAGTTCAAACCTTCACCGTTATCCCTCATGCTCGGCTTTGCAGAGAATCTGAAGTTCTGTTCCCCAGAGCTGTCAACCCTCCAGTGTTCATAGACACTGTCACTTATACATTACGGGTCCATCTGGCCACAGCTCTTTCAAACAGTCACACGCATCTCTTTTATTTTCAAAAGAACAGTGTAATTAATGCAAAGCGTTAGTTCCTGAATTCCGATGTCAGAATCCAAGTTTTAAAAATGTCAGTGCTGAAATGAACCTTTTCTTTAGACTTCCATTTTGGTCAAAGAAAAGGGGATGCCAGACTGGAAAGGAGTTTTAAAATAGTTTATTCTTGCTCTTCATTAGTAAAAGTTTTAAATTCATAAATTGTTTTTAATAAAGATTTTTTTCAGAATTTAAGTAGGATAGGGCTGGAAACAGCTCAGGTTGTCTTGTGGACAGTACATTCCCTTTCTGCTCTACCCCCTGGCCTTCCTGTTTCATAGGCCCTTGTGAGACTTCATGAGGAAGACAGGACAGGCTCTTGACTTAAAATATTGTATCAGTTCTTCAGGGACAGACGCCCGCTGATGGACGAGGCAGGGCTCTTAGGCTTCAAGACTGGAACTGTACTCTTGTTAAGTACGAGCTCACCAGAAGTGAACAGCACAGCACGCTTTGGTCTAAATCTCCATTCTTTCTTACAAAAATCCACTTTTTTGGTTTCACACAGTTGTTTGTTCAATATTTGTTGAAAATTCAATTGAAAACATTTATAGAGTTAACTTCAGCCTGACTGCCCATAAGCTCACTCTCTGAGCACAACTTCATTTTTTAAAAATAGTATGCTTAAAAAAAAAAAAAAGATTTATTTATTATGTATACAATGTTTCGGCTGTATGTGTATTTGCAGGTCAGAAGAGGGCACCAGATTTCATTATAGAAGGTTATGAGCCACTATGTGGTTTCTGGGAACTGAACTCAGGACCTCTAGAAGAGCAGACAGTGCTCTTAACCTCTGAGCTGTCTCTCCAGCCCCCAACTTCATTTTTATATCTATTTTATATCTATTTATATCACAGTTCCAAACTTATTGGCTGGAACACCTGCGCCTGTATTCTTCTGGTCTTTTGCTTAATTTTTGGTATAAATGTTTCACCCTATTGCTACATAATTAACAGAAGTTTCAATTTCTAATAGTTTCGCAACAATCTATTTCTAATGATGTGCCAAAATGTATTCATTACCTAACTGTTCAGTTTATAAGATGTCTTCCTTGAACCAAGGGTAGTGAGTTCCCTCCTGGAACTTCTTAACAGAGACCAGAAAGGTTGCCAGGTGCTTGTGTTTGTGCCCACCTTTAATCCTAGCACTTAGGAGGCAGAGGCAGGTGGATCTCCGAGTTCAAGGCCAGCCTAATCTTCTGAGTGAGTTCCAGGACAGCCAGGGGCTGTCCCAAATGACAACAGAGAAACCCTGTCTCAAACAACAACAACAACAACAAACCCAAAACAACAGCAGAAAAGAGACCATTAAAATAGGATGATTTTCTGTGATGATTCACAGAAAAACATCTGGGGATGAATTCATTTATAATTAGGTTGGTTTCAGTGTAAACAGTATACCTCTGATGATAGAACATAGCCAGCTACTTTGTTCCCATGATCATTTCTTTTGTAATACTGAATGCTAAGTGTTTGGTGTAGCTTTTACTATATTTCACTGGCCTTTTTGAAAATAGTATCGATACCTATATTGTTTTTAACAGCATGTTATAGGACACAGTTCAGTGAATGTGTATTATGAGCAAACGCCAGGGTTTGATCCCCGGTGTGGAGGAAGATAAGGAGACTATAAAATTTTTTTTTGCAACCAGGCTTTTATTTTATTTTTTATTTTTTAACACGACCCTTTGGGCCATCTGAAAGTCTATAGATTATTCCACTGTATGGCTAGACCACCATGCCTTTGTGTGTGAATATTTGTGTCAATCCTTGTTTTTTTTGTTGTTGTTACATACAATGCTTCAAAAAATGATGCATTGTATGTAGCTCCGCCCATTCTCCCTGAGAGGATTACTGTCTGTGAACTAGCTGGGCAAGGAGTAAAGAGGATTTTATTTTCTTTGTTTTTCTTTTTGTGACAGGGTCTCACTCTGTAGCTCAGGCTGACCACAGACTAGCTCACCATGTAGCCCAGGCTGACCTTGAACTTCCAGTCTTTCTACCTCTGCTGAAGTCAACAGGTGTGTGCCACCAAGCACAGCTTATTGTTTTTCTTCCTTGACAGCATCTTTGGTATTCTGTTTGGAAAGGTCTCTCCACCTAAAAAAATATGAAAACATTCACCTATTTTTTTCCTCCAACTTTCTAATAACTGCTTTTGTTTTTTTCACGGAAGTCTCTCTTTCATCTATTTAGGACTTTTTAAAGGTAAAGTGCTAATTAACAACGCCCTTAGGGAGATCATTCCTTCTCCACTCTTCTTCCCATTGCTGTGGGGCTTCTCTGAGGAGGCTCTGACTGCCATTGCCCTCAACATCTTCTCAAGAATGTTGCGGGTATGAGGAGCAGAGAAAGCCTGTTTCCTTAGGAGCAGAGGGACCCAGATCACTTGTTTGGTTCAACAATGATAAAGCCTCGGTTTGGGGCATAGAGAAGCTTGCTTCCTCTTAATAGGGGAATTCCTTAAGCTTGGTCCTCCACTATTGGCTCCTTCTGTGTGCAGGTTTGATCCTTCTTTGCACATCACTCTCTGGGTACAGGGTACAGGAGATAGGTACAAATACTGATCCCTGGCTACTGAGTTACAGCTCTGTCTCTGGTTCATGAATTTTGTGCTTTTTTTTTTTTTTTTTTTTTCATGTGTGATGTTGGAAATAAACTCAAGGGAGTAGTGAAAATGAAGTGGTTTTCAAGACACAGTTCTGCAGAGAGGGGTGATGGCATAGAGAAAATTCGCAAATGACTGGCATGCTGATTTGGCACAAGACAGTGATCTGTAAAGTTTCCCCATCTCTATTGTAGGACGTTGCCAAACTATCCTGCATTGTTGTTGTTGTTGTTGTCTGAGATAAGGTTTCTCTGTGCAGCGCTGGCTGTTCTGGAACTCATTCTGTAGATCAGACTGGCCTCGAACTCACAGAGATCTGCCTGCCTCTGCCTCCCGAGAGCTGGGATTAAAGTGGGTCACCAATGCCCTACCAACTTATCACCTTTTAATGGGCTTCGTTGATCTGTAATTCTTTGCTCTGGCATGAAATATTGCTTTTATTTCTGCTAGGAAGGTGGCAGTTCTCTGATGTTAAATATGACGTTTCTTTATGAGGGTGCATCAGAAAGCAGCACAAAATTTGGACTCAGTCTCGTGTTAGACCCACAACTTGTGTGTCACTACATGCTAGGGCTTGATGTTTTTATGTCCTTTTCAGTGGGCTACTCTGCTGGTCACTGCTTGGGTCACAGTCCTGCTGGGAGTCCATGTGACAATTCTGAAGGTGGCAGAAAGTGCCCCATGCCCAACTGTCTGTGGCTATGGCTGTGCCTCTCTGACAGAAAGCCCATTTTAGTTAACCGGATGACTTTGAAGGATTAAAGGTGACAGCTAGTCCTAAACCGTGTTGTTTACTTATCCCGGATCACCTGTTTATCTAATGATAATGTGTCAGAGGGGAAGTGTGTGTGTGTATTTGTGTGTGTGTGTGTAAAAATACATGTGTATGTATGTTCAGTTGGGTTTTGTATGAATCATCTTGTTTTTCCTAGTTTTCAGGATAAAGCACATTTCTGTATTCTGGAAGATGGGACAACACTGTGGCTTTTATTTGATTTGGTAGCTGCAAGTGGTCAATGTAGGCATAAAGGTTTGGAAATTTTGGAGGTGGAGATTGGAAGTAGTTGAGAGTATGTGCCTTCCAGCCACATGATAAATCTAGTTTGGGCTGGAGAGATGGCTCAGCAGTTAGGAGAACTGGCCATTCTTCCAGAGGTCCTGAGTTCAATTCCCAGGAACCACCTGGTGGCTCAGAACCATCTGTAATGGAATCTGATTCCCTCTTCTGGTATGCATGAAAACAGAGCACTCATATACATAAAACAAATAAATAAATAAATCTAAATTTATAAAAAGGTAAATCTAGTGTGCAGATAGGTTTTCTGCATCTTATAAAGTTCCATTTCTTTAATTTTTCAATTTGAAAGTACCCATCTCCCCAACTTAGTATAGTACTTTGTTATTGTGTAAGGAAATGTATAATTAGTCATTGTATCTTCCATTACCACTGCCTGCAACTTTGTAACTTGCTTAAGATGACAACATTACTAACTGTTCAGAAAGAAGGAAGGCAAGCCAGAATATTTACTAGGTCCTAGGTGTTAGGTCTCAAAACCCAGGACAGATGGCTGAGGTACTTATTTAACAAATCAAAGCACCAGATTCTTCCAGCATCCCTCACTCCCTATCTGCTACAGGGTTCTCTGGGCACACCACATCACCTACCCTAATCTTTTCCACTCCAGGAACTGTGCTACCCCCCCCCATCCCCCCAGCTTCTCTGATTCTTATATAACCCAGCCATTTTAGCTATTGGCCTCTTTGCCTCCTGGCCTCTTGGCTCCTGGTTCTCCCTTCCCCTTACATGGTCCAGCTTAAGGTCATATTCACTCTGGACTCTCAGCTATCTCTGCCTCTGGCTATGCTCACCCTTTTATCTACAATAAACCTTCTCTTCCACCATACAAAGGACCAGTCATGTCCTTCTCTTCATTTCTTTCTTTTTTCTTTTTCTTTTTTCTCACTAACTAGGCTTTGTTATTGTTGTTGTTCATTTGTTTTTGGTTTTGAGAAAAGAAATCTCACTGTATACCCCTGGCTGGCCTGGAACTTGCTATGTAGACCAGGCTAGCCTGAAACTCCCAGAGATCCACCTGCTTCTGCCTCCCAAGGGCACTGGGATGAAAGGTGCGTAGAATCACATCCCGCCTTACTAGATACCCTTGTGAGGCTCACACTTCTGGGGGGCAGGGCGGGTCTTGTGCAAGTGTTTGGGAACAGAGACTGTGAAACAGTGATTTTTACATGGAAAAAGGCAGTATCTTTGCTGTCACCTGAACTTGCATCTGTCATTTGTGGAAGTTCCCTTGTCCCAAATTTAATTGCCAAGCCTGGCTATGTAATTTTCCAAGTTGTCCAGATAAAACAAAAATTTGTCGCGTGGAGCTGGCTGTGCGTCAACCAGGAACGGCTGACAATTGTTAAAAAGGGGAGGGGGCCTGACTTTGGAGCTATTGGGGAGAATCTCTGTAACTCCCGCTATTAAAAACTGTCATCTTATTGGTGTGTGTATGTGCACCCACACGTGTGATGGTGGCAAAGACGTCAATTTTAGAAATTATTTGAGGACCCCAAATCTCTTTGATCCTGTTCTGACTTGAGCTGGAGAAGTCTAAGTCATTTTAGACTAATTATGAGAATCGGAAGGAATTTGCCCGCTCATTGGTCAGAACAAAGTGTTTACCTTCTGTGCGTGTTGACTTGTAAGGAATGACTCAAAGTGCTATGCAGTTGTTAATGAATATTAAACAACCAGGTGTCTCTTCCTGAAAGGCCAATGAACATCTTAGACAAAAAGAATGAGTCAAAAATCCATTTTTCAGCAATTAAGAGAATTTGGTTTTTGTTGCAGTTCCCTTAAAACAAAACAAAACAAAACCAAAAAAAACAAGACCACGGCTTGTTCATTCCTCCTTTAACTTTTCATGTTTCCAGGCTTTAAGGCTTGGCAAAGACAATTTGAGACAGATTTCTTTATTTTCTCCTCTGGCCTAAAACAAAAATCCCCCACTTTTCAAACTGTTACCACCGAAGAGTTTATTAAATGGCTGAAAAAGACAGCTGGTCCCACCATCTGTTAGAATTTTTCAGGGGCCAAATAAAACAGGTTACACCTTTTGCCATGCCAAGTCTTGCGATGCCCCCTTCCTCTCCCAGCCCGGGGAGGGCTAATCTGAATTTCACGCTCTGATTTTGCCATTGCTCACGTCTGGGTTCTTCTGGGCTCTTCTCCGGGCTGATCCTGTTACTTCTCTTTCTGAGTTACAAAGCGATTCTCATGTTTCAAGCAGACTCATTTGCAACCTATCACCTTACACCTCTCTTCCGTGCATACACCCTGAGACCAGTGGGAAATTACAGATATCTAACTAATTCCCTGCTTTTGGAGCCAAAGTGGAAAGCCTGAAGTAGGTTTCTGTTGTTTTTGCAGCCATTTTTTTTTTTTTTTTTTGGCCTATAAATGCTAATGGAGGTAATTCAGATTTTGGAACAAAGGCTGAGCTTGTAGCACACCGCAGGTGTGGCAGGGTTGAAACAAAAGCAATGCTAACCCTAATGGTATTTCTTGTCATTAACAATTCTTTGATGTTCACACAGGAGCCTCTCTTTTATCTTCCAGTTTTTCAGCCATCTTTGTTAACACTCGGCTCAATTGAATCTCTTTTTTTTCTCCCCTTCCCACCTCCCCCCTGGCCTTTAAAGACATCTGCAAAATGTTTATGCTAAGTTAGGTTCCACCACATCTTTTCGTGGCACAGTCAAATGAGATAAAGCTTGTGAGGTTATTATTAAAACATCAGTAAGTTTCTATCATTAAGCTGAAGGGGAAGATCAATAAAAAGGGAGCACTTAATGTTACTTTAATAAGGACGAGTTTCCTGTAACAGGATCTGGATTAACTTCAGTATCACCGATGCGAGCTCCACAATAAAGATGTTGCTGTGATCTGAAGAGGTTGACTTTCTTTTAGGCAATTAGACACTTTGCTGAACACTTCGAATGTACTTGATCTGTTATTTCCTGTTTTATTGAAAGTCTTCACGATACATATATTTTAAGATTATTATGGAAAAAAAAAGATTATTATGGTTTTTTTTTTTTTTTCCTCTAGCTTTTTCTCCCGAGTGTCAGCTCCTGGCAGGTTGCCAACGACTGCTGGAAGCTAGTTTGCCTCCTGCCCACTTCACACCCAGAGGGGGCGGCGAGATGACGGGGAGCTTCAGAAGAGTTGGCTTAACTTGTTTTGATGACAGGACAATGTAGAGAGCAGTCAACACTCCATAATATATTGTCCAGAGAGACTCAGCAGCAGGAGACCCTGGGGCAGGGGCAAAGTAGACTCATGTGTTACACACCAGAAATACTTTGGCGGGTCTCTTTCCTGGCTTTTTTTTTTTTTTTTTTTTTTTTTTTTTTTTCATTGTCTTGAACAGAGCAGAAATCTTATTTTGTTATTTTGTTTCTTGAGGCAGGATTTTATCATTTAGCTCTGGCTAGTGTAGAACTAGTACAGGCTGGCCTCGAACTCCTAGAAGGTGCTCTTGTTTCTGCCTCCCAAGTGGTGGGATTGCTGGCTAGAACCACACCATCCTGGGTTTTGGAGGTATTCACTGCTACTGAGTTAACGCATCCTCCCTGTCTGTCTCTCTCTCTCTTTCTCTTGGTTTTTCAAGACAGGGTTTCTCTTTATAGCCTTGACTGTCCTGGAACTCAATAGGTACACCAGGCTGGCCTCGAACTCAGAGATCTGCCTATCTCTGCCTCCTAAGTGCTGTGGTTAACAGTGTGCACCACCACCCACACATCTTTTCCTTGAACTTTCAGCTAGAGGTGACTTGTTTAACTAGTTAATACTCCATCGGTTTAACTGGGGCTCTCTCTGGATAGCTTATTTCCATGTGAACACTCACTTTGGGGAAAGTATTCATCTGGAGCCTGTTGAAATACTGAGTCACAGGGCCCTCCACCAGAGTTCCTGCATAGTTCAGCCCCAAATGTCGGCTTGGAGGGAAACGCTGATAAGCAAAGATAAAATACAAATTAATGTTAACAATGTATCTATTTCATGATTTCCTCTCACATTATTTAATAATTCTTAGCATTTATAGGATGCTTTTCATCTTCAAAGCACTTTACAAATGCTAGCTAATTAACAAGGTAATGAGGCTTGGATCATAATGTTTCAGTAGCTTTCTCTAGCTCAGCCTAGAAAGCACAAATAGAAATGTATGTATTCATCCATTTTTTTAAAATAGCATTAGATTGTGCTGCAGATTTTGTGAATCAGACACTCAGGCAATTTATCTTCTATGTATAACTTAGGTCTCGTAAAAAAAAAAAAAAAACCTGTGTAATTCAGATCATCACCAGTCTGATGATGAATAGCCAAGGCTGCCCCAAATGGCAGGTGGTTGGCCAGCTTTCTCTCATTCCAACCTTGCTTGTGCCTAGTCCTGGTGATTTTCACCAGGGTTTCTCTCCTTTTGTGTAGTATCATGGCAAGTTCCCAAAGGAAGAAATTCACTGTTAGGAGTTAAAGACAGACACCCATTAAAATCCATCCCCTCCCCAGATTTTGGCTTGGACAGAAGCTTGAATGAAAACATGTGAGAATACTTGACTGTTTTAGGCTGTTCTGTGCAGTGATGGTAACGTGGCCATACTTGAGACAGACTGACACACACACATACACATGGGCGCACACACACACGAACACAGAAACAGAGAGAAAAAGAGAAAAAGAGAGTGTGACTCTGTGGACAGTTTCCTTGACGTTATGTAAAGCCCCAATGGTACGATTTTAAAAGGAAAAAAGTACTACATCTAGCATATTATCATCTGATATAAAGTGGATACTATTAAAAATGAAGTCACACACACACACACACACACACACAAAAAAAAACCCATCATGGTTAGTGGCACAATTACATCATAAACAAATTAACATTCCCCTTTTCCTATATGCAAATGTGGCTAGACTCAGTCTGAGGGCAGCTCTTTGAAGCCTTAACTCAGAAACGCTAAGAAGGTTGACCACTCATCATATTCATTACACATACATGTATCTGCTCCTGGGTAGCTTTGTGTGTGTGTATGTTTGTATATATGTGTGTATGTATGTATATATATGTGTGTGTGTGTATGTATGTATATGTGTGTATGTATGTATGTGTGTGTGTGTGTGTATGTATATGTATGTATGTATATGTGTGTGTATGCATTATTTTTCAGTGTTAGGGACTACAACCCAGACAGGCAGTTTGGTACTAAGTTTCTCTGCAACATGGCATAAAATTGTGACAATTCAGAGGGAATTTTGTTTAAGCCACAGAGAACCTGAAATCCCGTCTAATCAGAGGATTCTGGTTTAACAAGGATTCTCCTGTTTGTTAGAGGCTTTTTCTCCTTTGTCTGCGAACCCTAACCACATCGCTGTCAGCTTCAGCCTGGATCCTCTGGCCTCCTGGGACTTAGGGAACACGCCTGCACTCTTTGGAAGAAGTCAGATAATGAGTAGAAGGAAAGAGAGGGTGGTCAGTGATAACAGGTACCCCCTGCACCTTTCGTTCTGACCCTTTTGGAGTCCTTCTCTGTATGTCTACACCAAAGAACAGCGCCAGTTTCTAGGATCCACTCTCGGGATTATCTCTACAGCATTTCAGAGATATGGACAGAATGCCTTCCACTGTAGGACTAGCTTCCTCATGGATTGCACACCCAACTTGCCAAGGCCTAGCCGGATCAGCTAGAGCTCACGATGCACTGGCCAGAGAGACCTGCTTCTGTCATCCATCGTGACCTTGTAGCCAGCCTTTTGTCCCTAAGAACACCTCAGCCTGAGTCACCACGACAGCTTCACTCTTCAGATAGGGTCGGGGAAGAGGCAGGAATAAAAAGACAAAAGCAGACACATACCATATGTTCCATGGGGACACCTGTTCCCACGTCCTTCTTGGCTGAGGAAGATCATAACAATGTTATAACAAAGTAAAATAGTTCTAGTTTTGTTTCCTTTTTAAAGATTTATTTATTTATTTATTTATTTGAGGGTTCTGGCTTGTATGTGCCTTCCCCTTATATTATTTTGTATTCCTTTTTCTGTCTTGTTGTTCAACTAAGCTACGCTATACAAGCTAACTGCTTTTCCTAAAAATAATACAAGTCTATCACTCTGGAAAAAAATCACTTCCTATAAGGACGGTACAGACATTGGCAGATTTTTCCTGATGGTTTGGCTGCAGGATGGAGCTGTTCCTAACATCACTCCTTTATTCTTAATGCCCACATCTCTATCTCATTCATAGCTAGGCATTTAGCATCTTCTTTTCATCTCAGCGTAAGCATGAAAGCAATAAAAAGACAAGAAAGAGACCAGGGCACAGAAATGCATCTGTCCCTCTCACCTGCAGAAGTGAGGGTCGGGGTGTGGGCAGAGATCCCTTCTTCAGAGAGAGGTGACAGAGGAGAAGAGATTAAAGAGAAGAGATTGAACCCCAAACCCAGCTCATAAGAGGTCAGACTAGTGACTATTAGGCTACTACCTCTCCAGGTGCCTCTTGGTACACAGGATGCTCTGGCCCTTGGCCCACACAGAGCTCAGGCATCAGAGCTTTAGAGGTAGGTGAGCAAAAATCCCGACTCCACAGATGTCCTTGCACAAGGTATGAGACCACCTGCCACAGGTCCCCTCACACGCCCTCAAATCTCAGTGAACCAAAACAGCCATTCCAGCATGTGTGAAAAATGGTGACATTCTTTGCAGCCGTTGACCAAGGGGATGGTGTGAAGCTTGGTAAATTCCAGAGGTTCTTTTAGATGAGCAGCTCACCAAGCTAGGGGTTCATCTCAGCCGCTCCTTAGTCACAGCTTCTCTCCAGTTCAAGCAGATCATACAAAAATGCGTAAGCCTAGCTATACTTTTGAGAAGTGTACTAAAAACAGAGTTAGCTGGGCCCTTCGATAACGTATCAGTTATCTTTCTGCTGTTGTAACAAAACACCATGGCCAAAAGCAATTTGCAGAAGGAAGAGTTCATGTGTGTTTGTGGTTCCAGAGAGATAAAAGTTCACCATGGCAAGGAGGCTTGGTAGCAAGCACAAAGCAGAGATAGTGAATCAGAAGTGGCACAAGGCTTTGAGCACTCAAATCTGGCCTCTAGCAAAGCCCCATTTCCCCAAACAATATCAACAACCGGGAAACAAGGGTTCAAATATCTGGGCCAAATGTCTAGGGGGACATTCTCATTGAAACCACTAAAGTAAAAATAGTCAAATAGGTTTTAAAACATCAGCATCGACACAGTGTGAAATGGTTGTCTCTCCAGTTACTCAACCAATTAATCAATCAATTAATTAACCAATTAATCAACTCAATCAATTGATCAACCAATTGATCAATGGTCAGGTTTTGACATTATTGAGAAGTCTTCAATGAATCCAGAGCCTTGTTCCATTGAGTGTGATTGGACTTGGTGCTGTGAGCCAGTCGTTATACAAACACGAAAGAATATAGGAGGAAATATTTTCGACATCTCTTTAAAAGTCTCCATTTTGTGCAAATCTGACTTAGGGTAAAATCAATTGTACCCTACGCATTAAAACCGATGGAACATTTACTTTAGGGGAAGTCTCTGAACTTTAAAATGTCTATGAAATGGTATATGTGGTGTATCAGCCTCTTTCTATTGGAGGTCATATCAATTGTCACCAGGGCAATAAATACCTTATAAAACCCTACGTATTAACCTTAGCATACTCAGTGCCCTGAGTACACCATGTTGCATCAACAAATGATTAATAAGAGCCTGAAGCCTGGGCACCAGGCTGACTTTTCACTTTGCAATGTCATTTCTTTAATGAATGTAGAGAAATGTCATCCTTCCCATCTCTATTCTAAGTCTCAGTCGCAAACTTTCTTTTTAGTTTCTAATTGTTTCCATCCTAAAAATTTGGACAGTCATGAAACTGCCTTAGATTGCTTTCCTTTCTCATATTTCCAAGTTTCTGGGGGTGGGGGATAATAGTCTGTTGCCATAGAAACCTGAAATGATCAGTCCAGGCATCAAGTTAATATACTGCATAAGAAGATTCCAACTCATTTCTTCTGTATGAAGCCGTTTTTTAATGCATCCTTCTGTCTTGGCTTAGGTTCCATTGCTGTGAGAAGACCTCATGGCCAAGACAACTCTTATAAAGGAAAACATTTAATTGGGGCTGGCTTACAGCTTCAGAGTAGTAGGCTGTTATCATCATGGCAAGAAGCATGGCAGCGTGCAGGCAGACAAGGTGCTGGAGGAGCCAAGAGTCCCACATCTTGACCCTAAGGCAGTGGGAGACTGGATTCTGGACTGGATGGGGCTTGAGCACAGGAGTCCTCAAAGCTTGCACCCACAGTGACACACTTCCTCCAACAAGGCCACAATCTCCTTCACCAGAGCCACACCTCCAAATAGTGCCGCTCCCCAGGGGCCAAGCATTCAAACATGAGTCTATGGGGCCATTCCTATTCAAACCTCCACATTTTCCCAGATCCTCAGCCCATACCTGGAGCATATAAAGGACAGTTCTCCAGATGAGAGGGCTTTATGCTTCTTTCCACTCTCCTATTAGTCCAGCTTTGTGTTCTTTTCCTGGTATTCTGCCCTACAACCTGCAGAATCTTCAGTTGATCTTGCCTTTCTCTGATGCCCTGTATATCACTGTCATGTAATTTCTTCCCAAATCCCATTTCTGTTCATGTTCAGCTCTTTTCACTTCTCAACAGAGTCCCTAGTGTTTTCTTACTCCCCAGTGAGGTCTAAACTCCTGAGCACAGCCTCTGGAATCCTCTATATTGCTTCTTCACTTTTACCTTTTATTTAAGATCTATGTTTCTGCCACTCTACAACAGGAACTGAATTTTCCAGCGGCCTGGAAGGTTTGTTTTGAGTTCTGCCTGGACATTTTGAGCTGTTCCGGCTGCATAGGGCTATCTGGGATGTGCGTGCCACACAAGGGCACTCTCTCTAAACTACACTAAGGGCTCCATGGCAGCCCTGTGACCCACACGATAGGATGGCAATTGCCCAGTTCTTCTTTATTGGCCACCCAAGATTTGGGTTAAATGTCACTTCCTTCCCGGCGTGCTTCTGCGTGTGCCCTCCTCTGACCTTGTTTCCCATTTCCCACTGTAGCTGTCTGTGCTTGTCTCACTCCCCCTCAGTGCTGTAAACGCTCGTGAGAACCCAACAACAGCAGGGCTAAACATTATGGGCAGGCAAAGGGTCTCCAGACCCTCTGCTCTGGGCCGACCTCCTCCTGCCCCTAGCCAGCACTGTCTGGGAAAGGTAAGAGGCCCCATCCTCCTCTCTTGCACACACTCCCACCAACTCCTGAACATCAGACATAGGCACAGGTCTGGGGTCCATGGCCTCCTTCCTTCAGGACAATTTCGTTACTGTGGCCACTCAGCCAGCTGGTAAGCACAGGGCTCTGGAACTCCCAGTAGAGCTACAGCTCCCCCCGCCAGGACACCTGAGCTGGTAAACCCATAAGGCAAACCCCTCTCCAATGCCTGCACACACCTCTGCCACTGGGCATTAGAAGAGGTGTGAGCCACCCACACCTGGCACACACAAACAATGTGCCTTACACATCTAGCTCATGGAGTTAGAGGATGTGGAATCTCCAGCTTCCATGTTTGCACCTGTAACACCTTACCAACCATGGTTCTAATTATCAGAGCACATGGAACCACTTCTCCTCGTAAACCCCCTACCCCACTGCACTGATTCTGGTTACAAGGTCAGAGGTCATGCTGCATCCCTTCCCTCATGATCACCTTCAGCAACACCTTCCATGAATCAACACCATGTCTCTTCATAGCAGAATCTTAAGCAACTGAGTCTCGCCAAGACTCACAAAGCAGAAGGAATACATAACTCAGGGTGCCAGAAAAATCTCACCACGCTCACCCCAAATGGGCAGATCGCAGTGCAAACACACTAGGAATGTAAAATACCAACATAAAAATTAAAAAAAAAAATTACCAATCCCATAGTAATGGCTTCCAATGACCGTGACTTAGATGACATTCTAAGCAAAGAATTAAAAAGGATGATTGTAAATACGTTGAGGGATTCCAAGAAGGACTCGATTAAACACATGAAGGAATTAAAAAATGATATGAAGAATCTCCTGAGTGACTTCCAAGAAAACACAAACAGCTGAATACAATAAAAAAAAAATGAAATCAGAATGTGAAAATAGAATTCAACAAAGATCTAAAGGAACTGAAGAACAAACAAACTGAGAAGATACTGCCAATGAAAAATTCACTAAACCAAATTAAAGCCTTACTGGAAAGTCTCACCAAAAGAATGGCTCATGAGAAGGAGTGAATACCAGGGTGTGAGGTTAAAGTAAAGAGGAATTAGGCCATTCAGTTAAAGCCAATGACAAATTAAAAAACGTAAATGGAACACATTATATCTGTGAAACACTAGAAAAAGATAAAAATTATGAGCATGAAAGTCATCTCTATGCAAAAGCATAGATAGTATTTTCAATAAAGTCAAAGAAAAAAACCCTCCAAGTATTGGGAAAGAAATGCTCATAGAGGTGCAAGATGTCAACAGAACACCAAATAGACAGGGCAGAGAGGAAATACACCATATTGTGTAATAAGTAAGATGTCAACTATCCAAAACAAGAAAAGGATATTGAAAGCTGAAGGAGAGAAAGCTCAATGCTGAATAATAGCTGACTTCTCAATGGAAACTGTAAAAGCTAGGAGACCTTGGAGCAATGTACTTTAAGTCCTGAAGACCACAGATGTTAACCCAGACTACTATGCCCAGCAAAACTATCTGTCATATTGGAAGGAGAAAGAAAACATTTCCATAATAAAAGCAGCCAAAAACAATTTATGTTACAAAGCCATTAATGGAGAATACTTGGAGGTGGTACCTCAAATGGAAGAGAATGATAAACATATCCAAGAAGCTAAAAAATAAGAAAAAAAAAAAAGATAATTTGTTAAGCAAATGAACACTAAAACCAAACACTACAAAATCAACAAAATGATGGGAATTAATACATACCTTCCAGTAATAACTTTGAATCTCAACAAATTCAACTTTTGTACCAAAACAGACATACCAGCAGTTTAGATCGGAAAACAGAGCCTTGTCCCTTTTTGCTGCCCCAAGAAACATGCCACACTACCAAAAGCTGACATCACCATAATATATAAGGATTGGAAAAGGTATTCCAAGTATATGGGACTAGGAAATAAGCAAGAGTCACTATTCTGATAGTTTGAAACCAACACACTTCAAACCAACATCAGCAGAAAGAGATAAAGAAGATCACTTAATGTTAAGGAAACTGCCTAATTTTAAATGAGAGATGTCTCCCATAGGCTCAAGTTTGAACATGTGGTCTCCAGTTGGTAGGACGGTTTGTGAGGTTAGGGGACCTTTCTGATATAAAAACTAGTTGGAGGAAGTAAATCACTTGGGGTGTACTTTAATGGTATATGGCCCTGTCCTACTTCCGTCTTCTTTTTCTCTGTTTTCTGTCTGTGGATGAAGATTTGACCAGCTAGCTTCCTGTTCTTGCCACCAAGTTGTGCCTTCCCCTTCATTAATGAACTTTGTTCTTCTGGAACTGTAACTAAAATAAATCACTTCTTTCTTAACTTGCTTTTCATGGTATTTTGTCACAACAGCAGAAAAGTAATTGATGCAGGAACAATCCATCAAGAGGACATTTCCATCTAAACGTACACGCATCAAATACAGATGCACCAGTTTCATAGAAGAAACACGACTAGAGTTAAAGCCACAGAGGAACTCCAGCCCAGTAATTGTAGGTGGCATGAATACCTCACAGGTTACCCAGGGAAAAATTAGTAGAGAGTGGAGATAAGTGACACCATAGATTATACTAATCCAAAGAAAGACAAACTGGGATATTATGAGAATAAAAAATTTATATGTTAGTTTCATCATAAATATAGATATTACTTAAAAAACAACTCCATCATACTGTAAAGTAATACTATCATATAAAAAAGTTATCTAATGCAAAAACCAGCACAAGATTGGTTTAACATGAGAAAAATAAGATGACTTGGGTAGAGCAGTGATAGAGTACTTGCCTAGAACACATAAGATTCTAGGTGCAATTCCGGATACTAAATTTTTTTCCAAGACAGGGTTTCTCTGTGTAAACAGAGCCCTGGCTAACCTGGACTCACTTTGTAGACCAGGCTGGCCTTGAACTCACAGAGATCTGCCTGCTTCTGCCTGCTAAGTGCTGGGATTAAAGATATGTGCCACCATGCACGGCACATTTGGGGGGGGGGGAGGAGAAAATGAGTGTAACTACAGTAACAAAATAAATGGGAAAAATCATGGGATTATTTGGTTTTACACTGGTTAGGTAGCTCATAAAACTCAGTAACTTTAAGAAAAAAATCTTCTTAAGATTGGAAACACACAACAAATTTCATAATTAATAGAAAAATACTAAGAATTTATCTTTGGGATTAGGAAAAGACAAGAGTACCGCCCACAACCTTCCTAATCAGTACTATACAGGAAATATCATTCATTCAATAAAGCAATTTGATTCCAAAAAAGGGGGGGGCTCATATTCACTGCCTCTCCCTATATCTGCCCTGTCCAATGTCATTGACTTTGCATTTCCTCCATTAAGAGACGAATTTAATCATCCATCTCTTGATTCTGGGCTGGACTTGTGATTTGCTGTGTTTACAAGAATGTTGTAGAATTGACGATCTCTCTCTCTGTGTGTTGTGTGTGTCTTTGTCTCTATCTGTCTCTCTCTCTCTCTACACACACACACACACACACACACACACGCATGGACATGCGCACACACACACACACACACACACACACACACACACACACACCCCTTCCCCCTCCTTCCTTCTCCTGATCTCTTAGACTGTGCCACTGCCTATGCAGAAAACAGCAAGTCAGAGACCAGGTGTCTGTATGCACTCAGCTGACCCAGCTCTCTCTGCTGTAGCTCCACTGTGAGAACTCAGCCCAGATCAGCCAAGCTTCTGAGCTGATTTGCAGCTAATTGCAGATACACACGTGACTGGCTAAAATCAATGGCTATACTCAGACATCCCAGAGACTTGTGAGAAATATGTGGTTGTTTGGAGCTAGGCTGTACAGTAAGAGCCAGATGATTCAGGCAGCAAGTCAAGACTATCAAGGTAAGAAGGAAAATTGCTAATTACAGATGATAATTGTGTGTAGAAACTCCAGCAGACCTACAGACATTATTGGACTTAGTGGGTATTTAACTAAGTATTCAATTTAACGATGTTAAATTGAAGCCTCAAGACAAACAAACCCCAAAAAACCTCAGTGACATTTCCTTAAAAAGCAGCAATAAATAGTAATTTTTTTTTCTCTTTTAAAAAACCCAAAACATTTTAGAAGGTTTGAGGATGAGTCTGTGGTCCAGAGCACTTCCTGCCCTTGCATAGAACTCATCGGCTTTCCGGCACACATATGGCAGCTCACAGCCATCTGGAACTCCAGTTCCAGGGGATCTGACACCTTCTTCTGGCCCCATGGACATTATACATGCATGCAGTTCCCAGACATGTATGAAGGCAAGACACAGATAAGCTATAAATAAAGAGTTAAAACAACAGTTTAAGTAACAGTAAATTACACAAAGGCTCATAGAAATAAAACTAATGAAGTAGCTAACCTCAAGACTTTTACGATCACACTTATGGATTGAAAACATCCTGATAGTGGGCCAGGTGTGGCGGTGCACACCTTTAATCCCAGCACTCAGGGGGCAGAGGCAGGTAGAACTTTTTGAATTAAAGCCAACTTGGTCTACATAGTGAGTTCCAGCGCAATTGCTTCCGTTTGCAGATTTGAGATAATTCCAAAGACATCTGATTTGTTTTTCTCCTCAGAAACTGGCAAAATGCAAAAGGCCAGGACTAATGCAGTATCTTTTGAAGAAAAAAAAAAAGTGCAGAGAATTTGCTCTTCCATATGCTCAGGTGTATAGTAAAGGCATCTTATTTAAGAGGAGGGGAGGCATTAGAACAGTGGGTAGAATTTGGGGTCTAGAAACAGACTTATGAGCACTTGAGTTATATGATATTAGTATCTTAGAGCATGTGGGAAAGGCCTTCTCATCAAACAGGGCTGAGACAGTTACTATACATGTCAAATGCACAAATGTTCTGGTTGAGTGAAGATGGGTGCAAGCTAGGCAGACAACAGCCCTTTCAGGAGCTTCTGAAGGCAAGAATCTGCAATTTCTCTAAAATGGAGGACACCAACAGAGGTCCCGTTACAATCACACATTTCCATCAGAGACACTGGAGGAGACTGAAAGGCCAGCTTTCACCTGGAGGAGAAAGCATTCACAGTGCATCAGCGACTGTGTGTGTGTGTGTGTGTGTGTGTGTGTGTGCGCGCGCGCGTGCTCTCTCAAGCCCTGAAATCAAACAAAGTTAATCCAACTAAAAGGGGTGGATCACAAAGGAATTTATCTAAAATGGCCACAAAGCTCGTGAAATTGTTCAGCATCACTATGAAGGCTATGCAAGCTATACTCACAGAGAAGAGTCTAATAGAGCTCAGTCAGACTACCTGGATGAAAAAGCCTAAGAGTTGGCATGAATGCAGAAAACTGGGAACACTCCTAAGTCGCTCATGTGTGGCATTACAGATGGTAGAACGGCTCCAGGGAATAGTTTGGCGGTGGCTATCCAACTCAAGAAGCACATACTTTACTGCATTTCAGTCCTAATCCTAGCATCACGGTCATCAGAAAAGCATGTACGCAGACACCAGTAGACATAAATGCAGCAATGCTCACAACAGTGATTTTCAAAATAGCCCCAAATTGGAAATGACTCCCATTTCCCCATTAAAGGAACAGCGTCATCTTTCATACACCAGCATACCACACGCTCACTCAAACACACAAATTGCATTTCCATCCCATGACATAGGCGTGCAGCATTGATGGAACATCAGACGAAAGAAATAAGATGAAAAGGGTTTCTTATTTTGTGATACCATTCATGTGCAGCTCCCCAAGCTGTCTGGGGTGGTGGCACACACCTGTACATTTAGCGCTCGGAAGGCTCTGGCTGAGGATGAGCATGTGTTTGAGGCCGGTCTGGATTCTTAGAGAGAAACAGTCTCAGAAAACTATCAAAGCTATCCAAGTTGGCAGAACTTAACCATAGGAGGCGAAGCCTAACTACAGAGCTTAGGCACACACAAAGCTCTAGTCACAGTCCAGAAAGCCTCTACAGTTAAGGCCATGAGAGAGAGAGTGTGTGTGTGTGTGTGTGTGTGTGTGTGTGTGTGTGTGTGTGTGTGTTTGGGGAAGTGCAGGGAGAGGACGGAGCATCCTCGTGTGCGGACAATATTGTACCCTAGACTGTAGGAGGGCTTACATGGCGGTTGCATTGTAATGCTTCATCGAACTAAGCCGCCTGCTTTGTGCACACACACTTATTTAAAGAAAGCTGGAAGAAGAGGGTGGCACGGATCTGAAGATAAGCCACCTGAAAAACCGGCTGCAGCTCAGGAAACCAAAAGCAAGGTCTGCGGCGCAGATTTTACAAAAGGTCTACGCCCAGAATCATCTCTGTTTCTCTTGACACCAACTTGCAGCCAATTTTATTCCCATTAGAGATATTCACACAGATGCTACTGAAAGTGGATAGCTCAAAAGAGTAATGCTTAATTACATAGGGTAAGGTCTAAAAGGCAGTCAAGGTCGATGTAAATAAAATAGTAAATATTGGAAAAGGCAGAGGAAGGAGAAAAGAGAGTGGAATAAATAAATATCTAAATGATGAATGAAGATCGGTTTTGTTGTGGGATCATCCTAAAAAGGACTTATCCAAACCTAGAAAGGATAGCACGCCGAGGCTGTAGTGGATAGCTTATGTTTCCACACACACTCACAAAAGCACACAGGCCATATTTACATACCACGGAAGAGGAGATGTAAGATGTGCAGCCCACTGCTGACCATCAGGTATGAGATCTGTGCGACAGCCTTTCTGGATTACTGATTTTGAGGGGTTTTTTTTGTTTTTTGTTTTTGTTTTTGCTTTTTGTTTTTTTAACCAGGTAGTCATCATTTTGACAAACAAAGTTCCAGGTTATAATCTATTGTCATCTGCTTGATGGAACAATCACAGCTGGATCCATGGCATTAGGAACAGCCCAAGAGAAAAGTCTCCAGGCCACCTTATTCGTGCTGTAGTTGACACCAACCACAGTTCCAAAACTGCTGCCTGGAGGTACAGCTGTGTCACTGACCATTACAGAACCTCTGAATCAGGACTTAGTGAATATTTCTTTTTTTATTATTATTAACCTTTATCTGTAGACACATTTTAGTGAGAAAGGAACAAGGCAGATTCACAATTACGTTGTATGTGGACATACAGGAAGTCATTGAATATTTTTATTCAACAGTTTGAAAAACAGTTACATCAAAGCAGATTAATCCATGATAAAAGTGAAATTTCCGAAGGCATGCAAAGAAAATCTGTATATTCTAGGCTTTCTATCTCTCTCTCATCTCTTCATCTTTCTTGTTCTGGGGATTAAACCCCATACATGCTAGGCAAGCACCCTGTCACAGAACAACCCAAAGCATTAGCTCTTAAGCAACTAAGTAAATTTTGTTTTGTCTGCTCTATTCTCACACCACATAAACTTTACCTTTTGAATGGAGATTTGGAAAAACCCTAGACTTACCTTTAAAAAACAAACAAATAAACAAACAAACAAAAAGCATAATTTAGTTGCTAATATTATCTAGAAATATTTCTTTTAACATTACAATTAAGCGTCTCTTACTTGTACAGCTGTGGGACTCTGTACTCTGGGCATGGAATAGCCATTGGTCTCTTGAACTCAGAGCCAGATTGGACTGGCTAACGTTTTCCTTTGGAAGCAGGGAGGAAGGCATGCTGGGCTGTATGGAACACCCTGCCTCTCCCTAAGGGGTTAGCTGCTGCTTTGGGAAAGGCTGTTCTTTGGTGGTATCCTTATCCACAGATTGCCCATGCTGCTGTAAGCAGCCCTTCACCCATGCTCCTGTCTGTAACCCCAGTGACTTTTTTTAGACGTGTTTATTTTATATGTATGAGTATTTTGCTTGCGTGTGTATGTATATGTACCGCATGTGTGCTTTGTTCAGAAGAGGGTGTCAGATGCCCTGGAACTGGAGTTACAGATATTTGTGAGTTCACATGTGGGTGCTGGGAACCGAACCTCAGTCCTGTGCACAAACAGGTGCTCTTCTGTTTCATCCTCCCAGCCTCAGGAAAGTGGATCAAAGCCCCTGGGTCAGAAGACTAGTCTTGGCTGTCACAGTTGCCTTATCTGCTGTGTGTAGAGGTTGGTCCACACCTCCACAGGGAAAGTTAACACACCAACTTGATGGAATTGTTTCCATTCAGTGTTCTCCATTAAGGGGGAAAAAAACTCCGAAAATAGTATTTTTCTATATCTTTGAAGCATTTTTTCCCCCTCAAATCACCTAAGTATTTTAGAGAAAGACAATATTAAGAACATCTATTCTGGAGGAGGAGTCTTGGTCGGGGGTTGCTTTCACAGCACACAGCAGCCTTTCACATTGTTTACAGAGTGTGTGCTGGGAGAGCTGCTTGTATTGACTTGTACTGGGCAGGACACCATAATAATGTCACTACAATAGGAACAGCTCAACCTTGGACAAAACATCAGAACTTACACATAGGGGAAGTGGCTACTCATAAATCACATATCATTGAAAGTAAAGCCCCAGCTCTCCGTGCTGCTGTAAATAAATATAATCTCTCCATTCGTGCTTGTGCACTGGTTATCCGCTCTCCTGGGTCCTGAGCTAGGGCTGAGAAACACAGAATGGACGAGATGAGCTCTCTCTTCTGCCGCCTTTCACACCCTAAAGGAGACGACGACGAAGCAGAAGATGACAAGATCAGGTGGCCTGCACTTGGGCTGGTCTGAGTTCTTGCTCTCCCCATTCTGCTTTTCATTGCTGGAGTGATGGGGTTCTCTTGGCCAGCAGGAACACACAGGTGAAGATGTCGTCAGTGTAGCAATGAGAAGAGAGGCATTCATGTGCCAGGTAGAAGGAATCTGGGAGATTTTGACTTTTGTCTCTGCACAGGAACCGTGGACCACTCCTCCTGGACATAGTACACTCATCCATGAAGCCCTGACCCAGCGGAAGTAGATGGAGAAAAGCCTAGCAAAGTGGGTGGAGTCAGAGAAGAGTGGAAAATGCTGGATTCCATTTGGAAAAATAGACAAGTTATTGGATTTCACGACTGGCCTGTGGTGGAACTCTCGGCCTCTTCTTAGCTGTCGGGAGCATGAAGGACTGACTGCATTACCATGGCAGAGGGTGTTCTCGTGGTTCTGCAACTCAGGCTGCAGGGCAGGTGAAGGGAGGGAAGGGACAGACTCCAGGAATCTGTTAGGTGCAGGGCACAGACTTCGAACGAAGCTGCTTCCATAACAGTGCCTCCTTATCATCAGTTACCACCTTTGCTTTTTACTTGAGACACATTTGGGGCTGGAAAGGACAGCTCAGTGCTGAGCAAAGGAGTCTCCTCTGGGAGACGAGAAAAAGAAAGGGTGGGCTGAGTCGTTTTCCTCAGGGGCACAGGCCCCCGGGGACAGACATTTGTAATATTGGTCCTCTCCGTCCAGCACTTTGATTTGCCTGCGACAAAGAAAAGAGGCTCTTCAATAGGAAAAAAATCACACAAATACCACAATCATCCCCAGTGCACTTAAAGTTGTGGGGTTGGTTGGAACAGGCTTACGCCCTGGCCAGCTCTGACTGTCCCTGTATCTGGGGGAGTATCCAGTGCCTAAAAGTTGGGATTACACTGTAACTTGGTTTTTCTATGTGGTCAAGTGGCCTGTCTACAGCTGCTGTCCTCAAGAAACAGTTCTGCTGGTTATCGAGACCTTTGCGCCCTCCGCTGTGATGAGGACAAACACACCGACCAGGTTCTCCTCACCACTCCTTGCAATCGTTAAACCTGGGGAAGTGGAACATGGCGGGAGGGCCTGGCCCTGTGTTTGTTCGTACTTGTGGAAGGAGAGAGTCTTGTACAGCTCACCGCCAGTCTTCACTTACAAGTGAATGATCAGGAGAAATACCATTTGTTACCGGGTGACAGTTTCAGCCTTTCTGGAAAGAATGGATTCAAGTTTGGTGTACTTGCTCTTGTAAGAAAGAACTGCTAGAGTCAATAACGGTGGCAATATCTGGGTGGGGTATTTTTAGATGCCTCTCGGAAAGTTTCGCCTTTTCTGTGATATCACAAAGGACCCCTTCTGTTTACAGTTGCTGGAAACTAAGAAGACAGATATTTACCCAAGTTTTCTTGGCTTCCTCTGGCTCCCTTGATATTCTAGAGTTCCCTGTGGATAGGGCCAAGAACACACAGTCAAAGCAAAGCACCAAGTCGTTAATTTTTAATTCAAAGTGATTTTGTGTTGAATGCAAGCAGATGCTGATAATATCAGAAGTCACAGCATAATTTTTTTGATCAAAGGGCTCAAGTGAGCCTGATGAAGCATGCATCTTGCTCGTCTTTGATAAACCACATCAATTATTCACCGTGAAGGCAGACATCCTGACATGAAAGCAACAGATAAAGAGCCTAAGCACATGTTCACGAGGAGAGCAGAAGAGAGTGGGGGTGGGGCTGGAGGGGCTGGAACAGGTATTAATAACAGAATTATTAACTGGAAACAAAGCCGGTAAAACGGCTTTACGGCCACTTTGAACTCACATTTAACTGGTTATAGTACATGGTGTCCTCAGGGCTACTCAACATTTTGGGCTGCTGACACCGTCTGCGAGGTGCGCGCTGCTTCTGCAGGAGACCGTCTTCCGAACCTGCAGACAGGGAAACCTCACTGCAAGCCTTGCCGGAGTTGGGAGAGCGATAGTGGCTCTTCATGTAAATGTACTCGGTGGAAGCCATGTCCTGTTTTAATGAAGCTTTGCTGCTTCTAGGAGAAATGTCACCAATCCCCCCCACAACACACACACACACACACACACACACACACACACACACACACACAAATCCTTAATCAGAAGCAGGGTGCTGGCATCCATAACTTTGCTGCTTCTTTTCTAACCCAAATCAGGCCGGAGTGACGGGAAGCAAATTGGTTTGTCCACACCGCTGAGGCAAGAGCTGGCTGGTGGGCAGCCTCTGCCTAGGGGAGTACCTGGAGCAGGATAAGTCCATCAGAGACAACAAAGCAATCTGGCATCACTTTCACCGCATCTTCTAGTCAGAGTTCAAAGACATCTGGAGCACACACCATCCCAGGGAGAGCAAGCCTTCCAGTGGGATGCATTTCAGGGGAACATGGCTTGAGCTAGTATTTACTGGAGTGCTTTGAACCATGCCACTGATCCCCTGTGGCCTCTGGAGGTGACAGAAGGGAGGAGGAGAGGGGTGAGGGCTCCATTTCATGGGGTTAGCCTCGATTTCAAACCCTGGCCAGGAGTGCACTGCGGATCAAGGACCACAGAGCAGAGGAAGCCAGGGCTCATTTCCCCTCTAAGCAGAGGACTTCTGTGGAGTCTGCCGTCCTCTTGGTTGGATGTCTGAGTCCAGAGTCAGCAGTTCAGGCTGGGAGATTGAGTCCAGCAGTGAAGAGTGTGCGCTACTCTACGGAGGCCCTGAGTTGAGCTCCCACAACCACCTGTAACTCCAGCTCCAGAACAATGTGTGCTCTTACCTTGGGTGCCTGCACTTATGTAAAGCCCCCTCACACACCACACACGCACACATACACCACACACATGTACACACCCTACATACACATACACACACATCACACACACTACACACACAAACACATACACACATACCCACCCACACATACACACACATAAACATACAGTACACAAACACAAAGACACACAAACAAATACACACACTTATATACTACACATATGTAAAAGTTTTAAATTAAAAAAAAAAAATTCAGCAGTTTTAACTTCTTGCCAACACACCTGCCAAAGGATATTGTCCTTGACCATCCTAGGACAGCAAAGAGGGTATTTCCTGGGTTGAGTGTTTATAAGCCAATTATACACAAAAAAGAGTGGGGCGTATGCATGGGGAGAGGGCTCAATGGTTAAGAACACTCACTGGCTGCTCTAGCAGAAGACCCAGGTTCAAGTCCCAGCACCCGCACGGTAGCTCACAATCATGTGTGACTCCGGTTCCAGAGAATCTGACAGCCTCCTCTGGCCTCCCATGGCAACGTATGCACGCGGCACACAGACACATACATGCAGGCAAAGCGCCCGAAGGCACAAAATAAAAATAAGAAAGAAATCTTAAAAAAAAAAAAAATTGAAGCTTTGTATTTAAGATTGTATTTTAACCTCAACAGAGATTTCCACTTTGGGTGAAAATTATAGAGAAAAAAAAAAATTTCTTTTACCTTTTGTACGCTATTTTCTAAAATCCAAGAGCTAAGTGAAACATGAAAATATATGCACTATTGGGCTGCCCTACGATGGTTCTATGCATGTGCCGGGCATTGTTTAAGCTAAGGTCAGGCATACCTACCCTCTCGGAGAGTTAATGCTATTTCCTTATGAGGGAAAGCAATCACACTCCTCCCTTCTGAGACCCACAGCAGGTTGCTGCGGCGTATGACCAGCCTACTGTGCCTCCGCTGTAGACTTTGTACTCCTGTTCCACCGTGTCCACCAATGAACTCTCCTTTCCAGCATTCCGCTTCCGCACGATGAACTCCTGTTTTCCCCACTTAACAGGGACGGGTGTGCTCCTTGTCTTATTTCGCTTCCCATAATCGTACCTAGTTCTACCCAGGCTGTTCTAAACTACAGGGCTTCCCTCTTCACCGTGGCTGTGCAACATTCCAGTGTGCCTATGGCCCACATTCCCTTTGGGCACCACGGGATGGACGCTTGGATCGTTTTCATTTCTTGGTGATTGTGAATAGTGTTTCAATGAAGGTAGGAGTGCAGATGTCTCTTCGACATACTGACTTCATTTCCTTTGGGTATATGTTCCGTAGAAGAATTGCTATGTCATGTAGTATTTTTTTAATTAAAATTCTTAATTGTTATTTCATTTTATGCATGTGAGTTTTTGTCTGCATGTGTTGCCAGGTCCCCACTGAGGTCAAATGAGGCATTAGATGTCCTCCAACTGTAGCTACAGATAGTTGGGAGCTGTTATGTGGCTGCTAGGAACCAAATCCAGGTCCTTAAAATCTTTTTTGTTTCTTGAGACAAGGTCTCATGGTGTAGCCCTGGCTGTCCTGGAGCTCACTCTGTAGACCAGGCTGGCCTCAAACTCACAGAGATCCACCTGCCTCTGCCTCCCTAAGTGCTGGCACTAAAGGCAGGCACCACTATGCCCGGCTAAAGCTTTTTATCTTGAAGTAAACTCATCTGATGATTTTTGCTTTTGTTTCCTGTCATTCTGAGTGTCTTAAAAAAAAAAAAAAATCACTGTCCTGAAGCATTTATCCTATGTTTGGGGAAATTTTTAAGATAGAGTCGCTCAGCAAAGACTATTAGGAATAGCAAATTATGTGTCTTAGATATGACTTTTTAAAGCTTGTTCTTTCTTCAGTTTTGACACTTGGAAAAACACTAACTTGAAAGACATAGGAAGCTGTCCATTCCCTATGCCCGCACCCCACCCCGCTGAGAGAGACTGGAGCAGATAGATCTTGAGTAACACACAGGGACAGAGACTGAGCCCTATGCCTCTAACCTCTTAACACACACACACACTACAGGGTACCATCTTAACCAAAATGTGTTTTGTTTTTCTGTGGGGCTGTTTTGTTTTGTTGAAACAGGGTAGACCAGGCTGGCCTTGAACTCACAAACATCAGCTTGCCTCTGCTTCTTGAGTACTAGGCTTAAAAAAAGAGAAAAGTTTCAAGAAGAATAGAAGCTCCAGGAAAGCATGTTGCCTGTCAAGGGCCCCCGATGGCGTCCACTCTCAGTTCAGTCTAACTGGATGGCATTGGTTTTGCCCGAAATGAAGCCGACTCCTTCTGGCCGTTCCAATACATCCATTTCCTGTTTGCTTTCAAAGTCCATAGTTGGCACCATGGCAGTCTGCAAGGCATTGAGGCCTCCGTGTGTTCTTTCCTTCTTGATTTCCAAGATGAATGAGCAGGGATCTTGAGAGTTTGGTGGCTTTGTGTAGTACAAGAACATTGCAGTACAAGGCTCACCTGCTCTCCCCCAGACTTCCAAACATTAGAGGAATTCTAACCCCGGAGACTCAAAAGGCTGATCTGAAATGGCTTTGGGTTCAGCTGGAGTTCAGCCCACTTCAGCAGGACTTTGGATAATGTTTACACTTGGGCAGAGCCTTGTGTCTGTCCCTCTCTTAGCTGGTAAAGCTTCAGCCAAGATGCGGCGCTCAGCTTACGCTCTTAATGAACTTAATGTTTTGTGGGTGGCCGTTCTTCGGGTTCTTAGATGGAATTAAATTATGGCTAGAACTTCACCAATTTTAACACTTCTCCCATAAATTTAAAGAACATCGTGTTTAAGCATATGGTATCTATACTCTATTAGAATCTTTCACAATCTGCTCATTTAGTTTAGTGAGTGATTATAGTTTTTCCTAAGATTAAAATCTTGGTGTCACAGTGTTCTGCAAAAGAGTCCAGCCACTTTTTAGTGCTTTGTCAGAGGGGAAAAAAAATCCAACCACCATTATTAGTTGGAAGTAACCAAGTTAATAATTGGGGGGAAATCACTGGTTAATGAATACTGTTAGAAAGCTAAGATCATGTTCTCCCTCGTTTGCAGAACCTAGCCAATAATACCTGTATGTGTATAAATAAATGAGCATGTGGGTACAGTACAACATACAGAAAAAGAAAAGCTAAGTATTAGGAAGAACTGGGCATAGGTAATGAGCGTGAATAATGAAAGACGCTATAAACCAATGTTTATCTAGTTTTAACTCTGTCATGGATTTTCACAGTTTGTGCAGGACTAGAGCATACCAATACAATTGACAGTAAAAGAATGGAATCCAGCGTGAAGCTTCATGGCTTTCTTTTTGATTGTATAGAAATCCCTTCAGTGGTATGTAGCCTTCAGGTTTGCTTAATTTCAGTATCTATCTATCTATCTATCTATCTATCTATCTATCTATCTATACACACACACACACACATATACATACATATATATATATATATATATATATATATATATATATATTCCTTACTTGCAACGTTTGTTTTTGTTTTGTAATGAAGTTTAAAACAAAAAAAATTTAAACTTGGCCGGGTGGTGGTGGCGCATGCCTTCAATACCAGTATTAAGGAGGCAGAGGCAGGCAAATCTCTGAGTTTGAGGCCAGCCTGGTCTGCAAAGTGAGTTCCAGGATAGTCAGGGCTAGCTACACAGAGAAGTCCTGTCTTAAAAACACAAAAACAAAAAAAAAATTAAATTTATTATCAATAATGAAAATATAACACAAAATCAGATTTTATAGCATTTATCTTGTATGCAAGGTACATAAACATATGTACCCTGTATGCTGTACAGGGTGTGTGTGTGTCAGATGAACAGCACAGTGTTAGATATGATGGGATGATAAGGAAGATCCCTGGAGCAACTATAATTGATGAACTCCAAGCCAACGAGAGACCTTGTCTCAATTTAAAAAAAATAAAGAAAAGAAAAGAGAGAGGCAGACAGCACCTGAGAAACGACCCCCAAAGCTGTTTCCTGGCCTCTGTTTGCAAGCATGCCTACCCACTACGCATAGGCTACAGCCATGTGCTACCAGATCCCCCAAATACTTCTTAAATTAAAAAAAAAAATGCATGTACGGCTGTGTACCATGTGCGTGTATGATGCGCACTGCATGCGTGGGTGAACATGGCATACGTGCTGGTGCTCACGGGTGCCAAAATAGGACATCTGATGTTCTGGAGTTAGGGAAGGCTGAAAGGCATCGTGTGGGTGCTGGGGACGGAACCCAAGTCCTCTGGAAGAGAGGCAAGTATTCTTCTCTCTTCTCCTGCCGCACCGTCAGTCCAGCCCCCTCTTTACTGCATTTTTACCTGTCAAATCTGGCAGCTTTTATTCATGCACAGTGTAAGCCCCTGCAATTCTTATCACCTGCCCCGGTTCTACAGTGTTCCTCTATGCATGGTGGGCAGAGAAGGCCAACCATGCCGGAGGGCAGTATGGGGCATGCAGTCAATGTTCCCCAACCTGGGGAACAGGATGGGTTCTGGGTCTCTGAGGCATGAGCAGACCAAGAAACAAAAGTCCTGGGACAGCAGGAGAGGAGGCCTGGGGGAGTTACTGGTCTTGGCTCCCTCCCATGAGCTCCAGCAGGCACAGTGGTTTTCTGAGCAGTGAGTGCTACTCAGATTGCCATTTTATGGATGAGGCATTCCCAGCATCACTTGCCAAGGAAAACATCCTCTTGAAGCAAACAGAGCATTCACTGTTCTAGATTTACAGATGGCAAAGTCCATATGGGATTACGAGATATACCCCTGGGGTATTTAAATAGTACCAGAGTTACACAACTCATGCAAAGCCCTGCCAACTCCACGTAGAAGGGGGGAGGTGCACCCCTTTTTGACTGATGTTCTCAGGGCGTTTGGAGGTGACAGGAGCCCAGCTGATAGCTGGACAATCTCTCTCCAATGGGATTGATCACTCTACACAGTTCTCTTGTCAATCCTTCCACAAGGTGGCTTCCAAAGACACATCCTGTCTTTTCTGGCTCTGTGCTCCTAATACTTCACTTTCGTGTAATTAATCTTGTTTTGACTAAAAATATCTTAATTTCCTTTCTTACTTCATCTCATTTTGGGAAAGACAAATTAACATAATGATATCAATGTGGCATAAAGATATTGAGAGCTCACACAGCTGGTTAAAAGGCAAAATTCTCACGACCCTGTGAACTCAGGTTTTCCGGTCTCACTGAGGTCAGTTCCTTCAAACTATCCTAGCTGTTCAGCTTTGAAAAGGGCAATGCCAGGATCAAGGCCTGGGCATCAATACGCAAACATGAAACATCTTTAGCCACCTTTAATGTGCAGCCAGGGCTGAGGAGGATGGTTCCTAGCCAGTGAGAGCCACACGGTGGAAAATTGGTACCAATGTGCAGACCCTCACGAGGGCCGTCTATGGAAGAATCTGTCATAAGAAACCACTTGTCCCTGATTTATCCTGAGGGGTGAGCTGTTTCAGGGATGCTCAGAGCCTTAGCAGGGAGGAGGAGGGGAGAAAGCCACCTTGGGAGTTCAGATTTTTACGTTGAAGTCTTGAGCTTGTAAGGTTTGGCTCCTTGCTTTGGTGTTGGAGAGATTCAGGGTTGGCCGAGCAGAGACCCCATTTTCTTGTGTCCTAGTTTGATTTCTGTCGTTGTGATAAAATAAGCCCAACAAAAGGCAACTTTGGGGAGAGGGAGTTGGTTTTAGGTCATGATTCCCAGTTAGAGTCCATCATGGGGTGGGAGGTAGGGGTAGGAAGGGGCTGAGGTAGCTGTTCACATTGACAGGCAAGAGCAGGGAGAGTGAACACATGCCTGCGGGCTCCGCTCACTTCCCTCACTCTTACCCAATCCAGGATGTAAGCCACAAAGCAGTACACGGTGGATCCTTCTACCTCAGTGTACACAAGACAGTCTCTCTCTTAGCAGCTGTGCCCCCAAGAGACCGTCCTTCACGGAGACCGTATTCATAGATTCCAGGTTGTACCACGTTGACAATGAAAGCTCCCTAACACACCTGCTCTACCGTCAGGTTGGCGATGGGATTCTTGACTTAAGATCCTGTTGGGGGGGGGGTTGTTCAGGAGGAACAGCAAAACAGCTCTAGAACTCAGGAATGTGGTGTCTGGCCCCTCCCCCCGTTAGCATCCCTCGATGGTGGAGCCCTGAGGATTACAGGACTTCATGCTGTGATGGAGCACAGCTCTGCTTGTTGCCCTTGTGGTCTCTACATCCCTCAGAAGAGATGAGTTGTAGGGAAACTCTAAGCGGGCCTCCAGTCCCTCACAGGGCAGTGTCACTGAGCTCACGACAACAGTGCTTCATCTCCTTCAGGCATTGCTGCTGGAGCGGATTAACGCTTCTACCACCACCCTTGAAAAGAACCGACGGAGATAGATTCTTAGCAATGACCACTACCCTTAGAGACAATTTGGAAAAATAGGTTGTTTAGCGAGGTTATGTAAAGATTTTTGTTGTTGTTGTTAGTGGCTCTGGTGCAGAAAATCTTAGGGAACAATTTGAAGTTAAGAAAAAGTACACTTGGGCTGGAGAGATGGCTCAGTGGTTCAGAGCCTGCTCTTCCAAAGGACCCGGGTTCAATTCCCAGCACCTACATGGCAGCTCACAACTGTCTGTAACTCCAGTTCCAAGAATTCTGACACCTTCACACCAATGCACAAAAAGAATAAAGTTAAATAAATTATAAAAAAGAAAAAAGAAAAAAAGAAAAAGTATACTCTTGATAGTAAAGCCAGGGACTTTTTGAGGTTGGTGAACGAAGACAATAGCCCAGAATGGCACTGGGTGGGGTGACCCGTTTAGGTGGGGCCGGTGACTGAGATGACAATTAACTTCCTCATACTTGTTTTGCCCTCGGCTTCCTGATATGATTTAATAAGAATTATTAATGAGTAGATGCACACCTTGAGCATTTAAAGTAGAAACAGCTGATTATTTTTTCATATAAAAGTTTTGATTTGTGATTCTTTTACCGTTTTTATAAGGTTGCCTTTTAAGATAATTGATTCTTTCTCCGTAACCACAAACTGCCATAAAGAAAAGCTGGCTGAGAATTACCTTGCTTGTTCACACTGTTAATATATGAGAAGTTGCTTAGTTACAAACGTATATGGGCTCTTGGGAATAACTTGTTTTTCAGGTTTATTTCTTTTCCATAATAGGTAAAACATTTGATCATGTGTGGGTATTGGGGAATGTGTTTTTCACACATAGACACATTGTAATCATTTGCTTAAAGGAAAAATAGAATGTAATCACATTGTGATTTTTGTACTGCTGTAAAAATTTTGCTGGGATATATAAACTACGGGAAAAAATTAAAACCTGATTTGAAGCTTGTTCTTGAGAGTTTGTTCCATCTTTCAAATATATATATGTGTGTATGTACAGTGGTGAGGTTGGAATTCACTTCCATCAACCCAGTATGTGAATCTCTCTGTGTGTGTGTTATGTAAAGTAAGAAAAACTTGAAAGAAGTTTGTTGGAACCTACCTGCTGGAGTCTGTCTTACTTCAAGTGCGAGTGTGTGTGTGTGTTCTTTTCCTTTCCCCTCTTTCTTTTTTAGATGCTTTGCCACTACCAGTGGAAAGCTCTCACTAGAGCTATCAGCACTAGCCCCTGCTTACCAAAATAGGGGTAAGCCCAGGCTAGGAAGCTTCCAGCACTGTCCTCTGCCAGCAATTTACTTCTGACCCCTCAGTTTGTAGTTGGTAACTCTCAGTTCTGGCCTGGAAATTTGCCCCCAAGAAGTGTGATGGCTCACCAACCAGTGGTTGTATCTACACCTTGCCTAGCCCCCCTGCTGATGTTGAAGCTGGTATTCCATAAAATTCTGAGATGGTGCCAGGCATATGGAACAGGTCTTTAATCCCAGCATCTGGAGGGCAGAGGCAGGCAGATCTCTGAGTTCAAGGCCAGCCTAGTGTACATAGTGAGCTCCAGGACATTGAGAGCTACACAGAGAGAGACCCTGATTTAAACAACAGCATACAAAAAACAAACAAACAAACAAACAAACAAACAAACTCCCAAGATCCAGGTCATGGTTTTTGTTATGGTGTGTGTATATTCTAGTGTATGATAGTGTTTGATTGTGTATGTGTTTAAACTGGGATTTTCTCAGAAGTTTTTACCTGACCAAGCCTAAATTCAGAAGTTTTCACCTGACCACGTCTAAATTAGTAGACTTCTACAACATACACACACACACACACACACATAGACACAAACATACACACACACAAACACATACAGAGAGAGAGGGAGAAAGATTTTTCTCCTGGGCTATATGTGTAATTCAGATCTTGCTTTCTAAGATGAAAGGAAAGATACAAATTTTCCCAGTTGCCGTGTTATGTCATGAATAATTTCCTTCAAAATCGCAAAACTGCTACAAAGAAAACATCCCTGAGTTAAATTGGTGCCTGTGGAAGATGCCGGGGTTGTAGATTGTCTACGTGGAATATTAAACTAGTTAGAGAGGTGGCAAAAATGTTCCCTGAAAACCATTTCGTAGCTCAGAGGCTGGAATGTGCAAGTGCACAAACACACACACACACACACACACACACACACACGCACACACACACATATGCTGAATAAATGAATTAGCTACCCTCGCACTCTGATTTAGGTTTCTTTCCTCTGCGTGGTCTGTTCTCTGCTGCTGTCAACAAGAGCACCCTTGCTGCTGAGGATTCTGATAAGGAAATAGTCTCTATCATGGGAATTTGGAATCTCCCAAGATAAAAATCAGTCTTTCGAGGTTAGTTTCTTGCTATTTTAAAGAAGTTTGTCCAGGGGCTGGAGAGATGGCTCAGAGGTTCAGAGCACTGGCTGCTCTTCCAGAGGGCCCGGGTTCATCCCCACACCCACATGATGGCTCGCATCTATTTGTAATTCTGATTCCAGGAGACCCGACACCCATCTCTGGCCTCTGTGCACAGACATGCATGCAGATAAAATACTCACGCACATAAAGATGGCGATAACAAACCTTTTATACTTCATTCCACATATTTGGGGGAACCTGCATTTATTATTATTATTATTATTATTATTTTTACTAACATCTTAGTCATTCATCTTATTTGTATTATAGCTTTCCCCTTCCACTTTAGCAATAGAGTCATAATTGTTTTTCATGCTATTATCCTATCTTTAAAGTCATGTATCTCTTTAACATACATTGTTTTATAGTAGTAAATAAGCATTATGGTTTAAAAAATAAGTTAGAGGTGACAAAACCAATTGTTTCAACTCTCTCATGTCCTTTCATTAGTGGCAATTGCTAAGAAAGGTTTCTTATTTACTGTGGTAGTCTAAATCTTACTGTTTCCAGTGGTTGCATAGCTGAACTACTGTTAACATATAGGATTTCCTATCCGGGGTATAGACATGATTTTCAGCGGGTTTCTACAGTCAGTGCTGGGATTGCAAACACCAGCACCTTCCATTGCAGCGCACGTGGGGTTCTGTTTGTTTACTGTTTTCAAGACGGGTTCCTCTGTGCAGCTGTTGTCCTGGAACTCACTCTGTAGACCAGGTTGGACTCAAACTCAGAGATTCTCCTGCCTCTGCCTCCCAGATGCTGGGGCTTAGGGTGTGCGCCATCACCGCCTGGCTCACCATCTGTGTTTTCACGTTTCTCTGGAGCTTAACGCAGCAATAACATTTCCAGATCTGCCCTGGGCCAAAAGTGGCTGGAACAGGCGACTTGCTGTGAAAGGCGTGGTGTAAACATACCTGTTTTTGTCGTGTTATAAGAGAGTATTTCTCAAACTGTCGCTCATCTACTTCAAATTTCAACTAAATACTGTGTTTAGAGCTGGCCTCAGTTAGGGGAGTGCTTGCCTCGCCTGAAGCCCTAGGTTTGGTGCCCAGAACGGCCACAGCCCAGGCGTGGTGGTGTCTGTAATCCCAGCGACTGGGAAGTGCAGGTGAGAGATGAGAAGTTCAAGGTTACCCTCAGCTACTGGTGAGTGTGAGGTCATCCTGGGCTACACGAGATCCTCTCACTAAACCCCTTCCCTACCCCAGAAAAAGAAAAGAAACTTGAAGGTTCCCCATGGAAAACCAGTGCTATTTTCCATAGACAAAGGTAAATCATACAGTGAATGAAAACAAAACAGTGTTACCAAGCATGAGCCTGAGAGACTACCACAGGGCTTCTTAAAAGGTTTGTTAAGAGGCGCAAAGGTGGCTTAGAGGGTAAAGGTGCTTTCCTCTGAGACCTGAGCTGGATCCCTGGGCATTGAGAAGAGAGAACTGACACCCACAGTTGTCCTCTGACTTTCACATGAGCACCGGCCATGGCATATGGATGCCCCTCTTACCCCCCAAATAAACGAACATTAATGCTACCAAGATCTCTGGGTTTATAGACAGGCTCAGCTAGTTGCGAAGCTAATGCCTCTGTTACACTAATACAGGTTAAACTTCTGTTCACTTGACTTCAACGCTTTCGCTCAGACGATCAAACAACAGTGAAGACTGTTTGTCTGTTTCTCCTCTTGGGACAGCTAGTCAGCACCCTGCGCTGCCCAGAGCCAGATCATTCTCCTGCCCTTTGGTTCTGCTGTCCTTTTTGTCACCACACCCGTGTTATAGTGTTACTGATCCTTACTCCCGTCCGGTTTTCCCCATTGCAGCTATGGGCCCTGGCGTGGCAGTGGTTCTCATCGGAATTCCTTCCCCACCGATGCTGGGGATCCGCTGGAAAATGACTTCTCACAGTCACGGTAAGAGCAGTGTCCTCTGGACCACTGCCGTGCATAGGCAGACCCAGCAAGGACGGGCGGACCCGGCAGGGATGAAACTAGCATAACATCCTAGTCTCACCAAGGCCCCTGGACACGTTCCTTTGGGACCCTGAAACAGTTCTGGTCCTCAACCTTAGTGTCACCCACCTTCTGGACCACGTTGCAGCCAACCAGTCAAACTGTTCAAGCCTAACACTCTGTCACCCCTTGAGCTACCACGCCGACTCTAGAATCCCTGCTTAGTTGCATCAATCAACAAGTCCAACCTTGCCAGTTTGGTTCCTCCGACAGTTATCCCACCCCACACGTAACACTCTGAACTTCTGTCCCTGTTCCTTTGATGTCCCATAGGGTTTTTACAGTGCAGTTCAGTTCCTCATGGGGCAGTTCAGTTCCTCATGTTTTATATGTCACCTTAAGGGCATATATCTCCTTAGAGGCATGGTGATGGGTTGTAAGGAGAATCATCAATGTCTCACAAAGCAAGACCAATGTCCTCTTCCCCAATTCCACTTCCCATTAGATGACCTCATTGGTGGTGCTGCATTTGGTTTTCACTTTGTCATTGTCCTTATATGTTCCCCTTCTCAGGGTCACCTGTGTCCATGGAATCCTAGTACAACACTGACAAATAACTTTGTGTAATTAAAACCAATCGACATGCAAACCTTGTTGGTTCTTCTTTTGCTTCTTTTCTAATTAAAAGGAAAGCAAAGCCTTTTTTCAAGTAATCTGAAGATTTTACAATGAGAATAAAAAAAAAAAAAAGGAACTTGCCTGGCAGTGGTGGCAAACACTTATCCCAGCACTATGGGAGGCAGAGGCAGGGGCAGAGGAGCAGAGGCTGAGGAGGCAGAGGCTGAGGAGGCTGAGGAGGCAGAGGAGGCAGAGAAGGCAGAGGCAGAGGCAGAGGCAGGTGGATCTCTGTGAGTTCTAGGCCAGCCTGGTCTACAAAGGGAGTCCAGGATAGCCAAGGCTATATAGAGAAACCCTGTCTTGAAGGAAAAAAAAGAAAAAGAAAAAAAAAAGAGTAACTTTTTAAAGTTCAGTATGGCTTCTTGTCACAGCATGTAAAATCACCTTGGAGATCCCCAGTGACCTCCCCCACCCCCGCTCACATTTGAGAAAAATAAACAGTATGTGTGTGTTGGGGGCAGAAAAGGTAACAAGCCTTGGAGTTGGAAGACCCCAAATGTGAATCTCTGAGTACAAAGCCTTAGCGCTCACTACGGCTTGGCCATAAGACCCTTCTTTGCAGCACTGATAGGAGGAGGAAGGGTCAGGAAGGACACACGACAAGCATGTTGCTCACAGGTGCTGCCATGGGCAGCTCTTGTCGTGTTCTGGTGGACATCAATTCTGATGTCCCTCCTGGCTGCATATCAGAATTGCAGAAAGGCTTTGGAAGAATAACAATGGTTCCACCCCCTACTTAGGAGCTCCTAATCCAGTTGGTCAGGGTTAGGAGTTCCATTGTTGTGCAGGCCTAAGGAAGACTCTTCTCCCAGGTGGTTTTCATCTGTAGCCAGGACTGGGAAAGGCAGAGATCTGACCCTTTGCTTTTTCGCACAGGTCGGGTTCTGCAGATTAGTTAGCTGCCACTTGGAAATGCTGGCCTAAGCTCAGAGAAGTTTTAATTGAGCAAAAGAGAGTCTGGAAAAGGGAAGTGTCCCCAAAGGGCACTGTCAGGCATTTGCCTGAACAGGAAGCTGCACTGAATAGCTGGAGTCCAAAGCAGACACGGAGGGCACCTTGATCTCCCAGGACACTAGCAGACTTTTCTCTTATCGCTAGACAACAGTTCTCGGACTATGGAAACAGTATCTCTGCTTTCCAGACCTATGACGGTCCTGCTCTTCTGAGGTTTGAGGTCCAAAGCCATTCTGACCCTAGGAGCTCTCCTTGAAGAAAAAAACAATGCAGAGAAACACCTGCAGGGCTGTTAGAGGGCAGGACCAGCTGAAGATGTCTAGAAGGTAACCATTGGTTACACTTCCCCAGTAATGATCTGGTAGAATTCCAAACTGTCATGTCATTCATACCTTTCTGGCTTTAGCTTTTAAATGGTTCAAAGGTATCACCATGTTCCCTTCCACAGGGTGCCAGCTGACCTTATTGGGGCCTTCCCTGAAGGGCTGTGCCCTGACCTCTGCCTGGTGTGGGCAGAAATTAAGGCAAATTGGTCACCAAACTGCACCCATAGGAGAACAGGACTAACTCATCTTTTAAAAACACCAACACGAGAACACTGAAAACAGCAGTACCAGGTAGGAGCCTCAGAGGCGCCATATTTGGGAGCAGCGAGACAGTGTCCTGTGTAAAAGTAGATAAAAGAGAGCGAGTGAATTTCTCTGAACAGTGAAACAGCATTCTAAGTGCATAAGTATGTGGGATGCCACAGTGCTGGTTTGACTGGACCAATTATAACTGGATCTTTGGGGCCCTGTGATGGGAGATGCTGGGGCCCCTGTCTCCAGCTTTGCACTCCTCCTAGCCTCTGGCTTCTTCTGATGGTGTGCAAAGCCTGGTGAAATCATGGCAACCAGATAGAGACAGCAGAACTAAACGTACAGAGGTCAAGTCCTGGCTCTTGCTGCCGTAGGGCTCGGAGTAAAGTCCTTACTCCTCTCGCTGCCCTGTTTTCTCTGTACAAGGATACAGGGGCCTTTGGCTCCCTTGAGAAGTCTGTACCCACTCTAGGATATGTAATACATACTTTTTCTTAATTCTCTCTTTCCTTCCCTCCTCTCTCCCTCAATACCTCCCTTTCTTTCTTCCTCCTACTTCTTTCTTCCCCTCTCTCTTCCCTGCTTAAATCTACACTAACCCCTCCCTTTTAAAAATAAACAAACAAGCAAAAATAAAATAAAATAAAAATTAAACCTTTCTTGCCAGGCCTGTCGCCCCAGCTGCTCTGTAGGCTGAGGCAGGAGGATCCCAGGTTCAAAGCCCATCTGGACTACAGAATGAGTTCAAACCCAACCTAGGTAACTTAGACCCGTCTCAAAACTAATCAAACAGGTAACAGAAGGGTTGGGCATGTATATGAGTGGTAGCGCATTTGCCCAGGTTTGTCATGAGGCCTCAGGTTTAGTCCCTAGCGCTGCAAAACAAAAACAGCACAAGGAGAGGGTGAAACTGTCGCCTGGAGTCTTAAGGGAGATGGCAGTATGTCACAACATGTGCCTTCTCTCCTGAACGTCCTGAACTTTCCTTGGAGCTACACTCCTTCCCAGGGTGACAACAGTGTGAAGGCAGGGACAGGGGAGAGCCATCACCCAAAACCTCTTCAAAGCCCCTCCAAGTTGGAGCTGCTGGACCTGCGCAGCAGTAGCCGATTACACAGGGCCTCATGTGTGACACAGGCACAAAGACTTTCTCATTCCTAGCTTGTCCGGCTTTCAGGAAGACCATTCAAAATGTACATAGCCTCAGACGGAAAAGTCTCCCGCCCGCCCCCTTCCCCAATAAATACACCGAGAGTTCATCTTAACACAAGTCATTTGTTCACAGAGCCCACAGGGAAGTGGGCTCCGCTGAGACCCTTGACTGATCATTTGGTCACAGATGGACTGAAAGATCTCATCATAATCGCACCTAGTCAGCCTTTGCCCAGCTGTAGCTAATGCACAGGTTCACACTGCCGTGCAGACAGACACTGACCCAGGCCTATAAATCCTAAACTATTCTCCACACCTCCGGGGCTGTTCTTAGGATGAATGAAGAAGCTTGCATACAAATGACTGGCAAGTTGTTCGAGGGTTACTGATCAGAGAAGTAGGAAACAAACGTGAACAGTGGACCAAAATCACAGGCGTGGTTTTGCATTAGCGATTCCAAAGGAAAAAAAAATCAACAAAATCTTGGTGAGGGAAAAATCACCATTGTTGTTATTTCAGCCTTAATCACCAAGAAAACATTATTGTTGGGAATCTTTTTCTATTTTGTGTTGAATATCTATCCGGGGGATTTTCCTTTGCATATTACAAAATACAGTCTAGTCTAACTCTCCTGTAAAGATCTAAAGAGTCATGCAAAGATTGGGGCATGAATCTTTCAGCATTCTGTTCCAATCAAGAACTTAAGTTTTCAGGACTGGAAAGAGGTTAAGAGCTCAGTAGTTAAGAGCACTCACTGACTCATCTATTTTAGTTTAAGATACAGGGCCTTGCTGTTAATCCAATCAATCTGAGAATTAAAGTAAAATAGGATGAGTCCATGATTTGACTCATTCACTAAGGCCAGTGCAGAACATAGCAATCCCCAGACCTTAGTAGCTGCCAGACCTTAGCTCAACTGACTCCATAATGGAAGTACCATTCAGGCTGTAAAAGTCAGCATGTGGACAGCATCAGCTGCCAAAAATAAAAACAAAGAACTTACTCTATCAAGTCCATCATTCTGGGAAAGTCTCTCAATGTACTAACCTTGCTTTTTTTGTTTCTATAGTTTTGCTTCTGGCTAACTGTTCTTCTTAACTAAAGTATGTCAACTGAGAATATGGTCTTGTGCTTAAAAGCTCACCCTGAAAACAGCTTGGGTCTACACTGGGATCCAGAGTGCTCAGTGTAGTCACCAGCCAGCTAAAAAAAAAAAAAAAGCACTCACTGGCCAGTGGATCAGGGTCCAGTTTCTAGTAGCCACATGGTAGCTTGTAATCATCTCTAACTCCAGTCTGGGGGGATCTTATGCCTTCTTCTGGTCTCTTCCAGCACCAGACACACATGGGACACAGACAAAACACCCAATGCATAAACTAAAAATTAATAATAATAATAATAGTAACACTGAGTTTAAGTGCGGTGTGGTGGCACATGTTGAATCCCAGCACTCAGGAGGCAGATCTCTCTGAGTTTGAGGCCAGCCTGGTCTACAGAGTGAGTTCCAGGCAGCCAGGGCTACACAGAGAAACCCTGTGTCAAAAAAAATACCAACCAAACAGACAAAGTTTGAAGTTCTGACTGACAAGATGGTTCAAATGGTAAAGGCACCCATGTAACCCGATAACCTGAGTTCAATTTCTGGGCCCCAGTGGTGGAAAAAGAGAACAGATTCCTGCAAGTCGTTCTCTTACATCCACAAGTGCTATGGGCACATGCGGACTACATACGCACACCAATGCAGTAATGATAAGAAACAAAACATGTTCTCGATTCCATTTCGTCAGGGTAGCATTGAACCGCTACATTTCTTTGCTTTGTTTTCTTACAGTTGGATGTAAGGCTAATGAAAACCCAGTATAGAAACAATGCCAAAAGCCTGACTTCCCATCCCTTTCCGCCTTGAGGTTCTCACCAAATGAATCGTCAGCTTTCTTTACCATGTCACAAAAGTCCACGCTTGACCGAAGGAAATACTCGCTGCTGCTACCCACTTCTCTGAAAATCGGTGTCTCCGTGTCACACAAGTGATTTAGGCCTTGACAGGGAAATTAATCATTTTCTTCCTCAAGCTCTTTGCTCTGACTCTGAGCTGACAAGCAGGAGCTGCCTCGGCCATTGAGTCTAAAACTGAAAATTCTACTGCAATTCGATTTTAAGTTGCCAAGTGCACCTGTTTTCAGGGACTTGGAAACAGTGGTCCTCAGGCCTTGATCTCCACAGGAAACATTCAGGGACTTGATTAGTCTGGGCATAGTCAAATAAAATGTTAACAATCAAAAACCAGGTAGCATTTATTTGGCGGTATAGAGAAAATCGTATTATCAGCAACTCTCTGGTGGAGTGATCTTGGCCATCCGTGACGGCGCTGGGAAACGGGCCACCAGCTCAGAAAGGGCTGCCTCACTTGGCACTTTCTTGCTTCCAACTCTCACCAGTCTCTCCTCCTGCATGAGACAGAGACCCAGCAGAGAGGGGTTAAATGTGTTGAGGAGCCAGTCCAGCCAGGGGTCATTGGCAGTCAAGGACCAGTATTAAAAGGCAGCAGGAGACTAAGGGTCTGTGACAAGCTTGGCCCAGGCACCATCTGGAAGGACGGAGATGGTGAAAGCTGGAGTCTCTTTCTCTCTCCCTTTCTCTCTCTCTCTCTGTCACCCCCCCCCCCCCCCGCCAGAAACCCTTTTAGGATTTTTTGAGATACAAACACTGTAACACTTTCTTTAAGACAAGTCTTTCATTGAAAGTCATTATTTTCAAAGTATTCTGTTCTTGAGAGGAGGCCTGGCCAGCTATAGTCCTAGGTCAGCTCCTCCTCAGATTGGCCAGTTATTGGCACCTGGTTTGTGGCCAGGCCAGGATCAATTAAATGGTCAGGAAGCTCAACTTTGGGGGGGGGGGGGGCGCGGAGAGAAAAGAGAGAGAGAGAGCTGGAATACTGAGACAATTGATGTGTGAGGCCTGATATATTTGGCATGACTTATATAAGATAAGACATTTAACTGTGTTTCATATGTTACAATGCGTAGGAAAAGCTGTATAAAAGAAGATAAAAACAGCTTTCCTTAGGCTGTGTTCACAATGATCATTTACCTGTGCTTTATTCATTGTAAGTTTTAAACTAAGCCATGTGTGGTAGGCAGACTGGACCCGGGGACGGCGGCCATAGGCGCTGCATTCTGTGTGTCCTCAGCACTGGCTTGCTTGACACTGTTGATTAAACTGTTTACTTTTTCTTCTTTTAAATCGTAGATGCCTGGATCTCCCATCTTACTCCTTTAGCTATAAATATGTAAGAAGGAGAAATGCTTTAAAATACAAGTTTGTTTTGATCACAGATGGTTAGAACAGAGGGATGCCCTGTCTTTAAGACGTATTAGAATGCTAATTGAGACAAACCCCTGATCTCGTGGTGCGAACTGTTGGTATGAGAGGTGAACTCATGAGGAGATTTTTGTGTACAGCAGTTCATTCTTGGGTGGTTTTAATGTTAGTCTTCAGCCTATTTTTCATTCTGATATCAAAACAGCAAACATAAAATAATAAAGACTCAAGGTTATGTTTGTTTTGGGATGGGAAAATACTTTTCTGATTTTGCCATGATTGCCTTTCTGAAACTTTCAGCAAATTTTGAGATTCTTGGGCAAGTAAAATGACAAATAGGCACACACACACACACACACAAAAAAAAAAAAAAAAATTTAATTCAGAACATGGCTACTCTGGCATGAGAAGACATCTAAAGAACTTCTAGGTCTGTGTGATCTGTCCAGAATACAGACTTGCCTTTAATCCCAGGAGACAGAGGCAAGCAAATCTCTGAGTTCAAGGCCAGCCTGGTATAGAGCAAGTTTCAGGTAAAGAAAAGCTTAGGTCCAGACCTGGTGGTACATGCCTTTAATCCCAGCACTCAGGAGACAGAGGCATGCAGATCTCTGAGAGCTAGTCAGTTCTGTTCAGTCTGTTTAGTTGAGTCAGTGAGTTGAGAGGCAGTGCAGTAGAGCTGAGTTCATGGCAGTTCAGTTCGTGATATTCAGAGGCAGGTTTTACCGGGAGAGTTTTACAGAAACAGGTTGAGGAGAGAACAAGCTAGACACAGGTGAAGACAGATGAGCCAGAGAATGAGAAGGAGCCAGATGATTACAACAGATTGCTAGAGTTAGTTTGAGCACAGCAAAAAGTCGGAAGCTGAGAGAAGCCAATTTGAATCAGTCACTTGGAGAAGAGTTTGAACCGGAACAGCTGAGTTGAACCAGCCAGCCACAGTTCAGAAGTCTCAGAGGCTGTAAACATCCTAGGCCTAGGTTAGATTGTACGGAGGCTAGAAGCTTCCAGGACTAGGACGAGGATAGCAGAAGGAGGCAGTAAGTCTTGGAGATAACAATTAAGCCAGGAGAATAAAAATTATTTTTTGTTATTCTCACACATACACAGACACACACAATGCCCAAGGAAGGGATGGTTATCGTACTCTATATAAATGTATGACCATGTGTGTTATTTGCATGTTATACTATATGAAACTGTTAGCAGAGACTTGGAGTAAGGCTTGTGAGAAAAATGTAGTTTTTACTAATACTTCCTTGTGTAGCTTGAACTTTTTGGTCGTTTAAAAAACATGTACACGTATGTTGGTACATGATGTTTATACAGATCTGGGGCTCAGGTGAGGGTGTGAAGCATGTTAAGCATGCTCTTAGTGCCTCGTTCGATATGTAAAAGCAACCTACAGGGTACCTTACTGGAGCCATTCTCCTTGACATTCTACACGCTTGTGACAACTTTTGTTCTTGGCTGTATTTTAAAATCATCTCACCAGTGAACCCCCTGGGAGGATAGAACTATGTCTTCCTCCACTGCAGAGGCTGGAGTTGTTTATTTGACTGATTTATAAAGGAAATGTCCCCCTCTAGCCTACGTTGAAGGTTGGCCTGGAGGTTTGGATGGAAATGGCTCCCAGAGAATTCATCTCCAGGAGTTGTAGACTAGTTGGCTCCCGTCTTTTCTCTGTGCCGATGCAGCTTTGAAGAGTGAGTTTCCATCTTTATCTCTATATACCAAGGAATATACATGCTGCCCTTTCACTGTCTGAACTACTCATTAATGAGAAAACCTTCTCCCATCAGAATGTGTGCGAGCAGACTTTATCCACAGTCACCCCAGACTGTGGCGTTATGAAACTGCTCATCAAAATCAGCATTTAAAAGTTCCCAACTGGGTAAGAAGCGCCGGGGAGGGTTTATTTCTCCTGGCTATGCTTCGACAGTAGTAAGCCAGAAGCCATTTATCACGAACGCAGCCACAAATCAGACTGTAGCTGGGGGGCAGTTGCTTGAATTGTTTGAGAGCGCTACTACATTTGCATTGTTCCGTCTTTTTAAAATTTATACTTGTATTTTTCCCCCTAGGCTTAAAGTCTCATGTGCTGTAGGCTGGCCTGGAGCTTTTCTATGTAACCAAGGATGACCTTAAGCTTCAGCTTTACCTGCTTCTACGTCCAGAGCGCTGGGATTACAGGCAAGCCTCACCAGTACTGGGATGGAACCCAGGGCATCATGCATGCTAGGCTATCACTCTGCTGGCTCACACACACACACACACACACACACACACACACACACACACACACACAC
>NW_026585895.1:13975475-13981084 GCF_907164565.1 Psammomys obesus
CACACACACACACACACACACACACACACACACACACACACACACACCATCCCTGTTCTATCACATCTGCTACTAGTAGCAAGGTTTTGTCTGGTCCAGAGCTTGGGAGGGAAGCTTTGGTCCTTTACTGCACCCAGTTTTGTCCGTAGCGCCTCAAAGTTTCTATACAGCAGAGATCACATTTCAGCCTCCCCTTTTCTGTGAGTTAGCTGCATTCAGTAACTAAGCACGACAAATATATATTGGAAATGAACGTTCCTGGGTACAGATTGGTCCTAACGGCCAGTCTAACGTCTCTGCTCTTCTGTTATAGCAGAGACACAATCTAAGCGTTTGCCTAGATGTGGATAATTCCTTCCCTTAAAATCAAGCTGGACCTGTAGCCCAGACCCAGCCCAGCAGGAAGCCCCTTTCTGCCTATCTGAAGAGTGGGTACAAGTGAACTGGAGTCTGCTAGGAGTTGTGGGTGACAGACCCTCAGAGGGCAGTTCCTCTGTGGGCACCCCGAGTGCCTGTTTGTGATTTGGGCTCAGGGTTGGCAGTGGCCGCTCCACCAGCATTGAGAATGCCAGATGCTGAGTAGCAGCGTGGAGTCACAGGGACAAAGAGTGGCTTTTGGCGAGACTGGTGTGACTCCCACAGATTGTGTCCTGGCCTGAGCTGGTTTGAGGAGACTCTCTGGCTCTTGGATTTAAATAGGTCTGTATAAAGGAGTGACTTACACAGGTCATACCTTTCTTGCCAAGCATCAGCAAAGTCATTCCACAACCATACACAGCGTGGGATGCAGCGGGGACCTCGCCAGCTGTGCCCAAGCCTCCTAGATGGCCTGGTCTGTGGTGTAGTATGTCATCGTGGCTATTTAAATGTCAAGTAAGCTGATGTGTACCGGTTTCTGAAGGAATCTCTGCTCGTGCCTGTGTGAGCGTGTGTGTATGGTCGTGTGTGTATGGTCGTGTGTGTTTATGCGTTTCAATAATTTAACATCAGCGAGAGCAACATGCTAAGTATCCGGTATAGCTTGTGAGGCATCCACATCTCACTAATGAAGTAAACAGTGGCATTTGTGAGGAAGCACAAGCCAGAACTCAGCAAGCACGTGGCTGGTTTCCCACCTACAGCAGAAGAAACATGAAAGAGCAACTCTTAATTACAACCAAATATTAGCTCTGGCCCCTGGGAGCTCATCATTCCATCTCAAGATCTATATTTATGAAAATTTAAGCAATGTCTTAAAACATGTTAATTTGCTCTTTGTTTACTGCTTTCCCTGACAGATTAATTTATTCCAAGGGACTTTGGTTCTCAAGCGCTAATATATCGATTGGGTCCGTGTACGACATAGCTAACAGCCCGGGGAGGAGATTTCGATGGAAAACAAAAGTCTTTCTTGTAGTTTTCCTTAGGTAATTAAGTTTGTATTGTGGGCCCTGGCAGGCTTCCAGCTTCCAGCTTTCTCTGGATTTGCATCTCTGACTTTTTGATCAATGGCTAATTTCATGAAAGGTTAGGAATGCTGGGAACATACACACAGACACACAGACACACAGATACACAGACACACAGACACACATTTTGGGCCCGAACAAGTCAGTTTATGTACACTGAGGGCAAGAGAGAAATTCAATGCTTTTTTTTTTTCTTTTCTTTTTCTTTTTGTGTTATGGCTTTCTTTTTGTGTTGTGGCTTTTCTACGCAAGGGGCATTTAGACAGGAAGAATCTAGGCTAGAAGGGGTACGGTAGATCCCGCTGACTCTATTGAATAAATGGACTGTGTGTGGGAAACCTTGCTTATTGCTGATGGAAGCATCTGATGGCCTTTGACTTCTTCCTTTCCATCCAGTCCCACCGAGAAGCCATGGCTTACACAGTGCCATTATTTTAACATCTATTAACTGTGTAGCCCACAGCTATGCTGAGAGGTTGGAGGCATTTACACACTACAGATACCTGAATCTTGTGGAAGAGAAGGTGACCTCAGTAAGTAGGCAATGAAAGCAGCCCAGAGCCCGCATTCCAAAAGGACCCTAACATTCACGACTATTCTGTTGGAGGTTGTTCTGATGCATGCTACTAGCCCCCAAGATCTGGGTACACCTAGCTTTGTTCTGTAAACCTACCAATTGGCTAATTAAACGGCCTGTACCCGGGCAGGGGGGAATGGGGTAGGCATGGCTAAGGTTCCTGGGTTTTTTGGTTCAAGAGAGGATCATGAGAGACGGATGGACAGGAAGAGAGGAAGGAGGAGGATGGGTTAACCTGGAGAAGAAACCACGTGGGGCTGGGAGGAAGGACTCCAATAATGGCGTGAAAAGGGCCAGATAAAAGATAAATGCAAGTGTGTATAAGATTATGGATGGAAGATAGCCATGGGTCTGGGGAACAAGGAAAGAACGCAGTTAAGATCACAAGCTGATGTCAGGCGGACACATATCAGGTCCCAGAAGTCCCTTGGTCTCTGCAGGGGCTCCCGGGTCTCTAATTAAGCCAGTTCTCCTGTCTTTGCCTTCTCCCGATTTCCTAAGGTCCGCATAAGACCCACTCGCTGAAGAATGCACGACTGTAAATGCCCACACAATGGGTTTCTGTATCTTTAGCCACAGCGCAGTTTCTTCTCAGCTCATGTTACAGAGCAGTAGATTTTCATTCACGTTTTAGTCACTGCTAGTTAATATTTTTAATTGAAATTTTCACATATTTTAGGTATGGCCAAAAAAACAAACAAGCAAACAAAAAAGCCAAAAACTGAGTACAAAGGGTTATTCTGGCGACGAGCCCTGCCATGTTCTTAGTTCTTTCTGCAGCAGATAGCTCGGCCATGTGTGAACTGTTCTATTTGTAGTTCTAAGAATTTTTTCTGATTGTATAACAAAACAAAACAAACAAACCCTTCCAATGTGAAGATGTTTATACTCTTTGTTCTTTTTCTTTAAGTATTCCAACACATCACTTATCCCAGAGGATAAGTATAGACTTAACCCATTCTCTTTCATGATTTTATGTTATTTCATTTGAAGGACATGCATTGTTTTAACAACCTTTCTATAAATGAACAGGTAAGTTTTGCTAGGATTTTAAAATCACACACCAGAAGGCTCTAAAACAGTTGCATTTAAGACACAACACACAAAACTTTCATTCACTATTAACTAAACAATTGTCAATCCAAATCCCAAAGACGTTTGGATTGGGACTGACTGCTCTTTTCTTAATCTGTACTAAGGAAAGATTATGGATGCTCCAATTCGTCTATATCAGAGGGATAATGAGAAGAAAAAAGCACCCTGGATTTTTACAGGTATTTAGAAAAACAATCTTTCAGGTGTAAAAAACTACTATGCTAACAAACGATTATATAGAAAGAATAGCATTTTTTTTTTCTTGGATAATATGCTATTGGGATTCTTGAAAAGTACAATTTCCTAAAGATACTTTCTTTTGTGCTGTATGGAAGATAGACAATATTACAATTTCATATAAAAGAAGGGGGAGGCTATCCTGGACCCGTGTGTGGTATTCTAGGAACAGCTAAAGTGCCACAAGCTTTCCTCGAGTGTCAGTGATAATGAGGGGTGTGGTTCAGGGGTGGAGAGGTGGAGACACAGGGCAAATTTGATTGCTGGGGTTTGGCAGTGACTTTTAAATATTTTGTCTTTCATCCCACATGGCCCCAGGGAGTCACCGTGGATTCTGATGGGAAGCAGGGACTCCAACCCTGGCAGCACAGCCACGGTAAATGATAAGATGATGTTGGAGAGAGGACCATTCAGGGTACTGCAGTTCTAACTGTAGGCAAAGACAGACAGCTTGGCTAGAGAGAGAAGCGCAGGAACAGAAAGTGAAGAAGAGTCTGGGGGAGGGGCTGCCCTTTCTTTCTGCCCTAGGACCTGAAGACCAGACAAATCCCATCACCTAGCTGTGACTCAGTTCAAAATTGCAGCATAAATGCAGACGAAACCCCACGCTGACAGGCTAAGCCAGTGCAACACACTCTTTAGCTAGATATAAACAAGGAAAAGACTGTCTGCAGAGCTCCCTATTGCTTATGTAGAGGAGACTCTCCTGCATTTTTCCATCGCTGCCTCCTAGGAGCCACCACTTGTTGCAAGGTAAGAATAACCAGCCCTGATGGCCGATTTAGGAATATTGTGCCAGGCAAGTTCCATACCATTTTATGGTAAGCCTTCCAAAAACACATAAATCTAACCATTAAACACAGTTTAAAAGTGGTTTAGAAAATAAAAGATGGCTGGGTAATGGTGGCACATGCTTTTAATCTCAGCACCTGGGAGGCAGAGGTGGGCAGATCTCTGTGAGTTCAAGGCCAGACTGGCCTACAGAGGGAATTGTAGGACAACCAGGGCTACAGAGACACCCTTTCTCAAACAAACAAACACGCAAACAAACAAAGAAATAAATAAATGGAGATGAGTAAATATATAATCTTGAAGGATGCAAAAGGCCTCCTCAAGAAGAGACCATAGGCTGCATTAAAATGAACAACAACAAAAAAAAAAAAAAAATCATATCCACTTAGTAGTAATCACAAGCAAGCAAACAAGAGAAAGGAACTTGGGGAACTTGGAACAAAATGAAAAAGCAAGTGACAAAGTGGAAAAGACCTTTGTAATGGCTGCTGAAACGTTAAGTCTTGGAGAGAGGAGAGTTTTACCCAGAGCACTCTCTCCTGAACTACCCGTCCTGGGATGCAGCGAGCTGCGGTGCGGACGGACACAGGGGTGCTCCCAGTCCTTGCACAGTCATGTTTCCCAGAGTTCCTTTCTCCTGGGTGCTGAGCACAGGACCAGTGCCTGGGGCATGACGACCGGCTGAGAGGACGTGCCTCGGAGAATGGAAATACTCGTGGGTGGATGGAGACATTGCAGAAAGTGAATAGAGAAATCAAATGGTCGTGTTCAAGGCAGGTAGCACGCTGCTGTGTGAATACGTGTGACCCCGAGGTCCTGCCTGCAGTGTGACAGCACCTCAGTAAGTGTGATTGCATTTAACTGGAGGCCTGGCCAACTGGGAGGCAAAGGGATGGAGGTCAAACAGGTCCTGCTTTTCATACCACAAAAGAAAACGATCGGTCTGGCCTACCGGGATCTTCGCTCTGGACAGAGGTAATGTCATTTCTTTCCCACAGCAATGCTGGAAGACTGCTCAGTCCCTCCCACAGAGGAGGTGGTGATTCAGATTCGGACTGTTTAGCTCCAGGGCCCACATTCTTGCCACTGCACTCGGTTCCCTGGGCACCCCTTGTCAGCAAGTGGACTCACGAGGGTTTGGTGGCCTTGGCTTGGTGGCCTACACCCTCCAGTGTGGCTCTTCTTTGAAAGCCTGCAGCTCTGAACCCCCAGGTAGGATGTTGGTGTTCTCTGATGGCCACGAGGCATCAGGCAAAGCTGGAAGGCCGGGAGACTTAAAAGGAAGAGCTGCTGCAAAACAAATGATCTTTCAGCCCTCTGATGGCTCTAATCCCGTGCTCCAGCAACCAAAGTCTGCTGTTTATTCATATGGAGGCAGGCCATGACGACAAGCGCTGTCCATAGCAGGGGGAATGTGTGTGTGTGTGTGTGTGTGTGTGTGTGTGTGTGTGTGTGTGTGT
>NW_026585895.1:13981094-14038364 GCF_907164565.1 Psammomys obesus
GTGTGTGTGTGTGTGTGTGTGTGTGTGTGTGTGTGTGTGTGTGTGTGGCCCTTTGATGTCACATGCCTCCCAGGAACACCAGGCCATGACAGGGAGAGCTGCTTTGTGTTTACATCTCTAAACAGAACCATTTGAGAACGCAGGCCAGGAGACCTGGCCCACGCGCACTGCGCTTTCTCCAGGAGAGTGACTCACTGCTGATGTCTTCATTTTGGACACTGCGTTCGAGTGTGAGGGCCTTATGCTTTAAATTAAAAGCACACTGAGCAAAATCACAAGTTTCTCAAGATGCTGCTTAAAGTCTGCTTTGGCATCCGTTGGTTGCCAAAAGACCCATATGACCCTGTAACTCAACAGCAAATACTTTCTGCAAAATCAGTCATCTCGGCTGTCCCCAAATACCGTGGCTGTGGTGTTTAGATGCCATGTGATGAAGCAGGCTTCACAACTAGACCCATTTAGAGTCTTTTGGTCCCTGGTCCAACACTGTCCCCATCTCTCTCTGGCCATCGTATTCCAATTTCCAACTCACTGTTTGGGAATGTAAAGTTGTTGCTGTTACATGAACAACAAGCAAAGTTGAAGAGCGAGGCCAGAAATGCCGACAGCAGAACTGCCAATGGCAGACTCTGGCTTCTATCTGTTTGGTCATGAGGTTTGTTTACCTTGGAGTTCGTACCAGAATCTGTCACGGTTCCTAGCTGCAGCCATCAGACACCACTTGAGATCATTGCTTGCAAAAAGAGATGCATTGGAAGTTAGAGGCCAGGGACTCACAGAATTTATGGGAGAATAGAGAACCCAGCTTGTACAACAGGCGGGATCCAAAGCACCCTGGGGGGAGGGGGAAGGTATCCAAAGCAGCCAGTGGAGCTGTTCTCCACTCTCCTGTATTCTCCCTCATGAAGGCTAGATGGAGCTTGTACATAGCACAGCCACTTTCATTAATTAATTAATCAATTAATTATTAATTAATAGCTTCACCTCCTGAACCATCTCTCTCCACCCCGAGACCATTTCTTGAAGGTTTGCTCCATGGCAGCTACATAGTGAAAGAGAAATAGATGATCCCTATGTATCAGGTAGATATCCAGGTGACCTCACACGTGTCTCACAGCCTAGGGTGGTGACTTCGGCAAGAATAAGACTGCCCTGGGCTGGTTTACTGGGACACAGTGTTCTAGAAAGGGGCAATTCCTTTCCCCATCACAGGGCCTTCTTGTTGGAGGTCAGTACGGTGCATAGTATCTTGGTGACAGGAAACCAGAAAAACCAAAGCTTTCACCAACTCTATGGGAAGCAGAGAACAGGCTTGGGCACATGTTCTCAAAGCTTCAGCTAAGGTTCTGTGTAATTTGCCTGAGAACTCTGTCATAATTTCATAAGGGTGTGTATTTTAAGAGACAATTTTTCAAAGGAAGAGGCGACATGATCCCAGAAGGAGAAGGAAGGGAACGTCGGGCTGGCAACCAGCAGTGTTGGTGACAGTGTTGTTATAGATATCAGATTGTAGGACATCAGTGAGCTCCAGGATGTAATACTGATTCCTCCTGAAGAATGGCCAGATGCTTCACAGAACAGGAAAATCCTTAGTGACCATTAAGCAGGCGAGAGACAGCTGGGAACAAACAGACCTTTGCATCATGATCAAGTGTGTGAAGATGTGCAGAACTCTTTTGACTATGTGATACTTCACAGCATTTTGCAAACAACTTTAGTCTCCACGGAGATAATAACACATCAGGGATAGCATCTCCCCTTTCTGTTCTTCAGCTCTTGCTGAGAGGCAAGAGTTAATGCAAGTTGATATTCAAGACTGCTTAGCTGTGTGGTGAGGTATCTTTCCACACTATGGGCCTACAGCGTTACGGGTTTAGAGTCAGCTGACTCATGTAAACCTTGTGATTCTGGGTAAGAAATTTTGAGTTATAGCACCCCAGTTTTCTCCCAGAGTAGGGCTTTATTGGAAGCTGATGAGAGACTTGTTCATTAATGTATTCAGACAGACAGAAATACTTATTGGTCACCTACCACAGCTGTGTGATAGACAGCAAGGACTACATCACGACAGAATAGACATGATCCCTGTCCTCATGAACCTATGGTCTGTAAGGATGACAGGTAAAAACAAAAATTTTTTTGTTTTTGTTTTTAGAGACAGGGTTTCTCTGTGTAGTCTGGCTGTCCTAGAACTCACTCTACAGACCAGGGTGGCCTTGAACTCAAACATCCTACTAGCTCTACCTCCCAAGTGCTAGGATTAAAGGCATGTACCACCACACTCATCAGGAAAAGATGTTTAAAAAGATCCTGATACACGCAGTAGGCACTCAATAAATTCAGCCTTCCCTGCCAATCTTCTCTCTTACTGCTTTTGTTGGAATAGTTGTTTCTATAAAATTCATATGTTAATATCTAAAGACTTAAGTGATATTAAAAAGTAGGCCCCTTGGGAGGTGACTGGGTCATGAAAATAGGATTAGGGTCCTTATAAAAAGGGTTGAGGACTGCCCCCCTTTCTCCCTCTGCCACATAAGAACACACAACACAAACCACCATCTACAAGGAATGGGCCCCCACTAGATCTGCTAAAGTCTTGATCTCCAATTACAAGCCTCTGGAACTTTTTTTTTTTTTTTAAATAAATTACCAAGCCTAAGACATTTTATTATAGCATCCAAAATGGATGGAGATATCCATCTTTCTCTGAACCTTACTTTTTTCTGAGTTTACTGAAAGTTTTAGAGCAATTTCCTCATGTTCCTTCTTTTCTCCAAATTCTGCAGACCTTCTGCCTCCATCCTTCTTCATCCAAGGCAGAGGTCTGAAGACTGTTGCCTGAACCCTATGATCTGCAAGGGCGGGCAGTCTCATTATTACCATCAAGCTGGCCCCACACCATCAACCTCACCCCAGCCTTACCCTACCTAATCTGAAATCACCTCAAAAAGCTCCATTATCCTCAGGGCACATGTACAGAGGATATTTGTACAGAGGATCTTTGCCACACATAAGAGACTGCGTGGCCATGGAGAAAGCTTTGAATTCAGACTGAGTCAGGTGAAGCCCAGCACTAGCTCTGTGATTTGGGATAAATCTTTTACCTTACTCTCCACATCCGGGAGAGAGCTTGAACACACTGTCGCTATGGGGATACTGTGAGGATTGTGTAGGACAACCTGCAGCGGATGCAAGAGTGGAGGGTGTTTCCCAAACAGGATGTACCACCTTGAGAAGTGACCACGGGGTAACAGTAAATGTAAGGGCTTCCACCCAGAAGGAAGTGTGCGCAGCTGGCTCCAGAGCTCAGCTCAGGTTCAGTGGGATAGAACGAGGCCAGCCCCTAACACTGCCGTGCTGCCTCCAAGCTCAACAAATACATCATTCTTTCAGCAGGAGCCTGGGTTAAGAGACGGTAAGGAAGGTCGCCAGGAAGCTTGTCGGCCTTAGACCAACTGTCGGCTCAGGGCTTCAGTTCCTGCTCTGTGGAACAAAGCTGGTGGTCTCAGGCCATTTTAAATTGTAAAATCGTGTGATTCCAGGGCTGAAAGTATATGGGAGAACTTGCCAAAAACATGTGCCCGTTGGTGTGTGTGTGTATGTGGTGTCTTTGCTATGGCTCCATTCTCCCTCCCACATTGAACCTAGCAACTATGGAGGTTATTGGCCAACTTCTGCTGTCTGTCACCTGTTTTCAGAATCTCTTTTGTCCATTGGGATGTGGAGAGGTGTGGCTTACAGCCCCAACAGCACTTTGATGTTTTTGATTCTGATCTCTGAGAAAGTAGTTTGAATTCATTTAACACGGTCGTAAGAAATACTAGCTCCTTGTACCGTTAACCCGGAGACCCAGGAGTCAGAGGCCTCCTGGGAGTCCACCTTTTCCAAGGCCTGAAGCTGCAGACCCATATTGATATTGTAGAAGCCCTTAAGTCCACCGGAGTCTGCTGGTGTTCAGCTAACCAATCAAAAAGCTCCTTTCATAATTGTGTCAATAAATTTTCCTAAGGAATGAAAAAAACTATCTATGCCTGAGGCAACTGTTAAAAAAAAATGTTTGCAACTAAGGGAGGGAGAAATAATAATGTTCTCAGGGGCTCTGTTTGCTAATGTTCACTGTTAATTATGGAGAGCAAATGTGACATCCAGGCATTTTTTCTTCTATCACATTAGGGAACAGACGCCCCCACCCTCACACACTGGTACATACGTGCATATAAGCACCGTGTTTATAACTTCTGGTCAGTATACACAGAAGCTAAAGTAAGTAAAGATAATATAATACATACATATGTATGTGTGTCTGTACATGCGTGAGAATCTGTTATCCCCTTTCCCTTGAGGTCACTGTATTTTGTGAGTTGATGTAATAAGCAGTACTGAGGATCAGTTTGAGATATGTGTTGACCAAGCTAATTCAGAGGTAACTCCTCTGTGGCTTTCTCTTTGGAGAAAGTTACTTTCTTAGAATTGTATTAGTGTGAATTCAAGAAAATACTCTTAAAATCCTATGCTGTCACAGTTGCAAAGGCAAGTTTGAGAGGGGCTGCCTCTTACGGCTGGCTGAGTCACATTTACATATCACAAAGTGACCTTTTATCGAAAGAGGGAAATTCTTCTTTTTGTTGGCACCGGACAGACTTGGCATAATACAAAACCAACACACTTATTTGTTAGATAAAGAAAACCTATCCAAACTTAGTTCTAAAGCATTCATTCAAGTCTGTTTTCACAGACTTAAATATTTATATAACCTGTCAAAGTAGCAGTTCCCGGAAGAACTGTGTTCTGTGAAGTTGCCCAGACATCTGATTTTGACACACAAAAAAATAATTTCATAAAATTCTTAGATTTAGCTTTATCTGATTTAGATTTGATTCAGAGCCATTGATAACTAAAGTTCATAAGCACAGCACTGAAGATCTGGTGCTTGGTAAGGCTTCAGGATCACTGGAAACAAACCTTCCCATGTGGCCTTCAGCCAAGGGCAGAACTACTTTAGCACGAACTTTCCATCTCACACAAAATGAAAAGTATTGAACAATGTCTTTGGGTCACGTGTCTCTGTTGCCAGAGAAATAAAATATATCAAAATGATTTTTAGAAACATACACAAGAGGCACCGTTTTTGCTTTTATGTGAAGTTTCAGCTCCATGTGTAATCGCTGAATACTTTCTAAATTAAGAGCCCATGTGGTGGGCGGGTGCACCCAAAATGATAATCAGAAAAATATATCAGCATCAAAATACAGTCTTAAAGTAAAAACACATACATCACATTGCAAGGCTCAGGCTGCTGTGAAAGTTATTGCTGTCTCCCTTGGGTCTCTGTTGAGTCTGGTGCAAAAAAGATTGAGTCTGTGATCTTCCGGTTGGGATGTAAAGGCACCCTGTGAAAGTCACAGTCACAGTCACAGGGGGTCAGGAGGAGCAGGAGTTCAGGTCATCCTCAGCTACATAAAGAGCTGGAGGCCAGCCTGGATTCCATAGGATTCTGTCTCAAAAATGAATAAACAAACAAAGCCAAACACATAGAGATGTGCTATACTAGAATTGTGTGTGTGTGTGTGTGTGTGTGTGTGTGTGTGTGTGTGTGTGATACTATATTGGCACAGGATATTTGATCCCATTGTGAACCTTGAGATTGTGAGCTCTTAAAAAAAAATGTGTCTTTTGCTTGGAGTGGTTGAGCCCTATTACATACCTTTAGTACAAGAGTTTTTTGTACACAGTATTTAATGAAGTTAACCGTTGGTCAAGAGGCAGAGCAAGAAACCAGCTGACAGGGATGAAGTAGTAAGGAGTGGCATTGAGTTGAAGGGTATTTAAAACAGAGTGGAGAAGAAGTTTTTCTGCTTTCTAGCTCTTCAGCTCTTTGGCCTTTCCACCTTCTAGCTCTTTAGCTCTTTAGCTCTTTAACTCTTTAGCTCTTTAGCTCTTTAGCTCTTTAGCTCTTGGGCCCTTTCACTTTTTCCTCCTGAGCTGTCACATGAGCTAGCAGGGTTCTTCCTCCTGTGCCATCAGCTGAGTTAGCAGGTTTCTGGCTTCTTCCTCTGGGACATGAGCTGAGTAGGAAGGTCAGCTGGGTGCTTTCTCTGCCTCTCTGAGCTAGCAGGCTTTCACCCCAGCATATGACTCCTGAATCTTCTTTGGTAAAATTGAACAATTGGGATTTTGTTTAAAAAAAATAGTACCTATCTATCTATCTATCTATCTATCTATCTATCTATCTATGTGTGTATATATATGAATATATATTATAATATAACTTAAAGTGAATAGAAATGTATGTAGCTTCTAATATGGAAGCTGGGCCTTCCATGGCACTGGCATCTACTTAGCAACTGTTGAGGACCTTCCTGCCGCATCGTGACACAGTGGAGGCTATCACACAGCAAGGGACAGAGCCAAGTAGTGTACCAGCTCAGCTCTCATTTCCTTTTTTTTTTTTTTTTAGACCAAGTCTCATGAATCTGAAGTTGATTTCCAGCTTGCTGTGTAGCCCAGGATGACCTTGAACCTCTGGTCTTCCTGCCTCTGTCTGCTAAGTGCTGAGACTGAAAGCATGTGCCACAACCACCCCATTTAAGGGGTGCTCAGCTTCATGCCCACTAGGCAGCCCCTCTACCTGAGCCACACATTCAACCCTCTTTCTCTTTTTTAAGGCCATTGGTACCATCTGAAGCCTTCCACCCTCATGACTTTATCTAATCCTGATCACCCCCACCAAACGGAATTTCCTCCAAATATCATTAATATATGTTAGTGGATTAAGCTTCCAACATATGATTTGGGGGAGGGGCAGGGGGTTCCATTCACACCACAGTGCCTATACTGTTCTATTGTACACAAATGGTATACCTAAAGCTGAGTGCTCCTCTCACAAATGCCACAAGGGGCCAGTCTAGAGAGCGCCCATGCTCTGAACAACAGTGTCACCTCATGGGAAAAAAAAGTGCTCAACAAGACTGTAGAGACTGAGGAAGGCTTGCCCAGCCCAACAGAATGCTCTTCCACACTGCCCCAACCCAGGCTTTCCAAGAGCACCCAGAGTGGGAACAGAAGCAGTCTTGAGCCTCCCATGCAAGACAGACACTTTCCAGTGACTCCTGAGGCTCCTGTTAGCTCAGGACACAAAGAAGCCCCAGGAATGATGTCATTCACAGGGGTGCCTTCTTTCGGGTAGTGGAAATGTTTGTGACCTGAGGCCATGCTGTGATGTTTGCATAAGACCTAGTTACAAGGTTTCCTCTTTGTGCGTGTCATGAGAACAGTCATTTTCAATCATGGCTGAATATGAGAGTCCAGGAGGGAACCTTAAAAGAATCCTGCAGCTGGGCCACACCCATCAGCACCCCTGGAGGTGAGATCAGGCTGATCTCTTTTACAGGCCCCTTGAGGATTTCAGTGTGCAGCCAACATGAGGAGCTCTGTGACAGGATGAATGGTCAGGAGCACGGACTGAAAATGTTGGTCCACTGATAACAGCAATGTTGAAATAGTCTTGCATGAGCGGTCTACCAAAAGTGGTCCAGATTTCTACGGTATAACTACCTAGTGTCCACTGAAAATTTATTTCTGTTTTCCTCCTCAGGGTCTAATCAGAGGCAGAAAGCCTAAAAATAGCTCAGCAGCAGCTGGTTCGGCTGGTGGCAATGTTGGAAATCCTAAGCTGTCATTTGAGCTTATTGCATTCTCCCTTTGAAATGCTGTAACTACTCAGAATCAAGGTGCAGAGCAATAAAAGGTCATGGTAACCGTGTGAACAAGTGTGAAAGGGCCAGACCAGCACCAGCTCCTGTGAGCACTCTCCAGAACTCATGAGGCTTTGTGTGACACCCAAGAAACACATAAGTGGGAACACCCAGCACAGATGGTGGAGGAGGATGTATTTCCTTAAAGGAATGACAAGAGATATGCTTTCCATGTCAATTTATAGCTGCCCTTCATCTCTGCAGGCTCATTTAATAAGTTATGCATAAATCATAGGAGAGATCGTTAAATCAACCAAGTTCACAGTGCTGACTAATTGGTAAATAAATACTTGATGAAAATGATGATGGATGCACAGATTCTGTTTTCCTTTTTAAAGGAGAAGAACGGGACCTTTATTTCTACCTTAAGTAGCATACTCATACCTTATTCAGTTCAATTTTACATATTTGCCAAGCATTCAGAAAGGAGCAGAGAGACATATCATAATAAAAAAAAAAAAAAAAAAAACCAAAAAACAAAAAACAGCCTCGTGGAAGAAACATGGCCCTTCATGAAATTTCTAAAATCAAAGAAAGATTCAGATTTGTTTAACTATCCTGATGCCTGGTAGCCCGTTGAGAAGATATTCTAAACCTATGTGCTACCATACTTTCATTTTGATTGATTAGCTTGCCATTGTGTAAACATAATAGATGGAAGAAAATAAACGCAAGAGAGACAGGAAGGAGTGTGTCTGTGTATATGTAGATATAATTTTTGTTTTGTTTTTTGAGATAGGGTTTTTCTGTGCAGCCTTGGCTGTCCTGGACTCACTTTGTAGACCAGGCTGGCCTCAAACTCACAGAAATCCACCTGCCTTTCTCTCCCAGAGTGCTGGGACTACAGGCGTGTGCCACCGCACATGGCTTGTTGATATAACCTTTGTCATAATGTTTCGTACACAAAATGTTTGTGGCCTAGGGTTTACGTTTTTAAAGTTACTGCTATACGTGGATCTAGAGAACGTTTCTCCGCCTGACTATGAGACTCTAGTCTGAGATCAGGCTCTCCTGCATGCCCCCGTGGTCAGGTCAGGTGTTCAGCTTCTCTGTGGATGATGACGCCACCTCCTTAAAGAGATGTTGTAAAAGTATAGAGAATACTGAACTCCGTGTGAGAACAGAACACAGTGTTCAAGAAAGCCTGCTGTTATTTTCTGTGCAAAGATAAGCTTAGTACCAGTTTTAACTTTTCATGGGGAGATGCAACTCTAGCAGCAATGGAGTCCCAAGAGCACAGGCCAGGGTCCATATAAGTGCAGAGAATAGCAGCCTGTTACATCGTTTCTCGTGGAGACTCTGAATGTGGCCAGGAGCTGTGTGGAGGCAAACTTGAAAGTGATAGCAATACTCCCAGAGGGCAGAAGGCCGAGGCTCACTAAGAGGGTATTCAACCCCAGCTTCAACACAGCAGGCAAGGGAGGCTGAGATCACTACCCCAGTGCATTTCCCTCTGGCCAACATTTGATGGGGACTGGAGATAGAGTCAGACTTGGTCCATGCTGTCAGGAACCGATCAGTCTAGTAGAGGAGACAAGCGATAGTCACATACACAAATGCTAGAGAGCCCAGTTAAATTGTCGTGGGATATGGGACCTGGATTCCCTACTGTGGAAGCAGAGCAGGGGCAAAGCGGCTGTCAGGGCCAGCTAGGGTTCCTGGTGGATAGCTATGTACGAGGGGTGGACGGCTGTTTCTTTTGACTCTTTGGAGTGAAAAATTGCTGGAAGGAATAATAATAATAAGACAAATATAGTAAGATGAGTGGAATACGGCAAAACAACCAAACAGGTAAAAGAGCCCCCCCCCCCCCCAAAAAAAAAAAACAAACCCATAAGAAATGCAGATAGGTGCAAAGATACACATTTGCACACATAGGAACCTCATAAAAACTCAAAAGTGGGGCTGGAGAGATGGCTCAGAGGTTAAGAGCACTGGCTGCTCTTCCAGAGGTCCTGAGTTCAATTCCCAGCAACCACATGGTGGCTCCCAACCATCTATAATAACCATCTGGTGCTGTCTTCTGGTCTGAAGGCGTGCATGCGTGTAGAACACTATGTATATAATAAATAAATAAAATTTAAAAAAATATCTCAAAAGTGGAAGCCAATATATGTACACAAAGGACATGTAAGGTTGGAAAATAAAATGCCCTGACTTAACATTGTGAGGCAAAGATCCTCCAGTTTTTTTATGTTGCCATCGCCTGCTGGGCATACGGCATACCCTGAAGAGTGGTTTGTAGGGGCTGGAGAGACGGCTGGAGAGTGGTTAAGAGCACTGTCTGCTCTCCCGAAGGACCAGGGTTCAATTCCCAGTACCCACGTGGCAGCTCACAACTGTCTGTAATGGCCATCCCAAGGGATCTGACACCTTCACACTAATGCACATAAAGTTAAAAAAAAAAAGTGTTTGTACCCCCAGGGAGGCTCCCGTGAGGAAGACTTATTTTTCATTTGCTGTCAATTGGAGATATCTTCTGGGTTAGGGGTGGGGTTAGGGAAGACGCAGTGCTTCGGCACCTAATTCAGAAAAAGTGTGGCTAGTACAGTGACCATACTAACAGCGCAGGACAGTCAAACTCTTTTTAGCAAAGCATGAATTATGCCCTCTGCAAATTTGCCCAGCAATTCCGAGGTCCACTCTTGTTTATCTTAAGGTGCTTCTGAAACACTTCAACACAAGTGCACACTTGTTTTTAAATACCCACTGGCTGGGAATTGCTTGGAGTACTTACTTAAAACAAAACTTGATAGAAACACAGGAGAGCAGGAAGCTCCCGACACAGAGCAGCTGTTCTTAAAAGCGAAGGCCCAACCCTTGGTGGCTGCACTTCAGAAAGTGGATGCAATCAAAGTGAGTCCTCTGGGTCACCCTCGTGTCTGCCCCACCCTCCCAGCTCTAAGTCCCCAGACAGCACTGTCGAGAGAGCGAGAGAGCGGCAGGCTGTTGCAGCAGCTTGCCTGCACTTGGCGCGCCTCCGACAACTTCCCCGAGGTTAACACTGGGGACAAACGGAATACAAACAAGTCTGCTTGCTCATGCAACAGACTATCACACGAATTTCCACAACATTAGGAAGGGCACACGCACCCAGACGTATATTCTCACCCCCGCCCCCTCAGTTCTAGGACACTTTGCAGGGTGAGCAGAATTTTCCTTTTTACATTTCAGATGTGGAAACGCTGGCGGTCTTGGGAGCGTTTGATGTCAGGACGGCGCTCCGGGCAGCGGCAGACACTTCGGTTCGAGTTGCCGAATTCGGGAAGAGGGGCTAATAGAATGCTTCCTTATTTCAAGTCACTTCTAGGGAAACAAGCCTTCTGAAATGTAATATTCCATTTCAAAGGGCACAGAGACGTTAGGCACTACCGTGTTCCAAAGAGGGGGGAGGAGGGCCTACCATTTCCCCCAGGAACTCAGATTTAAAATCTTCACCCTGCCACCAACCAGTGGAGTTGCTGAGTCACAGATGTCTAGTGCTTGTTCATAAATCTAGAAACCAGAGAAGCCTTGTTTTCATGGGGGAGGTTAGGAAAGCAAATGAAAGGAAGAATAAATGGTTACTCTTTCACATTAGTCAGCTGGAGCCCCCAAGCTGGCTCAGAAGGCTAAGGCATGTGCCTCCAAATCTCAAGGCCTGAGTTCAGTCCCCAAGACCTACATGGGAGGAGAGAACTGACTCCTACAAGTTGTCATCTGACCTCCAAATATGTGTTATGACATGTACTCAATCACACACATGCACACACACACACACTCAAACAATAAATAAATGTAATAGAAATTAAAAAAAAGATTAATCAGTTGCCATGACTCATTACCCATTAACTTGTGCATTCAACCAGCATTAACTGCAGCGCAGGCAGTTAATGTTATAATAAGATTCACTGAGAATTCCAAGGAGAGTCAGTTTCAGATTTGGTGCTCATGAGCATGAAGTCCGAGGTAAAATTATATTGGGGCAGGGGGAGGGGAGAAGTGATGAATCAGAGATAATGGATCTGTTATGAATGTCTTATTGCTTTCCAAACGGTAAAAATGGTTTCTACTATTTTGGGAAAAAAAATAGAGTTTTTATTCTTTGTACCTCAGAACTTTTGAGTTTTGTTGGACTGAAATCTTGCTGTCGGTAGAGGAACACTTTCATCAGGCATGTGACGAGAGGGAGTCCTTTTGAGTTCAAAGATGAGATTGCCAGTCAGCGGTGTGGGCTCTTTATCCTACTGAGCCAACAGGCAAAAAAAGAGATTCCTGGGTGTACTGGTCCTCATTAATTAGGACCTGGAGCTACACAACTGGGGTAAGGAGGAGCTTGTGGGGATGGGCATGTAACTTGGGGATGACACGCTTGCCTACAACAAGCCAGGCTTGACTGTCACTCCAGAACTGAAAAACCAAGTATGCATGGAAACTATAACAAACAGGAAGCTAGGGAGGCAGACCTTTCAAGAACAAGGATTGAGTGGGTCTCTTTACCAGGCAAAAAAAAACTGGATCTGCTGAGGTGCTCTCGAAGAGGCCACGGGGTAATGACTCAGTAAACCGTAAGCATCAACTATGGCTCTTCGAGCATTTATCTGTAGTCTCAAGGACCACAAACACGGTGCACTTTTCCTGCTACTTTTTAAATGTACAAGCATGTCCACACACAGACAGACACACACACCCAAGCGCTGATCTCTCTTGATCTCTTCATGCCCCTTCCTTCCGGTCCACACTCTATGATAGCAGAACGAAACCATCAACGTCCTATCACTCCCTTCCCATAAGATGCCATTAGACCGTTAGCGGGGGAAGCTGGCGGGAAACTGCAGGACAGGATGCTTTCTGGTACTTCCTTTTCCTCTCAGGAGCACAGTGATTCTACTCAGAGGTCTCGGTTTCCACCTCTGGGGCCTCTTCTCCAAACCACATTCTAAGCAGCTCACGTTTTCACTGGCCCCCAAACTTTAGGAATGGCAAACGCACGGGGGCATTGCTGTCTCATGCTTTTGACTTTTCAATTCTCTAACATTAACAATTAAAGAACTGTTCTATCTTTTAACTGGCATGGTTTCTGCCTCCCGCTGGGCCTTGCCTGATGAAATGCTCACTGTGGCCCTCCCAAGATCCAGTCCACCCTTTCCACAATGCTTAGCTAGCATGCCTTTGGAGATGCGGACACCACATTGAGATGCAGGGATGGACCTGGAGGGGTCTAAACTATGGTGACTCCATTTTCTTCCTTACAGTGTTTGGTTCATACAACCCTGGCATCAAGCTATTAATTAGTCCAAGGCATTCTTTTGGCTAGAGGGCTTGGCTGGAAGCATGTTTATCCAGTCCTAAAGCTCTGTATGAACAGCTTTTTGTTTAGGTCCCAAATGATTTCAGCCATCCAGCCAAAAGGAAACCAAACTGAAGGTGATGTTAAACCCTGCAGAGTGGCAGAATCGAGGGAGCTGTAAAGGACAAAGCTTGGAGTAATGATGCCATGCCTCATGTACTCAGGACATTATAATTAACTGAGACAATAAATCTTCCTCATTGTTCGCTTAGCGTCAGTTAGGTGTGCAATTATTTGCTGGCAAGAGATGCACAGGGAAGAAGGCTTCTCACTGAACTTGCGTGCAATTATCAAAAACCCTGAAGTCTTATACAAAGACGTAGCATTTGTGCATGTGAATTAAGCACTTCTGGGGCAATGATGGAGCTCAGGACAGGGTACTGCAAAATAGGGCAGCCAGGCATTTGAAATCAGCAAAAGCAGGAGGGTCCCTCTGCCCTCTCCCTGCTGTTCTCGCCTGAAGTGGAGTGCAAAAGAATCCTTGTGACCTTCCAGGGAATCAGGTGCTTATATCAGAGAAAAGACACCAAAGACAAGAAAGGATGCTACATAAGTTAAGTCCCGCTCCCACCCAGTTCACTGCCACTACAGCACTCTCCCCATCGTTCAACCCTGTTCTTCCCCAAGTGTGCATTTCTCAGACTAAATAGAAACAAGCTTCTGTTCCCTACGTCACACAAAATTTATCTCTTATACATGAGATAAATTTCTTCTGCTTTTTATTATTATTATTATTATTATTATTATTATTATTATTATTATTATTATTATTATAGGGGCTTCAGCCATAAACTTGGCAACTGGCAAGGAAAATACATGATACTCTCTCCCCCTCAGGATACTCTCCTTGTGAGGTGAGCCCCAGTAAATACAAGAGAATGGTCTGGCACTCCATCTTCATTTGGGAATGTAGAAAATACAGCTAGTTTGGAGAATCATCGAGAGGGAACCTCAACTGAGAAAATATTCCCATCACACTGGCCTATAGGCAAGCCTGTGGGACATTTTCTTGGTTAATGATTGACGTAGAGAGGCCCTGCCCACTGGGGGCAGTGCCATTTCTGGACAGGTAGTCCTGGGACATACAAGAAAGCAAACAGAGCAGGCCAGGGCAACAAGCCAGTAAGCAGCATTCTTCCGTGGCCTCTGTTTCAGTTCCTGTCTCTAGGTTCCTGCTTTGACTTCCTTTAGTGATGGAGGGTGACCTGATAGTTGTAGGGTGAAATAAATCCTTTCCTCCCCAAGTTGGTTTTGGACATGGCATTTCATCACAGAGAAAGACTGTAACCTAAAATGGTATATTAAGGAAGAAAATAAGATCTTCTCATCTCTATGGCTTTCAGGTAACAGAAACCTCAGGGTATTTCTGCTCATGATGATGAATAGCAGTTGGCAAAGTATATATAGTATTTATGAAGCTTATGAGTTAAGAATAACTATATTTTTAAATGATTGAAAAAAAATCCCCAAAGAACATTGTATAGGCCATAAAATTATACAAAATTCTAAGTTTTGTACAGGAATAAGGTTTTATTAGAACACAGGCAGCTCATTGTTTTATACACTGCCCTTGCTTACTTTCCCCCAAAGCGGCAGAGGCGAAGGACTGCAGCAGAGGCAGAGCTGAATGCAAGGCCAGTCATGACTAATAATGTAAATTATATAACTATTATTATATTTGCTATCTGGTCCCTTACTGAAAATGTTTGCTGCCCCCCCCCCCCGATAGCGATAACATGAATGTGAGTGTACATATATCCATAAAAGCTCACATTACGTACTTTTTATATTCTACGTTTTTCTCAGCGCTTAAATACAAAAGGTTGATGACACTCAACTTCCTTATAATCATGATTTTGGTAGTTCATTGAGATGACATAGTGTAGGATGTCCTGTTGCTTGTTTTGCGGTGCTGTGGACTGAAGAACCTTGCCCATTCAAGGCAAGAGCTTCACTGAGCTCCACTCCCTCCCTAGGTATACTGTAATTTTAACTTTCTTTTGTTAGACATGTGTTTTATTGAGTTGTTTTTACTTTGAAATGCCATGAACGTATACATATTTGACTACGGTTTTTATTATTTCTGAAGATTAGTGCCTTAGAAGTGAGATGGCTTAGAAAGACACTCTAGATATGCCCTAGCAGTTGGCATACTCATTGTCTTGGGCGAGGGAGAATGCGCACAGACTGCCTGATACCCACTGGAGTAATTATCACTAAGGGGGTGGGAGGGGAAGGAGAAAAGGAGTGGGGAAGAAACGAGAGCAATAGAGGGAGAAGGAGGCTTAGAAAAAAATTAATTAGGTCCAGGTTAATTTGCCTTTATGGACTTTTGTGTGTCTGTGTCCTGTACAATGGGAGAGGGATTAAGAAACTAGGAATACTTCGTAATAGCCAGAACCTGGAAACAACCCAGCTGTCCCTCAGCATAAGAATGGATACAGAAATTGTGGTACATTTACACAATGGAATACTACTCAGCAATTAAAAATGAGGAAATCATGAAATTTGCAGGCAAGTGGTGGGATCTAGAAAAGATTATCCTGAGTGAGGTATCCCAGAAGCAGAAAGACACACACGGTATATACTCACTTATAAGTGGATACTAGACCTATAGTTGGGATAAACATACTAAAATCTGTACACCTAAAGAAGCTAAGCAAGAAGGAGGACCCTGGGTAAGATGATCAACCCTCACTCAGAAAGACAAACAGGATGGACACTGGAAGGAGAAAACAGGAAACAGGACAAGAGCCTACCACAAAGGGACTCTGAAAGACTCTACCTAGCAGTGTATCAAAGCAGATGCTGAGACTCTTAACCAAACTTTGGGCAAGGAATCCTATGAAAGAAGGGGGAGGTAGTGGGACCTGGAGAGGTCAGGAGCTCCACAAAGAGAGCAACAGAACCAAAATATCTGGGCACAGGAGTCTTTCCTGAGACTGATACTCCAACCAAGGACCATTCATGGAGATAACCTAGAACCCTTGTTCAGATGTAGCCCATGGCAGCTCAGTATCCAAGTGATTCCCTAGTAAGGGGAACAGGGACTTTCTCTGACATGAACTCAGTGGCTGGCTCTTTGACCCCCACCCCTCAAGGGGGGAGCAGCCTTGCCAGGCCACAGAGGAGGACAATGCAGCCAGTCCTGATGAGACCTGAGAAGCTAGGGTCAGATGGAAGAGGAGTAGGACCTTCCTTATCAGTGGACTTGGAGAGGAGAATGAGAGGAGATGAGGGTGTGAGGATGGGATTGGGAGGGGGCTACAGCTGGGATACAAAGTGAATAAACTGTAATTAATATTAAAAAAATAAAAATTTAATTAAAAAAAGAAACTAGGAACAAAAAAGTTTGCTTTAAGAATAAATTATACACACACGTGTGTGTGTGTGTGTGTGTATGTAAGCACCTTTTAACTTTTAAAGCACATTGACAGGCTGATCATCATCCTGATCTATAAGAGGATGTATGTGAACCATCCCATTCCACCCTGAGGGGATGCGAAAACCAACTCCCCTAACTGTCCCTTAGAAGAGGAGGTCTTGACTTTACAAAGAACATTTCACCCTGGTGCTGCATTCTTAAAATTGGATCCTTGTGTTTCATTTAATTAGTATTTGATTCAGTATTAATATTCTTATTTATCTCCTGCATGCCATATGGATTAAATTCTCATTACCTTTGATCTTAATACTTTTAAAATATGTAAATCAGCAAGACACCCGCTCTAAAGCAGGGTTTGTATCCCGGTCTGTTATTGCCGTGGGCGAAAGAAAAGTATCTGCACTGAAAAAAAAAATTAATTAAAATATGAGGAAGTCCTGCAAACTCATATTACACTGGCCAAGCTCAATAAGTCAAATATTGCCCGATCGAGAGGGAGCCTAGTGAGTAGGAGATATTTCTTCAACCCGGTGAGGGTTCATAAAAGCTCACCCCTGTGCATACCACCACAACAGCATAGGCCCAGGCCGAGCCAGTCAGAGCTTTGTGGCTTAACTCAGTTACTAAGGACATTATAAACCTTCCTGCTTTGTGATCAGCAGTGGGTGCTTCAGAATAGGAAGTAGGGTATGTTGGTTGAGGGGTGTCTTTTCATAGAGCTGTTTTAAATCATTCCCCTTCTTGGTTTTCAATTTCCCTTACCATGAAAATGAGGCTGGAGGATTGGGAGAAGTGATATTAAAACAGACCTTACGTTACCCTTAAGGAAGTTTAAAATACAGGGGCTATAGCTAGTTACAAACCCAGCAAATGGGGAAGGAAAGGAGGAACTATGATTGATGCAAATTAATCTTAAGCAGGACCCTTTATATAACCTCCTTAAAAAAAAAATGAGACCTATTTTTTTTTTTTTACCAGTCTTTCTTAAAGAAATGCATTTTGAAATGTATGTCAGCATTCTTTTCATCTCTTAAGATATTCTAACAGTTTGCATCTGGATAACCATTTTCTCCCTCAGGGAACATTTTGTTTGTTTGGTTTTGGTTTCTCCAGACAGGGTTTCTCTGTGTAGCCTTGGCTGTCCTGGACACCCTTTGTAGACCAGGCTGGCCTCAAACTCACAGCAATCTGCCTGCCTCTGCCTCCCTGAGTCCTGGGATTAAATGCATACTACCACGAAGCCCAGCTTCAGGGAACATTTAATAACAGCACAAAGTAGTTTTAGCAAAAACTTTCAGTCAGTTCAAACGGTGTCTGCATGCCACCAAATGCCATGTGGTAGTCTTGGTTATAAGCATGCTTGGGCTTTTGCTAGCTATTCATTTGACTTTGGGAAGTGACTAGTATGAAGATGTATCTTGCGTTGAGAGTGCTCTTTGGCCAACCAGACGGCTTCCATTCTTAAGGTGCAGTTGCTTTGAGGAGGACTGATCTTTAGCTCACCGCTTAGGCGGCCACCCTGCAATATTCTCGCACAAGCATCCTTCATCTTACTAGTTATTAGATCACGCAATTTGATGCTAAATTTGCTTAAATTTTTCTGGTACAACATGGCATATATACATACAATGCCCCTGAGAAGCAGTCCGGTTTCCAGAGTGATAAATTATCCTGGGAGAGAGTGGCTCTCTGTCTTGGAGACCTTTGATGTAGCTCGGTATGAGCCCAATCCCTGATCACAAAAATGCAGAGACCTACTCCAAAGCTCAGCCCCAACAGCCAGCATGGGAAATCAGAGCTCACACGACAAAATGAGCGATGTGGTAAAAGATTCAGGGGTACCTAGGAGGAAAAGGCACACGTAGATTTGTTTTTCAAATCAAGTGGGATCTATTTGCAGTTATCTGTTGAAAGAATTTGAGAAGTTCGGTGGAGCTTGCACCATGCCAAGAGCTGTGCCATATGCCAAGGGAGCACGCTTCACCCTGAGGAGGGGGCCTGTGCTGAGTGGGGAAGGCCGTGGTAACCCTAAACCGCCTCCTCCACCCAGCTACAATCCCAGCCACTGAGTTTCCATTACGTACGGAAAGACTGGCTGACACTACTTCGCCAGGACAGACTTATCATAATATTAACAGCTGTCACTGAAACTCCTTGCCTAAAGCATCGCTGAAAGGATCACTTCTCGGCAATCTGTTTAGGAAGAACTCAAGTCTGAAACAAGGTTATCTCCCTCCAGATCCCTCCCTCCATCAGTACCCGCTGTACATCCTTCCGAAATTCCTGTACACTCGACTTCTCTCCTCCCAGCAGGACTCAGACCATCAATTGCATTGCTTTCATCTCAGCTCTCATCAGCTGTTGCCTGGACCGCAGCGATTGCTTTTCCGCTGGGTTTGCCTCTGGGCTCTCTACCTTCCACATGGTTGCCAGAGAAAATTTTCCACATGAGCATGTCATTCTTCCATGGTTCTCCATAGCATTCAGAGGAAAGATGGCACCCTCAAGCTCAGTGCATGGAGTCTTTCTGACTGACGTGACACCTCCTCACCTCTCCAGCTCATTCCCCACTAGTCCTCAGCATCCATCCTGGGTTCTGTACCATGGAATCCCAGCTCTGCTAGTGTGTAAGAATCATCACAAGTTCCTGTTCTGGAAGCTTTTCAAGCCTAGTCAAATGTCTCTCCATGTGTTTAGCACTCATTTAACATTGAACAGAAAGATAAGGCAATTTTCCCACCTGAGGGAAGATATGGGATAATGTTGTGTTTATATTTGTTTATATTTAGAGGTCTGAATCATAGTAAGTAATCAATGTATGATCAAGGAATGGAGAAAATCCTCTCGCTGCTCTTGCTTATAAACATTGGAAGTGACTTGTCTAGGTGAAAGATGAATTAAATCTATATACATGTTGTCTAACTCAAGAAATGGAAATTCCAAGATCACGATTTTAGGAAGTAATCCTAAATCAGCAAGAATGATGCTACTTGTGAGTTTTTCAGTATTTCTTCTCTAAATTGAATTCTACTGTGTTAGTCAGCTTTCTGCCATTGTAAAAAAATGCCTGAGATAATTACTGCATAAAGAAGAAAAGTTTGCTTGGGCTCACAGTTCGGAAGGTTCTAATTCATAATCAAAAAGGCCCAGTGCTTTGAGCCACAGTTAGGCAGTGTCAAAGGCAAAGCATGGGACAAGCGGCACATGAAATTGTTTATCTCATGACCACAAAGCAAAAGAGAAAGAGGAAGGGACTGGGGTTCTATAGTTCCCTGCTAGGCTCCACTTTCTTTTCTTTCTTTGTTTTTTTTTTTTATTTAATTTTATGTGCATTCATGTTTTGCCTACATTTGTCTGTGCGAGGGTGTTGGATCCCCTAGAACTGGAGTTACAGACAGTTGTGAGCTGCCATGTGGGTCCTGGGAACTGAACTCTGGTCTCCTGGAAGAGCAGCCAGATCCTTAACCACTGAGACATCTCCCCAGCCTCTAGGCTCCACTTTCTAACGGTTCTATCTTTTTTTTTAACAGTGCCACCCTAGGGATCCAGCCTTTAACACATGGACATTGGGACCACTTGTTCAAATTGAGACATCTACCTTAATTCCTAGAGCCACACAGACACTGTGTCGAGAGGTTGAGGATTAAGGCTAGAGAGTCTTCATCATCCTGCCTTTCATTTATAAGTGGGGCCGCTACAGGAACATTAATGTGCAGGAAAACTATTTACTTTGTTATCTGCACAACTGAGCACTATCTGGGGAATCTGGAAAAAAAATAAGAAAAAGTATAACCTACGAAACCCAAACTAAAATCACAATACCCAGATGGCTATTCTTCATAAACAAGTAGGCAGAACAGTCTTTTGCTAAATACAGCCAGCCCTGCTCGCCTTGTGACAATGTCTGGGAAGCTCCACCAAAAAGCAGAGCTAGGTGTCTCACAACAGCGAGTAGAGGGATGGACTGCCATTGGAGATAGCAAGGCACACTGGACCAGGAAAGCCTGAGCTGAATCTTGGCTTTGATATTGTTGGGAAGGCAAAGAGTTGGGAAATTGGGAAAAGAGATGGATTCTCAAACCATCAGCTTAAAAGTCTCAAATACTAACCTTGCTAAAAATTGAACCTCAAACTCTTGCCACTGGTTAGTTAAATCTGATGCAAAAGAGCAGCCAGGGACCTAAACTGACCACAAAGCTAAAGGTGATCTGACAACAGAAAATACAGTTAGCCAGGCCTGCCTGGTCCAAAGCTTATGAGAGCAAGGAAGCAAATCACGGTTATCAATCTCCTAACTCTAACATAATCCCGAGCTTGGGACCACAGTCTTTAACTGACTGCAGAGTTAAACCAACAGAGACCCAGCTCCTCCTTGCTCAGTCTAAGGACATGGAGTGCAGTTTAAGGCCAGCTCATCAGGGCAGAAGCCAATGTTCATACACAGCTCATCGAAAGTTTTTAAAGGCAAAGACTCAGGACAATAGGACCTTTGCTTTCCTGCAAGACACCCCTCTCTCCAACTCTGGTTTCATTAAGTACTTCCTGGACCTTTCTTTCTTCTGCTTTGTGCTTGGTTCTGCACTTGAGAAAGTGTTCTAGGCAGCATCTTTAACACTAGGCCTCCTGATTCAGGGACGAAAAAGAAATGATGGATAATCCTTTGCCTGTAAAATGGGAGTGAGTTGTTATTTTGTTCACAAAGATCCAATATAAAACATTACTCTTTTTGTCTTGTAACAGACATTTCTCTAACATAGAAGAGTTAAATAAAAAGGAAGACAAGGGCTGGGAGACGGCTCAGTGGTTAAACAGCACAAGCGTAAGGACCTAAGTAGGAACCCCTGCAGCCTGAGAAAATGTTGGAGGCAGTTCATCAGCACCCCCAGCTCTCCCACAGGCAGATGGCAACTCAAGGCCTAGCAAGGAGAAAGCATGCAGAGAACAGCAGTGACCTCGTCTCAAACGGCGCAGAGCGTGAGGCCTGACACTTGAAGTCATCACACCACAAATAGAGATACACAGACACATAGACACCCTCATACACACACACACACACACACACACACACACACACACACACACACACCTACCACCTCAACCACAACCCAGTGTGCTGCCTCCAGGTCTCCTTTCCTTTCCTAGCCATTTTCCTGCCCCTGTTAATAGCAACTGTGAGATTTTTTTTTTCCCCTACAAACTGGAAAACTCTTTCTCCAGCCAGGAATTTTTGTGCAAGATCTAAATCTGTTTTCCTGACATTTGAGACAATAGTTCTGGAAGTTTTAGGGTTTTCATCCTGGGTCATCCCTAGCCGACGCCAGCTTAGTGGGCTTCCTTGTCGCCCAGATTTGGTAGTTGAGCATAGGTAGAAGTTGCACTCTGTGTTCAAAGGATCCATGCCATGTTGCCTAACAGCAAGACCTTGTGAAGAGTGAGGTCCTGCAGACGGAACTGCTCAAGTGTCTGAGTCTAGGATTTAGAGACCGACAGAGCACCACAGGCCCAGGACTCCCGCTGTGCTTCGGATCACTGCACAAAGTGGGAGGCTTGAGACACAGCCTCCCTCCCTCTTTCTTCCTCCCTCCCTTCCCCTCTCTGCAGTCCATTCTCTCCCAGAAAGACAACGATCTTAGATGCTAACACATAATGGATGGGTAGGCACATGGAGCCTTGAGAGCATCCCTCAGTGGCCACATTAACCAACCAAGCATCACATTTCACCATCATAACCCAAACAGGCTACAGTTGTGGGAAGATGGCTTTACTCGATTAGCACCATGCACTGCCTTCATCCCCACTATCTTGGAGAAAGGCAAAAGGACATTACATATAGCTAGTGATTCCTGGGAAAGCATTTGGACCCCGAATAAAGGGAGTGTGGGCACAAAAATGATTATGTTCATAATTTCATAAATTTCTAACATCCCCAGATGCTATTTCTCTTCTTTCTCTAACAAGGTTAGAAGGGGGAAATGATTTGATGGGTTTTAAAAGAGCTTTAGATATAAAATACCAACTTACTATCTGGATGTGTGTCATGGTCCCTGATCCCAACACTTGCGATGCTCAAGTAACCAGGTAAATTTCCTCCCCTGATCACAGGTCATCTCAGTCCTCAGGAGACAGAGGCAGGTGGAGTGCGAGTTCCAGGCCAGCCTGGGACACCCAGTCAGACCGTGCCTTAAAACAGAGGAGGAGGAGGAAGAGAAGGAGAGGGGAGAGGGGGAAGAGAAGAGAGGGAGGAGGAGGAAGAGAAAGAGGAGGAGGGGGAGGAGGAGAAGGAGGAAGAGAAGAAGCAGGAGGAGAAGAAGCAGGAGGAGAAGAAGCTGGAGGAGAAGGAGGAGGAGGAGAAAGAGAAGGAGAAGGAGGAAGAGGAGAGAGCGGTCTCCTCTTCTACGATACGCATGCCACTGGTTTCAATTTTTTGTACCTTATTCCTGCAAAAGACTAACTTTTCACACACACACACACACACACACACACACACACACACGAACCTAGTTGCCTGACAATCGTACAGTTATAGCAGAATCCTACTGTCTTTACACTCTAATCTAAACACCTAAATATAAAAATCAGTGGTCCCTACAAGTTTCGCAGCCTCTTTTACGAATTAACCTTGATATTCTTAGAGATCCCCCTGTATGAAGTCTGCACAGTCCTCCTGATAAGTAAAGATGTCCTACGTACAAAAGCCTCTGCCTCCGAAGAACGTGCGGCAGCAAGCTGTGGAGCGACACACTAGGAGCCGGGGCTTCAGACAGCTATGGGTGTGGCCTCTTATTTGAGCAACAGAAGATCCAAACAAAGTCACGAAACAGCTAAACCAATGCCATGTGAGTGGAAATTGCATTTTAAACACAAACACAATCAAGCACAGCATGTGCCCCCTCTCTCGTACATTTCTGAGTTATTTATCACTGCAGTCAGTGTGGTCAAGGAAAAGAGCCGACAGTGCCCGGGAAGAAAGTCCCTGGCCTCCCGCCACTGGCTAGTCTTCATCCACTACCAGCCAACAACGCACTAGGCACCCTCCCGCCTCCGTTTATACACTCTTGATTTTACACACTGCTCCTTAAAGAACTCGGGGATTTGGGGGGAAAAAAAATCTGCACAAATGAACTTGATGGTCAATTTCAACTGCCATCTTGATTTTATTTAAAAAAAAATGATTAAAGGGATGAGCAAAGCACAGCTTTTAGTGTGCCCGTGAGGGCGGACACTTCTGGAAAGGATAGACTGACGGAGACACCCACCCTGACTATGGATTCCACACCATCCATAGCCTGTGGGCCTAGCTGAAATAGAGAGGGAGACAGAGATGGTGCATACCTTTAATCCCAGTACCGGGGAGGCAGAGGCAGGTGGATCTCTGTGAGTTTGAGGGAACCTGGTCTACCAAGAGAGAGAGTTCTAGGGTTTCTACACAGAGAAACCCGTCTCAAAACAAAACAAAACAGGAAAACAAAACAAACAACCAAAAAAAAAAAAAAAAAAAAAAAAAGGAAAGGGAAAAAGAGGGAAAGGGGAAAGCCACTGAGGACCACCATTCTTTCTCTGCTTCCAGCTGCCATGTGAGAGCCTCCGTCACCCTCTCCCTGCCACGATGGGATGAAACCTTTCCACCCTTAAGTTATTTCCTCAGGTTTTTGTCACGGTGACAAAATAAGCTGACACAGTCAGGTTTCACAGGCTTTGCCTCGTCACAGCCCACAGGGAAAACATTGGCTTGATGCACAGAGAGCTAACACAGGCAGCTGGAGGGGCCCCGCCCTCTTGACTGCTCTGCACACACAGAGGAAGAACTGCTTCCATTCTCCTTCCACCCCAGGCAGCCACAAGGATATGGGCCATTCCCCTTCCACCCCAACGCAGGCATGAGGACATGGAGAGCCCCAGTACCCGAATCGGAAGCTGGGAGTAGTGGTGTGTGCTTATAATACAAGTGTTCAGGCAATGGAAACAGAAAGACCCTTGGGGTTCACTGGCCAACCAGCCTACCCCAGAGATGCCCAGGCCTCAGTGAGAGACTCTGCCTCAAAAAACAAGGCGGGTGGCTAAGGAGTCACGCCACACTTCTACACACGCACATTCGTGAACATGTACACATACCCTTGTATGAAAACACCTACATACAAAGTTACTGTTTTAAAATATGAAAAGGAACAGCATGCATTCCGTAACCCTCGGTTTGGGGTCACCCAGGGAAACTCACATGATCACCTGAGACTCACAGACTCACAGAGCTTTTGCTGACATTCATTTCATCAATACCCATCTGGTCATGATGCTGGCGAACGGTAGTCTTCACCCTCTCCTCTGTGACAGTGGTGTCGAGTTTGTTCCTGCACCCCTCCTCCTTCATCTTCTATTGTTCCCTGTGATTTTGCTCTTAGGGACGGCCCGAGAAAACGGAAGACATGCTCCTCCTGACCATGGACGAAGTAGATACAGCTCAATTATCTCAGCTACAGACTGCTTATAATAAATGTACATTTCTCACATGCCATTTTACCGGGCGCCTCACTTTAAAGACAACACCACATTAAGGGTTGGGCTAACAACATCCCCATTAACATTCTAATTCCCAGGCTGGGGCATGGGAGACTGCGTTTTATCACAAAGGGTTACCATAGAAACCTGGACTCAATCATACGAAGCTGTGAGGCACTCACACGCTCCACACCGCCTTCTGGGAGTCACCAAGAGGGCAGCAGGGTGCTCATCAGAAAGACTTGACCTTCGCTCTTTTGGTGCATACTTTTTTCTTTTTTTACCAGTGTGATTGCGGAGCTCTGTAGACTCCAATATCCTTAGGTTCAGAGTGAATGTCTGCAGCAAGCTGATTGAGGAAAGTGTTGTTGAAGGATTTGGAATCTCCTTACTTAAGGCTCTCTGCACCGGACTGACAACATTTAGTTGCCAAATGTGTTAGTTACCTCTCTTGTGACTGTGACAAAACTCCTACTTAAACCAGAGAGATTGGCTTACAGTTCGGGGGGGTTTCAGTTTCAGTGCGCTCTGGCTGGCCGGGAGGGCATGGCAGGGAACTTGTGTCCCCAAACATCCAGAAGCAGGCAGGCAAGCCTCAAAGATCTGCCACACTGGGCCACCTCTGAAGGAACAAGCGTTCAAACACACAAGCCTGAGATGAACATTTCAGAACCGAGGCAGAACATTGTGCAAACAGATCCAGAAGAACCCAGAGAGACCTCCTAACTGAACCATAACATTTCACCTTTCCCTTAATCTCCTGTTTCAGATGTTTTCCTGGGAGAGGAGATTTGAATATAACCAGCCGGGAATTTCTAAGAAAATAATAGTAGAACTTCTGTGCTCTCTAATGCAATGTATTTTCATCATTACAATCAAAGCATGCTTGGTGTGTTTTAACTTGCTAAACAAAGATGGATACTAAGAGTGCTCTTCGCTGATTAGTGTAGCCAGGCGCCTTCGAAACATAGGTCTGGGGATTCCTGAGTGCTGTTATGGGAAGAGGGTTTGAACAGAGGAGGAGAAAGACGAAGGAAAACTACACTTTTTCTGACAGGCAGAGACCATCCCTCCGGATGATGTGAATCTACAGTGATTATGCTGATCAATCAGATAACCCACTTAATTTCTCTTTCATCCTGAGCGCTGCAGACAGTAAAACAAACCACAGAGCAACCTGACTCAGGTATATTGAACCCCACAGCCTTTTCCAAGGGCTACTACTAATCTCTATCTCTCCAAGGACGAGAAGACCTCACTTGTTTTCATAGCAAACTTGACTATTGTGAAACAGACAATCAGATAGAGTGTCTCCTGCTGTTCAAGCAGATGGCTGTGTCCTGTCTTACAGTTTCCACTCCTAGGGACACAACTGTTGACCAGAAATATTTATGACATGTGACTGAATGCAAGATCTAAGGCGCTGTTTGAAATGAAACTAATTTCTACCCTACAGATGCCTGTTAATTAGTCATCCTTGTGATACTATAACAAAATACCTGAGGCAATTAACTTATAATGAGAATAGCTTTCTTTATCTCATAGTTTGAAGGTTCCAGTTCAAGATTAGACAGCCTCATTGGTTTGGGCTTTTGGTGAAGGCAGACAGCACGGCCAGGAGCTCATGGCAGAGAAAACTGTTCACTTCATGAGCTAGGGAGGAGGAAGGGAAGAGAAGGGATAGACAGAGGAAGAAAGATAGTGAAAACATTCCAGGGTCCTGAGTCCTCCCTGGAGGAGCACCACAGTGACAATTTACTACCTCCTGATAATACCACCCTAGGGACCAAGCCTTTATCACATGGGCCTTTGGGGGACACCCATACTCACTTAACAGTATCCATGCAAATCAAGTCTTCATTCTGTGAACACTGAGTACTCACTGTGCACTGGGAACCATGTCAAGTGTTTCTGGGCTTCATTGACCTGCTGTCATTCTCCAGTTGACCCAGAATCAACACCATTGAGTGCTTTTTATACTTCAGTAAAATCAGCCACAAAAACCTCCCACTTCACGTAATGCAGTTAGGTATAGTGACTAAGTATGATGGCAGTGCTTGCCAAGTCAGGTGATTCTCTGACACCCTGTCTCCAAAAAGGTTGATGTCAGCAGCCTTTCTATGATGCCTCTCTCTCTCTCTCTTTTAATCCTAACTTATTTAATAAAGAAAAAGGAAATTTTCACCTCTCATTTTTAGGCAAATATTTTTGCATGTAGATAGAGGCCATTTGTTTCCTTGTTAATGAATCCCCCTTCGGCATTCTTTCTAAAGGAGGGAAGGAGGTTTGAAAGATTTTTTTTTTTCCCTGCAATTTGAGGTGGAAACAGGATAGAAGAGCACAATGGAAATCCTATTGTCGAATGGGACAGAAGCCTGTCTGCTTCTCCGGGTCTACGGGAGAGCTCTGAGGAGTGGGAATCACTCAAACCAATGAGTGGCAGGACATTAAGCTGCTAAGAATAGAAAGCAGCTCACCCGTGTTCTCCGGAATGCTTGCTAAATGTAAGCTTTGATGGTTGAATACTGGGGCTGGAGAGGTGCCCGCCAGGCCACTGGCTACTTTTCCAGGGGACTTACGTTCGGTTCCCAGCACCCACAAGGAAGCTTACAACCGTCTGTAACTTCAGTTCCAGAGGACCCAGTACCTGTGGACTTGAGCAGCAAAGCGCTTCACTGACTGAGCCATCTCTCCAGCCTCTTGAGCTGTACCTTAGTACGTGTGTGCGTGTTTCCAACACTCAGCCACGTATACATGCACAGAGTTTGCTGTCTTCTTGTTTACCTCGTGGAAAACAGGGAGATTAAAATCCCCAGGAGGGTTTGGGGAAGCGGCACATGGCCATGTCTCAGGGTTTCCCATAGTTTCCCTAGTGCACTGAGAACGGCTCAGCATGGCAGACAATGCTTTTAGGTGCTGAGTGATTTAAAGTACAACTCTGAGGTTCCAGAAACCACGGATGAAACTGGGTACAGGAGCAATGTGATGTTAAAATGGGTCATAGCCAGCATTTAGAAAACCAAAACAAAACATCCCTTAAGTACAGCACGTACAATCACCTCAGAGGCAGGAGGATGACTGCAGTATGCCTAACACAGAGAGCTTTCAGTCCTCAGCATTGTATCCACACGGGCTCCTGCAACTCCAGGAATTCAGATATCATTCGGTCTTGCAGGATCTAGCCGGCTCAGTTTTCACCAAATGTTAGCTTATGATGTAGAGCAAAGCAGACATTCCTTAGACTTTCAGTCAAGGCTTTAACATAACCTGGTATTTGCAGTTTAGTTAAGTTTTAATTTTTTTTTTTGTCTTGACTATTCTTTAAATTCTACCAAAATATACCTTAGTGAAGAAAAACTTCCAACTTCAAAACTGAGAAATGACATTTCTGAGGCCACTGGGGCTCATGAAACTAGTGGCCTAAGAAGGAAAAAAAGAGTTAACATGTCAGTTCAGATGAAACTAATGTGAACCTGAGGAAAAACAGCTTCAAGGGCAGCATCGACACGAATTTATATTGTGTACAGATTAGCATATGAAAGTGACTCAGAAAACATTAACCCCATTTTGTAAGGAGCTCAAAGTAAAGTAAAAAACGATCTTATCTCAATATTTGGGGTCAGGGGTGGTTTGTATGTTTTTTGAGACAGGGTTTCTATGTGTAACCCTGGCTGTCCTGGAACTCACTCTGTGGACCAGGTTGGCCTCAAACTCACAGAGATCTGCCTGCACCTGCCTTCCAAGTGCTGGAATTAAAGGCATGTACTGCTATGCTGAGCTCTTATCTCAATTTTTACTTTCCAACTTTGAGTATAGAATTTCACTAAGAATTCTCAGCTCAGCAGTTAAGAGCACTGTCTGATCTTCCAGAGGTCTCAAGTTCAATTCCCAGCAACCACATGGTGGCCCACAACCATCTATACTGGGATCTGTTGCCCTCTTCTGGCCTGCAGGTGTACATTCAGATAGAGCATGCATCTACATTAAATAAATAAATAAATAAATAAATAAATAAATGCATAGATAAATGAATAGATGTGAAGCAATAATTTTTACTTAAAAAAGTGACAGCAATGAAGAAGCTCAATTTTCAGTCTTTTGCAGAAGAATCCTAACCTAAGGCTGGTCTACACAGTGATTTCAGGCCAGTCAGGTCTACACAGGGAAACTAACTGACACAGCTACACAACTCCAGCACCTAAGGCTCAAGAGACATTTTGGGTGAGGAGGAAGAAAGATTACAGGAGCCAGAGGACCAGGACTTCTCTGGAATACTGTATCTCCCAGAAATGACAGGGAGACTTTACCCAGGATATCTCAACAATACAGCAGCCTGAATGAGTCTACCAACAGATATGCTAACACGGAAGTGGGAAACCTCAGAGGCCTCCCCAGAAAGGGCCCCAGGCAGCTGGGGAAGGCTGAGAGCAGGACAAAGGGTCTTCTTCCAGGAAAAGCACCTTAACTGTCTGCCAATACCAAGCGGTCAGGCCTAAAATCGTAAACACGCAAGTAACACTGGGCAGATTGGGCAGCTTTTAGTGTGTGTGTGTATCTGCCTCAATACATATCAAAGAAAAAGAGGCCATGAATTTTGAGAGGGGGCGACAAGGGGAAGAGGGGAATACATGGAAAGAACTGGGGGGAGAAGAGGAAAGAAAGACGTGATGTAAGTATATGTTAAGCTTAAAAATAAAACGAAGTTTAAAAGTAAATAAACAACTACAATAAAGATTCCTGAGTTTTTAACATTTTCTTTCTTTCTTTTTTTTTAAACTTTTTCTTTTTTAATGAGGAAGCATGTCTCAGCGTTTCTGAGAAGCTGTAGAACTCTATTTAGGTTCTGTAGGTGTTTTCTGGTCTCCAGGCTTTAGATCCAGCCCAAATTATATTGAATAATTTTGAGGGTCATTTGGTCACTAATTGGGACATAGTCCCCCAAGGAGAAGGCACACTGGAAAGGCAATAGCAATTTATAAATATTCCAAAAAGTGGGGGCTGGAGAGATGGCTCCGCAGTTAAGAACAATGGTTGCTCTTCCAACGCACACGGCTTCAATTCCTAGCACCCACATGGCTGCTCACAACTATCTGTAACTTCTGTTCCAGGGGAATGACACCCCCCCCCCCACAGACATCCATGCATTCAGCTCCTGTTTCAGGGATCCAAACTGTGACAAAAGGGGTGTGAGAGACAGATTGGCAGTTAAGAGCACTTACTGTTCCTCTACAGGACCCGTGTTCAATTCCCAGCACCAAGATGGTGGCTCATAGCCATCCAAACCCCATTTTCAGGGGATTCAATGCATGCATAGATATAAAACACTGAACAAAAAGAAGCCCGTTTTTCTCATTCAGTTACTTATTCCTTCTACCAAGTTTCCAACTAGAAACTGACAGTCCTCAGAAGGATAGGAAGTCTGACAGGCGTCTGACAGGCGTCTGACAGGAACGTGGCAACAGGATGTCTTTTGCAGCACCTGCAAGGTGCCGTAAGTGCACCTTCGCTTGTATGCTGGGAGGTGGATGCACGGGTTCCTTTGGCTTCTTAGAGGCGTGTCGGTGATGTGTGATGATCTGAATGAAAATGGCCCCCATAGGCCGTTAGGGAGTGGACTATTGGGAGGTGTGGCCTTGCTGGAGGAAGTTTGTCACTGGGGGTGGGCTTTGAGGTTTCTGCTGCTTGAGCCAACCCAGGGTCTCTCTCTTCCTGACGCCTGCCAATCCTCCAGCATCCTGTCTGCCCACCTGCTACCGTGCTTCCTGCTGTGATAACAATGGACTAAACCTCTGAACTGTAACCCAGCTCCGATTAAATGCTTTGGTTGCTCTCTTCACAGCGATAGAAACCCTAACTAAGACGTGATGTAAAACCACCTGCAAAGAACTTGTGAAATCACCTTAGACAGTCATACCTCAGAGTGTAAGGAAGGCAGTCACTCTGGGGTCGATGCTCAGAACTGTCTCGAATAAGCAGAACCTCTATGCAGTATGCATTCCCTCCTCCTCCAGCCAGCAGCTGTTTACCTGAGTACCCGGAGGCACACATGGGTGAGTTTGCTCAGGGGCGCTACATTAAAGAGGAGACCTGTCTTGATCCTCTTCTAGACAGGAGCAAGAAGGTCAGGATGCACATTTTCAGGTGCCTCCTCACGGCGTAAGTAGAGACCGTGCTATGAGGTAGGGACTTCCCCCACAGCCTGAATGAAAGGATGCAACTCTGGAGAGAAGAATGAGAAACAAAGAGTGTCCTGGCCCCGAAGGGCAAGGACAGAAGGTGGAGCATCCTGTGAGAGTCTGAGCTGACCTGTTCAGGGCATGCGCAGCCACAGCCGAGAGGGACAAACAGAATGAGTGCTCTGCAAACGGATCCTTGGCTAGTCTGTCTTTGACAGGTACCCCAAACATTCAAGCCCCGGAGAATGAGTCAGTGTGGAAACTTTCCTCAGGAGGATGAGTCCATTCAGAGCCGAAAACAAACCTGGGACTCTCTGCTCTTATCTGATTTCTACCCAAATGTAGAGCCTGGCACTTAAAGTGGTAGTGCACCCACTGGAAGAACCCAGACATTGTGCCTTGGCAGGGAAAAAAAAGTCTTCTTTGAAATTAAGAGCTCTGAGTGTCTCTTCATTTTGGTTCTCAGACCTGTTCGAATTTGTTCTTTAAACAGACTGCTTAGCGAAGACACCTGGCACGGGTTTAGTAAAGAGATATCATTAGTTCTCGCCTTAAAAAGACAAGGCTTTGGAAGAAACGAGTGTTACTGTGTTACTAGGTCAATGGCTGTAAACAGGCTGTGCTCGCTGCTTTACTGCTACGTACCCTGAGAGACCTTTCCAGATGGTGAAGAAAGAAACAGGGGGGCTGAGTCCGTGGGACTCCCACTCCTCTGCTCACTGTTTGGATAACTGTCTCCGGTTACACAAGCTGCCTGCCAGAAAATCCCAGCCAACTGCGCCTGCGCTGCTTCAATGCAAGTAACAAGCCCTAGGCCCACGGGGCTGAGGGAACCATGCGTAGTTTCAGCACGAGCAGAAGGCTTGACCTTTTGAATGGCGTAAAGGAGATGCAGACCCTTCAAAAGTAGCTCCCACTGGAACGAGAAATGCCCAGATGGGACAAGGTTCCTGCAGGCGTCCAGCTCTGTCCTCACAGTGAGCTCAGATCTGGAATCTTGGTCTTGAAGGACAAGGCCTGAGTTAGAATCCTCTTACTATGCCAGGGTGCCACAGAGATTCTCTCATAGGAAAAGTGACATGCGGTAAACAGGACTGAGAGGCTTGTAGGAGGAGCCAGGGGCCATGTTCAGTTAAATTTTCTTGTAACCTGAACACAGAGGCCAGGAGGTCACTGCAGTTGATGATGGCTGGGAAAAAAAAATACAGACTTTTTTTTTTTTTTTTGCTATTCATTATTTATTATGAATTTCTCCCTAATCATCACCCTAACTACATCCATGATACAACTCAATCAGAAATATTTATGTATTCTTGTCTAAACAAACGGTTGGGTTAGTTTAAACCCAGCAGCGATCCAAATTCAATACCTGCACCTTGCAACAATGTCCCTTCCCCGACAGCACTTTGTGGCCTTTATTTTGTGTTTGTGTCTTTGAGCTGAATTAGACTAGAGATCTCAAAACGCGAAGTTCTGGCCAGTGAAGGAATCACACAGTAACTTGGTTATAATGGACTTTATAGTTGAATGTTGGCCACGTTGCTGGACAACCACAACTCTTTGAGGCTTTTGGAACGCTGTGGAAGGGTGTGGGCCAGAAGCCAGTCCAGGAATGTTGCCCACTTCACATCTCCTGAGGGTCCTGAGCTACTACAGCACATCCCTCGGTGGTTCCCCGAAGCACTTGGGAAAGAACTCACTTGGGAAGCTAAACGCCGCCATGAGTTACAAGCCTGCAACATTCTGTCTTGAATGATAAAACGCCTCGACCCAATGCAGCGCGTTTGCTTTATCGTACGCTTCCAGGTAACCATCCATCACTGGGGCAAGTCAGGCCAAGAGCTCAGAGATGGGAACTCGGCAGAAGCTATGGAGGAACACCGCTTACAGCTCCTTCCTCATGACTTGGGCAGCCTGCATTTTCAGACCATCCAGAGCCACCTGCCCCGGGGTGCCACCGCCCACAATGGGCTGGGCCCTCTCCCATCCATTTTCAGGCAGTAAAATGCCCTACAGGCCAATCCTATGAAACATTTTCTCAGTCAAGGTTCTTTCTTCCCACTGCGTGTGCGTGATGCAAAACACATACATGCAGGCAAAACCCTCACACACACACACACACACAATTAAATAAAAAAAAAAAAAAATATATATATATATATATATATATATATATATATATATATATATATATATATATATTCTTTCTTCCCAAGTGCTCCCAGCTTGTGTCAAGCTGACATAGTCTAGCCCGCATACCTGTCTGACAAAGGTTTGTTGAATGCTTACACACGTGAAGTACTGTGCTAAGCACTCTGCACTAGAACTCAGGTATTATGCCTCATTTAGAATTACGGGGTGGCAGTCACAGGGAGGGTAAGTCATTTGCCCACAGATACAGATGTGTTAGTTTGACTCCAAAGTCTGCTTGCCACGCTGTTAAGCATGCGGGGTCATCGTACATGGCTATCTCTTTACATGCACTTCAAACTGAGACAACTCAGATGCCCATCAACAGGGGGATGCACTCATGACAGAGGTATGGTCCTAAAGTGGAGTACTATACGGCAGCGAAAACAAACAACTCAGACTTAATATATATATATATATGTGTGTGTGTGTGCGCATATATATATAACGGAAGAAAAAGCTACCAGCCAAAGAGTACATGTGTGTGGTTCCGGCGTCACACACTTTCCAAACAGGCAAGATTGAACCATGTTGCTCTGGGCTGCATACTTGGGAGGCCACTCCAGGGAGATCTGGAGCCTCGTTACTGAAAGGACCACCGAGCTGATTCCTGTGCTGCAAGCACAGCTGCCCGCATAACCATCCACCCACTGTCTTATTTGCTTCTGTGTTAAGCACTTTGAATATAGGTGCGTCACAGCCCGTAATTTAAAACAAAAATCAACACCGAGCACATCCCTGTCACCAGGGAGCAGGCAGTGGCTGGAGGTTTCACAGTTTGCCCGTTCAGTTCCTGAATTCTTCCCTCTCACAGGCCTCGATTTTGGGGTACAGTTAACTGAGGCAGGACTTCTTGGTGATTCTCGCTTCCTAAATACTGTCTCTAGCGGAGACACCCCCAGAGATGTCCTAAGGAACATAAATGGCAAGAGAACTTAATGTCATAATGGTTGTTTCAGCTGTCAGCCTGACACAAATCTAGAGTCATCTGGGAAGACAGAGCCTCAGCTAAAGAATTGTCCAGGTCGGATTGGGCAATGTGAAGTTTTTATTTTATTTTTTAATTTATTTTTTATTATTGGGTGCAGGTGCCAAAGTGTGAGTGTGGAGACATTGCTAGGGAGTCCTTTCCCTCTACCTTTGTGTGGGTTCTGGGACTCAAACTCAGGTTTGCAGGCTTCCATGGCAAGCACCTTTACCTGCTAAGTTATCTTGCCAGCACCTGTGTGACAGTTTCTTCATAACTAATTAATGTGGGAGGGTCAACCCCACTGTGAGCAGGTAGGCCTAGACTATATGAAAAAGCAGGCTGAGGAAGTCAGGGGTAATAAACCAGCCTGCCTCCATCTTAGGCTTAAAAGCCCTCTTATTGTAAAGACAAACTAGGCACATTCCTGTTTATGATTAAACCTGTTTCTCAAGGGACTGGGCTGTGCCCCACTTGTAACCTTAACTACAAATGGTTCTGTACTGCCTGTTCCAGGAAACAACTATGCCTTTGTTCAAAGTTATTACGACCACCTGTTGTTATGACCACCCTGTCATGACTACTCTGTTAGGACTATCTTCCCACGGTGTCTTTGTTTCAGGAGGTTGGTATGGCCATCTTGTTATGCTTACGTTTGCTACACAAATTCCCCATTTGGAAACCCCCTACTTCTGAGCTAAAAAAGCCTTTATCTTTCCCATGTCCAATGCTGATTTCTTGAACCCTGCCCTGAGGGAGAGACAGCCATTTACACACACACACACAAGCTTGCTTTAATTAATTTGGCTATGATGATTGGGGTGGGTGGTTTCTCCTAATCTGTGGGATTAACAGACACAAGCACTGTTCTTCCATGATCTCCATTTCAGTTCCTACCTTGTCTTCCCTCCATGATGGACTGTGACCTGTAAGCTCAGTAAACCCTTTGATTCTTGAGTTGCTTTTTTGTCATGGTACTTTTCACAGCAACAGAAAGCAAACTAGAGCACCAAGAGAAACAAACAAAAGTGAAGACGGGGAAAAAAGTCACATCATCAAGCGTCCCTCACTCCCGTATCTAATTTGGGATTACATTTAGCTTGTCTATTCACAGTGCTTGAGGATGGCTACCTCTTCTTTTGACATTACACTCATCGTGGCTGGCAGGCTTCAGCTTCCACACAGCCATCTGTGCCAGGGCAAGGTGAGAATCACTTGTAGTTAAGAACATTTTTTTCTCCCTGATCATAGTCATTAAAAATGTATTATTACTCTAGAAAAGGCAGTGTTAAGAGACTCAGAAGACAAACTGCAAATTGGGAGAAAATATTTGGAAGTTATATGTTTGTATATATACAAAGATGTAAAGAATGTTTAAAATTCAATAACAACACAAACATAAGGTTAGCAGAGCTGAGCAGGTTCCCTCCCCCACCCGGCCAAGGTACAAGGATGGTAAATATGCATATGAAAAGATGTTCTACCCCTCAGGTCATCAGGACATTGCAAATTCAAATAACAAAGAGATGCTACTATATACTTGACAGATGGCTCAAATCTAAAGTATTGACAGCATCAAATCCAGCCCAAGGGGACTCTCATACATTGATTGTGGAAACAAAACACGGTATAGCCGCTTTCGAAGACAATTTGACAGTTTCTTCCAGAGCAAAGACGCTTACATCACATAATACTGAATGGGCCAAAATGAATTAAAAACCTATTTCTACACCAAATCTTGCCCAAGTGTCTCTAAGCTTTATTAGTAATTGTCCAAACATAAAACTAAGATGTCTTTCAGTTGGTAAACAGATAAACAAACTGTGATACCTCTGTACAATGGAATAGTATTCAGCTATCAAAACCAGCAAGCTATAGAGCCATAATGAAGCATAACAGTCTTAGGTATTTATTGCTGAGTGAGAGAAGCCAATCTAAAAAGGGTATGTACTGTGGTCTATGGTATGACAGTCTGGAAAACTTAGGACAATGGGGACAATAAATTTTAAAACTGAGTAAATAAATGAGTGGTTTCTAGGGGCTTGAGCACCGGGTGGAGGAAAGGAGAGGGGGAGGAACAGGTGAGTTTTGTCGTCCAGTGAGATTGTTCTAGAGCGTAGGGTGGATAGCTGCCTTGCCTGTTTGTCAAACTCTGCAGAATGCACAACACACAGAGTGAACTCTGACGTGACAGACAGACACTGGTTAATAATGTGCCAATACTAACTTTCAAATTAATTACACTGAGTATTATATATATATATATATATATATATATATATATATATATATATATATAATGGTGCTAGGGATTGAACCAAGGGCTGCAGCACTGAGAGCACATGACATTCCAGTGAGCTTCGGGGACTCCCCTGGAACATGGCAATAACAGTGAAATAGTGGGGAAGGAAGGTGTATATGGAAATCATGCACTTTTCTGCCCAGTGTTATGGATACAAACAAACAAAAAAGACTCAAAGTGTATTAAACTACAACAGCATGGTCCCAGTGCACATAACCTTGCTACCCTCACCTCTGCTGCCCTTGAGGTAGTCGCGTAGCCTAGTGGCCAGGTTTCAGGCTACAACTTCCTACTTCCTTATAAGGATGTGTCCAGCTGGCACCTGGAATTCCTCTCCATGAAAATGAAGAATTCCCAGCAGCACCTCAGCCCCAGCCAATGCTGTAAACTCACTCCAACAAACCCTACCCACTTCCTCACAGTTTCTTTAGCCCCTGTCCCCCAAAAAAAGGAGAGCTGTTTCACTGAAAACCATCTCTGCTTTTCCTCCCTGAACTCATCACCAGACCAAGACCCTGTGAACCCACCTGCCTGGCTAAGCTTCATTCCTTCTGGTCCAGACCCAGACTAGCAAGTTGCCTTGGTTATAGTGTTTTTATCATGACAATAGAAAAGTAACTAAGACACCTGCCAAGGCTACATAGCAAGTCTTTGTTTCAAACACATACACACACACACACACACACACACACACACACAGCAGCAGCAGCAGAAAAAAAAAAGTATTATACCCAATTTCAGAAAACCAGCAGAAGTAAAATGAAGACTAATAACTCCATTTCTACCAAGAAACAATTGTGTGTTAGATTTTAGAGTTGAGTTTTAAATGAAATAAAGCAGGTGGCTAAGAATAACAGGGCAGTCTATATGTATTACTTAGTTAAGTAAAAACAAGTTAAAATCAAACTCTATCCTGCCTCATTTCACAGTCCTGCCATAGGCATCAGTCCTGGAAGCTGAGGGCCTTGACTTGGCCCAAGCACAGCATTGCCTCGTCTTCCTTGGCAGCTGTGCTCCTGATGTCCTGGGCCAATGCCAGGACTTGGCAGCCACAGAAAGCACATCCCAACCTAACTCTCACAGGGGAGCACTGCCAAGGCCAGGCAGAAACAATCTAGGCAGAATGATGTCACAGACTTTGAAATGAGCTTTCCTACAGGGCAGGGACCAGACCAGATTGTGGAAGACAATGGGGTGTGTGGTGGTTTGAATGAGAATGAACCCCATAGCCTCATATATTTGAATGCTTAATCACCAGGGAGTGGAACTGTTTGAAAGGATTAGAAGGTTTAGGAGGTTTGGCCTTGTTGGGATAGGTAAGGCCTTGTTGGAGGAGCAAGTGTCTCCCTGGGGTTGGCTCTGAGCCCTTGCAAGGCCCAGTCTCTGTCTCTCTGTCTCTCTGTCTCTCTGTCTCTCTGCCTGTCTCCCTGTGCAGATCAGGAAGCAGCCCTCAGCTACTGCTCCGGCACCATGCTCACTACCACGTTCCCCACTATGATGATAATGGGCTAACCCTCTGAAACTGTAAGCAAACCCCCCGATTAAATGCTTTTATTTTTTTAAATAAGAGTTGCCTTGGTCATGATGTCTCTTCACAGCAATAAAACAGTAACTAAGGCAGGGAGGCTTGTGGTCCCTGCAATGGTGGTCCATGGATGCTCTCCATGGCTTCCGACTACCTACGGGCCACTCTCCCTCCAGCCTCCACCACAGTCAGGTTTCACTGAGAACTCTAGGCAGGTAGGGAGACCTGGCCACCTTTGTGGCCTCTGTCCCTTTTCCACCCCCAAACTTCTTATTAAATGTAAACCCATGAGAAACCCTTGCCTCTGGGCAGGGGTACTACACATTTCTTTTAGAGAGCCCAGTTTTGCCCGGAGGCTTCAGTGAAGGTTAACTGTGGTGACAGCAGTTGGTGTCTGGGGCACTGTGTTGCAATGAGGTATTTTGGAAAGGAATGCAAACAAGCCTGAGCTAACACAGTGAGGCACTGGGTCATTAGGAACATGACTGTCACTCACTGACACTCGGTCTTCAGGCTGACGGTGTTCCTGGTGCCTGACAAGGCTAGGATGGGAATTCAGAGTGATCTAACTGAAAGGAAGAGATTTAGACAAAGCTGAGAGCAGTTTGATTCAAGCGGAATATCCAAGGGTGCAACTGATTGCTTTTCTAGTTGCTTTTGGTGGGTAATTGTTTTTCTAGAGTTTCTTTTTATTATATGTCACAAAACCATCAGACTGCAACTCAGGAAGTAATCTATTAAAAACAAATAAACATAAAGTCTTCCAAAACAACTTGAAAACCGGTGGCCCAGGACAGATTCTGGCCTGTAGAAAGTGTTAATAGTAATTTTTTTTTTAAATAAACATATGGACAAACACAGAGAAGAACAAATGCCTGGGAAATACATCTTTACATAGGAAGAATCAGTTTGAGTTTGTACTTGTCCGTCTCAATCCTACTAAATTTATAATAATCCTGGTTGGATTCTTTATTTGAGCAACACAGAAGCACGTGTGGGCCAGACAGAGACAATCCCACTCTCTTTAGCTAAGGGCCCTGTCCAAGTCCCAATTTTAAAGACTGCTTTGGTGGCCTCTCTGGAGCTCCAGACTGAGCACTTGGGGTTTATTCCCCAGCCCTGACCCACCAGAGCCTTTCCGGAACTGTGGTGTCAGTTCCCTGAGTCCACAGGAAAGCTTCTGGGCACCGGTGCGTCCTTAAAAATGTGAAAGGTCACAGAATTTTCTTTTTGCCTTCCACAAAACCAGGTTGAAATAATGGGCCAGTATTTCAGCAGAGAGTTACCCAGGCATAATCCTAGCACTTAGGAGGCAGAGGCAGAGGCAGGTGGAGATCTATGAGTTGGAGGTCACCTGGGCTATGTAAGTGAGACCCAATCTCAAAACAAAAACAAAACAAACAGCAACAAAAGGCAAGCACGTGCATCATGGTAACTTGTACAACTACGTTCTCATTAGTTACTTTTCCCTTGTGGTGATTGGCACGTCCCAGCATGGTGAGGAAGGAAGCCGTATTTCGGCTCACACTAGAGGATGCAGCTCTCTGGTGGGGAAGGAATGGTGGCTGGAGCGTGAGTTGCCTGCTCACACCATTCACAGTCACACACACCGACGCTCAGCTAGCTCACTTTGTCTTCCTTATTTAGCCCTAGCCCATGAACTGGTGATGCCCACACTCAGAGGGACCTTGCCTCTTTGTTAAACCTTTCTGGAAATACCCCCTTCGGCACCCTCAGGGGCGTGTTTGCGTGTCAGCTAAATCTAGCCACATTGGCAATGAACATTAATCAGCATCTAAATCACAGGAGACGTCAGTTCTGTTCCAACATATTTCCGCATCTAAGTCTTTTCTTCCTTCCTCTCCTACTATATTTCATCATGGTTTTCAACTCACAAGAAACCAGCGCAGCAAGCTTGTCCAGAAGGCCGAGGATGTGGCTTGGTATTAAACTCTAGGAAAGTGTGAAGTCCAGGTTTGATCCCCAGTGACCGTAAACTGATCCCAGAGAGTTTAAAATTTGCCACAAGCACGGAACCCAAGGTGGGGTGAGAGAAATACTACACACAGAGGCAAAGGGTGCAGAACAGGGATCATCACAGGCCAAGAAAAACACAGAGAGGGGACATCACAAACAAAGTCACGAAAGAAAGAACACACTAGGCATATCCACAGAGCAGAGAACAGCTCAGGGATTCTGAGCCACAGGAGGAAGAGTAGCCGGGGAACATGAGAACCAGAAAGGGAGACCAGCACAAGAACATAGGACACCTTCAATGACATATCAAGAGTTGACACTGGGGGAGGGAGGGCTGGGGAAGTGAAGAGTGGAGGAAGGGAGTGATAGGACCAGAGCAATGCCTTAGAAGGGCTATCTCAGTCGTCTGTGGAGAAGAGGAACTGGAGGAGGAGAAAAGGACCAGGGAAACCACTCGGGGCAGACGCCATTTTTATGGGTGTAAGGCGGCGGGGGGGGGGGGGGTAAAAGTGATGGCAACTGACCCAAGACACAGCCGTTTGAATCGGAAGGCTGTGGAACAGTAGCCAGGAGCCACTTCTAAAAGTCAAACTCACAACTTCTCAGTAAGCCTGACTTTGGGGAGTATATTTCTACAGACTGGAAAGAGAACTGAGATTCAGTAAGTCTCTTTTGCTTATTCCCGAACTATCCCACCACAACTCTGTCTCACAGGGAGAGCCGGATTTTGGCACTCCTGTGGAAACGGCAAGTCAACACAGCCCCCGAGCACCCCTCTCTGTGAGCCGGGCTGTGCGCGGTACCCTCCTTCACCAGCCCCGGCTCACTGGTCCCCACACAGCCCTCCACATATAACCGCTGCCCCTCCCAGTTTACACACACGGATCCGGCAGCAGAGCTGTGGTGTGCGGTGGTTAATGCCCAACACACACGAGACTGGATTAAAAGATGCAGGAGGCATCATTAAGTACATGTTGGGGCTTATCCCTGAGGGAGTTTCCAGGGAGGCTTAGCTAGAGAGGAAAGAGCCACTGTGGAAGTGAGGGGCATCATCACTCGGGACAGCATCCAAGCCTGAATACAATGGTCCCCTCGAGGACCAGCAGTCATCTCTGTCTGCTTCATGACGTATACTCACTGTGATGGTTGCCTCACACTCTCGCCTCCATGCCTTCCTACCACGTGGACTGTTTTCCGTTTCACCTTCAACCGTGAGCCAGAATAAACCCTGTGTCCCTTAAGCTGCTCTCTGTCAGGAGGGTTTAGTTTTGTTTTCTCTTCTTGGGACAGGGTTTCACCATGCAGCCCCGGCTGGCCTGGAGCTCTCTATGTAGAGCAGGTTGACCTCACAGAGATCCGCCTGCCTTTGCCTCCCAAGTTCTGGTGTATTAAAAGCATGCCCCATCACACCTGGCTTTTCAACAAAATGTATGACTCGTTTTATCAAAGTGATGGGGAAAGTTAATAATGTATAACATAACCTAGCTAGCATTACACAGAGAGTAGAGATGTGAACTAAGAGAGCTCTGCCTTTAAACTTGCATTTCCAGCTACTCAGCAACACTTATTTTTAGGGGAATTACATGCCTTCTGCTTATTATGTGCATGTATTTGTGTAACCCAGGGGACAGTTTTCTATGCCATCCTCAAGAACGCTGTCCATCTCCCGTGAGGCAGGGTTTTTCCATCCGCCTGGAGCTCACCCACAACAGGCGGCCAACCCAGGATCCTCCCTCCCAGCCTGCTGTCTTTATGTGGCTTCTGGGGACCAAACTGAGGTCCTCACGCTTGCAAGCCGAGAGCTTCACTAACCAAGCCCTGTCTCCAGACAGGAATTGCATGCGCTGTAGAGGAGAGCACAGCCACATCCCTGAACACTGCCTGGCTACAAGGAAACACTGTCTGAAAGTTTGTTATCATGTTCTGCGCTATACACGTGAAGGCTCTACTACAGCACACACAGCCTGCCGGGTTGCCAAGAGTGCAAGTTCCTATGCAGGCCGGAAGACCGAGCACATTCAAAGGCATTTCTCCTTCACGTTGCACCCATCTTCACAGATTGAAAAACAGCCAAAGAAGAATTTTGGAGCAAGCTGAAAAATAACTACACCTTTCAGTAAAAAAGGTCTGGCTGACATTGGGTCTAACCATACTTGAAGAGCAGAGCTTTCTTCTTCTCCTCCTCCTCCTCCTCCTCCTCCTCCTCCTCCTCCTCCTCCTCCTCTTCTTCTTCTTCATTATTATTCTATCTTAAGTGAGTGGGTGTTTTGCAGCATGTATGTTTATGTACCTAGTGCTCATGAGGGACAGAAAATGCGGTCAGATTCCCTGGAACTGGAGTTATAGATGGCAGTGAGCAGGATCCAAACCCAGGTCCTCTGAAAGAGCAATCAGTGTCATCTCTGCAGCCCAAGATCTTTTTCCCCCTTGAACTAGGGCTATATCTGTTTATAAATATTTTCTACACTCATGTTCCATACGTTTCTCTTTCCGAAGCACTGATTATAGCCGCCCACAAGCCTGAAACCGAATTCTACCATATTCTATAGCAAGGAGTTTCAAAAGGGACCAGAATTCACTGGCACCAAAGACAAATGGTGAGAGGCCTGTCTTTTGCTAAGTGAATCCCCGTGCTACCCAGAGTGCAGAAGTAGTCTCCAAATCCATATTCATTGCTAGGCCAGAGATTTTGACCTTGAATTCTGCTACAATCTAGCTATCTCTTTGCCTTTGCTTCCACAAGAGAAGCTTTGGAACAGTTTCATAAGTTGAGGGTGATATTCGATTAAGCGCCATAGGCAGCCCATGCTGGCCTCAGACGTGCTGTGTAACCAAGGCTGGTGACGGAGCCTGACCATCCTGCCTCGACCTCCCAGGTGCTGAGATTGTGCCACCATGCCAATCTTAAAACTGCTACTTTTTAAAGGAAATCTTGTTCCCGGTCTTTACGGCTTCCTGTTACCATCACATCGTCTCACTGCCTTATTGGGTCCTGACTTCTAGGTCAGCCCGCACGAACAACTCACTAGGATCTATGCCAGCAAACAAATGGTCGAAGTGCATGCATCCCGAATGTCTCCCTTACCAGGCTTGAGAGGGCCTCCACAGGGACTCAGTCTTTGGTGAGCCGGGGCAGGGTGATTCGTCTGAGAAGATGACACATCCATTCCAGCAACTGAGAGCTACCGAAAGAGCAGCGAGAGAAAGGGCATTTTTATCCTCTGCTGAAGGACATGCTTTTCATTAAACTGAGGGACCATTGCCCCCGACTGTATCGATGACATTTGTATGCTCCCTGGGCCTTGTATAGAACTGAGTGACAGTCCTCTCCTGGGGCAATTAGGAGTCAAGCTGCAGCACCTTTCATTTATTTCTTCCTCCGTACCTAACCCCTCTTCAGTCACTCACAGTTCAGGTCAGAGAACAGCCACATGCTAATTCTCGTCTTTACTTAATTTTTATCCTTAAGAGAAAAACAAGGAAACCTATAGAAAGGTATTAATCTGTCCTTTCTAAGCACATCATCCAAAGGATTTTGTGTTTTTTTTTTTTTTTTTAATCTTACATATGCTCAGCAGAGTTACTGGCAAAAACTGTACATTTTCTTCATTTCACCCTTTCAACATCAAATAGGAGGCAGCAAAAATTGGATCAGACTTCAAAGCCTGCTGTGGGCTCCAAGTCACAGAGAGACGCCTCCATTTCAGATGCTGAATTCAAGCAGGGTATCAAAGTGCTACCAGAGAACCTCGGGTCCTCTCTCAGAGAGAGGCCCCACCAGCTGCAGAGCGGAGCACTCAGCAGATCACCTCAGGGAGCAGCCGGCGTTTATTCTCAGCAGCAAATTTCCAGGCTTTTGATTCTCTTTTCCCCGTACCTCCCTGTCTCTCCACCGAACCAAGGTTCTTTAGCTGGGCTTTTGTCTCAAAAACTTCAAAACATTACTACAAGTTTCATGTTCGATGGCCGGGCCAGGCAGTCACAGACAGCCTCCACGCCCAGGGACTTGGATCCCACTGAAGGAAGGGCTCTGGATTACCTCAGCATCGGCCAGTCTGGCTGCCTTATCTGCATGTCCTGAGGTGCCATCACAGCCTGCCGGAGAACTCCGGGCTTGTGGATGCCTAAAAGGACAACAAAAATCATAATTTTTTTAAAAGAAGGCTTTAAAATTACAATAAAAAATAGGATTACTGTTTAAAAAAACAAAACAAAACATTGTTTTCCTCTCAAAAAAGTTATACAAACTCATCCTTTCACTTCTGTTGCATCTTGTGCTAGCCCCTAGTTAAAAGAACCCTGTCCACGTAAAGAAATGCATCCCATTGGTATTGTCTCCATGCAATCCAAAAGATCCACTGCCTGCCTGAAGTCCTAAGACCTGGAAACTGCCCCTTTACAGTTGTGTGGGTTAGTGAGCAATGCCAGGTTTCCACAGACTTTCCCAAGCTTATAACCTCATTGGAGGTTATAAACAGTATTACCCACTTAAAGCACAGCAGGATCTGGGGGGAAGGGGCTGTCACATGCCTCCCGCATGGAAGGTAAGGAGGCAGAGTCTCTGCCTTCCACACTCTTTACCAGCAGCTATCTTGGTGCCTGGGACCTAGTAAGTATTTAGTAAATGTTAGACAAGCTGGGTAAAATCCCAAATTGTAAGGTCACACAGGTCAGAAAAAAATATCCTTAACAGTCAATTTTTTTTTTAAAGCTATGCCCAGCAGCAGTGTTAGGTTTTACTAGCAATGCTGTTGCCGTTTCAATAATATATTTATTTTTAGTTTATGTACATTGGTGTTTTGCCTGCATGTGTGAGGGAGTCAGGATGCTCTGGATCTGGAGTTACAGACAGTTGGGAGCTGCCATGTGGGTGCTGGGAATTGAACCTGGGTCCTCTGGAAGAGCAACCGATGCTCTTAACTGCTGAAGCATCTCTCCAGCCCTGGTAAATTTAAATTAGCTATTATTCATAATAAATTTCTGGTTTAAAAAAATGTTCTTAACTGTCTAGCTACACCTTTACAACCAACCATTGGAGCTAAGTACTTTCATTGTGCCTAGAACACGGAGGAAGAAATAAGGTTGAGAAAGGTAAGGGTTTTCCCCAGGTATCCTGGTGAATAGCCAGCATTTCCTAGACATTTCTGACCCATGTTTTTCTGGCTCCAACTCCTCGGCTCTCCCTCTGGCCCCTCAATGCGATCTGGGTACTGGCTCAAGGGGCTCATTCTTGTCTAGTCCAAGTAAGTCTCGGGGACTACGGGACACTTAAGTGCTTACCTGTTCCTTCAAAGCTCTGGTGAGCTTTAGTGACACTCTGGAAAGAGAGTGTGGCCCTCGGGTGGCTGCCCACCTGTGCTGCCTACCTTTCCTGCCCCAACACAGACATCTGAGTGTCCTTGCCTGGCTCCGAGGGGGCCTGTCAGAAGCCAGAGACCAGTACAGATGCTCCCTGACTCTCCCTGTGGCCAGCTAATCAGCAGACTCTTCCCCCGCTTCAGGCCTTTGGCAGACCCTAAGGTACTTAATGCAATGCGTACACCGTTACTTACTTGAAAAAGGCGGAGCAAGGGGGGAAGTACTATCCCCAGACAGATGCACTGGAAAGTACTTGACTGAACAAAGTTAGGCAGGTTTCTTCCCAGATAACCTAATGCACACAATAACATTCTGAGAGGAGACAAGAAAGAGTATCCTTCCCTAGACATTAGCACCGGACCTGGGCTCCCAAGTATTACGTAATGCACTGTAACGATAAGGGAAATACTTTTAAGAAAAAAAATTCTAACCTGTATATTTTTTCCCACATATGCATCTGAAGCATGTGTGTGTGTGTGTGTGTGTGTGTACATGTGTGATCGTGTGTATATGTGTATCTAGGTTCAAAGTTGACTGTGGGTGTCTTCCTCGATTGCTTTTTGCTTTATCTGTTGTGGCGTGTCTCTCACTAAAGAGCCTGCCAGCGTTGGCACCTGGGAGGAAGAGACACGATCCCCAGGCAGGCTGGCTGGCTAGACTAGCCATCGCTGGCAGGCTCTTCACATGTGTATTTGTGTGTATGTATGTTTGCGAACATGTCTCTTACTTCTTTATTGCTGTGATAAAACACATTAGATTGAACCCTAGCTTGGACAAACAGACTTGAAGGACATTCTAGAAGAACTGGGAAATTTTGACTGTTAGATAAATCACAAAAGATTATTCTCTTTTAAAGTGTGATATTGGTTTGTTTCTTTTGCATGTTTACATGTAGTAGTTGTTAACATATATATGCATACATGTATATGTATAGGCGTGTGTGTGTGTGTGTGTGTGTGTGTGTCCAGGCCAGTGGTTCACAACGACTATCTTTCTTGAGCCTTCTTCACTTTATTTACTGAGGTAACCCCAGCTCCATGGGTCCCGGGTCTGTCTCCTGAATACCAGCTAGGGTTACAGGAGAGCCAGCAAACCTGCCTGCCTGGGGTTTATGTGAGTTCTAGGGATTGGAATCTATCCTCACGTTTGCACAGGAAGCCCTTTATCCACTTAGCCGTCTACTCAGTGCTGTGACACCGCTCTTTAAATCTGCATACACACACACACACACACACACACACACACACACACACACACACTTTAAAAAAAAATTCTTCAATCTCCATTAGGATTCACAAATCAATGAATCTGTTATCAAAGGGCCATGAAGCTCCATCCTTCACCACACACATCCAGGGGATCTGGGCCCCTCAGAAGCACAGTTCATATCTCCTGCAGATGCCTCCAGGCTCAGCTACTCGATGCAGCTGGTGCATTTAACTGTGTGATCTAGAGGGAACGGAAACCCCAACCACCACTGAGAACCCTTCTTCTGGGTATCTGCCTTGGGGAAGAAAATAAAGAGGCTGGAGTCTGATTCTCTCATGTGACAGATGAGGGGCACTGAAGAGGCTGGCTCTCTGCATGCTCTCTAGAGCGCCTGACATCTTTCTTCTTCTGCAGCGGAGATCATGAAGCCAGCTGGCCCCGTCATGCCGTCCTGGTAACACGGCGGGAGGCTGTGGGCTAGGGTCTGGGCCTCAGCTTCACAGGCTCTGAAATTCAATTTGTCAGTTCACTGAGGAATAATGAGGAGGGGGTAGCAGAGATACACCACCCAAACTTACAGTCTCGTATTTGAGAAGCAGGATGCCAGGGTATGATTGTTGCAAGGGGCAGCAAACGGGACCATATTTGTTCCCTCAGTAACTAACTGGTCAATACATTCTGGAGACTGAAGAGTTAGAAAGGTGATCTTGGAGGGTCAGGCTCATCGTCCTGCTTCTCTGACAGCTGGCCTTGTCCCATATCAGGGATCGACCACTGCCATTTTTTTTTTCAGATGAGGGGAGGCACACCAGCCGCCTGTTGAGTCTCTGTTTCCTAGGCTTCATTTAAACTGCTTCTTTGCATACTTTTTTTTTTTTATTAATTTTGATTAAAGTTGCATCTTCCGTTGCATCGATTACAGCTCATTGGCGCCTAAACGAATTAAGACACGCACCCCCGCTGCACACTTGAGAGCACCTGCTCATTTCAAAGTGGGGGCAGGTTGCAGCCATGTCATCTCTGGTTGGGTTTCGTTAGCTTCCTGGTGACTCGCAGGAGTCCTTTCTGTCAAGCTTGCTCCTCACGTGGCAGCCCCGGGAAAAAGGTTACTCGGCACAGCCGGTGAACTGTCCCTGTCCCTTTGATGACATGGGACAAAGGAGACTCTTAGTAAGAGAGCCATTTCCTGCTGCCGATGAGCAGCTGTTGAACGACCCTGCAGGTCGTTCAAGGCGCCCCTGGCGGGATGTGTGAACACAGCAGGCCTCTGTGACTCTCGAGAAACACAGTTTCAGATACACACAGCACACAGCTTTCTTTATGGAGGGTCTTCCGTGAGCAGGAAGAGATTGGAAGCAGTCCCAGTCCACTGAAGCCACGAAGGTAAACGGAGATATGTAAAGGGGTGACGACAGGGGACACTGTCCTTTGTTGAAGACCCTGTGATGAACTGAAACGGGCAATATTCTTGTGAACTAGAGCTAGGTGGACAGAGCCTCTTGGGGCTTCGTGGTGTGTGTGTCTGTATGTAAGCCTGTGTGTCTCTGTATGTGTATATGTCTGTTATATGTATGTGTGTCATATGCACAGATTGCGTGTGTGAGCACAGTTCAAGAATAGAGTCCTGTGAGAATTCTGAGGGCTTGTAAGAAATCTCCAGCAAAACAAGGGTCTTGGGACCACAGTTTCCTCAAAACATGGAATTGTTCTCGGAATGTGTTTTTGTGCTCCTTGCAGGTGTGGTGGAGAGGAGTGAGTTTACTTCCGCTGTTCTTATTCTTATGTCTCCTTGGAGGGGGGAAAAACCATTTTTTTTGCCACTTGTGGCTTATCCTTATGATTGTCACACTTCACTTGGTGATACTTCTTAACCTTCAGAGTATAAGTTGTCAGATGCTCCGAATAAAGCTGCCTGTTACTCCATGCTTCAGTCAGCCTCCTTTTGAGGCTCTGTTCTCTCAGGTCCAGTCAGCTAACTAGAGCTTAAGACAAACATGCATGCCCAGAGGCCAGGGGAAGACATCAGCTGTTCAGCTCTCCCATCCTCTCCCTTATTCCCTTGAAACAGGGTCTCTCATTGAACTTGTAGCTAAGCTGACAAGAAGCACATCCCCAGTGACCCGTATGTCTCCGGGCCCGGCAGTGCTGGAATCCCAGGCACGCAGAGCCATGCCTGGCTTTTTATGCGGGAGCTGATCTGAACTCAGGGCTTCATGCTTGCTCAGCAAGCTCTCTCCCACACTTAGCCCTCTCTCCAGTTCCATCGTTTAGTTCTAAGAAGGAATAAAGAACTCTCCAGGGGCTGGGGATACAGTATGGAGGGCACCCCAGTATCACTAGCCCCGCCCCCACTCTGCCCTGATCCGTACCAGGTGGGTGTGGCCACCTCATGCCACCTCACATGCTTTGAATACACACAGCAGAAGGTGTTAAAATGTTTTCTCAAGGACAAATTACCACATCAAGGTCACAAGCATTTAAGTGCATGCATCAGCGACTCTTTCATTACAAAAATCACAAAGCTAACACATGTGGAAGGTTCTACTTTCCCCATTCATCGCTAGCACCTCCAGCAGGCACCTGTCAAGGCCGAGCAAGATCTCTGGGGTTGGAGTCACATTTGCTGCTTGTGACTGCTGTCACCTCTCATGCCCACCTCGCTGTTGTTCCAGAGTAAGCAGTCCTGAGCAGCCTGTCTGTCTCCACCTCCAGCCCTCCGCCTCTTCCACTCTTGGCACAGTTGGAGGCCCCTGCTGCATTTACACGCTATACTGGATCCAAGGACTGTGAAAACATGGCTCTGTGGATGATTTGCCTGGCTCACGTTCAGGTGTTGCTGAGGGAACTGCCTCCCCTGCAGAGTATTTATGGCCATGACATACCAGCATTTCAGCCTTCCTGTTATCATTCGGAGGATACTGTTATCTATTACGACTATATAGTAGCTATATATGCAAAGATACATGCAAGCTGTGACATTTATGGTTGCATAATGAGTGATTAGCATCATTTAAATAATGTGTTTTAAATATTCAAATTGTGTACAGGTTGCACTGAGTTGTTAGCACCAGTGAATAATCGGATACTTTTAAATATTTAAATTGTGTCTATTTCTCACATTATGATTAAGGGATCGTTAAATATGGACATGGGTCTGAGTTGTGATTTGCCTATTTCCTTAGGATAAATATTTGGTGTGAAGTTGTTGGGCCTATGGGTGAGAAAATCCTTTTCCTTCTCTAAGGTTTGAATTACATCATCAGTTTCTCCCCTAAAAAGTAACATCTAGCCACAGTGTATGAAAGGTCGTATTTCCTATCACATCTCCAACACTAGATGTTATCAGTCTTTTTAATGTTCACATAGTTTTGTCAGGAACTAGTGACTCAATATTTTTCTCACTGATGTTTTTAAAGAGGAAAACATCATCAAGAGCTTTAATGTATGACGCCATGGGACCACACAGGGCAGAAGAGAAAGGAACTTAACAGGGTACATTTGGAAAACAGGGGCCTGGTAGGATTGCACCTCACAGCTTGGCTTTTGGGTTTGTTTTCTCATTTGTTTGGGATTCGCGGCACTGTTTATAAAAATATTCAAACACACATCTCATCTCCCTCTCCAGCCGGGACTGTTGCCGAAGGAACTGGATATGCAAATCGTACTTAAACATGTGGATATGGGATTGCTCTAAAGTAGACTTATGTTTCTGTTACAGAACACGGCTCGAGGATGAATTTATCTGAAGGGCTCCAAGAGCTAATAAATGTTTCATTTGCCACTACTTTAAGCTGGTACCAGTTAGGTTTGTGGACTTACGCTAATTTCCTGACTCCTACTAGGCTTTTAAATATGATCGTATTTGTTCACCTCATTGCTTTTCCCCAACTGCGAGCCTGCGGTGGTAATTTGGTAGCTCTTGCATTCTCATTTCTTCTCTTTCCTCCCCTCTCCTGCACTATTTTATTGCAGGCAGCTGTTACTGTAAGAGTCTAAGGAGGGAGCAGAAGGTTTTTCTTCATCCTGATGAAAACCGGGCAATATTGGACATGTGACAGTGACAGCCACTCAGAAAGCTATTTATCAGGATCTCAGCCTCTGGCCAAAGGAAGGAATGGAAAAGGACTCTGTGACCTGAAAGTGTGCAGCATTATCTGCCTGAGGGCCACAGCCTGGCAGAACAGCTGAGCAAGGCTTCACACAGCATTGGAGTTGGGGGAGGGTGGGGGTGGCGTCACCATCACCAGAAAAGCACTTTCCTTGGTTCTGGAAATGAACTGAGAACTAGGTAGGATCAACTCATTCTTCCTCACACTACAGCTGATGATTTAGGCTGCCGAACATCCCCATTTCACAGACCAGGGAGAAGAAGCTGGGCGGTCTCAGTGACCAAGCAGTGCAGGTCAGAACCAGATGTAAACACAATCTGGCTGCCGCAGAGCCTGTACGCTCTGTCCCCAGCATTGTCTTGTTCTGGGACACTTCAGTTAATCGCACCATCATATCGGGGATCTTAATGAATGGCACCTGGTGCAATCACCATTAAGGTCCTGAAGAGACTCCAAAACAGATTAAAAGAAGCTCCAGTATATCCTGGGGTACCCTTTGAGCCCTGACCCGCCTTTAAACCCCCATTGTATCTATGGCTCAATACTAAAGCATGCTCACCACGCTGTATTTCGGCTCTGATTTGGTGGCAAACTTCTCTAGATTTTATATGCTTATAAGAGCAATATGTACCGTCTGTGTAAGGCAAGTCCTTTCATAACCTTCCATCCATCCATCCGTCCATCCATCCATCCCACAAACACCTTCCAATCATTTTTCCACTGCTCTAGACATTGAGGGTAGAGAAGTGAACCAGGGAGCCTGAGATTCCTTTGTTGGGAACAGAGGCAGGCGGCAACTGAAACAAATGAAATCTCCAGATTAGTAAGTAGAAGTGCCCAAGAAGAAAGTCAACGTGGAGGAAGGGGACAGAAAGTATCAGAGGAGTGACGGTGAGCAGATTAAAGGGCTATACGGAGTGACAGCTAAATCAAGACCATAGTAAATAAGCAGGGATAAGTCGCTTTGAATGTTTTTTCTAGGATGCGTAAAGGGTGAAAGCTGCTGTTTTATGGGAGGCAGAAGCCAGAGGGGTGCATAGGCACTTGACAAATGCTTGGGGACACACTTCGGGATGCCTTCTTTCACCATATGCATGATTCGTAAAGCTACAGTTGTTAGGTGAAACAGAGGATAGATACCCAGTAGGATGTGAATTTTGGATGAGTAATGATTAATTCTTCAAGTGCTTGAAAACATTTCATGCCACGTGTTTCTATGAAAAAAGTATTTGTTGCTTTCATAAACGTCAGACGCAAGCGAGCACCCTCCACTTTCACCTGCCAAAGTGAAGTCGGCACTTCCCTTTCTTCATCAAAAAGAGGTAAATAAAAACTCTTGCTTAGCTGGGAGAAAAATTAACACATTTGTGATTTTTAGGCCAAGGAGGGGGGAAACTATTGATTTTTTAAAAGAATTAAATCAAGAGATGTGTATGGCCAGAAGTTAGGAACAAAACAACAATTTAATAACGTGTTATATTTACTGCTTAGAAACTCACTGTTTACCTCTGAGAGGGAAATCTCTGAACATAGAAATGTTGAAGGGGAGCCAACAACAAGGCCTGCAAGCAGCTGCCGCCTCAGCTTTTTCTTTGAGTAAGTTTTATCTTCCAAAAGATGTCGCTTTGTTGTTCCGACTGGTCTTGAACTCCTAGACACAGGAAACATTCCTGCCTCCACATCTTGAGCAGCTGGGATTACAGTCACGTGTCTCCTCCCCCAGCATTTTTTAGCATGGGAGGTGGTGTATGTGTGTATCTTGAAGTGGCTTATAGGTGGACCTATGCAGGGTTATAGTTTTCACACTTTAAAAACTGAATTAGCACCAAGTACGATGATGACAAGCATCTTTTATTCCAGCACTTGGGAGGCACAGACAAGCAGATCTCTGTGAGTCTGAGGCTAGCCTTGTCTACATACTGAGTTCTAGGATAACCAGGGCTATATAGAAATATTCTCTTTTTTTAATAAAATGGCACTAGAGGAACTTAGATATTATACTGAGGCTGGGCAAGAGTGACAGAAAGGATTATGAATCTGAAGAGAATGAGGCTGGTGAGTTCAAGAGAGGAAAGGGAACTGACTTGGGTTTTAATTGTAACTTTTTGTTTTGACCGAGTTTCAGATTTCTACAAGAGACTCAGGAAGACCGGACCATTGCAGCACACCTAATTGCTATGTCTTTGTCTTTCTCAGCACAGGCAGGGACACAGGAACCCTGGGGGAAACCCGACGCTCCTTTATCTCCTGGTACCCCAGTGTCTACTTCTCAAAGGGAAGGGTGTCCTCTTACCAGAATGCAGCGACCAAAATCAGAGAATTAATGCTAGTATCTAGAGTCTATGACCTACTCTACAGTGTTCTGTTTTTGCCAAATATCCCGGTGACAACTTCTGCCGCAGAAGAAACCCGGGATCAGGCGTTACATTAGTTTATGTCTCCTTCCACCCGGGAGAGCTCCCCAGGCTTCCTCTCTGTAGCCTCCTGGCCAGTTCTCTTCCAACAGACTCCCCTGTTGGGGTCTGTCTGCTCTTTCCTCGGGATTAAACCCAGGCCATGCTCATTTGGCAGGAAACCCACGGACAAGACGCTGTTCTCAGGGGCACCTGAAGTCTGGCGACCCCATCACCGTGAGCCTGTCATTTGGTCGCAGTGGCTTCTGCAAGGGTCCCCTGTGTCCTTTGATAACTTCTTTGGGGATTTACCCTGACATTACGACGACAGCCTGTCATTCCCTAGTCTTTCGCCAACTGCTGGCCTAGAGCAGTGGTTGTTTCGGTACTTGGAAATGTCAATTTTCAATCGTCAGATTTACATTTATTATTTCACATTTTGATTGCAAAGAAGAATTTCCTTCTACCCTCTCTCCCCTTTTCCCCCTTCTATTAATGTGGATTTCTGAATTCCTTTTACTCAATGGGTTATATGCGTTTTTCATCATTCTTCACTTTGATGTTCAGACTGTCTTGAATTTAGCACTGGCTTAATATTAAACGACTTGGAGTAACCAACACTGAAGTATATCAAGGTTTCCATAAGGAAAGAATTACGCTACCAAGATAACACTAACTGCCCCTGTCATCCCTAGGTATGGGTGATTTCATGTGTTAGAGGAGGCATTATATATATACATACATATATATATATATATATATATATACACACACATACATATATATGTTTGTATGTATATACTTAGCGTGCATTATCTCATTTAACTTTCATGACTTGGTGAGGAAGCTGTTGTGCCAATTGCTCTTCCACTTAAGTATGGCGACACCAAGGCCCTGAGGAAAATGAGTGGGTTCAGGAAGTTGTTACTACCGGAAGATTGTTGGGGTGACCTCTGGGACTCCATCTTCTGCAGCAGCCCCTTAAGTGTGTGTGTAAAAACCCCAGAAAAGAACGAGACTTTGCAAAACAGGAGTGCACTGCCCCAGCGGGCAGCTCACCTCACCCCGGAGCACTCCAGCCTTTCTGCATGCTTACACACACAGGATTTGGAAGCTGTTTGTATCTCTAAATTTGTATCACTCCATGGACTTCCCTAAACCCTCTTGATGGGAACCACCCCCACTGCGCAGAATCCATCGAGGGAAGCATGGAGGAGGAAATGGTCTGTGTCAATGTCCCAAGCCACAGGTCTAGAGAGGCATGACTTGGTCATGCCACCCTGGGAAACATGGTTTCCAGACACACAGAAGCTGTATCTGGGCTTTCTCAGAACTGACAGGACAGCAGACTGGGATTCTGCAGATGTGCAGCAGCTTTCCAGTTCTTCAGACCCAGGGGAAGACAGGACTGCAGCTCCCCGGAGGCTCTTCGGAGGCCCCCTGCATCCTTCCTGTGTGCTGGGCCCCTAGCTCTTCCCAAGTACCACCACCACCATCACCACCTCACTTAACAGAAATCACAGATTCTGTGAGCATGAGCTTAGGGAAAAGTGGGCGCTTTACCATGGTAAAAATAATTTCGACAACTACCTTGCCTTCGAGCGAAGGCACGGTTGGATCTGACCAGAACAGCCCCATCCTCCCCATCCTCCCCATCCTCCCCATCCTCCTGAGAGGGACAAACTAAAAATAAAAGGCGACAAGGTGCTTCCTGCCAGCCGGTAAATCCGATAGGCAAAGAAGAGACCTCAACCTGGCACTGGGTAGGGAACGCCTGCTCAGCTCCTTCCACCGGAGAGCAGCCATGTGGTTGGCAGAGTCAACAGCTGCCAGGCAGAAGCCCACAGATTAACCCATAGGTGGTGTTGAACCACTTCCCATTAAGATATTTGCAAAGCAAACAAAACTGATAGGCCCACTCTGAGGCCTGGGAGGCAGCCAGGAGGCTGGCTGGGCTTGTAGACACAAAGGGATCTCTGGGGAGGGGCGGGCAGGAAGGCTACTCCTGCCTGCATCTTGACTGTGTTGATCTTGGCCCCTAGGGCTGTCCTGTCCTGGGCTGTTTATTATCTAATCTCCCAATCATGGCACTCACAAAAATCCCTGTTTCTCCAAAGTTCTCCATCACTTTCTCCCCCAACCTCAGCCTTGCAAACAAAAAGACAACCCCAGGCTGCTCTGTTGGTTCACCTGATGAAGAGGTCAGGTGTGAGCAGAGAGGCTGCGACTTGCAGCCTTCAACAACTTTCACAGCCAACGCTCACTTGGGACAATCCAGATGGAAGCTGTCTTGGTAGATGTGTGCTCTCACAGGTAAGAGTCAGCTGCTGTGAGTCACAAAAGGAACTTGGGACTAAACACTAAGTTTTTTTCTTCTGACTCAAAGGAAGAAAAAAATGAAATCAAATTCGGAACTATGCACAGTTAATACATTTTCTAGCCTGTAAGATGATAACCTCGACATCTTTAAATGTCGATAGTAACACATATGCACATAGTTTATTTTTATATCAAGGGAAAATATTATGTCTTATAAGAACTCATACTTGAGTATCTTTTCTTAAAGTTTTCAAAATGGACCTGATGGGTGTTTTGGGCAGCGCTTTATACAGTGAGGGTCTGGGGGCAGACAAAGAGCCAAGCGCTAAACTGCTAGGAATGCTGAGGAGAAGGATCTGAGAAGCAGCCAGAACCAGCCACATTTTGTCATCATTTGAAATTGCCTTTTAGAATAGGAATGACAAGTTTATAGATGCAGGTGTCAATTATATGAAGAGAGAAGGAAGGGGGGAGGAAAGAGGAAGAAACAGGTTTCTTGGGGAAAAGTAGGGGTCTTTTCATACTGACAATCATTTTTATACAAAAGGAGAACACTAACTTTCCTCTAACTATACAAAATTAAAGAACATTTTTTTAAAAAAAGAACCTTGCTACATCATTCAGCTTTAGATGCTGTTCATCCAAATAGAATTGAGTGTGGCTTTATAGACATGCAATTTTCCCCAGCAGACGGTAACTCTAACTTTACAGAGCAACTTTGCTGATAGATAATACTTTCAGGCAGATCAAGCTAACCACAAAAGCTCCTGTCCACCAGACACCGAATGGAAGTCCCGGGTGGGATGGAGCTGTGACTGCAACATTTATGATGTGGATCGGAACACTGGAAACTGACTCTCAGCAGACAGCTCGTATTGTCTGAGGTACTAAGCACAAATCCCTGACTCTCGTAGTTGGGGATGGGTGGGGATAAGGTGGGAAAGGCTCACAATGCTGCAAAATGGACACTCTGACTTCCTATCTGCTTACGGTCCTATGCTCTAATCTCTAGCTGCTGACTTGAACTTGAGAAAGTAATCATAGACAGCTGCCAGTTAACACTTAACTGCTAAAAACAAATATCCAAAATCCACTAACTAGGGGCTGGAGAGATGGCTCAGAGGTTAAGAGCACTGGCTATTCTTCCAAAGGTCCTGAGTTCAATTCCTAGCAACCACGTGGTGGCTCACAACCATCTGTAATGCGATCTGGTGCCCTCTTCAGGCCTGCAGGCACACATGCAGGCATAAATAATAAATAAATCTTTAAAAGAAAACACTAACTAAATGTCTTTCTAAATGTGGGTTGTTTTTGCTTTGTTTTGTTTTGTTCATTTGTTTTTTTGATGGTGAATCTCTGAAAAGTGGCATGGTTTTAATGGCACTTCCTTATGTCATTAGTACTGCTGGCTTTTGGAGAAAGTCAGCTCTTCGCTGTACGAAAAGTTAATTAGCGTACTGAAGTCAAACCTAAGAGAACCAGAATGCATGAAAACACACTCATTCATCAACTACTTAATGCCTGTTATGGCCAAAGAGTCTAATTTCTAGATCCTGTGAGTTATGCAGATATGAGTGCTAGTTTTAGTTCTGGTCTCTCTCATGGGACAGAGAGAGAGAAAAGCTAATATTTTTGTTTGCCTATGGCACGCTGGGCAGTCCTCTAAATGTCTCTCATGGCTATTACCACATCAGCCATATGGGATAGGTGAAATTATTAAACACATACTTGTCTAAGCATGCATATATATATATATATATATATATATATATATATATATATAT
>NW_026585895.1:14038464-14055988 GCF_907164565.1 Psammomys obesus
ATATATATATATATATATATATATATATATATATATATATATATATATATATATATATATACGAGCTAGCTGGACACAGACCTGGACAGACAGTCTAACTCAGTCAGTAGGTTGAGTTGTCTCCTCTGACTGGCTGAGGCCCCAGGGCACAGAGCGCAGCATCCCAATGCAGCTGCCGGCATGGCCAAGCAAGGTTGAGCGGAGCAGCAGGCGGGAGCTGCAACACCTCAGCATTGGATGCTCTGAACACTATCAGCCTATCAGGAATCTGAGTTCTTTCATGAAATATTTCTAACTTTGTTTGTTAGAAACTAATCACAAGCTGAAAAATACTGTGAGTGTAAGCAGCAAAATGTCTACCCGCCATACCCGCCATATAGCCAAAGGCTTCCTCCCACTTCCCACTGGCCCTCTTCCCACTGGACCCTTCACTGTCCCCGGAGTAGCCCCCACACATCCCACGGCTGGACCGTAGCCTGCTCTGTCTCCTGTCCGCGGCACTCTTCTGCTTTCCTCCCTGGAGGAAGTGCCACAGGGCTGAGGCTTTGAAGGATGTGTGAACATCAACAGGTACAGAACAGCCAGGCAGGGTAATCCTATCCAGAGGACTAGCATGAAGAGATGCGCGAAAAGTACAAGACATGATGAAAACCTCACAACCGTTCCAAGTATTCGCACAAAGGGTTTCTGGTCCTTGGAATCTGGTACTATAAAGGGATTGCTGACATTCTTGACATACACAAATCTTCTAAAAGGGTCCTCTGCAGAAGGATCACTGATGATTTAGGGTTTGTTGAAATAGTTCAGATAAATATTTATGTACAGCCATAAGCAAATCCACAAGGAAAAATATAATGCAAAACAGATTTTTTTTTTTTTCCTTGAAGCCCTTTCAGCTGGTGATAAAATTCCTAGCTTCAAAGGTTTTGGAAATAAATGTGACCAATTAATAGCTTTAAAAACTCATTCTAACAACGAAGCTCTGCAGGTTAGGCTTTCTGGCCATGTATGTTTAGTCACATCCGGGCTCCGAGAGCAAGGCTGAGTCCAGGGCCTGAAGTCATCCCGGGACTTACCCCTGAGTCACAACCAGAAATACAAATGAAGTTTGGCGTCCAGGTTAAAGCAGAGAGCAAACATCTGCCAACAAGTGTACAGCTTTGGAAATCTCAGTGTTCACCTTGGAGGATAATTCTAGGGCTGCAGCAGAGAGGCCTTGTCCCTCTCTACATCAGCTTTAAGTGCCGATGTCACCACCATGATTGCTAATACTTCTGTCACCATGACCAGCAACTCAGCAGCCTTTGTTGTTGTGTCGAGCTCCTTGCTTGCTCCTTCCTAGAGATTTTCTCTGGCCCCCCTAGCCGTCCCCCCTCCTGCAGTCTAGGATTTTAAAGTTCAGAGAAAGGAAGGAACGCGCCAAACACATTTAAACTTGTTAATGGATGAACTAAGATTTGAACCCAGGGCTGCTACCAATACTCATTCTCATTCTACTCAAATAAGGTAACACACAGACAGCATTTACCACATCATGGTTACCTCCTAAGCAGATTACCATAGCTTCCGCACGGTAATCTTTCTTCTCCCCCGTGCCCCCATTTTTCTTCTTGCTCTAACAGGTGAATCTACCAGGTAGGCCACTGCGGTGGGAAATCTGCTGGATTTAAGCTTATTCTCTTTAGTCCTCAGTGCTGCTACATATTCCCACAATGGGCTCCCCACACTGTAGCATTGTGGCAATCTGTACCTCACAGGCCACATGAAAATCTGGCCCACGGTTGGCCCTGATGACTTCGAGGTTGCTTTTCTGCCTTGTGAATCCTGAGGTCAGCCTGTTTGGCTCCCAGCCGCAGAGCCACAAGGGTGACACACAGAGGAAACGTGTGCCCGTATTCCCCTCCTGTGAGGTTTCAGCTCTCCTCTAGCTGCCTGAGCCACGGATGTTCCAGTCACCCTGACATGTCCACAGTGAAGCATTTTGATGGGAGGGTTCCCATCATTCAAGCAAGGCCCAAAACCCAGAAACACTTTTTTTTTTTTTTTAATTCTGTCATCACTGGTTCACACAGAAAATGGAGCCGAAATGCCACATTGCACCTACTGACTCCCGCTTTCAGGCCAAGTATGGCTTCTCTCATGCTAAACTGACCCACCTCATCACACAGGGGTGGGAGCGCCTTTCTCATGGGGCTATCAACTAGGAACTGGGTGCTGGAAAGTTCTCCATCAATCTAAGAGTGACAGTTTTATGCCAGTCATGATATATTCCTTAGCTGCTTGTGATTTAAGGTTTGAGCCATGGCAAGCAAAGACACAACATGGATAGAACGGGGAAAGCCTGGAGTAATAATTTGGCATCTGGAGAATTTAAAATCTCTAAACGGTAGAAATGCCAGTCTGTGCTGTTCATCCACTGCTTGAGCAATTTACTGTCTGCAGAGCACTTACCCAGGAAGATGTTAATGATAAGTAGGTGTTAGGTATTGCTGCTACCGGAGATAGTGGTTCTAGATCAGACCTCAGATCTTCCCCTTAGCCCTCCTGGCACGGCACGATCCACACTGGCTGATGGAGGGCAGCCAATAGGAAAGCCGATAAAGCTAACCTAGAAATTCAAAATTTCCCCTTTCTCTTCATTAATTGTCTACTTCTGTTTCAAGTTTTGTAGTGCCAGGGATCAAGTGCCGACCTCATGCATACTATCCCGCAGCCACGCACATCACTGTACTGGTGTCTGAGTCAGCCATCAGCTTCCTCATCCAGAACGGGGCGATGCCGCCTGCAAACTACAAGTGTGTCAGCTCTGTGGAATACACATGGGAAGAGCCTGAGCCAGTGCTGGGCACTGGCTGGGACTGCAGAGATGGCCTCCACGCTCCCCAGCTGGCCTCATCTCCCTCCTATGGCTCATCATGTCTGGCTCTTCCTGTGAACTCCTCCTGGCTCTTCTTTCCTCACTGAATGGAGCTGCATGCTAGCTTTTACTGTGGACTGAAAACTTCAGTTGTCCTCCTGCCTTTAGCTGCAGCCTGGGAGACTCTCCTGAGAGAAGGAATGTTAGAAGTTTGCCCTGAAGATCGGATCAGAAAGATCCTGAGGTCTCTAGGGCTAAGTTTCACAGCTGGGCAGGTGGCAAGGGGCGAGAAGCAGGGTGGCCCGTCTCCCTTGCCCATGCCACCACGTGATAGATGAGGGCTGGGTCCAGCTCTCCTATGCTCCTGCCCTGAGGGCCAGCTCTACTGTGCTGCCCCGGTGAGGTGCCGACTGTTCTCCTGGTGCCATAGCCAGTGAGGGGCGGGGCTAGCTCTGCACAGCCCTTGGATACTGGCATGGTCCCAAGTGGCAGCACAAGCCAGGGACATCCCCACGGCCTTGAGTGGTGATGTGCGCCCCAGACATTAACACAGACCCTTGCTGATAGAGGGTCACAGAGCCAGACCTGGCCCTCAGCAGCAGCATGGGAGTGATAGCTCAATGGTTAAGAGTACTGGCTGCTCATCCAGAGGACCTGGCTTCAGTTCCCAGCAACCACATGGAAGCTGACAACCGTCTGTGACTCCAGTCCTAGGGATTTAATGCCCTCTTGTGGCACGGAGCTCTGGTTTTTACCCAGGCACTGGTGTGTAAACCAGATGTGGTGGTGCATACTTAAAAATCCCTGAACGTGGGGGATGAAGTCAGGAGCATCAGAAGTTCAGAGCCATCCTTGACTACATTCTGAATTTGAGGTCAGTCTCGGCTATGGGAGACACTATTGTAAAGAAAGAAAAGAGGAGGGTAGGAAGAGAGAGTGAGAGGGCTAACTCACCAGTCTCTGCCAGCTTCAGCAGGGAAGTTACTTGGAGTCTCTTCATGACCATTGTTGGGTTCTGCTTCTGAATCTGGGCAGCTTTTCTGACCAGGAGCGGTTTGGAGGACTGAAAAAAAAAAAATGTCAGTGCTTAGAGGTCAAAGGGCAAGGTTGAAGGGCTGAGCTCTGTTGCCTGTCAATGCTCTCCACAGCTCCTTTCTTTGGGTCAGAGCATCCCCCTAGCCATCTGCAGACTTATAGGGTATGCCGTTAAATCAAGCGTGTTCGGGGACTCTAGGTCTTGCTCAGTGTTAGGTCCCAGCCCACAGATGAGATTAAAGTAGCTCTTAGGAATACAAGCTACGACTTTCTGGCATTAGATACATACAATGGGTGAAGGTTCCAGGTCCCACGCAGGGTGGGATAGCTAGAAGAGCACCGTAGACATAGTTAAGCCAACCAGAGGTGGCCGTTTCCACATTGCTACACAAGCAGTCACCTGATGAATTTCTTTTTTTTTTTTTTTAAAGATATATTTATCATGTATGCAGTATTTTGCCTGCATGTATGCCTGCAGGCCAGAAGAGGGCACCAAATCTCATTAGATGGTTGGGAGCCCCCATGTGGTTGCTGGGAATTGAACTCACGACCTCTGGAAGAGCAGCCAGTGCTCTCAACCTATCTCTCCAGCCCACCTGATGAGTTTCTTAACAAAGGGAGCCACAGTCCCTCCTTCCTGTGATGGTGGCAGCCATGACTAATCAGGCCTGACTCTATTTTCCACTGACCCTCGAGTCAGCTTCAGGTCAGTCTCTGAATGACCTGTGGGTCCCCAACCAGCACCACAGGGCAATTTTGAGGACCTCGTGGGCCTGCAGAGCTGTTTTGATCAAGCTCTCCCTTTGACCCTGATCCTTGTTGAGGTATGAAGCTCTGTTTCCGGTCAATGAGTTTTAATGCTGGAGTTGCACTAGAACCACACAGGGATGTTTTAAACAGAGCCTGATCCCACCCTCAAGAGATTCTACAACTGACCCTGTGTTGAAACTGGCACCAATTAAAAAGAGATTCCCAGATAATTTAATACATGGCCAGAACTAAAAAATGACAGTCGCCATTGCTTACTGTCAATCAACTAGGGAAGGGAAGAGGCTCCACACCTACTTGCTATTTACTTTCACTATTTTCATTTTAGAAAGTCTAGAAACAACCAAACCAAAATACGACAACCAAACCAAAATGTGGCCATTGCCGCATAGTAAGGTAAGACACCCAAGTTGAAAACTGTTATGATGCCAGGTGTGGCAGCACACGCCTTTAATCCCAGCACTTGAGAGGCAGAGGCAGGTGGATCTCTGTGAGTTCGAGGCCAGCCTCGTCTACAGAGCAAGTTCTAGGACAGCCAAGGCTACACAGTGAGACCCTGTCTCGAAAAAAAACAAGCAAAAAAGGGAAAACTGTTACGAAGATAAGACACACAACATGACAGAAATAAAGAATAGAAAAAAGAGAGAGAAATATAGATTCAATTACTTTCCTCACGTCTACTGGGGGAAAGCTGTGCTCTTGCTTTAGATTGCTAGCTTCTTCCCTTCAAAATAAATATCTCTGTGTGGAACAAATGTAATTCTTTGGGTTATTTGTTGTGGATAAAACCATCTGTTGTCGTTATTATTGCTATTGTACAAATGCCAAAAGGATGAAGAAAGAAATCTTAATGGAACATTATTATATCTTACTATGACACAAAAAGCATCATAATCAGTGAAAATGAAGTTTGTTTGTTTGTTTGTTTTAAAGGAAGAAAGAAAGCAGAAATGAAGAGCTATAGCGCAAAGCCCCTCGGCATTCCATTAACTGATTTCCTGCCTTGCCACCTTCGTTCTCTTGACTGATAAATTCCTCCAGTTGGGGTTCCAGACACATCTCCCCTCTTCAAGATTGTTTGGCTCCAACTCACATGTCATGGCAGGGAAAACGCCATAAAAGAAAAAATTGACATGAAAAGAAGAATTGAAAAAAGAGAGCTTGTTCTCAGGCACAAATATATTTCTTTTCTTTGTTCTGAAGGAAAATTGCCTTAACTGGGCTGAGGATACAGCTGGGTGGCTGAAGCACCTGCCTGGCCAGCATGAAGCCCCAGGGTTGAGCTTCAGCCCTGCTCAAGAGTGGGCCTGGAGGCCAGTACCCGTAATCCTAGCACTCGGTAAGGAGAAATGGAGGGTCAGAAGTTCAAAGTTGTTGGTTGTTTTTTTGTTTTGTTTTGTTTTGTTTTTTTTCAGCTATATAGTTGAGTTCTTAGTTAGCTTGGAGTACATGAGATCCTGTCACACAAGCGCACTCGCACACACACTCTGACAGAAAAGAAAGGAAAGGAGGGATGGAGAGATGGATGAATGAATAAAGAGAGGGAGACAGAAGGAAAAACTCACAATGAACTTTTACCCTGCTCTTGGGCCCAATTCAGGAGCACCAAGGGCTAGAAAACAGCACTGCCTGTGTGGAGAGCTGGGATTGCAGGCTAGTGGTTTGTACCTATTTGGAAACCTTAATTTTAAAAAGGGAAAATAACAGTTTAATAGCAACCCCCAAAGGCAAAAATTACAAAGAAAGGCAGTGAGGATGGCAAGGTCCAGGACCATGACCAAGAAGGGCAGCAGAGCTTCCCCTGAGGCTCAGCACTTGCCTTGCTTTCAGGTGAAAACTTACAGAATTTCCCTTCGTGTAATTGAAGGGAAAACTCATTCCATGTTTCTTATTCATTTACACTTCAGTCATCAAAATATTGATTCCAGGAGTTATTTGAAGTATAAAAACCAAACAGAAAACTTAGAAAATATTTCTAATAAAGTTTAGATGAAGTCTGCCTCTCCATCCCCAGCCTTGCCTATAGAGGGATCACCATCTAAGGAGATGAGGAAGATCAATCCCTCGAGTTCAAAGCGAGACCCCAAGCTGTTAAGTATTTAAGGGCATCCTGGTGCAAGCTGGGATGGCCCCGGAAGCTGTCTGGCAAATGGATCCTCAAACAAAAAGATGGGGGAGATGGAAACAGGAAGCAGAAGAGAGAAACAAGGTCACCCATTTTAGGTGAAAGTGTCAGGTTCAAAACCTTAGACCAGTGACGTAATAGGAAATACAATTATGAACGTGAGCGGCAGGAATGTTCACCAAGTGATGGACTTGGGCCGGTGCACAGCGGGTGGCTGAGGCGTCAGCAGGCACGGCTCACCTCAGCGATTCTGGCTTAAGGAAGTAACGAGGTCCTGAATCAGCCCGAGCTCTGTGAGTCGTGCATGGTTCCCTGGAGCTCTGAGCTCAGCATCTACTAGATCATATTGAAACAAAACGGGAAGGCACTTGAGTGTCAGTGGTTTCAAGGAGGGTATCTGTGGTGGCCGGTAGTAACTGTCAGCGTGACAGAACCTAGGGTCACACAGGAAGAATGTCCTGTGGGCACATCTGCTGGGATTGTCTTAACTGCCATTGGTGAGTGAGAGGACCATGCCTAAGCGTGGGCAGTACGGCTCCGAGGGTTTAAGTGCTGGACTGTCTGGAGAGGTAGACACCAACAGCACACGCCTGCATTCATTCTCCTGCCTTTGGGGTGGCTCTGATGTGACCAGCCGTCTCAAGCTCCTGCCGATATAACTTCCCCGAGGGGACGGGCTGGAACCTGGAAATGTGACCTGAAAGAAACCTCTTCTGTCTGGAGTTGCCATTTGTCAGGGTGTTTAATCACAGTGACAGAAACAAAGCTGCACACTCAACCGGGCTCCAGCGCCAGGAGACACAGATGGGCAAGGGGTTACACAGAGAAGCTGTTGAGTGGTGACCAGAGAGGGCATTCCTCTTAGAGAAAAACCAGTAACACATGTTGGAAACGCATGGACCACTGTGTGCCAGCAAGCATATGAAACACACACACACACACACACACACACACACATACACACACATGCACACACCTTCACATTTTATGCATATATACACATGCATACATGTATGTACACATTTTATACACACAGATATACAAACATGTGTACACACATTCACATTTCATGCATACACACACACATTTTATACACACACATATGCAAATGTGCACACACACACACAAACACACACATGCACATACAGGGTAGGTGGGAGGGTTTCCCCTCACGGGTTCTAGTAAAAGCCACCTCGTGACACCTTGGTTTTGAACTCCTAAGCTCCAAAACTGTGACAGGATACATTTTTGTTGCCTTCAGTCACCGGGTTTGTGATAATCTGCTCTGCTGTGGCAGGAAACTAATGCCCAGTCTAGAACTGTAACTTATTCCCTCTCAGCTTCTAAAACAGGGGTTGGTGACAGGTGGCAAGGATCGAAATCACTAGAAGGAAAAGATCAGGCGGATCCAACCAGTAGGGATCTGGCCTGGTAGGGACAGGTTCGGGTGGCTGGAAATTAGGAAGAAAAGATAAGGATATGAACAAGGATGCTTTAACCTAACAAACAAATGAATGCATTACTATGACCCCAACAGTGTTCTGCTACCTTTATAAAATTAACTCAGGTGATCTGAATAGTAATCTGGAACGACAGAAACCAATATTATTCTCACATTAGTTAGTTGGTGAATCTGAGGGTAAAGGGCATTAAATGACGTGTCTAGGAGCAGTGTGATGGCTTAGCAGGCACCTGTCCCTGTGCTAGACAAGCGGAGTTCCATCCTCAGGGCTCATGTGACTCCCACAAGTTGTCTTCTGATCTCCACATGAGCCGTGGCATGACAGGGCCGTGAGCATACAAGGAGATACATGTAGTTTTAAAATGACTTGCCCAACATCATGCGGCAGATGGCCAGGGTTAGAGCGCAAATAATTTTGCCCTAAGTCTGAATTCTTTAATTCCCTCCTTATTTAAATGCTTGAGAATAATAAATAATCTCTCTCTCTTATAAATTGAAGCAGAAATCCAGGCCTGCCCATGGTCTTTCATGCTAATGCTGTCCTAAAGGCTTGGGCAAAAGTTGTCACTGTCCCTAGCAGAGAAAGTGCTTAAACTCAAGGCTCAAAAGCCAGGGCAGCGCTGCCCCTGGGAAGGGGTGGCAGATTGCACAAGGAGCCAGAGCTCGTCCTTCCTGGAGTGACAGCTGGTCAGCAGCCACCTTGTGGGAGGTCGCACAGGCAATTGCAATCAAAAGCAACCCAAGAAAGTCTAATCCTTATCTTCAAGAAGAGTGATCTCACAGATGCCCCCATCCCCAGCTCGCCACTAAAACTCCTAGCCTTCAGCCTCAGCCCGCAGAATTAATGCAGCCGTTTCAGGCCTTGGAAAGCGTCCCCTGCTTTGATTCTTCATGCTGACCCTTATCCCAGTTAAACTTTAGGCTCAAAGAAAGCCCAACCTGGACCTGCTTTACCAAATGCTGGAGGCGTAGAGGAAGGGCTTTCTCTTATTCTAGACATTTGAACATGGACCTCTGAAGTCGGCCCCTTCCCTCCGCACTCTGAGGAACAGCCCTTCCGTTCTCTTCAGCCTGTCATTCTTGTTTGACCTGTGGCTGGATTTATTTCTTGTGATTTATTCCCTGACTGCAAGGGTGGCCTTCTTGTAGTGGTGCTCATGGGCTAGCTCGGCGTCCCTCTTCGACTTAGGACAGGAGTGTCAGTTGATAGGAAAAACATTTCTTTGTGGCACTAACAAGCAAACCCAGAGCCTCGCACATGCTACGCTCATGTGCCACCACTAAGTTTTGTCCCAGACAACCCACAGGTTTCTTCTGTTGTTTCCTTGACACCTACCAGAATGTTCTACATGGGTGTTGAGAAAGTGGGGGAAAGGACAGCAGACCAGGAGCTGGGAATTCCTGATGACAGGACGTGTCCCACCGGGCATAACCGCACTAGGGCTCCTCACAGGTTCCCCCGAGGAGAATTAGGGGAAGGAAGGCCAAGTAAAGAGTTTTATGTAAACCGAATACATTACCATGCAAAAGTACAGGATGTCAGACCCTAACACACTCCTGTGCTGGTTAAACAACTCCCACCTCTTGGAATGTTTTCCCCCCTGGGGTTTGTTTGTTTGTTTCTGGCTCACATAGTTCTGATTTTTCTACAAGGTAAAATTATTTACTTCCTATAACTTAAAAAAAAAAAAAAAAAAAAAAGATAAAGCATGGATGTTTGTAGCAGCTTTATTTGTGGTCACCAAGAAACAGCCTAAATGTCCTTCAGCGGAGGAGCAGAAGGAAAGTGTGACGGGCCAGACCCAGGGGTCCTGCTTACAAAAGGAGGAGCCCTCGAGGGGCACAGTGACTCAGATGAACTTCAAAGGCGAATGCCAAGGGAGACATGCTGCAATCTAGAGTCTGTGCGTGGTGCAACTCCGTGTACAGAACATTCTGGAAAGAGCAAAACTGCAAGAGACAGAAAGCCCATCGGCCAGTGGGAAGATCAACAAAAGGCCCAGGAAGGAGCTTTCTGGAAATCTGCATTTTCCCAGCTGTGGAGGAGATGTGCTAGCAGCCTGTGTGCGTCAGCCCAACCTTATCAAACTCAGTTTTACTGTATTAAGCTGTGCGGTCGTAAGACTGTCAAGAAGCTGTTCAAATTAAAGGAGGAGGTCCTCTTTTTCCTCAAGCTGGACCTATTCCTGGAAAAACAGGACCTAACCTACCTTTGGCTGGCCAGGAGGCAGGAGCATGGCGGGGGAGAGGGCTGCTGACAAGGGCCTGTTTGCATCGTTGGCCATAGCTGGTTTTGACACTAAGCAGTTGGCTCAAGGTCTGTGAAATTAGCTCTGGTCTCTTGTACATCACAACCATCACAACTTTATCGACGAGAATGGCTACCAGCTGTCATCCTTGCCTCCACCTCTGTTCTTGGCGAGGATTTAGACTTCACAGCCACAGCAAATCAAACAAGGACCGGCGATGGCTCGTCGAGCTGAGGTTTGAACTGCTGGCCAAATGGCTGTCACTCGGCTGTTATGCTGCCAATCACCCGTCACTGTGGGTTAAACGTGATCAGCACACAGAGTTCCTCCGGTGCTTCAGAGTGGCAACTTGCTTTCCACACCAGCCTCAACCAATTTGGGTGATATTTTAACTCCCAGCCTCTAGAATCTCTGGCTTTGCAGAAAACTAGAAAGAGTAAGTAGCCAGCTTCCAGAACAGGCTGTGAAAAGGGCCTGAAGCCAAGGTGGTAAAATGGTGTTCAGAGCCACAGTAGCTTTTACTACCATGAGGCTCACAGCAGAGATAAAAAGAAAAACACTTGAAATTGGTCATGGCACTGCTCTGTGCTCATTTTTCTCTGTTGGATAATCCAGGCGTAAGTTAAAACTCAGAAATGCTCTCCTTCATAAAGATGTTATTGTAACCATATTTGTGGATGACAGGTACTATTTTTCTCTGAAAGTAGGGAAGGCTTTTGAAGTTCTGATATTACTGTGTTCACCTTAGAATTCTGAGATTCTCACAGGCTTCCCTCCCCTTCAGGAAGTCAGAGAGCCAGGGCAGGGGTTCAGCTAGGGAACACTCACTACCTTCCATCCGATGGGGGCAGAGAAACTTTGCACTTTTCATCATCTTCACAGCAGCCCTGAGAATCGGACCTTAAGACCCATTTCATAGATGATAAAACCAAGACCCTGAGGCTAAATCATTTTCTCTACACATGACGGAGTGTGGGGAAGGTGAGGCTGAAGGATGGCTGAGACAGGTGGGTCCCTGAAACTCAATGCCAAGTCAGTCTAGCTGAAGCAGCACTCTCCAGAGTTACTGAGAGAACTTTGCCTCAAAAAATAAGATGGGGAGCTGGGTGGTGGTGGTGCATGCTTTTAATCCCAGCACATGGGAGGCAGGGGCAGGCGCAGGTGGATCTCTGTGAGTTTGAGTTCAGCCTGGTCTACAGAGCGAGTTTCAGGACAGCCAGGGCTACACAGAGAAATCCTGTCTCTAAAAAACAAATAACAATACAACTACTATTACAACAACAACAACTAATAATAATAATAATAATAATAATAATAATAATAATAATAAAAGAAGGAGGAAGAAATAGAGGAGCAATTAAGAAAAAGTATTTGCCATCACCAGCTGGCCCACACCCACCCATACACCCTCATACACACACCCACAGAGGAGAGTGCGCCTACATACAGACATGTACCTCTACATAGCACATATACAAATAACTTTCTATGACAAACGCTATGACAAATGATGGGATATGGTAATGCCCAAAATTAACCTGTAAGCCCCACCTGCCCAGGGACCATGTAACTTCCTGGAATTCTGGGAATTATAGTTCTTGGAAAATAACAAAGCCTCATGGGAAAGTTTGGTGACCTGTCCTTTGGTTTGTCCTTATATGCCCCTGAAACCCGTGGTTCAGGGCCATTCCAGCTGGGAAATTACATGGAAAGGTCCCGACCAAAGTTGATTACTTGATGAGTATTTAATATTTAAGAAACCTTGCTTTAAGTTTGGCCCAAAATGGTGGAGTTGGTTTTTCTTGGGCAAATCTGAGGTTTAACAATAGCCGCTGTTTCTACTTTGAATTCCATATACATAGGATAAGATTTTAACTTTTTGCAAAGTTTTGACTGGTTGCACATCCATAAGCAATGGCCAAGATGGAAACAAAGGCAGGAAAGGGGCCTTTCCTGAGTGAAAGGGGCCACAAAACCATGCTTCAACTCATAAAACACGTAAGAGGGGCTCATTTATCCAAACTCTGTGCTTGAAGCACACATCTGTTCAAGGGGACACAAACTTTGACTCTATCCACAGAGATCTTTTGATCAAAATCCCAAGCTAAAACCAAGTCTGCTTATTCAGGCCATCACACAGCTCCTCTCCAGGCTTTTACCACTGTGTGGATACAGCCTAACCAACTGATGGAAGTCAAAGGATATGCTAACACTTTTTATGTTTCTCCATGGAAAAAAATAAGTAAAGACAGCATAAAGACAACTTGAGTGTCTCCTGGTCAGTCATAAGAATGTTGGCTTGAGCAATGGGCTGAGCTCAGGGAGTAGAAGAATGGGCAGAAAGATGGAGGGAGCTAGAGGGGTCGGGACACCACAGAAGACCTACAGAGTGAGCTGACCTGGGCCCATGGCTCAGAGACTGAACCACCAGCCAAAGAGCATGCATTGGTTGGGCCCAGGCCTCTTACACATATGTGGCAGATGTGCAGGTTGGTCATCATGTGGGTCCCCTAACAAGGGGAGTAGGGGGAGGTCTCTGACTCTGATGCCTGCCTTTGGATCCCTTTCCCTTAGCTGGGCTGCCTTGTCTGGCCTCAGTGGAACAGGATGTACTTAACCCTACTGTGACTTGGTATGCCAGGGTGGGATGGAACCCAAGGGGTCTTCCCCTTCTTTGAGAAGATTCGAAGTGGGGAGGGGGCCGTAGGGTGGAGCTGGGAGTAGAGGAGGGAAGGGACTTCGTTCAGGCTGTAAAGAGATTAAATAAGTGGAGGAAAAAAAATAAAAATAGTAGAACCAAAAAGAAAAGAAAAGAAATGTTGGCTCAGACAGTGTCCAGTGGCGAAGATGAACCTCTTCTGCAGTCAAGACTCTGTGTTCTCTACAAGGTCCACAGTAAAGAAAACAGGCTCCACCTCACCAGGCACTGGCCACAGGGGGCCTCTTACCTTGAGTGTCGGAGGACCGAATGAGAAACCAAAGTCTCACGTCAGCAACATCACCCACCAGCCCACAGTGACTTTACTGCATCCCTCCTGGACACAAGGAAAACACAGCTATCCTGCAGTATGGTCTGTTTCACACTAACATGGAACGTAATTCTACTTCACAGCAAAGGATGGTTTCCTGTATGCTGAACCAAGCTACGACAAGATACTAGCATTCTGCACTCCAGAGAGGTTAAGAAGAACACCTTTCTCGGAGTCACGGTGGATCCACAGGTCTTCTCAGCTATGCAAACCACTTGGTTGCATGCTTCCGGAGGTCCTGTCGCTCCTGGCTCCCCAATGGCTTCCCCAAAGGCTTCCCCAAAAGAAATCCAGGTGCTTGCTACCCAAGTAAGCCTTGGTATATATGTTGGGAGACAGCCAAGTGGTTTGAGAACAGATGGAGCAGCCCATCCCCGGTCTCGCCCATTCTGTCCCCGGTTGTCCATTCTGGGGACAAGATGGCGATGGCACAGTCTGCAGTTTAAGGTGCATCTCCAGCCCAGGTGCACTCAGTGATTTTTTTTTTCCCTCCAGCTGTTTCTCTCTATTGTGAGAATACAGGTGCGCACGCTAGGGAGGGGAGGCAGCTGCTTCCTGCCCTCTGGCCAAGAGCCTGTCTGTTCTCACACCTGTGCTCTCCCTACTCCAGCTTGTCTGTGTGAAAGAGCCAGGGGGGTTTCTAAGAAACAGAATAGAAGGCAAAACAAAGTGAAATAGGGGCAGGACAGTAAATAGGGATGCAGAAGGCAGGGAGAGAGGCCTTGCTTGCTGGCTGTGTCCCTTAATGGTGCATTCATTGGTTCTCCCTCTCCTGTTCTGTGTGTAAACAACAGCCTCCCACACAGCTTTACTGAAATGAAAAATAACATGGACCCAATCGTTTGCACCTGCAGGGACCGTGCATGAGTCCTTTCAGTGGATTTCCTTGGTTAGAGGAATGACTTTTCAACTTTAATTGTATATGTTCATTGTACACAGTCCTGGGTTTACATAAGGGCACATGTACACAGAGGACAGAGAGACCTTTTGTTTTAGATTTTCTAGATCTCCCTTCTAATGAGTCATTCAGATGGCATCCCTTTGGGGGAAACATGTCCTGGACCCATGTGTCAGAGCTGGAGAATTTGATGGCCCAGGGAATCCTGTTGTTTATCCTGACAGCCCAGACGAAAAGTGCTTGACAAGCGGGAGATGAAAACTGGATGAATATAGAAATAGTCTGATTTGAAATAAGGTTCCCTGCACCTAACAATCTGATATCCGTGGAACACTAATGCAAAGAAATCGCTGCAATCATCCAGTGTTCCACCACACCACGGAAGCTGAAGGAAACAGCGTTTCAGTGCCACTGGGACACACCGTCCTAAGCCCTTTACGTTGTTGTTTGAGGTTTTCTTTACTTTTGTTTTGTGTGCATCAATGCCTGCCCAAGTGTATATCGTATACCATATGCATGCTGTGCTCACGGAGGCCAGAAGAAGGTTGTTGGGTCCTTTGGAACTGGAGTTATAGACCATTACCAGTTGCCATATAGATGTTGGGAACTGAATCTCTGGAGGAGCAGCCAGTACTCTTAACTATTGAGCCATCTCTCCAGACACACACACTCTTTAAGTTTGTTTTTATCATCTATTTATTATCTATCTATCTATCTATCTATCTATCTATCATCTATCTATCTAGACAGGATCTCTCAGTATAGCAGCCCTGGCCATCCTGGAACTCACTCTGTAAACCAGGCTGGCCTCAAACTCACAGAGATCCACCTGCCTTTACCTCCTGAGTGCTTCGATTAAAGGTCTGTGTCACCACTGCCCAGATTAAATTTTATTCCAAGGCAGGGTTTCACCGTGCAGTGCAAGCTCAGCCTCCAGACAAGTGTGCACCACCACCAAACTATTTAAAACTACAAAGGAGGCAGTTTAGTTGTGGTGGTGCACACCTTTAATCCCGGCATTCTCTGTGAGTTTGAGGCTGGCCAGGTGTACATACTGAGTTCCAGGACAGCCGGGGCTACATAAAGAGACCCCGTCTTAAAATAAAACTAAACAAAACGAAAGGCAGCTTAAAGGTTTGAGTAACTTTAAACACTTAGAACCTGGTCTTGTTACAAGGAAGGGTCGAACAATATGGATGCAATGTTTGCTTTTCCTTCTGGAAGGCACCTTGAAGCAGTTCCATTCTGCAGGGCCTCACAGGCAGCTGGCTTAGAATGCATATTCACAGGCTCAAGGCGCCCCTTAGTGAAAACACTCTCCTTGGAGGGCACCAGAGAAGCGGCCATAGTCCCGGCACGCTGGCAATCCATCTGAGGTCATCTATGTTGTTGGCAGGGCCATGGAGAGGGGTACGAAATCTGATATGGTGAGATGGTGGCAAAGAACAGTTTCCACAGCACTGCGTCCCACTCACGTGTGTGTGTGTGTGTGTGTGTGTGTGTGTGTGTGTGTGTGTGTGTATTTGGGGGTGGGGAGTGCAGAGCTGATAAGCCAGCTCTTCCTGGAAAACATTTCAAAATTCTATTCTCACTCCTAAGGACCCACCGTTACCTACAACACAGCATTTCACCCTCAGCACTTGGTGTTCTAAAAACGGATCCTGAATTAGCGGAGCAATTAAAAAAAAAAAAAAATCAAAGAATGAGACTGGCACTGTAGATGTTTGAAAAATTCCCTGTGGGTCATTTCTTTTGATACTAGTCATTGAGGAATAAATGTTGTGCTTTTTTTTTTTTTTTTTTTTTTTTCTGAAACTCAACAGCTAATCAAAAAGTAATAGATTTGTAGTGGGATAAATATAACTTTTTTTTTTTTTTACTTGGAATGTCCTATTTATCTGATTATTAGTATGTGCATCCTTTTTCTCCTGGTTTTCTTACAGAGAGCACTCTCTTCCCACCTCCCACCTCCTCAGAATTAATCAATAATAAAAACAAGACAAGCCAAGGTGACTGACATTTGTACGTTGTTTTCCAGTCCCCAAAGGGAAACCGGCACAGAAAGCTTGGCTCCCATGTCCCCTCCTCAGCTCCTACAGGTCCTAGAGGATCTCCCGGACATGCACAGAGACGCCACACCGGAAACAACGTGTCCTCTGGCACCTAGGGTGTTTTCTCAGTCTGTTTTCTCTCCAACATTTGATTGCTGTCTGCTGCACCCTTTGGGCCAGGAGAGATCTCCAGACCACCAGCTCATGTATTTGAAAGGCATCTGTTTATTTTGAAAATGCAAATGCGCCTACCTCAAAGACCCTACTGGGCGGGATAAAGGCTTCCAGTCTGGAGTCCTGTCTCTCACTGATTCACACCAAGGATGCTAGCCACTTAACTCAGCCCCAGGAAGCCCAGGGATGAGCCCACAATTAAACACAGCGGGCTCACCTCTCAAGAATTAGCTGGGCAGATATCCGGGGTCTGGTTTAAAGTACCTCCTCAGTGGTCCTTTACGAAAAGAACACGGAGCCTTTGAAAGGGTGGCTCCTTGTCGAGGGCTGCCTTGGAGGAGGGCAGGATCGTGGGGCCCGAGGCTCCTATCAGTGGCCGCCCAGTCCTCCGGAGCAGAAAGCAGGCAAGGTTAATGCGGACTTTGATCTCTGTCAAGGCATACCAGCTAGAATTAATTTACATTTCAGATGAAAAAGGTTGACAGCATGAAAAGGCAGCTTGTTGCTGGTATTCGAATGTGCTGTAATAGATCGGGAATTCTGAGAGGAAGTTCTAAGGAAGGGATAAGCTGAGCTGGGCTGCTTTTATAGGGAAGGAGATGAAAGGAAAACAAATTTCACTCTGTGCTGCTCTGCAGCAACATGTAGGCCAAATGCTTTCTAAATTTCAAGGGCTGCTCTTTAAAATATATATAACATATCTCAGCGACGTCATTAAATAAAAGGGGTCCATGGCAAGAGCTAGAAACACAAACAAATGCACTCCATGGAATCGAAACTTCAGTGAAATTAACCTCAGGATGGCTGTGTTGAGCTGGTCATTCCTGCTGTGTGTGTGTGTGTGTGTGTGTGTGTGTGTGTGTGTGTGTGTGTGTG
>NW_026585895.1:14055998-14093200 GCF_907164565.1 Psammomys obesus
GTGTGTGTGTGTGTGTGTGTGTGTGTGTGTGTGTGTGTGTGTGTGTGATGGAGGTATGTATGTGGGCAGTTGTGTTTGAGCCATTTTATGGCAGGAACGGAAGGAGACAGTAGTTATGCTGTGGGAAAATCACAGCTCTAGCTCCAGCCCTAACCATAAGGGCACATCAGTTCCTGTCCATTTTGCTCACCGAAGGTAGAGAGACCTGCCTGCTTCCTGCCACAGGAGGCATTGAGGGTGTAGACCTGCCTGCTTCCTGCCACAGGAGGCATTGAGGGCGTAGGCGTGCCTTTCAAGACCACCTGAGCTCCTGCAGAATCGGCTCACAGGCATTGTGATGCTTCTTGGTGAGTAAGAGAGCACTGGCTGTGAAGTTAAGGAGGGTAAAAGCTTGCAAAGGTAAAAAGAACAGGGAGGCCCTTTGAGAAAATACACGCCATTAACCTTCCACAGAACCCACCCATGGGTGCATCAAGAAGAATGTGTCATGAATGGGACACATACCCATTCATCAGTGTCTTCAGAGGTCATGCAGCCGGCCCTTTCCGGCTTTGAAGCAGTGCTCACCTGGCCCTCGAACATGATTTTCAGACATTTCATAATTTTTATAGCCTGGGCTCAGTGGATCAACAATATACAGGCTTTAAGCTTTTTTTTTTTTTAAACATGTGTTAGACATATTGAAATCAGCCTGGTATCCTCTTGGGAAGAGACTGTGTGTGTGTGTGTGTGTGTGTGTGTGTGTGTGTGTGTGTATTCGTGTGTTGTGTGTATGTGTTTATTGTGTGTGTTCAGTGTGTTCTGAGTGTGTATCTGTGGGCTGTGTGTGTGTTGAGGGTGTTGGGAGTAAACAGTGAACACCAGAAACACTTGGAGTTTTTGTTTCTTAAGCTGCAAGAATTTGTGAACAAGAATGTGTTCACTTTTCCTAAGGCTTTGAAGTGGTAGAGGTTAGAAATTAATAGAAGATGGTACTAAGTGAGACACATTTGCATTTAAAGGGTATTCTACTCCCCAAATATCTGAGTTCTTAGTGAAGATGCTGGCCTCCAGCATGACCTGGGAATTCTGGGAAGAACCTCCAGAGCTTGGCTCTGGCCTGGGCCTGCTGGAGAAGATCGCAGCTCTCTAAAGGATCTGCCTCTGACACCCTCTCTCTCCCTATCCCAGCACTGCCCTCTGCTCGCTCATCCTGTCCACAGTTTCTTGCACTCCTGGGATTCTTGGCATGGTCAAGATCCTGTTTCTTCCAGAATCTCTACTAGGGATGTGCAGCTTCAAACAGGAAGGTGGCCTGGCTTGACCGACACACAGGACATTTGCAGAAGTAACCCCAGAACCAGGGAGGGGACACAAGACAGGACAGCAAACAGGAATCACAGCTCTGCCAAGGGCAAGCTGAGCCCCACAATCCGTTGTGTTCTCTCCGACCAACACACAGACACAGATTTCAGGCCCCGGGGCTCACCCCTCCTTTGTGACGCTGACAGTCACCCAGGCCTTAGAAACCATCACACATCTTTAAAGCCAGTGTGCTCACTTCAGAGATGAGGGACTTACGACTCCAGGAAGGGAGGGACCTGTCCAGGAGCAAGCGGCCTATCAACTGTGCTCAGTCCAAACCGCCTACATTTCAACGGCGGCTCCACTACTAGCAAGCTGAGTGAGAATGGACAGGTTACTTCCCTCCTCTGTGTCCCAGTTTTCTATTGGAGTGGGCATATAAAAACTCTCCCTGGTAAAAGTGCACAGTGCCCCGGGACCCCAGTGGGGAGGAAGAAGTGAGGCCCTAGCCTCACACACCAGAACTCCTGACTCATTACCCTTTCCGCATCTCTGAACTCATTCGAATGGAATCACAGAACATTTCAATTGGACACTGAAAAAAAAGACAACGATGTTTTAATTACCTGCTGGGATGTGCACTGCAGACCCACTTCTGTGGCGTATTTCCTTCAATCTCCTCCGAGCGTCATAGCCTCTCCAGGCTAAAAATATAAAACCATGTGCTGGGAATGACATTAATTTAAAAACGTGCCGGAGAATTGATACAAGCTGTTCCACCTGCAATCTGGGTCTCTCAGCCCCTGCCCCGCCCCACCCTTGCCTTCTTCCTGAGCAAATTCAGCAGCAGATGAACTACAGTGGAGGGTCTTTCAGAACTCTTGGTCAAGTTTTCAAGGTGCTATTGGGGGACCATTTTCAGTCAAACAGTGATTTTTTTTCCAGAACATTTTGAGTTCTATTTAGTAATAGTAAGGAGGTAATAGGGGAGGTAGTTTCCTGTTACCCCAAGCATGGAGGAAGCCCTGCCTTGATGAGAAGATGCCGGGAGGCACTGAACTAGCCCACTCCTTTCAGACATTTTATGCTCAGAAGAAAGGTATAATCGAGTAGGAAGATAAAGGGGCAGAGGGAGGCACCCAGCTAGTATTTGCTGAGGAAGAGGCAGCATCGTCCATGGAAAGGAAAGGCAAGGGAGAAAGCCAAGAGTGGAGAGAACAGAGTGCTGGACACTGACATCCCTCAGAGAGAGGGAGTGTAGAAAGCCTCCTCTCCAAGAAGAGCAGTTGCCTTCTATGTCCCCATGTTGGCCTGAGCATCTTCAAGTCTCATGAGGTCCAGCACATGTTAAAGCATGCTGTGATTCCTGCTAGGAGAGTGTGAAGAGGTGCATCTTCTGCTTTCAGGGTCTGTGGCTTTGTAACTGCTCGTCTGGAGCATGAGCCAAGTATTGTTCATTACCCCCAGGACATAAGGGCATGGACAGAGGCGTCAGCATGCCTGGAGAAAGCCTGGAGGCTTGTGGCCTCTGTTTACAAGGCTCAGACATGCCACAGAACCGTACCGGGATGGTGTTAGTCATTGTGAGGGGTGTGAATCATCTCAGTCTGCTCAGGAGACGGCACATGCCGAGTGATGGAGCTTGACAGCACTGCTCAGTTCACCCTGCCTCTCCCTCATCACTCAGGGTGGTTGCAATGGCTTGTATGTTTGTCTCCCTTTGAGGTCAGAGACCGTCAAGAGCTTCCCTTGCTACATTCCCAGCACCTAGTACAAGGCTTGACTGGTGTAGGTACTTGAAAAGTGTTTCCTGAAGTAAGGAAAGACAAGTCGAGGAGGGGAGAAGGGAAAGGGGGGTAGTCCTCAGCAGAGTGACCCCAGCACTCAAGGGAATACCAAGGGGTGGCACTGGGCAGAACCAGGCCGTTTACCTGACTGGATGGCTATGGCGCCCTTCTCCCTCTTCTCTCTCGCTCTCTTGTACCTCCTTGCTCCGAGCCAGCCCTTGGTATAAGCCTGCAGCATGACCACTCGGCCCATGACTTCTCGCAGAAGCAAATTTAATTGCTCAACATGGTAATATTTGAGAAAAACCTGAAAGAAAACATTGTTTTAGCGTTCCATTTGGGCTTCCCTACAGAAAAATCACTCCACTCCAGCCTATTCTTAATGCAAATATTAGAGCCATCGTCTAAGTAAAATTCACAATGATTTAGCTTGCACACACATTGCCGATTTCTGTGGGAGGGACTGGAAAACACAATTCCCCTTAGACAAGCCCAGGTGCTGTCTGGGACTGCCTCCCAATAGCCAGGAGTTGTATTTTCTCGGCTGAGCTCTGCCCTCATTGCTCCTCATAGCCTCTGACGCAGGCACTGAGCAAGAGGACCAACCTGGGTCAGCTGAGAGTCTGGAGGCCAGGTGACCTGGATGACCCTCAGCGATCAAATTTGCATAAAGGAAGTCCACAGGCAGGCTGGAACTGGCCTTGCAGATTAACAATAAAAGCGTGGGCTCCTTCAGGGACATAATGTTTCCCCAAATAAAAAGCTACATGTGATGAAACTAAAATCAGAGTACGCAATAAACAGCACAGGTCTAATGCAAAAAACAAGCAAGACTCTAAAAGCAACTTGCCGCTGTTCCTATGATTAATGTGTTAGCATGTGTGATAGATCTTGGAGTATGGAAAAGGGAACCTGTTAAAAATCTCTTTCTAGAAATGCAAAAGGTTCTCAAATTACAGAGCAGTGTACAAACCCTCCACCTCTGGCTTGCAGGTCCCAGACTTCTGAGCGAAGACCAGCAAACAGCATCTTTAGGTTGGAGGCTTGCCTGCCTTGGCATGCCAGGTACAAAGCCATTTTTGCTGGCTATCAGTGACAGAAAAGCATCACGGGTGACAGTCTGAACAATAAAGAGAGAGAGCTACCTTTGTTTTCCCCAGGACCCAGTGATCTAATCGGGACTTTTCCAAGATAGCAACACAGCTCTCTTTGTTAGCGGGAGGTGTTTGATGTGCCCGGAATGCCAAGTAATAATACCTACAAGACAAAGGATGAGAATGAAGCATCTTCAGTTGCCATTTCATTTACAGTAGAATTTTTCAGTTCCCACTAGTAAGTCTCAAGCTTTCCTAACTAGTAAATTTTTCCGGACCACCAATGATAGTATAGTAAGTGGCAAAAGATACACAATTTATACCTCATTTCTTTGTTATTTCCCTACGTTCATATTTTTCTTTTAATGTTATTTTTTAGGCCCATATTCAATGTCTGCTTTGTGCCTTTTATAAGCAAAATCAAAATATCTTCTCCTGTTAGAAAGCTGGGATTCGGATAACTGCTCTGGTGAATGACAAAATTGTAAATGTTAGGGCTAGTGTCAGAATATGGAATAATTTAAAGTCCATTGCATGGACTTTGATGGGCTTCAAAAAGTCCCATCGGAGGCATGGTGTCACTGGCAGGTGATTCTTGTGTATCTGTCTGGAGGGGCCATGTCCTCTTCACGCAGTCACTACTAGCACATTTGTTTTCTCAAATATCTTCATTTTAGCGACTGTCCAAACTTTAAGAAGAAAGGGTTTGTCAAAGAGCACTGACTGAAGAAAAGGCAAAGCCTCTTTTCCTCGCGCAGGCTTACGGCTGTGGTCCCTGCAACGGGAGGCAGAAGAGAAGGGGACACATGTTTATTTATGTCAGTTTTCTATAGCACAGGAGCCTTCGCTCACAAGGAAATGACGTCCTAAGACTCGGTCACACTTGAGTATTTTCAGGTTTGATGAGGTGATGGAGACAGGTGATCGAACAGGAGGGTGCAGCCTCATGACAGGAGCTTTGAAGGCCCTGGAAGGCCCTGAGTGCTCAGGTTTTCCCTGTGAGTCCCTGTATCCTTAGAGGCCCCTCTTCTCTGGGCTCACACCAAGGTCTACAACTTACTAGGGAAGGACTCATCTGCCCGCCTCACAATCTGCCTCCATGGGGAACAGCAGGGCAAGGTCACACTGACCTTCCTGATTCTGCTTTTGCTCAGGTGCCAAAATGCCATGCCCCAAATGTCATCACTACCAGAGGATTTTCCTCTTCCTTCTCCTCTCCTCCATCCTGAAGATCAAACCTAGCACCCTGCACACGTCTTTCCCTTGTATATTCTCATTTTTACAAAGTTACCGGACTATATTCTCCTTTCAGATGTTACCTTAGGGTTTTTGTTGTTGTTGTTTTCAAAACAACTTTCAAGGTTCCTTTTCTGCTCTTTGCTGCCATCTATAATTAAATTCAACCTTTTTTGAAACCTTAAAATAAACTAAATTTTCTTGTTGGAGGAATTTTCTTTTTCCATTCTCCAAACAATTCTAATCTGCTATTTAGAAATTCCTTTTAAATGTTTTAACTTGTAAGAGATCATCAAAATATGAAACATATTACTTTCACTATCAACTAGACCTTTCCTTACCTTTCTGTTTGCAGAAAAATAAACATACATGATCCGCTCTTAAGTCAACTTATTATTGTGCTCTGAGACTATGAGGCCATATTTGATGCAAACACTTGTAAGCAGAGAGAATCAGAGTCAGCTTACACCTGTGGAGAAGGGCACAGTGCTGGCAGATCATCATCAGCCAAGCTCAGGCATCTGCTCAGCTGAAGAAGGGGCTGCTGGGAGCGGAGCCTGGGCCTCCACCGTTTCAGGCAGCTGAGGCATCCACTCTTCAGCTTCGCCTTCCCCAGGACTGTCATTTTAGCCAAGTCTTCTCTTACTTGCCTTTGACCACAGCAGAAAGACTGTGCTCTGGTGTCCACAGGGATGGTGGGAATTGGCAAATTTACACGAGGGGGTTTGCAGAGAGCTTAAACTGTGAGAGACCGTGGATAACCAGGGTTTTCTAGATTCTTCAGCCTGGCAGGAAACCATAACATGGGGTGTTCAGCAGCCCAGAAACCCGGGCTTGCTCGAGACATCATGTGATACTACTGATAATGGGACATTTTTTTAAAACAAGCCTAATGAGTAAAGAGCAATGCGCAACACAGAATGCGACGCAAGACAAGGTCCCATTCTTCATCCAAAGGTTTCTGTTTCATTTTTAGGGAGCTGTGTGTGAATGGTTCTTAGTAACTTTTCAAAATAGGTTGAAAATTTGTCTTAATCTAAATAAATGTTAGGGTTTAACCCAAATCTCTTGATCTATTGTGATAATAATGTTCATATTTGGGATAGTTCACACAGAGATGTGGCAATGGCACAGACAGGAGGCAAAAATTCTAGAGCTACCAGAGAGGATAATCGACCTCTCTACTGGGCCACAGCAGCATAAGGCATTCCTCCTACGGAGTAATTTTGTATTTTGAGAATTTTGTATTCATGATGAAAAGCAGGTTTCATGGTGAAAAGCATGCTGAGCCCCCATGCGTTTCAGTGTAGAGATGGCAGTGACGGAATCGGCCAAGGGTCCTGCCTGAGGCAGAGGGTCTCTGACCAGATTGATCCCACAATTCCATCTTCTTTCTGAAGCAACTTGATGATGTGAAGGAGCAAGGGGGTTCGATAGCGAAGGGGTAAGAATAGGATTCTGTGTTGAGGGTCTGGACGCTTGAGGTGTTGGCCAAACCAGTTAGTTCTTCCGGATGCAACTGCCACTGATAAAGAAGAGCTAGCTCACAGTCTGGAGCCTGGGTGCTAAGAGCTGGGCCATCTTTGCCTGACTGTGGACATGCCTGGGTTCTCACCGGTGGGAAGAGGAATCAGGTGAATAGCGTTGCTGCCTCATTCTCCTCCTGCCCTCTTTCTCCCCCCCCCCCCGTCCTTTTCTTACTCCTCCCTCTTCCCCCGACCCTATGGTAGACGTGGGCTAACTGGTATAAGCTACACCATCTGTCTTCGAAAGTGCTCTTGTGGCTGGAGAGGTGGCTCAGCAGTTAAGAGTGTGCTACTCTTACATGCTGCTGAATGGTTGTTAGAGTCTAGATGGCCTCTCTACCCTCCAGCTAGTTTGAGACCTTTTGGATTTATGAAAGCTTTAAAGCACCATAACTGGGCAAATATCGACCCCCTGAGCTATTTTGCTATTTCCCAGCTACACACTCCAAATTACTTGCCATAATTGTTCCTGTCTGGGCTGCTTCTATTCCATCAGGCTAGCCCTCATGGCCACAAGATGATGGTCCATACTGCCTCATGGCAACTTCCTTCTTTCCTGCTTCCTCTCTTCCTTCTCTCGTCACCCCAAGTCCGGGAACCTAAGCTCCACCTACTTCTCTTCACCCCAACTATAGGCTGTTAGCTACTCTATCGAACCAGTCATTGGTGAGCAACGCTTACACCACCTCCCTTGAGGTACGTGAGAATGCACTCCTCTGGTGGCAACCAGAACTTGAGGATTCAGTATTTAGCATTAGAACACATAGCATCAGACCAACCCTCAACACTTACAGAAGACCCGAGTTCAAGTTTCCGACATCTATGTCAGGGAGCTCACAATGGGCTATAACTCCACCTTCAGATACCCTGTTCTGGCACCTACAGGCACACGTGTGCCTACTTTTATGTGCACACGGGCACCTATTTGCACTCATCAATAAAAGTAAATACATATAAATATGTTATCAAACTTCTCCTAATGAACGAACATGACCTTCCGAGGATGGGCTAAGAATAAAAATTGGCAAGTCCACAGAACTTCTCCATTTTTCCAAGAGAGAGCAGGTTGGAAAGATCCAAAGACCGGGGGGAGGGGTAGAAAAGACGGAGGGGCCACCAGGAAGGAATGAAGAGAAAGCAGACCTGGCTCTCTATGTGGCACCTGCACGTACTGAACCTTAAAGGCAAAGAAGCCTCAGGAGTTTGGGAGTCTCCCTAGTGTTCCTGATCAGCTATCAGAGAGATTTTATTTCTTATAAAGAAGTTATTGAGTCTATTTCAATACAATATGGGCAAAACTGAACTCACTAAACCAGACTTCAGACATTACCATGCGTGGGAAGAACCAGGGCAACTAGAATCTGTAAGACAGAATACTGTAGAGGGTGAAAGAGAATCCTGGAGCATGGTGGGGAGTCTCCTCAAGCAGAGTTTGGATTGGCATTTACACAGGAGGAAGCTACTCATGACCTAGGAAAGAATTGTTACAGCAACAGGCCATACCTGCCTCTCACATGGGGCTGGCAACAGCACCTGTCTCTACCAACCAGACTGGTTGACTATCTAATTCACAGGACAGTGACCAGAATGCTCAGAGGGTCTTCCTTTGCTTGTGAGAAAAATACTAAACAATGGTACCCAAAAAACTAAAGAGCAAGACTCAAGAGGACAAAACTGTTCCCAAGTTATTTAACTGTGTCCAAGGATCAAACACAAGAAATAGAAAATTGTCAATATTTGGCATCAAGATTATTAGGCATGCAGGGAAATACGACCTGCGATAAGAAGGGGGAAAAAATCAACCAATGGGAAAGAGTCAAGAATTGGCACAGGTATTAAAATTAACAGAAAAGGATGTGTCCCGGAGAGATGCTCAGTAGTTAATAGTGCCTGTTGCTCTCCCAGAGGACCAGTGTTGAGTCTCCAACACCCACATGGTGGGTCACAACCTTCTGTAACTCCAGTTCCCAGGCATCTGATGCCCTCCTCTAACCTCTGCGCCAGACATGCAAGTGATACACAGACATACATGCAGGCAGAGCGTTCACACACATGAATAAAGAAGGTCTAGACAAAGCTTAAAAACAGAGAAGGATATTAAAAGTTATTTTTGTGCTATTTCAAACGTTCGAAAGTTATGAAGAGAGAGAAAAGATAAAAAAAAACTTTAGGAAGTGACAACTACAAGTGTCTGAGACGGAAACTCTACAAAGTGAACTCAGAAACAGGTGAGTCACCACAGAGAACCTGTGAGTGAACCTGAGGACATGACAGCAGAAGTTATGCAAAAGAAATCAGCGGGCTGGAGCCATGGCCCAACAGTTAGGAGTGCTTACTGCTCTTGAAAAGGAACCAAGTTTGGTTCCTAGCATCTACGATGGGATCTCACAAAGTGCCTGTAAGTCCACTCAAGAGTCTCCCGACATTCTTTTGGCCTACAAACATACACAAACACACACACACACACACACACACACACACACACACAAAGAATGAAACAGAGAAAATTTAAAAAGCAAAAGTTTAATGAATTGCAGGATATTCTCAAGGAGCTTGAATATATTTAACTGGAGTCCCTAAAAAGGGTGAAAAGGATTGAGCATCTTACCCAGGGTCTTCCTTCTTGCTTAGCTTCTTTAGGCGTGCAGATTTTAGTATATTTATCCTATATTATATGTCTAATATCCACACCATGTGTGTCTTTCTGCTTCTAGAATACCTCACTCAGGATGATCTTTTCTAGTTCCCACCATTTGCCTGCAAATTTCATGATTTCCTTATTTTTAATTGCTGAGTAGTATTCCATTGTGTAAATGTACCACAATTTCTGTACCCATTTCTCAACTGGGGGACATCTGGGTTGTTTCCAGCTTCTGGATATTACAAATAAAGTTGCTACGAACATGGTTGAGCAAATGTCCTTGTTGTATACTTGAGCATCTTTTGAATATTTGCCTAGGAGTGGTATAGCTGGATCTTGAGGTAGCACTATTCCTAATTTTCTGAGAAAGTGCCAGATTGATGTCCAAAGTGGTTGTACAAGTGACCCTTGGTAAGATGCTCAATCCTCACTCAGAAAGGGAAACGGGATGGACATCAGAAGAGGGAGAAAACAGGGAACAGGACAGGAGCCTACCACAGAGGGACTCTGAAAGACTCTATCCTGCAGGGTATCAAAGCAGAGGCTAAGGCTCATAGCCAAACTTTGGGCAGAGTGCAGGGAATCTTATGAAAGAAGGGGGAGATAGAAAGATCTGGAGGGGACAGGAACTCCACAAGGAGAAAAAAAAATCTGGGCATAGGGGTCTTTTCTAAGACTGATACTCCAACCAAGGACCATTCATAGAGATAACCTAGAACCTCTGCACAGATATAGCCCATGGTAGCTCAGTATCCAAGTGGGTTCCCTAGTAATGGGAATAGGGACTGTCTCTGACATGAACTCAGTGGCTGGCTCTTTGATCCCCTCCCCCTGAGGGGAGTGCAACCTTGCCAGGCCACAGAGGAAGACAATGCAGACAGTCCTGATGAGACCTCATAGGTTAGAGTCAGATGGAAGGGGAGGAGGATCGCCCCTATCAGTGGACTGTGGGAGGGGCATGGGAGAAGATGAAAGAGGGAGGGGTTGGGAGGGGGCTACAGCTAGGATACAAAGTGAAAAAGCTGTAACTGATTAAAAATTAATTAATTCTAAAAAAGATTAAAAGTTCCAGGAGACAGTAGGCAAAGACATCCTGACTATTTGATAGTGAGGATTACAGCGTTCATGACATCACAACCTTATGCCTCAGTAGCTACAGCTGCTGTGGGTCAGCCCTGGCTAGAGAGAAGAGGCGGGGGACAGACCCATTTCCTACATCTAGAGTATCCAGATACCTGCAGTCATCTTTAACCTGCCATAGACACACACCAAAACCAGGAAGAAAGAAATGTTGGATACAAAGAGCCCACCTTAAGGCTCATTAAAGAGGTCAGGAGTCCTGGGTGGTTGTCTGTCAACAAAAGCAAGGGTTATCTTGGAAGGCAAACCTCAATTCAGAAAACACTTCCATCTGATTGCCTGAAAGTCTATGGGGCATTTTCTTAATAATTGCTATGAGAGGAACCAGCCCACTGAGAGTGATGCCGTCACTGAGCAGGTGGGGTTAAGAAACAGCTGAGCAAGCCAGTATGCAGCACTCCTCCACAGCCTCTGCTTCAGTTTCTGCCTCCAGGTTCCTGCCTTGAGGTTCTGCCCCATGGTTTCTTAATGATGAAATGTGCTGTGGAAGTATGAGCCAAATAAATCCTTCCCCTTCCCCCCCAAAAAAAAGAGGGTGAAGAGGGACACAGGAAAAAAGTGTTCAAAGCAAGTTCCATTAAAAGTTTTATTTTCATTTTTTCAAATTAAATAAAACTATAAACCAGCATATTGAAGCTCTGTGGACACCACACACAAACTGAAGGCAGCTACATGAAAGGACGTTCAGTGAAACTGCCCAAAACCAGAAGGAGAAAATCTTACAGACAAAAGACAAAGTACACAAAGAGGAACAGGGACGAATTTAATGGCAGAGTTCTTGACAGGAACAATGCAAGGGAGAGGAGAGTGGAGCAAGATCTTGAAAGCACCAAAAGAAAATACACTCGACAGCCACTGAAGAAGCCACACAAAAACAAAGGCAAAATGAGACTATTAAGACTCAGAAAAGCTGAAAGAATTTATCCCTAGATGATCTTCACCAAAAGAAATGCTAAAGGAAATTCATTATAATAATTCCAGGACGTAAAAGATCCATATGGCAGTCTCATTGTGCTGGAAGGACTGAGAGGCATATTGTAAGAACTAGCTAGTGGTAAATATCCAAAATACTTTTCCTGTGACTTAAATATCTCTACCATACTCATGGCTGAGCAAAAAATAATAGTAGCATACAGGTTTACAATACACAGGGACATGAGATATAGGACAAGCATAGGGTAAAGGTCAGAAGAAAAGAAACTGAAGTGGATTTTTACAAGAATCTTATGCTGCAATGTGCTTAGGCACAACATTGACGTTAAGGTAGGCTAAGAAAAATTAAAGATGTGTGGCATCATTCACAAAGCAAGCCCTAAAACAGCCAAGCAAAGAGCTACAAGTAACAGATCAACAAAGAAGATAAAATGAAACTGTACAAAATGTTCAATAAATCTCGAAGAAGGGGGAGGAGGAGACAGCGATGGCAGCCACAAAGATCAGATGTGACTAATAAAAACCATGTAGCAGAATGTCAGAATAAAACTAACCATATGAGTAAGAATGCTAAAGGAAACATTTTCAACTTCTCCACACACACACATGCACACACGCTCATGGCTACTCTCTCTGTGGCTATACACACACACACACACACACACACACACACACACACACACACACAAATACATACTTATGGCTACAAACACACATTCTCATGGCTATTCATACACACACTCACTTGTGGCTACACATACATACACACATACTCCCCTCATAGACACATACACTTGTGACTACATATACACATATTGATGGCTACAAACACACACACATACACACACACACACACACACACACACACACATACACACACGTTTGCTCTGTGCCTCTGTTCCACTTCTTATGATGCCATGACAGGTAGAAACAGGCTATTTCTAAACCCTTAGAATCCCAGGGGGTTACGAGGCGACACCTCTGCCTACTACCAGTTATTCTTCTTTTGGTAGCAGAAGAATTCCAGCTCCCGTAGGTGAGAGGTTTCTAAACTGCCAGTGAGAGATTGGGATAGCCAGTCCAACTGTCCCTCTGCATTCTCACGAGCAGAGCATCTATGCCCTGTGGAGACTCGGGCCTCTCTGACCCAAATCTATGAAACATTTAGATCCTGGAGGATCAGGATCTAATCAATAAATAATATATATATATATATATATATATATATATATGTGTGTGTGTGTGTGTGTGTGTGTGTGTGTGTGTGTGTCTGTGTGTGTCTGTGTGTATTGATATACGTATGGCAATATACATATATATGTATACTTTTTTGTTTTATTTTCTCAAAACAAGGTTTCTCTGTATATCCCTGGCTGTCCTGGACTCACTTTGTTGTTTTTTTTTTTTTTAATTAATTACAGTTTATTCACTTTGTATCCCAGCTGTAGCCCCCTCCCTCATTCCCTTTCAATCCCACTCTCTCTCCCTCATCTCCTCCCATGTCCCTCTCCAAATCCACTGATAGTGGAGTTCCTCCTCCCCTTCTAGACTCACTTTGTAGACTAGGCTGGCCTCGAACTCACAGAAATTTGCCTGCCTCTGCCTCCCCAAGTGTATATACACGTTTTATGTGCCACACATACACACATTACATCTGTCATCTGTCTATCTATTGTCTGTCTGTCTGCCTGCCTTAGAGGCGAGGAGGAAGGCAGAAAGAAGCTTGGCTCACCATTGGGAACATGGTGAAAAGAAGAGAGGCCCAGTCTTCTCTAAGCAAATGCAGGCCTCTGCCCTCATCACATTTGTGTCTCTGGAGCCCACACCCCACAGCATAGTCTATCTAACTGGCACCTGTGATGCCCAGCATTTTTTTGCCTCTAGAACCTGCATGTGCCTATGAGGAGCTGAATTATGAGGCTTTTTCGGGCACTGTTGGCTTCCTTGGGCTGCTGCATAGCAGCTGTGAGGCTCCCTCCACTGGGAGGGGTCTAACAGCATTTGGACCCCACTATGGAAGTCGTTTGTCTCCCAGTGAAAATCTGTGCGTGCTGTCCTTCCAAACCCACGTGGGTTATCAGGTTCTAGCCTTGCTCATCCTCTCTGAGCTACTCTGCAACTCTTTCTAAACAGCTGGCCCTTGGTGGAGGCTGTAGTAGCTCAGTGGCAGAGGGCATGGTTGGTGTGAACAAGACCCTCGATTCTGTCCTCAGCACCTCGGAAAGGAAGCTCCTGATTGATAGGTAAAGTCTGCGGAGCCTGGCGGTGTTTTAATTGATTCCCCCGCCATTATGGAAAAGCAGCAATGTCCTTGCTTTGTATTCGTCGGAACATTTTGTTTCTTCACAGAAGCCCCGCTGCTTTGACCTTTCCTATAAACCAGTGACATCTGCCGGTTCTGCTTTATCAAACATAGAAGGAGAATCCTCTCAACACATTCATCTTTATTTCTGTAGTGCGCTCAGGACTCTGCCTTCCTCTGCACAGTATCTTCTAACAAGAGAAAGACAGGACGCAAACACCCACGCTAGAGGGACTTGACCCGAGAGGCACACACAGACACGTCTTAAGCCAGGCAGTTCTCGCACCTAGGCTGACGCCCCTGGACAATCCTGACAAGCTTACTGGGCCCCAAACTGCATATGACACCTTCCTACTAATAATTTTCAAAAGCAAAATATCAGTCCCTAGAATATGTCCATGCTAGGCTTTACCAACTCAGAGTGTTTTCCAAAGATTATGCCAATTTTTAACATCACCACTTGAGAGCCAGCTCATCCCTCTCTACATGACAGTCCAAGGAGTCAGTGACCTTACTGTGACCACCAACATATATATCAAGTGATACAGTTCAGTTGTCCTTCAGTATCCATGGAGATGGATTCCAGGATGCCCAGATCCACAGAGGCTCAAGGAAAAATTCTGTGCACGCTCAGTACAGGTGTGAACTTTCAAACAACATTGTCAAGACAAATTGGTCGACCCCATTGATACAGAGCCATGGGTGTGAGAGCTGACTGTTGAATTGTGCTCTTAATTCCCATTTTCTTTGAAACACTCTTTTTTTCACATTTTATTTTTTTAATTTTAATTTTTATTAATTACAATTTATTCACTTTTATCCCCCCTGTAGTTCCCTCCCTCCTCAATCTCAATCCCACTCTCCCCTCTTTCTCCACCCATGCCCCTCCCCCAGTCCACTGATAGGGGAGGTCTTCCTTCCCTTCCTTCTGATCCTAGTCTATCAGGTCTCATCAGGACTGGCTACATTGTCTTCCTCTGTGTCCTGGTAAGTCTGCTTCCCTGTCAGGGGGAGGTGATCAAAGAGCAGACCAATCAGTTCATGTCAGAGACAGTCCCTGTTCTCATTACTATGGAACCCACTTGGACACTGAACTGTCATGGGCTACATCTGTGCAGGGGTTCTAGGTTATCTCCATAAATGATCCTTGGTTGGAGTATCAGTCTCAGGAAAGACCCTTGTGCCCCAATTTTTTGGTTCTGTTGCTCTCCTTATGGAGCACCTGTCCTCTCCAGGTCTTACTATTTCCCACTTCTTTCATAAGACTCCCTGCACTCTACCCAAAGGTTGGCCATAAGTCTCAGCATCTGCTTTGATACCCTGCAGGGTAGAGCCTTTCAGAGGCCCTCTGTGGTAGGCTCCTGTCCTGTTCCCTGTTTTAGGATAAACCTACTAAAATCTGTACACCTAAAGAAACTAATCAAGAAGGAGAACTCTTGCTAAAATGCTCAATCCCCATTCAGAAAGGCAAAGAGCATGGACATCAGAAGAAGGTGAAACACTCTTTATATTAATATCTTATTGTTACTGTTGTGTGTGCATGTGTGTATTCATTAGTACATATTGGCCAAGGTGCATCTGCGGAGGTCAAAGTTCAACTGTGGGGGTTCACCTGGGTAATTTTGGAATTTGTTTACACATATTGTTTCCATGAACTATTTTCTATATTATGTTGGGGTTTTTTGTCTCTATTTCTTATTCATAAATAAGACATTGTACCTGCTGTAGTTCAGGTATTTCCTATAGGCTCTTGTGGTTGAGGGTCAGTCTTCAAAGTGGTGGGTTTAGGAGGTGGTGAAGGTTTTAAGAGGTGGGGAACACTGGGAATCTTTAGGTCATTGACTGCCTCCTGGAGCAGATGATTACAGAAGCCTGAGTCTGATGCCTATGCCTCCAGTTTCCTGTTTCAAGATATGGGCTATCCCTGCCATTGTCCTGGCTCTAGACTGCAGAAATTATGATGTAAAGAAACCTCGCTTCTCTACAAGCTTCCTGCCTTCAGGATTTTGTTACAGCAATGATAAAGCTGATTAATCCCCGTAGGATCCACTGATGGGCCACACGCTGGAACTGGCGCTAACTGGCCTGAGTGAGCAATGTAGACAACATCCCCCTCTCTCATGAAGGACCTTGACTGGGTAGGGATACGTGCAATGAAGAATAATAAACTAAGGGAGGGGTATAGTTGGGAGTATATTTGAGATATTTTGGCAAGCAGCATTAAGCAATCAGGATAGTGAGGTGATTAAAATTGTGTCATGATAGCAGATGCTGAAAAAGCTGGAGGCATCGAGCTTAGAAATAAAAAGCAAAGATTCTTAGAGGGTCATGTGCAGGCCACCTAGATCAGAACTGTTTAGAGAAGAAAGAAAGAGAGAGAGAGAGAGGAAGGAAGGAAGGAAGGAAGGAAGAAAGAAAGAAAGAAAGAAAGAAAGAAAGAAAGAAAGAAAGAAAGAAAGAAAGGAAGGAAGAAAGAAAGAAAGCAGCTGGGGCTGCTTCTGACGCAATCTAAATCTCCAGGGTTGGCCTCAGGGATCTGTCCTTTAGTCTGTGTCTCTGGTGACTGAACTCAACTCTGAAATCACTGACCTAGGGGAACATGATGGTTGGCTACCTCAAGTAGAGATTGCTGATTCAGTGATAGAACCAAGGCAGATGCTTAGAAGCTTCTGGAGGGAGATTTCACCCAGCGTTCACAGGACGTGGTGGTGATCACAGGCTGGGGTGCCTTGGAGGTCAGGAGGTGAATGGTACACCCTGGAACTGTTCACTGGAAGCTAACTGACAAAGCTGAGGAAATCACTAAGGAATTTCTAGGTTCTCAACCTTCCTAATGCTGCAACCCTTTAATACAATTAGTTCCTCATGTTCTGGTGAACCCCAACCATAAAATTACTTTTGTCGCTGCTTCATGACTGTAATTTTGCTGCTGTTATGAATCATAAAGTAAATATCCAATATGCAGGACAGTCTTACATGACTACTGTGAAAAGATCATTTGACCCCTAAAGGGGTCGAGACTCACAGGTTAAGAACCACTGGTCCAGCTAGTCGGACCAGATGAACCTTTGAGAGGCCTTTCTAGCAAAGATGCTATGCCGACTTCTCCTTGGCCTAAAGAATTATATGTGTATTTTTAAAAATCATGTTTACCACCTAACATTGTTAACTGTCCAAGACCCAAGGCTATTGTTGAGATATTTGGGTCAGTGTGGTGATTCTTACTATTTCCCTAGAAACTGTGTTTGGAGCTCTTAAGAGCTCAGCCAAGTTCTCTTTCCCTGGGACATTCTTAAGAGCCACCTACGGGGTGCCTGTCCATGTGTCCCTGCCCAGCAACCACAGTACCTAGAAACTTGTTAAAAAGTGAATGTGCCCTCCCTTCTCTCTGAGACACACTCCTACAGAATGAATCAGAAATGCTGAGAGCAGGGCCTGGGAATCTGTATTCTCCAAGAGCTCTCCAAGAAACGATGTTTGGTGACAATGTTGGAGAATCCTGGAAAGAAACAGAATTCCAACACAAAGTGACTACCCCGTGACAAAGTCTCTGAAGGAAGAGAGGGGGTGGACCCCACAAATTCCATAGACCTTATGGGGGTTTCTAGGGGAAATCATCATTTTTCTCCTGATAAAAGTCAATGGCCCAGAGTCCTGCCTTGCAGAAATTGTCACGTGTTCAGTATTCAGGACTGAATTTTTTGAGTATTGCTGGCTAAAGTTGGAAATAATCTCAATATCCACAGTAGAGAAATGGCGCTATTAGGACCACAGAGTCCAGTGGGGAGTGGAAAGGAATGTGTGAACGCTATGCAACAACGTGGATGGGGCATAATATTGACTAGAAAGGCAAAAGTGTCATCTGTGTTAGGCTCAAAACAGGGCTTTTCCCTCTCTTCCCTCCCCCACACAGTGTGAGTGTGTGTGTGTGTGTGTGTGTGTGTGTGTGTATGCATTTTGAAAGTATAAAACTGTCAAAAGGATAACAGCAGCTCTGTTAGAAATAGGCAGTGGGTGAGCAGACACTGGGAAATGGAATTAGGAATGTGGGAAAAGAAATTCAGTCCTATGTGTAAAATCCTAATAATTTTAGAGTAAATGGGCCACACGATTTTTGTAATTAAAAACATTAGGTCAAGATTGTTTTGTTTTGTTTAATCCTGTAACAGACCCAACCTGGTCAAAGGATTATTAGTCTACTAACTGAATCATTATCATTTACCTCCAAGTTATCAGTGTCCGGATCATGCGGCAAAGAGCCATATTCCTTTGCCTGTTTCCGGTAGTCATTTGTGGATTCTCTGTCTCCATCCATGACCATCCAGACTGTCTCATCAGAGACCCCGAAACATTGGACAATTATCTGAATAATCCAATCCACACAAATAACTTTCTTTCATGTAGATATAAAGATAGCACAGCAGTTTGTGGCTTGGATAATTTGATAATTACCCTCAGTTGCCCACTTCCCTTTGTGTGCCTAAAACTCCAGATTTCATTTATTAAGTTCTTATATTTACCATAAGCTGCTTTATTTTTCTTCCCCTTTGTGTTTAGCCTTCAGTAAAGAAAGTGAACAGCTGGCCTCCATCTGCTAGCAAACGAGAAAAATGATTATGTCTATTACATCCTTAGAAATGCATCTAAGTGTGGGCCTTGGGATAAGAAGTTGTGCTGAAGGCCCGAGAGTCTATATTTCTCTGATGTTCTATTACTCGTTGCATGCCTCAGTTCCTTTTCCTGCTGCTATTATAAAGCATCCTGAAAAACGCAACTGGAAGGAAGAAGGGGTTTGTTTTAGCTCATGAGTTCTAGGTTAGAGCCCATCACAGCTCTAAAGTCACAGTGACAGGAGCTTGGGAGAGCCAGCCACAGCCAAGACCCAGGCATGAATGTGTGTTTGCTAGGGAGTGGCTAACCTTCTCCATTTTTACTCAGTCCTGGATCCTCTCCCCTGGGAGATGGTATTGCCCTCAGTGGGCAGGTCTTCCCACGATCATTAATGTAACTAAGAAAAATCCTTCACAGACACTCTCAAAGGCCCATCTAGGAGGTCAGCTTATTTTAACCATCACGTGACAACACTGGGCTCACACCAAGTGTGTGCTAATGTTTTTGATTCTGCTGCCGACACTTTATAAGTTTAAATGAAGGAGAAAATAAAACCCACCATGAATCAGAAATCAGAAATGAAGAATCAGAAATGAAGGCTTCTCACTCACATCAATTTGTAACAGAATTCTAAACTTTGGCTGGGCACGGTGGCACATGCATGTAATACCAGCACTTGGGAAGTGGGCGCAAGAATTTGGTTACATTCTGCCTCTGTTCTGAGAACTTGGATGTGGCTAAATTAGAAAGTAACAGACTGATATGATTGGCAGAGGAACAGGAGGCAGGAGGATCAAAATTTTAAACTTAGAAGCAAAGGAGGCTCCTAAAGGGGGAAGGGAAAGAAAACTATTCAAGAATAAGAACAAGATTGTTGGAGCCCATGTCTAGTATCAGTGCTCCTGAGGAGCTCAGATCCTTGATGAATATAAATGCAGTAACTGGTCTACAAATCCACAGTTATCCTCGTGCTTTTTCACATTTGCATGTTTACTGTGACGTCATAATGGAATTCAACATGATTATAACGCTTCATTAATTTCATTCTAATCACAAATGGAACAGGTAGAAAATCAGTTGACGGGATGATTAAAAAAGGAAAAACACAATGTGTTGTTCACATTAGTGAGATCTCAAATCATCTTGAGATCACAGCCCATTAAACCTCCTCCAGCGGAAAAGGCATGGGCTGGCAAGACGCTTAACAGCTAACAGTACTTGCTGCCACCCTTGACAATCTGAGTTTGTTTCCCAAGACTTACATGGTGGGAGGAGAAAAAGCACCTCTGCAAGTTGCCCTTTGACGTCCACACAGGCACAATGGCCTGGCACACTGTGACCTCACACAGAATAAGTAAACAAATGCAACTAAGAAAAATAAAGAGAGAAAAAGGAAGAGAGAGAGCAGGACAGAAGAGGCTGTCTTAATTTGGACCATTTCAAAATTGGGATGTCCTGGGTCAAGAAAGAAGCAATAACCCTTAGAAAGAAACCTGGGTGTGCAATAGAAAAAAAGATGATTTGCACTGAATTACTTTCTTTTTAAATTTTTCTTCTTCATTTTATTCATTTGTAATTTTAATTGGGTGATTGAATGAGTTACTTTTCTATTCGGTGATAAAACACTATATTCAAAGCAACTTAAGGAAGAAAGAGTTTGTTTGGCTTCTGGCTCAAGAGGGAGATGAAGCCACCATGGTAGGAGGCGGCAGTGGCCGGCATGGTGACAGGAGCAGAAGGCTGAGAGCTCACATCCTTTACTGCAAGCAAAAGCAGATAGAACAAATTGATGTAGGGTGGGCTTAAAACTTTTCAGATTCTATCCCCATACTTCCTCAAACAAGGATGCACCTCTGAAACCTTCCAAAACAGGGCAATCAATTGGGGACCATGCATGCAAATTCAGGAGCCTATGGGGGACATTCCTCATTTAAGCCAATGTAATAATACTCTCCAAAAGTGGTGGAGTAAGATGGCTGCTGAAATATTTGCATTCACTCCTTCTCCCTCCTGAGACTGAAGTAGAATGACAGAAAGGGGGTTTTGTTTTGTGTAATGAATTAATTCTTTGTGAGTTCAAAGAGAAAATGAGGGAAGGAAGGAAGAAAAGATAAATACAGACTTTAGTATCAATAAATCAGGTTGGAAATGGCAACAGATTCAGCAGCCCTAAAAAAGAAAGCTGGGTCCTAAGCCACAGTGGGAAAAATTAGAAACAACCAATTTGTAGATATAGAACCCAACTCTCCACCCTCTCTGCAAACACACAGAAACTGACCAAGATACCCAGGAAGCATAGAGGATCTAAACATGAAGTTAAAGTTAATGAAAAGGGGCCAGAGAGATGGCTCACTGGTACAGAGCACTGGCTGCACTTCTAGAAGACCCGAATTCTATTCTCAGCACCCACATGGTGCTTCCAACTGTCTCAAGGAAGTTTCTGGGGATCTGAGGGCCTCTTCTGGCCTCCACGGGTACCAGACACACAGGTGGTATACAGACATCTGTGCGGACGTAACACCCATACACATGAAATTAAAATTTAAAAATAAGAAAGTTGTTGAAGAAATTTCCTCCACAGTCCTGGAGGAAGATTTTTCTATAAAGAAGATTTTAGGTTTAATCATTTAAAGCTGAGTGGTATGTGAAGCCTGCTTGGATGCCTGGATACCTGGAATGGGAGGCTCCCTGTTCTCTTCCTGCACTGGACTCCAGAACCCTGAGAGCTGATGTGAGCAGGAGACCGGCTAACTGGAGTCTTTCTGGGGGCAATGTCATCGTGTTTATTGAATACTCATTAAGGAGTCTGTATTCATTTGGGTCATTGGCCATATGAGAAGACGTTTAGCTGCTATATCCAGAGTGAAGATCAGGGATGCACTGGAGAGTTGGAAGTCTGCTCAAAAGTCAAACTTGAGCCAGCTTGGGTCTCCCTGAGGACACAACACTCATCGTCACAAGGAATGAGGAAGTTCTTTTATTGTTCCTGAGAGGGAAGAGACATGAAACCCAAGCCCAGAAGCAGCTGGTCAACAGCTCAATGAATAGTTGTGCAGGAAGAAAGAAATCCAGGTCAGAAGAAGCGTAAACGGTGGCTACAATCTTGCAGTAAGAAAAGAACAAGTAGACAGTGCACAGACTATAGTGACTAGGAGACCCCCACAAAGGAAAGTGACGCCTCCCATGGGTCCCCGCATGCATCAGCTACATCATGAAAAGTACCTGAGATGGCTCAGTGGTTAGCACACTGTCTGCTCTTCCAAAGGCTTTGGGCTCAATTCCCAGCACCCACATGGCAGCTTGCAGCTGTCTATAATGCCCATTTCAAGGGATCTGACACCTTCACACTAATGCACATAAAATAAAGTTAAATGAATAATAAATAAATAAAAATGAAAAGTACCAACATGATCAGATATATATATCAACCACCGGAAGATCAATTAGAGCTGAGCCAGAATTGATGGAGGGAGGTGGGGTTGGAAACCCTTTTTAGTATCTTCTTCAAAGTATGTGAAATTGTGAGCCACCGTGTGGGTGCTGGGAATTGAACTCAGGACCTTTGGAAGAGCAGTCAGTGTTCTGAACCTCCGAGCCATCACTCCAGCCCATAGTATGTGAAACTGTATGAAGACATAACAAGCACACAAACAACAACAAAATGTTTAAATTAAAACAAACAATATATAGTTGTTTTTCCAAGTTAACAGCTACTGTCATCAACAAAAATTTTGTTCTTGGAAACTGTATTTTCAAGGGCCCAAGAGGTAGACAGGTGAAGGTAACCTCTCCATGTGGTTTGGGTCATTCTAGGGTACAGGACTGTCAAAACAAAGGGTAATATTCACCTGATGTTTTAGCTACAGGCTCCCTCTTTCTTTTAATGGAGCCCCTTACACCACGATTCAAGTGGGGTTGACCTCATCCTGCCACCTGAACCAAAGCCCTTCCTTGTCTTAAAGGCTGATCCCAGCACATGATCCATACCACTGCACTCAGTTGGCTGTGAAAGAATTAATTCACAGAGACAAAGCCAATCAAAGGGAAGGGTCAGTGGCTTGAGGTGACTCTTTGATGCCCTGCTTCCAGACATAGTACTGGATTTCATAAGCCACTATGAAGCCTTCAAACTGAAGCTGCTTCCAGGAGCCACACTTTTCTGGTTTCACTATTTGATAGGATTTTAGATATACAGAATGAAGTTTAGTCTTTTTCATCACCCACCAAACCCTGCTATCATTTCTCTCTCCCTAAAATCCTCTTATTATTTCTCTTTTAATTCTTGCCTCATTTAGTTGGAGCTTGGGTCACTTATTATTGAGAGATTCATGATTAATGAGCCACATAAGCAAGCAGCCTTCCTCTAAGCAAAGATGTATTCTGTAAGATGTGTTCATGCTGTGTAAGGATGCTCTAAGTGGGTCCTTTTATCTGGAGGTGAGCTGAGAGGTGGGGAGACAACAGAGAAGAGCAGGAGCCACCATGGTCTCCTATGTCTTACGGAGTTTGTTTGATTTGAGTTCCCATAAAAATATCTCTCTGAGCCAGGCCTTTGCTGGCACACAGCTTTAATCCCAGAACTTGGGAGGCAGAAGCAGGCAGGTCTCTGAGTTTGAAGTCAGCCTGATCTGCAGAGTGAGTTCCAGGACAGCAAGGGCTACACAGAAAAATCCTGTCTCAAAAAACAAAACAAAAACAAAAACCTCTCCCTGTTATAGAAAGAAGGAAGGCAATGTAACCTCTAATAAATGACAAGATTTTCCAAACTTGGTTTGATCTCTTTAAAAACCAGTGTATTTAAGGGTTTTTGTTTTTTGAGTTTTTATTGATAGTGAGCTAAATAAGACAGCCTGAAAGCATATGCCCTGCCAGTCTTTGACATACATTGCAATATGATTGGGTTACAGCTCAAAAAACCAGGCTCCTGCATCTTTCACCTACCTCTAAAAAGCAAAGGCCAGAGGGACAGTCAAGAATGGTACTGTTAGTATTTAGGCACCTGCTTCTGGGTTGCCTAGCAACCTAAGATGTCATCATGTGTTGCCGGCCAGGTGGCCAAATCTGGCTGGCATGATTACTTTGCTCCTTAAAAGGATCAACCCACTATTTTGTCTCTCTCTCTTGGCTCTCTCAGCTCTTGCCCTCTCCCCTTTCTCTGTCGGGGTTCTTCCTCCCTTCCCCCCATCATGTCTCCCTCTCTTCTCTCTCTCTCTTCACCTCCATCTAATAAACCTCTTTCATATAAAATCTGCTGTGCACCTCATCATTCATTAATTTTTTCCAACAGGTATGATAGAGATGACGAAGAAGTGAGATATCTATCCTACTCCACAAATATTTCTGAAACACCTAACTTGAGCAGCACTGCAGCACAGACATAGTGGTGGCTCTGCCTCTCAGGCAGTTAGGATTGAAGTTCACGCAGCAAGCACTATCAATGAATGGCACCTGGGGGACTTCTAACCCACCCCGGGGAAGTTGCGCTGAGCACCACAGAGAAGAGAATGTCGCTCAAAGTCCTAAAGAATCAGCTAGCCTAAACGACTGAGGACTAGGCAAAGGGAGCAAAGGCACCAGAGAATGGAACAGTATGAGGTATTTTGAGGACTTGGACTTGTTCAGTTTTGCCTGGGGGTTGATCTGAGAGGTAGAGGATGAAAGAGGTGACTGAAAAAGCAGAGCAGCGGAACAGGAAGACTCCCCTCCACCAAGCAGTGGGGTATGAAAGGAAGCAACATGCTTCCATAGGAATTTTAGATTAACCCATGCTGTCATCTCAGAGGGTAAAAAAGGCAAAATGTCCGTTCAGGATGCTGTAGTAGGAAGGTAGACAGGAATCTAAAAGATGTATGAAATGAAGCAGAATTCAGGATCCCAAAGAAACCTTAACAGCTATGGCTCAATGACGCTCATCAAGAATGCAAAGACAATTCACAGGGAGGACAAACAGCATTGTGGGAAATGGTGCTGGGACAGCAATGGCCTGAAAGAATGAAGTGAAACCCCTACATCACACACACAGAGAAAACATTGCAAGGTGGATTACAGGTATAAAACAGGAGAGGTCAAAGTACATAATTACCAGGAAAGGAAACAGGAGTAGGTCCCTATAACCTTGGATTATGCGATTACTTAACTAGGATGCCAAGAACACAAACAACAACAACAAAAGACACACAGGGATTTATCCAAATCTAAAACGCTAAGCTTCAAAGGAACCTATCAAGAAAATGAAGAGATGTTGGGTATGATGGTGGATGCTTTAATCCTACCATGTGGACAGAGGCAGGTGAGATCTCTGTGAGTTTAAGGCTAGCATAGTGTCCATAGCAAGTTCCAGGCCAGGCAGCGCTACACAGCGAGACCCTGTCTCAAGGCGAAAGAGGGGTAGCAGGTGGCAAAAGAAGAGGGAGAAGAAATCAGAAAGAAGAGGAGAAGACGTTAAAAAGACTGCATGGAGGATAAAAGAAAATATTTTTTAATCACATATCTATATGTCTTAGGGACTAGGGTCCAGAACACATATAGATCAATAGTAGAACGTGAGAGGGCTCAACTAAACATTTCTTCACCGAAGATATACAAATGACCAATAATCACATGACGAGATGCTTTGTCTCACTGTCACAGTAGAAATGCTAGTCAAACTGTAAGAAGAAACTGCTTCACACTCTCCCTAAAACGGCTAAAGCGAAAAGACCAACAATGGTGATAAGCATTGATGCAGACACTGAAAAACTGGAACCCTTGGGATATCGCTGATGGGAATGTTTCAGTTGATAGAGCCAATCCTTTATTTTATTTTATTTTTTTTGAGCCAGTCCTTTAAAAGGCTGCTGGTATTGTTACTATATTTTATGAATGGATGCTTTGCTTGCGTGTATGCTTGTGCATCACAGGCATGCCTGGTGCTCATGCGGCTCAGATCCTCTGGCACTGGAGTTAGAGATGGTTGTGATCCTCTTCAGGTGCTGGGAATTTAACCCCAGTCCTATGGAAGAACAGAAAGCAACAGTTTCCTTGTGCACTGAGCGAACAGTCCTTGGGGCTGCGTCCTGGTGTGTGCAGGCCTCTGCCCCAGAGGATGTGACGGGGAGCCTGCCTGTGTGGGATCCTGCATTGTATTTCTTTGTTGCCAGGCAGATGAGAAACATCTTTTACTGTATTGGGTTACTTGCCAAATTCGTCTAAAAGGAGACTAGAACGCTGATCTCTTTACTCTATTGCACAGTTTTCTGGAGTAAACAAACTCTTAGGCTTAGTCCTCTTCTTTAGACATCTGCTTGCACATACTCAATACATGCAGGCCGATGTGTCCACCCAGGGCAGACCTTCCTAGGCGACCTGCTTCAAAGCCCACTGATCAGGAAACAAGAAGCTGCACCTTGGTGTTCTGTGATGCCCAAAACTGCCTGACTTCCAGGAAGCCCCAGTCACCTTCGTAGCATTGCCAGGGGGCCCCTGGGTGTCCACTTGAGAACAGAGGAAGATGTTCAACTCACTTGGCTCTGCCGATGAGCCTGAGCTGGAGTGGAGGGCTCCCCTTTCCTCAAAGACCCTTGACTGGAGGAGAGGATAAAGCTCTCCCAAGGCACTTCAAAAAAGGCACAGCAAAGAAATCATTTACGCTCGGCTGAGTCTACAGGTGTGAGTGCTGTGGGGATGGCGGATGAAGGTCCCCATTCCAGAAGGACATGACATACTCAGAAGAAACAGGACCTTCCAGGTTTCAGGCTTGAGCATCAGAAAACAGAAGAAATTGGAGCGCAAGATTATGGAAGCATTTCCCTTTTACTTGCCTCTGTTTGATAAACCTCTGAGCCTCTGTTCCCTGCCTTTGATTGTTTTGTCTGTCCATTTCCTGCTAAGAGTTGACAAAACAGCATTCCTGAGTAGGAAGATAAGAAGCGCCTATTTGCTGAATAACATCGGGAGGAAACTGCCAGCTCAACCATTTTGTTGTTTAGTTGTTCAAAAGGTTCAAAATACCAATTAACTTGCTGGCTCAGAAATCTTTGATACCCTGAGATTTACTGACATTTTTTGAAACTCTCGTTCATATCTGCCTAATGGTTTTCTGATCATGAACAAAGAGGTACCAGTCTGCTTAGCATTTGACCTGTTTTCTTATGTTTTCATGTATTCAACATTTTTGTGTCTAAAAATAGTTATATTCATGAGCTAAAATTATCTTTGCTCCCCCCTTGTACATCTCCAAATTTAAGACTGAAGAAAAAAGGGGGAGGAGGGCTTAAAAATACAGTTAATTTTTTTTTCTTTCTTATTTTAAATTTAGAAGATTTTATTGCAAGAACTTTTCCCCTTTTACTTTTCCATGGAACTTAGTAGAGTTCGGAAGATTTAATGAAGCAACCTAACATGTACATATATATATTCAAGGTGATTTTTCAATATATATTTTTAATTCCATTTATAACACATATGTATTCTGATATACATCAGAACAGGAATAAAAGGACAATGCAGATGAGGCAGACTTTTTAAGATTTTTCTCATCCTTTAATAGGTGTGCTTCTTTCTCAAAGGTGGGTTTTGTTCTTGTCGTTTATTATTTCTTCAGCAGAAGTCCTACCTGTGACTACATGGCACCCAAGAAGCGCTTGAACCAGCTGTGGACAGAAAAGCAAGCTCGGGTCCTTAGATAAGTCAGCTTCTGGGTTTGAAAACCCCTACTCCCTTGCACTTGGCATTTCAGAATAAACATGGACCGAATGCATTGAACTGGGGACATGAAAATGTGGAGGGGGAAGCCGGCTTGCTGGGGTTCAAATCCAGGCCCTTCCATTTATACGGTGCGATCCTGAGAAAGTCACATCGCTTGTTCCTACGTTGCTTAACTTTCAAGCAGAGAAAAGAGTAAAGCTAGCTCACCAGATTGTTCTATAGATAATCTGCACACTTAAGACGAGTGCTTAAAATGCCCTGGATCTTAGAACATCTTGGGTGTTGATTAGCAAGGTCCTAGTGTACTGCCCCAGACCTTGGGAGCAGAGAGGGTGCTAGGGCACACTCAAGACCTCCAGAACGTCGCCCCCCCACCCAGGAAGGGTTGCTTCTGTTACCACAGTGCAATATCCAGAGAATCTGAGACCCAAGAATTCATAATATAAAATATTTATGAACATTTTTTAAAATGTGATCAGAAGTCAGCCTGGCTTGTTCTTGAGTTTTCTGCAGTATAGTTGGAGCACAATTTTAAAAAATGCAACATTTAAACATGTAAATGGCATCTGGTGTTACTAACAATTGCATATTTACAAGGCAGTTCTGGGAGGGGTCTCGGGAGAAGGAGGGGTCTCGGGAGAAGGATGGGTCTCCCAGAAGACAGAGGCAGACAGAATGAAGCTAATGTACAACATGAACACGGAAGGAAGGATACCAGCTGACCTTTTTACAAACTCTTCAAAGACGATGCGGTGAGAGTAGCCCTGCCTGCGGATGCTGACGGTCTCCAGGATCCCTGTGGAGCGAAGCTGGGCCAGGACTCGGTCTCGGGAGAACTGCAGGGCCTTGCGCTCATCGTTAGGCTTAATGCAACGTACAAAGTGGGGCTGTCCAACCACCATTTTGGAGAGCAGGTCCATCAGGGAATACTAGCAGGGAGAGAACAGAAATGAAATGAGAACCGAGGCACCACACTCAGGGGCCTGCTGTGGCCTTCAGAGCAGGGGGTGGGGCTTGTGAGGCGCCACAGATCGTTAAGGAAGAACATGAAATCAGCAACGGGAGATGGGCAACGTCATCTCTCCCCCCAGCTGCATGCAGGTTGAAATCATTCTTTAAACATCTGGTGCCAAAGCAGTATCTGTACACGACAAACCCCTTTAGGTTAGCCTGGAATGGCCTCTACTATCCAAAACAGCGATGTATTATACTGTAAAACACCCAGCTCGGGGAAGTGCTACCTGTTATACTCACCTGAGAACCACCAGAAAGTCACAGCAAGTCATAGTGATAACAGTGGTAATAAGGATGAGGGAGGGAGAGGGAGGCAGGGAAAGAAGGAGGTGGAGGAAGAAGAGGAGCAGCAAGAGGAGGAGGAGCAGGAGGAGAAGGAAAGAAAGATTATTAGAGGAGAAGATTATGATGAAGGTGAACTATTCCATACCTTGCAGAGAAGGAAAAGCATGAACAACAGGAAGGGTGCCTGTGGCATTTGGGGGGGGGGTTGTTCCCCAGGGTTGTCCATTGTCTGAGCTCTCTGAGGCAATTACAGGCCACACAGGAAATGAGTTCCACTCTTCTTAATGATCAGAAGTGGTCTTAACTAGCTAACCAAAGTATCTTGCTTTTCTGCACTAGCATTTAGAGACCAGTATTTTGAAGATACCTAACTGGTTTGTGTGGTCATATTTTTGAAATCTATAAGGTAGAGACTTGACCTCTGATGCCTATACTGTGAATATTGACGATGACATCACAGTCAAAGAGCCTCCAGATCTCAAGGGGAAGCGCGCACACACACAGACACACACACAGACACACACACACACACACACACAATACACAGATGCATGCACATACCAAGGGTTACTAGGAGGACAAGAATGTGACTGATAAGGAATACAGGACAAGGATTTGAAAGATAAGGAGGAAACAGCAATCGTCAGTAGCCGATCAGAGAAGTTCAGCAGGCGATGAACACTGCGGGCTGTGGGAGCTGTCACAGGAACTGCAGTACTCCTGGAGTCCTGGACTCCGAGGTCTGCAGCCCCTTGGCTGATGCTGTGAGCCTCGTTCTACTCTGCCTCTGAAATACTACCATCTCTGTCGGACCCTGATAGCTTTCCATTAACTGGCATCTGTGTTTGGTCCTGGACCCTCTCACATCCGCACCTCACGTGGTGTGATGGTTTGAGTAAGACTGCCCTCCACACAGTCATATATTTGAATGTTTGGGCATTAGGGAGTGTCACTGCTTGACAACGATTAGGAGTTGTGGCCTTGTTGAAGTAGGCGTGGCCTTGTTGGAGAAAGTGTTACTTGGGGTGAGCTTTGGGGTTTCAAATGCTCAAGCCAGGCCCAGTGTTTTTCTCTTCTGGCTGCCTGCTGATATAGATGCAGAACCTCTCCAGCTCCGTGTCTGCCTGATAACCGCCATGTTTCCCCCCTTGATGAAGTGGACTAAACCTCTGAAGCTGTAAGCCAGCTCCAATTAAATGTTTTCCTTTATAAGAGTTGCCATGGTCAGAGCATGGTTCGGGGCCACATGCCTGTAATCCCAGCACTCAGGGAGGCAGACGCAGGCAGATCTCTGTGAGTTTGAGGCTAGCCTAGCCTAGAAAGTGAGTCCAGGCCAGTCAGAACTACACAAAGAAACCATGTCTCTAAGAAGAAAAAAAAAAAAAAAAGAGTTGCCATGGTCATGGTATCTCTGCATACCAACAGAACATTGAATAAGATATACGGCAAGTCTAGGACAGTCCTTTCTGGAAGCAAGGAAAGCATAGAAAAGCCAGCCTTCATACCCGGAAGTAAGAAGCCATGGTTTGTCTCTTCATGTTAGTGGTTTCTTCTGGATGACGAATCACCTCCAGCGTGTCTACCTAAAGGCAAAGGAAGAGGGAAGTAGTTTGAGGATATGGACAGTTTTTTCATTTTTTCAAAACCTGAAAAGCTGTTTAGTCGATCACCTCAGGGAGTGACGTATTTAGGAGATAATTATGAACACCGTGAGGAGAATTCTGAAAGACATTTAGAGGAGGCTGGGTAGGAAAGGAAAGATGTGTAACATTCAAGGAAACTGGGCAAAAACCAGAGGCATGGCAGAGGCCATGCATTTGTACAGACATGGCCCCTGGATAGTTGTCTTCTGGTCACTGTGATAAGCCTCTCAAAAGAAGCAACTTGTGACTTCTGGTTTGAGGGGTCCAGGGGTAGAACTCCATTGTAGTAGGGGAAGTGGCAGGTGAGGAAGTCACTTGATGGTAGAAGTATGAGGTGGCCTACTCACATCTCCAGGGTCAGGAATAAAGGTGCAACCAGGCTAGTCTGTCCTATTCAAGGCCATACTCTAGCAACCCACCCGTTCCTGCTAGACTGACTCTACCTCCCCAAACACCCCCAACTAGGGACCAAACTCATGAGCTTGTGAGGGACATTCCACATTCAACCCGAGTCCTATTGTACTGGAGGGAATCGGGCCAGCACCAGCTATACACCAACCCTCAGACCCTGATACTCAGCCTGCTCCTACCACCACAGTTCCCGAGTGCTCCCTTCAAGCAGGAGTTGGGGCACCACATCAGTCAGTCAGGAAGCTCCCAACAGTATAACCTGTTGCCAACCGTCTCTGCAACTACCTAGGCTGATGGAGAAGGAACTTCAGAATAGAAATGATTACAGCAGTAGACGACAAGAAGCCCATTTCCTTATCGTAGCTCAAGAACAAAACTCTGCTTTGGCTAGGGGAGGGCTGACGGGCATTTTGGGGCCAGTCTCTTGCACAGGTGTGGAGCCTCCCATCTGATCCAAACAGAAGCAAGAACTTTTGAACGGGAAGTTAACTGTTGTCAACATGTGGTTTCTCCCCGGGGGACTGCTGTTCGGGTCCATCCTCCCCATGAGGAGAAGACTCCAGTTCCCTGGAGTTGAGCAGGGTTCCATCTATACATAACCCCATGCACGGAATTCCAGATGGATGCCAACATCAAAGTGAATACCAAGCATACTGTACACGGAATCGCTCGGCCCACATTATTATTATCCCATTTTACATATGAAAAAGGTAAGGCCACAGGTTTCTAGGGAAGCGTCCTACAGTCTCGCAGCCAGGGTATGCTGTGTCCAGGACTGAGACCTGCTGATTTCTAAGCCTTACTTCTTGACACTATACACTGCCATCTGTGAGGTTTGATGGAACTTACAAAGCGGAAGCCTGAAAGTATGGCATAATCACAAAGATTTGCCTCATCTGTCAACCGAATTCACTCTGCCATAAAGATATGGATTCCAAACAGTCCCATAAACCAGCCAGAGCTCAGCAGTAAAGGAGACGCTGAGGAATGTTCTCCTGGTCTGGGTAAATTCGCACCATCTGCAGCTGAAAGTGCAGAAGTGTCTCTAATCATCTTCCTGACAAGGCCCTTCGTCGAGGATTTTTACTACCATCAAGTGATAGATATACCCAGCTCTTAAGAAGAAAGAGCCCTACAGTACCGGGCCTCTAGAAGGCTCTGTTCTGCCTTGCCAACAGCCTATAAGTGCTGGTGCAGCCAAGGTGGCAGACGCGCGCGCGCACACACACACACACATACACACACACACACACACACTCACTCACACGTCTATGCAAACAGCAGAACCAGGAAAGCCTCTTGGGTTTTTTTTCTTTTTTTTTCCTTTGAAGCATTCCATAAAGCCGAGGCAGGTCACTCTCTGACCTCCTCCCTCCCTTGAAAGCATGCAGGTATCTTACCTAATACACAAGGAAGGATTCCACACAAGCCACCAAAGAAAGGGCTGACCCCTGCCTGTCTGATTAGACACAGGTTTCCCTGTGCCTTTGCTTCCTCATTGGCCATGTCCCATGTCTGTCTTTTGAAAGGGGGCTGTAAACCAGGAGCTTGATGATGGGTGACAAACACACAGGGATCTTTTTATCCTACACAGCCCAGCTTTACCAGGGGCCGCTTCCATCGTGTCCTCTTAGATAATGTAGAAGCCAAATGTTAACTTTTTGTTTTGCTTTGTTTTTCTGAGGTAGTCTCACTAGCACAGGCTGGTCGTGACTGTAGAATGGCCCTATCTCCGTGACTCCAGGACTGGATTACAGATGTGACCCCCATGCTTGCCTGTGCCTGCTTGTTTGCTTATTTATTGCTGTGGTCTTTTATATTTTTGAATGCCTTAACCAGAACTTCAGCTCATCCCCTTTCAAAGAATAAACACCCTCCAGCCCTGTGTACTCATCACGTATATCCTCGTAAACATACACCACACATGGAGCACGCACTTCTCAGGTGGGCAGGCCTGGACAATGCTCCATGGAGCAGGGAGGGGGATGGCTCCATGTTGGATTCTAGGTGTGGAGAGCAGAGGCACAGGCCCTAACAGGATTCCAAATTCAGAAATCAAAGAAAGGAACGAACTCTGGACAATAGGGAATCTTCTTGTGTTGTGATCTCGTTTTAGAATTTTTATAGAAGCCAATAACACTACTGGGTGTGGTGACGCACATTTGTGATCCCAGCATTTGGGAGGCAGAAGCAGGCAGATCTCTGTTAGTTCAAGGCCAGCCTGACCTACAAAGTGAGTCCAGGACAGCCAAGGCTACACAGAGAAACCCTGTTCCGGAGGGGGTGGGGCGAAGCACACATAGAGACCACAATCATATCATGGAGATTCTCAATGTGTTTATTTGCCTACCTGCTAAGATTTCATTGCAGCCAATGTCAATCATTAATGCTTTCCTGGTCATTCACGGAATATACCTAGCAGTGAAAAGTCAGGGTCTGCTGGTGCCCAGCTTTCCGGTCAGAGTCAGGGGGTCAGAGCTGCCTCGTCCAGCTCTTCTAACGCAGGCAAGGGGCCACTCTCAAGGTCAACTTAAATGCCTGTGGTTTTGCACTTATACGTGCTTTGTTAGTAAGTTTTAGCTCCGGGGGCCATTCCCTGGGCCCTTGTCTGTGAGTTTAATGACGCAAATGCTGCAAGGGAAATATGGCTTTTATAAAACCACTGAACAGAATCAGCTATAAAATGTGTGTGTGTGTGTGTGCGCGCGTGCCTGCATATGTGAACATGTGTGCCTGTGCGCATGTGTGTATCTGTAAGTATGTATGTCTATGAGTATGTGTGTGTGAGTGTGGGGGGGGAGTGTGTGTGTGTGTGTGCACGCTGAGGGTTAGGTTGGCTCTGACCACACTCTTGCTGGACCCTAACCCTGTATTACCCTCTAGGGGCAGTGGTTCTGCGTTGCCGCTTGCAGTGACTTTATAGATCTTACAAATAATGAGAATCGACTGCAGTTAATAAAACAACGCTCTCATGTAAAATCAGGAAGTTCTTAAGAGTACCTACAGGCTTACGCACATCTCCCCCACAGGTCCATACAGCCACGGTCCTGATATCTTGCCACAGAGAAGCAAGATGAAAATTAGGGGCTCAGATGGGTCACAACAGCAATGTGGGCATAAACATTAGCATTAGATAAAATCTTTGGAGTCCTACTATGAGCAAATGAATTTTTTACTCTCAAGAAAGTAAATATAAATATGTGAATTCGTACCAGTTCTGGAGTAACAGTTAATGGGGTTAGACATGATCATTTTAGTCATCTTTATTAACTATGTTAATGTGCTATATAAGTAAAAAAGTAAGAAAGTTCAGGGGTGTGGACTACTTACTACTCCAACACCTTGGAGAGAATTGGTTTTGGAGTTAGGATGTAATTTTTTCCTATTCTTCTGGGGTGTATCAGAAGACATGCCTGAAACTGTGGACCTCATCAGACCCTACGGATACTATGCTTTTTCCTATGCGCACATCTGTATGACAAAGTTTAACTTATAAATTAGGCACAGTAAGAGATAAACAACCACAACCAATAATTCTAAAGTCAACAGTTCTAAAATTATACTGTATTAAAGGTACGTCTCTTACTTTCCCTGTAAGGAAGCTTCTTTTTTGGCATATCACATTTGCCAGCATCGCTATTCTGATGTTTGAGAGACAGCACCAAGAGAAATAACATGAGAGCTCACACTGTCATTAGATGATAGAACACTTAAAACTTACAAACTGCTTAATTATGAGATTTTGTATTTTTTAATGTGAATCAGAATTGACCACCGGGGGCTAAAGCCACAGAGAGCCAAACTACAGCCTGGTGGGGTACTATCTACACAACAGACATCAATCAGGTGGCCTTGAAGCCCTGTGTAAACATCAGTTGGAAGGGCAGAACAGCCAGGTATTATTTTATGGCTGGAAATTTATGAACCACCCCCTCCATCACGGACCCTGCGTAACTCATTTTCAGAGGACAAGAAAAGATTTGGTTTGTTTTCTTTTCCCTCCTTGCTGATTCTATCTGGTGTCACTTACCTTCTGCAGGTTGGTGATAATCTAATGGAAAACTGCCTTCTCTCTTCCAGAAAGACTACATGGGTATGTCACTATTCTATACATTAGGTATTTTTTTTTTCTGACATCATGATTGCAATGATTCCACAATTCAAATTTCCCACATTTTCAAAATTCCCCTTGTTCCCTGAACACCTCCGGTCACTGGTGCAGACGGCTTAGGCAGCGGCAGACGGGCAGAAGCGGTGTGGCTCACTCTGGCGTTAGCACCCTCCCAACCCCAGCAGAGGCACAGATCCACGGCTCACCTTGGCTCTCCCAGTGCTGAAATGTGGAGGCAAAGATCTTGAGGATGCTGTAATCCTAGCTCGTGATTGGGCCAAATTACCTGAGCAAAAAAGACAAAAAGAAATTTAAACTGAAGGAAAAGTTAAGAAACCGAGTTACAGATAATATCCACTTTTACGTCCTTGTATTCTTCTGAGTTTTCTGATTGTGCTTGGAAGAATTTTTAAAAATGAGAAACTTTTCAGCTCGCATGATGGCTCAGTGGGTAAAGGCGTTTGCTATCTGACAACCTGAGTGGAATCCCTGGGTCCCACATTGGTGGAAGGAGAGAACTGACTACCTCAACTTGTCCTCTGACCTCCATATGCATGCTACAGTATTCCTGTGCCTTCACTCATTCATATGTACGTGTATGTGTGTATGTATATATGTCTACATATAAGTACACACATATATATGAATACATATACATATATGTATCCAACATTTAGCCTGTACAAAGCTCGGGGTTTAATCTCTACCATAATAATAATAATATAGTTTTGTGCATGGAACTATATATATTATTGTATAATATATACATACATGCATATATTATATTATGCAACATATATAATCTGTATCATGTATTTATATATATATAAATGCTATACACATATATGCATATGGTATAAATTGCCTTCTGGCACTTATACACCTATATGTGGAACCTAAATCTTGTGGTTTAGACTTGGTCCCATCCCCAAGACAGCCTGTTATGCAGATGCAAATATTCCCAAATCTAAACCCCAAATTTTTAAAATCCCAAATCTGAAAGGCTTCTGCTCCCAAGCTCATGGACAAGTGACCGCTGTTATCATTGGCTGTGGACGATTCATGTGGGACGTAAAGCAAAGAAGGCGCGAGAAGACAGGCAGCCTCTCCACTCCCTCCGTGAGCATCAGTTAGTGAACAGCAAGTGTGAACAGACAAGGCCAGCTCCTGGCTCTGCTCATTCCATGGTTTGCCTTTGAGGGCTGAGGAGGTGTGTGAAGACATTTGTTTGCGTTTTTCCTTACAGAGTCATTTGATTGTGTAACAGAGCGAAAACTCATCAATGAAAGGAAAGTCTGAGCTGTGTGCATATATGCAAGACGCTCAAGATTTCAAAGTTTTAGCAAGTCTAGCCCAGAGATGTCCAAATGTTTTCTCTGGTGACATCTTCAGAGGCTAAACTGTGATTAATAGCCTGCAAAGAACCCTTTGAAGCGGGATTGGTGACATCAAAGTCGTAATCCAGGGGTGGCAGGAGCTTTATAATGAGTGGGAAGCATTTTAACACATTTCAAAGGATTTACAGCACAAATAAACAACAGATCCCAGCCCTGCCACACACACACACACACACCTTCCAGAAACATAACCTATAGAAACTTTCCATTTTCATTTATATGTAAATACAGTGTTCACACTCCTTTCAAATGTCAAGGGTCCTTGGTGCTTCACCCAGGACAGCATCTTCACAGCTGAACGTCCCTCCCGGCCCAGAGCCTCTGCCTGTGCTTCTGGGAAACCGTGATTACCGGTGTGTTTCCTGGGTGAGTCAGGAACCTTGTGTAGAGGCAGTGAAGAAACTGAGATCCCATGCGGGAATGTGAAGTGTTGCTCAAAGGCTCCCACCTCCTCACTCTGCTGCTCCCAGCCTTTAAGTTGGAAAGAGTCAGGTGGTTTAAGACAGAGGGGGCACCTTGAAAACTGGTTATTTCCTGCCTTCTGAGGAGTTTCACCTTCAGTTACCTCGAATGCGTGGTTGTTGTTTTCAGTAATTCCACATACCTCAGTGCCCTCTGCTGCCCCTCGGGGCTGTCTGAGCTTACTGCAGGGCGCTGGCAGCCCAGCCCAAGGTGAAAAGCACTCCTCCCTGTTTGTCTACCCTACAAAAGGCCTGTGCTGGTCCTGTCTCTGGCCGGGCTTCCTTTGAGGAAGTCTCCTGCCCAAATGATTGGTGATCGCTCACTGCAGGGTGGGACTTCTTGAAGGCTCTGTCGGTTCTTTCCCTAAAAGTATAAGCAAAGGCTGATGAGAGAGAGTTCTGCAAAGCCCCACTTCAACACCTCAACACAGCCTTTGATGGTTTCCCCCCCCCCCCCCCAGCTGTTGTTGGGTGATTCTTACCTGACCCTCACGGAGGGCCTCCCACCGAAAGACCTACCACATTCAAACTTGATTTCTCAACTAATTCTGACCCTGGCTTCCTTCCTCCAAAGCTTTGGCCAAAACCGTAGTTCGGGCTGACAATGTCTGGGGAGCTGGCTCAGGGCAGACGGGGGGGGG
>NW_026585895.1:14093300-14260894 GCF_907164565.1 Psammomys obesus
GGGTCAGGTAAGAATCACCCAACAACAGCTGGGGGGGGGGGGGGGAAGGGGGAAAGGGGGTGCTGTAGTGTTTGCAGTGACTCTTAATCTATTCACTGAGGTTTCTGACATCATCGTGGCTAATAAAACATAAGGAGCTAAATTCAGTGGTAATGTAAGAACCATATTGTGGTATTTTATATGTTAAAAGTACTTACCATATCTTTACAGCCATCTAAATCTGCAACAAGAACTCATAGATTTGATATACTGAGGAAAATTAAAACAGCTCAGATTTGGAAGCCCAAGGAGCACAGAATTTGTAATATTAAATTTCATCCTTGGTGGTTTTTTGTTTTTGTTTTTGTTTTTTTTTCCTCCCCTGGCATTTATCAATGACTTTAGGTGTTGATGTTAATAAATAGACAGAGTGGGAAGACAAGTTTCCCCGCCCAGTTAGACATTGCTAAATCGCTCCTGAAAGGAGAACAGATGATTTATTTAGAAGGAAAGGGTCATCATTTTGCGGAGTAAAGAAATCAAGAAGAAATAAGAAACCAGCCTGTCCCACACCTGTTCAACTGAAAAATGTGGAGAACGGTTGTCCTGCGGCAAGACGGGAGGTGGAGACAGACAGAAGAACCATCTGGAATCTCCTAGGCCGTCTAGCTTGCAGTTTGTAGCAAGGCAGAGACGAGAGAGCCCGCCTCACCATGTGGGGGCAGAAGGAGGGTACGGGCGTAAAAGCTGTCCTCTGACTTCCACACGTACGCCACACGTGAACACAGGCACACATCACAGGTGCACTAACAGTAGTGAATTTGGAATGGATGAGTTGGAAAAGAAAAAATACCCAGCGTTAAGTCCCTATCTGAGACAGGGCGTGGCTGGCATGCCCTGCCCACTACCTAGGGGCGGGGCTTCCCCTCTCCCAGCCGCCCTTCACTATAAAATCCAGACACCTTGGTTCCTCCAGCCCTTTTGCCCTTCCCCTTCTCCCCATCTCTCTCTCTGCCCTTCGTCTCCCCCCAGCCCTCTCTGTCTCTCTTCTGCTCTCCTCTGTCTCTTTCTGTGCCTCTCCTCATTTTCTCTCCCCCCTTCTCCCTGTGCGCGCTTCTCCCCTCTCTCTCCCTCCTTCACCCCTCCCGCGCTACTCCTAATAAACCTACATTTATATAGTATAGCTTCGTCTCACCGTTAGCTCATGCCAATATTTACTCAATCACCCGGATAAACAACTCCCTATTTTCTGACTATCCAACTTTGTCTTTATGACACACTCGAGGGATTCGGAACCCTAGAAGACAGCTTTCCTGTACTGCTTTAAATTGCAGTGTTTTTCTTTAGATTTACTTACTCTATTTTCTGTGTATGCCTGAATGTGTGCACAGCCTATGCACACCTGGTCCCTCAGAGGTCAGAAGAGGACCCCCTAAAACTGGAGCTACACCTGGTGTGAGCCATCATTTAGGTTCTGGGAACCAAACCCAGGTTCTCAGCAAGTGCTTTTACCACCGAGCCATCTCTGCAGCCCCTGGATTGACTTTTAATTGTCTCGCATTTTAAAGAAGTTTTGCATAATTAACAACTCTAGACCCTGTGTTTGAAGGAATCCAAACCAAAGCTCTCTCTGACAATTTGAAACAAAAGACCTGTCATTTAATAATGTTTAAGTCATTCTCACGTCTTTAGAGTTAGGATGCAATTAGCTACTGATTTAAGGAGAAGGAAGAGAAAGCAGCTATAAAGAACAAAAGCCAGCAGAGGTTACCTACCTGACAAGCACTGTAATTCAGTGCTAACCCCAGGGGCTAAAGCTAGTCAGTATACTTCCAGTCCTTTCAGTTCAAGGCAGATATGCTACCTTATATTAATATTAATCTCTAGGAAGGCAGACATGATTTCATTTCTCTCTTTTTAAAGATCTATTTATTATGTGTACAATGTTCTGACTGTATGTGTGCCTGCACGCCAGAAGAGGGCACCACATTTTATTGTAGATGGTTGTGAGCCACCATGTGGTTGCTGGGAATTGAACTCAGGACCTCTGGAAGAGCAGCCGGTGCTCTTAATCTCTGAGCCATCTCTCCAGCCTGATTCCATTTCTTTTAGATATCACAAGCTCTTTGACAACAACCACTAAGTATTTATTTTTGTTCCTCTTCATTAGTCTGAAAATATTTTTCAGTACCTGGTATAAGCCTTATAAAATGGGGCTGGAGAGATAGCTCAATGATTAAGAGCAGTGGCTGCTCTTCCAGAGGATCTGGGTTCAATTCTCAGCACCCACGTGGTGGCTCACAACTGTCTGTAACTCCAGTCACAGATACTCTCACACAGACATACATGCGGGCAAAACACCAATGCACATGAAATTAAAATGTGTATATTTTTAGGAAAACTTGCCAACTGCCCCACCTGTGGCAGACAGTAATGCACCAGAACAGCACATCCCATTGCTTTTGCAGCCACCTCCTAGACACCAAGACACCAAGTGCATCTACTGTCTCTTGACAAACTTCCATATCACAGATTCTCCATTGAGTCTTCCCAGATCACCTCTGGTTCATTGTCAGGAGAAGATGAACAACTGACAGGAACCAATTTGCAGTTAGCATAGCACTGTGAATAAGTATGAATCTGAATGAAAAACATTTCTAGATTTCCTGTCACCAAAGCCAAGATGTTCCTTGGTGATACCACACTGAAAGTTAACTAATATGGAGCCTTTGGTGTCCCCTTGGCTTCTAAGCTTCTTGGAGGAGGAACTACAACTTGTCCTCTTTTCACTGTATACCCAGCATTTAGTGCTATATGCCTATCTCATAGCAAACGATAAATATGTGTGAATGTACATGTGAATGAATTGTGTGTCACTGAATTTTACATGGCACTCAAAGTCCTCAGAGCTCATGGCTCATCTCACTTCCCTCCACATGTCTTGAGCTCTTTGCTGGTCTCTGTCCGGACAATGCTAATGTCATATTTCAGATCCTTTGCTTGTGTTGTGTGATGCTTGCATTGCAGAGAGGTAGTGGTTAAAAAAACATGAGACCCAGGGTCAAACTGCCTGGGCTTTATCTCAGACTTGCCACTGGCGTGCTTTTACTACCTGGCTTTTATCATCTAGAGAGCTGGACAGATGTTTACTGCGCCCGGAGTGGAACATGGTCCTGTTTAGTTTATAGTTAACAGAGTTGAAGTTGCAACAAAGGTGCAGGTGTTGGCAGTACAGGCAAGCTGGTGGAGGCCACGTGGGACCTCTGGGGTGCCGGCTGGTCAAGTTCTAGCCAAGTGTGACCAAGTCATAAGCGCAGAGACTAAGTCATCGTTCCTCCAGCACATGTTTTGAAAGTTGTGAGAATGCTATCAGTTAAGGGTTCCATTTAAGTAGAATATTATGGAAAACCCTTTTTTTTTTTCCTGTTGCCTAGAGCCTCATTAGTGTTGGGCTGGACAATTAATTAGAAAGTTAAGAAGTAAATAAATTGAGGGTTTAAGAGTTGAGAGCTTACTTTATTCTTTGCCTGTTTATTCTCTGAATGCACAACTTTTAAAAGCTGGAAGTCATAAGCTATCAACAACACAGAGCATTTAGAGCATTGCATGATATTAGCTATTGCTTTACTTTACAATTTCTTGCAAATAAGGAAATAACTGTGGAAACTGGATTATTTTTAATCCACTAAATAACGATATTTACTGAGTATTTACAATGTGGTAGACACTACACCAAGGATCTAAAATTAATCAGCCTACAAAGGAAGGAAACTAAGGCAAAGGACGCTAAAGCGTCTTGCTTAAGGTCAGAGAGCTGAGCAGCAATGACCAGAAAGTCCCACCAGCACTCCTGTCTAAATTCAACTGTGCTTGTTTCAGGCATTTTAATATCACAGGCAAGCCACTGAATGGCTGAATGAAACTGATGGAACTGATTGCACCCCATAGATGATATGAATTGGGGATGGGAGCACTTACAGACTAAATCAGATCAGCCAACTAGAGATCCCAATGATTACCCAGAAGTCAGTTGGGATGGTTAAGCCAAACCTTATCAACTGGAAGACAGTTCATCTGGTTTCCTTATAATTTGATCTACCCCTGTGGAGTTCGAGAAACAGAACCCACTCCACTTACATTGGCTCTCACTAAAAATCTCAGTGGTCCTCTCTCCCAGCGTCCTACACTCGAGTTCAGTTAGGCAACATTTAATTTCATTTACGAATGTCTCACATATGCAAGCCAGTAAATTTCATAATTGTTACTCTGCACAGCTGGGGTTTAAAGCTTTGCTTTGCACACACTGGCACCAAAGCAAAATGATTAACTTTATGTGTATCTAACATATGGACCAGACGGTTAGAAGATGGTCTTGGGTTTTGAAGAGAAAGAATACAGAGTCTGTGAACTTGACCCAAATTCCTGAGGGGTGGGGCAGGGTGTGAAGTTTTGATCTGTATTGTATCTAAGGAGAGAGATTAAGAGCATAATGGCTTTGTTTCTAGTTACTTTCTTTAAGGAGCCCAAGGTTAGCTTTTAGGAAGGTGGGTGGCTGAGAGTGAACTGAGAGCTTTTATAGTGGAATAAGAGATTTTATAGCAGAATAAATTAATAAACTGTAATTTTAAACTGTGGGACCTTTTCTCCAGTGTGAGCTACTGAAATATGAAATAAATAGGAAAATTAAAAGAGATGATTCTTTCATCTTAAACAGGAACATTTTTCTTCTCTATGAATGAGAATACTGGCAGAGAAAGGCAGAATTAATGTTTTTCATATATTTCTGGCCATTTGAAAAAATCAAGGCTGCCATATTTCCTATACTTGACATGATTATTAAATAAATAAAACAAAATGGCCCTAAATTGAACCACCACCTAAACACAAAAGGTGCTTTCCTAACAGATTTTGGAGCAACACAGGAAATAGTCACATGGGAACAGCAGCAAAGATGACTTACAGCAGACACTATGTTTCCTAGTGGAGGCCTTTTTACAACTCATTATTATTACTTGCTTTAGGCTTTTTGTTTGTTTGCTTTGCTTTGCTTTTTCAAGACAAGATTTCTCTGTAGCCCTGGCTGTCCTAGAACTAGCTTTGTAGACCAGGCTGGCCTCAAGCTCGCACAGATCTGCCTGCCTCTGCTGCCTGCATCCCCAAATGCTGGGATTAAAAGGTGTATACTGTCACCACCCAGCTTTGTTTTAGGTTTTGTTTTATTTTTTTTCTCTTCTAGGATGGAGCAGCATCAGGGACCTCTCTAGAACTAGGAACACCAGAGGAACTTTGGAAGGTGGATTTCAGCTCCCCACTAGAGAGTCCTAGACAAAGAAGACAAGAAAGAAAGACCTGGGCTCTGCAGAGTCTTGGTGGGGCCCACGGAGCTTCTACCCTTCAGTTGTTTTCACACAAAAATATCTTACAGCTGCCTTGGCTGTGCTTCTACATAAGAGCCATCCAGGTCTTTCAGTAGTAAAGATCCTTCTGGACTTTCATAATCGATATTTTCCACATTTTTTTTGATCATGAGAATCTCTCACTTGGAGCGGGGAGATGGATCAGTCTCCAAAGGGCACACACATAAAAAGCTGGTGAGCCAGCTTATGCCTCCAACATTGGGGCGCTGGGGAGTCAGGGGGATTCCTGCAGCTTCCTACATGGCCATTCTATCCAGGCTCAGGGAGAAACGCTGTCTCAAAAAAAATAGGGCATGGTGTATACACTCAGGAGGCAGAGGCAGGTGGATCTCTGTGAGTTCCAGGACAGCCAGGGCTATGCAGAGAAATCCTGTCTCAAAAAGCAAAACAAACACACAAAAGTGGGGAAGAGATTGAAATTAAGGAGGTTACCTCTGGCTTCCACATACCTGGTCACTCACGCATCTATATGGACACATACAGATGCATACATACCTGCACAAACACAAAACATATATGTACATACATGAGTGTGTATACAAACACACAGACACACGTGCCCTTCCATTCATCTTGAATTTGTGGAGAGCTGCTTGCTTGGCAAGCTCCTTTGTTACTGAGTATTCAGTGAAAATTTTCACCCTGCCTTTACCTTGGAACAAAGTTAAGTAGGATGTTTTTGCCAAGTTCCTTTAACTTGTTTGTGTGACCTTGCGCCATTTCTTCTCTACAGGGAGGGGATCTAAGAAAACAAATTTGGCTGGTCCGTGAACCCCTTCCTTGTATTGATGTGACTTGTTTTGCTTTGCCTATAAAAAGGAGCTGTTGAATAAATTCAGGGCTGCAGTATTCACTGACAGTCCTCTAGAGCTGATATCTTGTGTCTTGCTTTATTTCTTTCAATCCTCACTCCTGGCGTGGGTACTATTCAACTTTGTCGGCAGGCTTTGGCCATAAATTCCTTCAGATCTCACAATTTCTTCATTTCATGAAGCTGTGAAAAGCACTGTCTCGTCCTGAAAATACTAGACGTGTCTATGTATGATGAGAGCCACATAAGTGTTACCCTTTTCTGGAACTCTGCAAAACTTGAACAATAATTTCTCTCACACATTGGGAAACGGCGGGAAGCCTGCATATTAAAAGATATATATTTGATAAACAACTGAAACAGGGGTCCGGAAAGATGACTCAGTGGTAAAGAGCACCTGCTGGTCTTTCAGAGTTCAGTTCCCAGCACCCACAGGCACAGCTCACAGCCACCTGTAACTCCAGCTCCCGGGGATTTGACATGCTCTTTCTGGACTCCAGAGGCACCTGTACACACATGCTGTACTCTCTCTCTCTCTCTCCCTCTCTCTGTCTCACACACACATTTTTAATAAATAAATAAATTTTAAAAGAGAAGCGCCAACAGCAGCACCTGGCCCATCACCTGGCATTTCTTTCTGGAGAACCACTGTGGTCTTGGCATGTCTGCATTTCTCTCTGAGAGCAAGAATAAGGCGCTTCTGTGGCAGGGCAATGATTCCCCACAGACACGGCTGATACTGAGCCTGTAAGATGTAGCTGGTCTGTACTGAGATATGCCATCAATGTAAAGCACACATCAGCGTTTGAAGAAAGTACCAAAGTTAAAGATCTCAGTTTATGCTGATTACCTGTTCAATAACATTTTTCATCTATAATTTAAATATACTACTGAAATTAGTTTTACCTATTTCTTTGTAACACATGCCACCCTTCTCTAGAGAAATCCAAGAGACATTTCGTATATTAGCTCTTAGGCTAGAGACTGGTCCCTAGAAACTAAAGCTTTTCTTGGTACAAAACCCCTCAGCACCTGTGTATGCTGTGGGCAGATGCTGGCTCAGAGTCCTCAGCTAGCTGGCTGCTTCCCAAACCTAGTTGATGGGGTGGGAGAAACTGCGTAGAGAATTTTAAGGGGAGAGAAGCACTGAAGCTGCTGTATTTGACTTGGCGAAGAGAAGTCAAGGCCTAAAGGCTTGGAAGTGGGGGAGCATGGAGAGTTTCAAGGGGGACTTTCTTCCCTCCACCATACCACACACTTGACCTTATGGAATCTAATGAAGACTGGATCCTTATGGACGAGGGCTGAACGCCATTAACAAGTAGAGAAAGAGCCAGGAGAGAATGTGTGGGATTTCTCCTGTGGCTATAGACTCTGCTTCATCTTTCAACCTGTTCCAGCCCATGGAGGCTGGGGCTCCTGGGGAACTCACAGGCCTCTGAAGCTCTAGGCCAGACCCTGAGTACTGATCTGGGGTGTGTGCGCATGTCCGCCAGCCTCGAGGAACCCTAGGCCATGGTTCCAGGACACTCTGCTCCTGTGTGCTGGTGCTTCCTGGCACCATCTGTCCTGGGCCTCCTCCCTGGGAGGCTCCAAAATCCCATTCAGATGTCAGAGTGGCTGTGGTCACATCTGCCATCCCAGCGAGTGCTAGAGGCCTCACACTTGTCTCTAGACTGGGAACATGGGGTTCTGAGTGGAGTTCCTTCTGAAGCTCACAGTTTATTAAAAGAAACCCCAGGCCCTGGCAGCCAGCACGGTAAATCACAGACCATCCAGGTTTCCTTTAAGTGCTCTTGGGACTACCAGGAAATGCCAATTACAAATGGCTCTGGGACTGCCCAGAGCCCCATAGCACCAGCTCCTCTCTAATAGCTGGGAGGAGATGTCTCCCTTCCCTTGTCTCCAGAAACTCACATTCCAGAGGAGCCAAGCATTTCACCCAACCCAGAATTTCCCTAGGGAGTGAAGCTGGGCTTGAATTTTGAAGAATAAACTAGGAGGCAGGGGAGGTGGGATGTGGAAGGGAAGTATGGTGGGGAGGCTTGGAGTGAGGAGCAGAAGTCACCCAAGAGTAAGATCTGCCAAGCAACACCAGCATGCTGGGTAAGTGCTCTGCATATACACGGAACAGAAATCTCTGTCTCAAGTCTCTTGCTGCTAGGTCTTAGCAGAGAGGCACACAGCTCTACCGCACAAGGCAGAACGGCCATGCTAGGTAGACCAAAGAAAGCGCTTAGCCGCACAGCTCTGAGTGTCCACTGTGAGATGACATTCACTATGTCTGTTATTCCTAAGTGACTGACTCTGCCAGTGCCCCGTCCTGACAGGGTATCACCCACCCCAGGCTGGTGCTGGAAGGATCTCCTGATAGTTGTAGGACCAGCAGCCACTGCCTTACTTGGCCCTTGTCTTCCAGGGTGACCTTCTTCTGATGAGTCTGGTCATCAGCAAGATAGCTTTGGGGTAGGTGCTCCTCTGCCTCCAGCTTCTCCACTGTGTAATATCAGAACTGTCACATGGGAAGACTCATCAGTGACAAAAATAGCCCAGATTTATCTCATCTCCACCTGTCAGAAGAACCCCAACACCTGTCTGTGATCACCCATCTCCTGTATGAAGCATCCTGAAGACAGCCTCCTAGCTGCATAGGCCAGCTAGCTAGCCTTGGCCCTGCAGTGTGTTGAGCTGACAGAGCCGGTGTGTGCCAGTTTAAATGAAATGCTGCCTCCAATCAGCCTGTCCTTCATGTCCCTCTCATCCTGAAGCTGTTCTGCCCAGGGGACACCTTGACTGCCTCCAGAAATTCAAACTAGCATCGTGAGGCTGCCCTGCTGAGCAGAGCCCTGCCTTTGCCATCTAGCTTCCCCCTCACACCATCGCTCTGTTTAGAAGTTTTTCCCTCAGGGTCCTGTTCACTTAGTCATCTACCTCACCTCCCTCTCTCCTGAGGCCTGCAGTCTCTGGCTTATGCTGTACAATTTTCTCTACTTTCTTATTAGAAAAAAAATGTTTAAGAAAACTTCTTCCAAGAAGCCTTCGTTTACTCAGACACCCTTTTCCATCTTAACCCACAAACTTCTCTTCCCTATCATGACCCACGACATCCTACTTCTTACTTTTACTTATTTTATATATGTGTATATATGTATATATTTTTATAAATATATACAAATATATATTTGCCACACTTTATACATTTTTTTTTTAAACTTCGGTACTACAGCACTACTTGTCTCTGACTTTTCTGGCCGGAACTTTCTTCTATTCCTTCTGGAAAATGGAACTTATGCGTGGAATCAGAGCTCCATGATTTTTGCTAACTACGTAATTATCTGTTGACATGAGGTACAGGCCACTCTCGGGCTACACGGGAAGAAGAGGGTCTCCTCTGTGTGACAAGGAGCTCGCTCTCCAGGGACCCCTGATGGGACAAAAGTCATCTGGGCCTCCACTTCAGGAAGAAGCAGGCACTGTGCTGTGTGTGGTCCTGGGCTCTGCCACTGCTGGTCCTACTCCCAACCTGTCTGCTGAACGGTCTGAGCAGAGGAATAAGCTAGAAGGAGAAACCCACTGGCGCCCTCTTCAGGGCTTAATGCTGCTCTGTTTGGGAGGTACAGAATCAGGATCCCATTGACTTCACCCGCTCTGCAAAGTATAATCACGCCTTAAAGATCTGTAAGATGGTAGGCGCTGCTGTCCGCATTCCAAATGCAAAGAGCAACAAAAAGCCAAGAGAGGGAGAGCATTATTTTACTGAAACGCCACTTCCAAGGAGAGATGTGCAGGACCTCAGGCAGAAGGTAATGGGGCCAGAACTCAGCTCCGGGCTCTGAAGCCAGCCTAGTCTTTGACGTTACAGAATGCTCCCTCTCATTTTCTTGCTTTTCTTTTTCCTTCTAGTTTCTCCCAAGCTCTTAACTCCTTTAAGACCCCAAACTGCTATTCATAAGTCAGAGTATATGGTTCAAATGTAGATATGATCTTTCAAGTTCCTTTTCAACTTCTTCTCTTCCCTCCCCCGAGCCTTTTTTACCTTTATCCAGTCTGCTAATAAACAACAGGGCATTTTGCAAACGGGAAAGTGTGCCCTGATACTGTCTTCGAATCCTTCTACCGTTCTTCTGCTTGGATCATTCAGTTTGAGAAGTCTCAGCTGAAAGATTAGAATGTATCTCTGCTGCCATGTCATTTTTTTTTTTTTTTTTTTTACCCACAAAGCCACCTTAGAACTTCTAATAAACAGGAAGAATTATGTAGGAGATATCACTATGTCTGAAACAGTCCAGCTGCTGGCAAAAGCATGGTCATGCCAGCATGCCCAAAGGGAAAGACTCCATGCTGACCATGGCTGCCTCAGTTTACCCAATGGTGACTGGGAAGCAGGCAATGAGAGCATCCCTCAGCACAGGCACCTTTCCCACCAGAGGTGGCTGGTGCTGGAGAACACAGGCGTGGCCCTGTCTCCTGGCTACCCCAGGCTGCACGGTCTCACTCTGCGTGTTCAGTCCCTTTAGCGGTCAGCATGGACAGGGAATCTGAAGGAGGCAGAGGGAAAATGCCCTGTGGTTACTATCTCTGATGTCACACTGTGGTAGCTTGGGATGGAGAATGCCTCTGGAAGGCCCATGTGTCAAGGCGTGGTCTCTACCCTTGGTACCACCAGCAGGTGCAGCCTTTAAGAGGCAGGGCAAGCGAGTGGTCTTCAGATCCGTGGGGGTGTCTCCCTACAGGGGATGATGGAAACTTGGTCTTTTTCCTTTCTTTCCAGACAAAGGAGGTTTTGCTCTACCAGACACACCTGCCATGATGTGCTACCCCATTCCTAAACCAGCAGAGTTAACTGATCACACACAGAAACCCCTAACACTGTGAGAAACAAACAAATACATCTTTTGTCTTCAGGAGTTGGTTATCTCTGGTGTTTGTTCTAGTCGTGGAAAGCTAAAGAGTGATACACAGAGTCAGGTGTTGATCTTTTCAACCTTAATTAGAAACTAAGCTGATACACCCTCTCCATATCAACTAATGAAGGGAGTGCTACCTGCCTGGCTGCCCAGGGAAGAGGCTCCCTTGAACAGGCAAGAAAGCCAGCCTGGGGCGCTCTGATGCCTGACTTTGGAAGCAAAGGACAATCTCAGTCTAGCTCCCAGGAAACCTGCACTTAGCTGGAAGGAATTCTTTGATAGTGAAATTAAAGTTTTCCTTTGAATTTTAAGGGGCTTTCCTTAGCTTTTGGCAAAAGCCCATATTACTATGAAATAGAATGTTCACGGAAGAGTGTGCAAGGCATACATCCACAGCACAGTGACTACTATGAAGCAAGCGTCCAGGTGCCCACCCCTGAGACACTAGCCAGAGCACCGGAGCATGGCCAGCACCACCTAGGGTGTCAATTGTATGTTTGTTGCTGTATTTTAAGATTTATTTATTTTATTTTATGTGGATGAGTGTTTTGCCTGCATGTATGTATATGGACTATATGTGTGCCTGGTGCCTGTGGAGGTCAGAAAAGGGCATCAGGTTTCCTGGGACTGGAGTCATAGGCCACCATGTAGGGCCTGGGGATAGCACTTGGTTCCTCTACAAGAGTAGCAAATGCTCTTAGCCATATATTTAACTTTTGAAGCAGGGTAAATAAAATGACCTAAACAATGGGCAGGGGCGGGGGGTAAGCCCTGGGATGATTTTGCCAGAATAACTGGGGCCTCCTTTGTCTCAAGCAGCACTGTATGGCCTCTTCCCCCTTCAAAGAGACAGGCATGCACCTGAAACAAATGCTTTCAATTTCAGTGAAGACAATAGGTTTGTCTTCAAAGGCTACACTACACTGATCGACAGACAGACAGAGAGATGATAGGTCGTGATGGATGTTTCAGATTTTACAAGCCTCATTAACATTCTGTCATTTGACGGAGGACACATTGTCACTTTTGAATGGAGGTCTGAGGATGTTTATCATTATAAGGCAATAAACTGGGACCCAGTTCCAGATAGAAAGTGAAGGTGTGAGGAAGTTCTAGTTTCTCTAATAGCACACTGTACTAACTCTGCTGTCACCTCCTGTTGTCTCAAATAGGACAACAGGGGACTTTTCCTGTCTGTTAACTGAATGCATTTTTGCATGAGTAAGTCCAGAAAGCAACAAACAGACTCTTGCTTGTTAGTTCTGAGGCTTATATGTGGCTTCTTAATATAATCCAAAATATGAAGAAAAGTGAACTTTCAATTTAAAAACTTAGCAGCTTAGCACACAACTCAAAATTACAGAGAAGCTTGCTAGGATATCACATTTGTTTCCTCTCTCTGTCTCTCTCTGTGTGTCGGTTTCTCTGTGTCTGTCTCTCTGTCTTTGTCTGTCTCTGTCTCTCTGTCTTTCTGTCTTTGTCTCTGTCTATGTCTCTCTCCTTCTCTCTCTCTCAATACCCACTTTTGTAACTCCTAGATGATGTGGGATTCAATTTCCAGGGAAAAAATCAGAAAAAGTTGTAAGCTCTCTAGAAGACAGTTTAACAATTAAAATCAAGAAATAGAAAAGGCCCCTCTGTGTTTCCTTCCTGCTTTGGGATGACTGCAGGGAGAGCAGGGGCTCATGGCAGAGCCTTGCTTTCTGCCTAGAGACACCTAGTGCTCGAGACTAGGAACTTGCTTTTCTTTCACTACAGATTGAAGTAAATTCCAAAATCACAAACAGATTTGACAAGTCACTATTCACGTTTTTGGGAGAGTGCAAATGCCAGCTGAAGGGTCCTCCAGGCAGATTTTATTTCAGGGACTCTTAGCCCTGTTAATAATGGCGTCATCTCTGCTTCTGCCCAGAAACCAGCTGCAGAGGAGTCCGAGCTCCAGTGGGGAAGCCCCAGCCAGCTCTGCCCACGCCTGCCCTCCAGAACCCAGGGGTCCATATGAATCAATCCTGGCTGTAGCCAAGGAGTTGGCAGCAGACTTTTGCTGGGCACTGAGTACCATGGGAACATGATTGAAGGTAGTTAAGTTACTTCATCGAGAGAGGTAAAGGCTGCAGACTAGCCTTTTTGTTCTCCCTTATTCACAACTTTCATTACTCTGTCTATAATATATTCACACATGGTGACAGTTCCGTTCCAACTTGAAAATGTCACAGGTAAGAGACACGGGTGCCATTGATTTTAGGAAAAAGAAGGAAGGAGTGATTTTTAAAAAGGCTCTCCCACTCGTTCATAAAAGCACATCCACAGCTGTTTCCAGATAGCCTCAATAATACAAAGCCCTTAGGAGCAGAGCAGGGAGAAGAGGTCTGACTGGCCTGCCCAGATGGAGACAGCTGGATCCCAGGTAAATCAAAGGAGCCTGGCCCAGTGAGAATCCATTTGGCAGCACAGAAAAGAGCTGGGAGCTCCCCTTTGGGGCCCTGGCATACTGCTCCCTTGCATGAGGACTCACAGAATGACATCTTAGGTTGACTGTCAGCAAGTGATGCCATGGATGTTGCTGGTTGTTTAGGGGATGACAGAGTAGACACTGGGTCCTGGGTGGGAACTGGACCAGGGAATCTCTGAGGGGCTCGTGCTCAGATATTTGACGTGGCATGTCCTCTTTACTTGGAATATTATAAATAGAAAGAATCACCTCAATAACTCTAGCTAAACCAAGTCAAGCCTAGATGCTTAGTGTGAATTAATGATAATATTACAGTTTTATCAAAGGAAGAGTTAAAAGGAGGCAGAGAAAGTGAGAAGGCTGAGAGATGATATGGAAAGTGTGTGTGTGTGCAAGGAAAATTCTCAGGAGTTAACTTACAAAATAAATAGCCATGCTCTTTTCTTGAACTTAGGCAGAACCCTGACCCTGGCTAAAGAAGTTCAATGTTGAGCTGGAGAGATGGATCAGCATTTGTTGCTCTTGCAGAGGACTCAGATTTGCTTTCAGTACCCACATCGCAGCTCACAGCCATCCTTAACTCCAGTTCTAGGGAATCTAGAACTGTGGGCACCACGCATATGCATGGTACACAGACACACACGTAGGGACAACACTCAGACATACAAAACAAAACAAAATGAAGTAAGTCTTTTCAAAAGGGGAAAATTTGGTGTGGGCAGTGATGATCCCTGAGCCTTGGTGCGTGTGTGTGTGTGTGTGTGTGTGTGTGTGTGTGTGTGTGTGCAGTATTTAGACACTGAAAGACATCGCCTTGGCTCATATAGGCATCAGACTGAGGCTTGGGGGAAAGGTTTCCCAGGTACCTGTTTTGGTCAAAGGGATTGAGAACAGTTGCTGAAGAAGTTTGTTCTCAGAAGTCCTCAGGACTACAACCACATCAGCAGGGAGGGTGTCTCTGTTTTTCTCCAGAACACCAGAAGCATCATACAGTACCTAGAATAGAGACAGCAAAGTATGCAAGTTAACTAAGGCAACTGCCTGGGTAGCTGTTGCCCAGAACTAGATAAACTCATCCTGCTACACTCAGCCTTTCAACTTCAAAGCACCAGATAAAAGGGAGTTGTGCTTTTGACAGGTCCGTTTATCTCAGCTTCTTGTCCAGTTATCTTTGAGGAAAAGTATCATACTAAAGATATAGCACAATAGAAAAACTGTTAAAAATACCAAGAGTTCATCATGTATAAAACATCCATCCCCCATTCTACTGATAGGCCAGCAGGAGCTGAACAAGGGGATGAATGAGGTTGGGCAATCATCATACTGGGGCAGATGGGCCTTCAGCTCATGACCACCATGCTCTCACTGCTAATAGAGCACTCATGGAGTCTGACTAAGTGGTGCTTGGTTCTCAGCAATGAGGAAATCCAACTTAGAGGTCTTTTTAAGGCTAGTCTACAAATCTGGAGTGCTGTGTGGTTTGAATGAGGATGACCCACACAGGCTCATATACTTGAATGTTTGGGACCCAGTTTGGTGAAACTGTTTAGGAAGGATTAGGAGGTATGACTTTGTTGGAGTAGGTATGTCACTGGGGGTGATCTCTGAGGTTTCAAAAGCTCATGCCAGGCCCAGTTTCTTCTCTCTCTCTCTCTCTCTCTCTCCCCAACTATGCTCCCTGTCGTGATGATTATGGACCCACCCTCTGAAACCGAAAGAAAGTCCCCAATTAAAAGCTTTCTTTGAAAAGTTGGCTTGGTCATGGTTCTTCTTCGTGGAATAATAACCCTAACTAAGATAAATAGATAATAAATTCAACAAAGAATTTACAGAGACAAAAGAATCCTAGAAAGGAGAAAAACAAAAGAAACAGATACAAATAGAAAAACGTATATCAGAGGACAAGAAAGAGAGGCATAGAGAATATGGAAGGTAAATTTACTTTCAACTGAGGATAAAATTTTGGAAGATAATTTGGACCCATCAACAGGATCATCCTAAATGTCTTTCATTGAACCTCACCCATTTCCTGGATCTAGGGCCTCAATTAACCTCATAGAAACTGGTCACAATTGAATTGGTTTATCTGGGAGAAACACAGCGGTGAGCTGTTGGCTATGGGGCTGGACAGCTTCCTGAATCAGTCACCAATCAGCTTTGGGAACTTAAATTGAAATGGAAGCATGATATGTGGAAAGCGGGTGTTCCGGTTCACATGTTAAAAGTTTACCATCTGGATGAGGGAGATTGCGCCCTTTCACCAGACCTTTCTAGCGGCCCATAGACATGTCACCTTCATCCCAGGTGTCTTCAGAGTGTGAACATTGACCATTAAACCCTGCAAGGGCTGTGGTATGTTTCCTGCCTCGAGAGCTGTCAGTTCTGGGCCCTCCTCCAGGCGGGAAGCAGGAGGTGGCTCCACGGGCCACCACATCTATAAATGTCACACTGAGGACACTTGGGGACGGTGACTAGAATCAAAAGGAGAGGGCAGTCTGCAGGCAGCTTCATAAGCATCCCCACCAGGGAGCGGGGGGACACAGGTATGCTGTCATTCTTAGGTCCCATAACTCCTGCCCCTCTCACCGGTCCAGCATAGTGTTGAATGCCGAAACAGAGCTCCACTCCTTTGGGCCTCCAGAAGAACTTGCATCGTAGGTTATCTTCAAACTTATCTGTGTGCAGAAAAGAGACTGGAGTGCTCATCTCTAAATGGGATATCTAGAAGGCACACACGTTCCAAACACACACGCACACACAGCAAGGCTCAGGGATCATCACAGAAGAAGGGGTGGAAAGAGTCAGAGGAAGTGGATGTGCATAGTGAAAACGGTATTTGCTGTGTATGACTGTGCAATTGCACACACAAACCCACAACAGCCCCGACCTGGACTCTATGACCGTGTCTGTGTCACGGCTCACAAGGCCCATACAAGAGGCAACCAACTCCAAATCTCAGCACGGGGGAGGGGCCCATGAAATCCCACTTCTAGCTGAGGAACCATTGGCAATTGATAGCTGCTAGCGGGAGAAAGAGCCAGTTTTCCTCAGGGATGCAGGCCCTGAGAGGCTACACATGCTTCAAGAAATGGCCCCACACTCATGCGTACAGAGACTTAAATGGACCCAGAGGGTATTACAGAGGAGGGGGTTGCTGAAAGGGGAAAGCAGTGGTACAGGGGAGTAAGGGAAGAATTGGGAGGGGGAGGAACAGGAGATGGATTTGATCCAAACATATCATATGAATGTATGAATATTAAATAGAATATTTCAAAATTGACTTGTATGGATTTTCATGTTGGAGAGAAACAATGGAAACTGTTTGCTCTTTCAGACCAAAATCTGCTCCTCTAGCCGGACACACAGGATAAAGGTTTGCAGGCCAGCCCCAAGCAGCCCTGCTTAGATGGGCACGCCCCATCTTGCCTTCCTTTCACTGTTAGGAAGCCTCATTCCCCTCCTATCTCTGGGAAACTCTTAGTGTGGACACCAAGGACAATAGATCCTGCTAAGGAGCTCTGGAACGTGCAGATAGGCTAGCAAGGCAGAGAACCCCAGCTGGGCTTCATTTGAGCAATGTGCAGGGAAGAGAAAACTGCTGGTGCTGACTTCAACACTCTGAAGTGAGTCTCCCTTACACAGAGTTCTATTTGAGGAAAGAGCTCAAAACTTTCTACTCCCTCCACCTACAAACATTACTGTGGGTATGACCCAGGGCCTAGCATGGGGAACCACACTAGGTACTAAAGGCAGGTAAGGAACTGGGGCCCCAGGCCCTCTAACATCACAACATAGATAATGACAAAAGCTCATTTAAAATGAAGATTCAAAAAAAAGAAAAGTTCATGAGGGATAAGGGCAGAGCAGGGAGGGAGTGGAGATGGAGAACTTGGATATGGACTGGCAAGACAGCTCAGCCAGTAAAGGCACTTGCCTGATTAGCCAAGTTCAAGGACAAGCTAGAGGGACAGGACCTACTCTTACAAGTTGTTCTCTAACTGGCCCCTACACACAAGATAGAGAGATAGATGGATGATAGACAGATAATGGGAGATAGATAGATAGATAGATAGATAGATAGATAGATAGATAGATAGATAGATATAAAAAGGAGAGAAATTTAGATGCCAGACAGAGGTACATATCTCTCTCTAAGAGATACCAGTAACCTAAGAAAAGGAGGCTTTGGAAAGAGCAAGGCAGCAGGAATATCTACAGAAGAGGGACACTGTGAGTCAGGGAATACAGGGTTCCTGTGCTGCCTGGGACTAGAGGTTGATAGGAGCCATGGTGAAGACATGGCACAAGTTTGCGAAGAGGATATAAATGATCACTTCTCAGCCTTTGGGCTAAGATGAAGTGTAAAAGGAAGATCAGGAAGTACTGATGATGAGAACTAAGGGAGGTGAAGGCATAAGATGATATAAGCATAAGGAAATAATAGCATTTGTGATGGTAGGAACAGGAGAATGGGGAGAGGGAGCTGAGGATTGGTGCTAGATTTAAGTTGCAAATTCCACTGGGACATTGCATTTCATTTAAACACAATTTTTAATTTTCTTAATTTAAATTTGTATTTATGTGCATGTGTGTGCTTCTGCTTGTTTGTATACTGTATGTGCCCAGATGCCAGAAGAAGGCAGAAGCTGGGGTTAAAATCTCTGTGAGTGGAGCTAAAGGTGGTAAGCAGCTTGATATGAGCGATGGAAACTGAACTCAGCAAGAGCAGCAAGTTCTCTTAACCTCCGAGCCGTCTCTCCGGAACCCCAAGTCTCTACTCTTACAATCAACTAAGTGTCCTAAGTAAGACGGGTAAACTGCTTACAGCTTAAAACACATCCAGCTAATGCCTCGAGTGAAGTACCTCTCATCATGTCTGCCTTTCTCCTGAAAGGTACCTACCAACCAAGGTCTGATCCGTTGCTTGGGGGAAACGGCTCTCCTCATCCAAAAGTGCGAGAAGGCCCAAGGGTTTTTGAAGGAACATGTCCAGGAGTGGGCGGTTGTCTTCATACTGCACAAGAACGGCATCGATGCCTTCACTCTTGTACTCCATCTGGAAGGAAACAGGCTGTGACTCTTTGGCCTGAACCTGGCCTCTGTACCACCAGGACATCTCAGCCTGGATTTCCTGGGGCTGGCCATATTGAGTCGTGTGAGTTACTGGGTATGTTTGGGGCATATGGCAAAAGAACCTATGCATTACAGCCTTGAAGCTGTGCCCTTGGGTGTGATTTAAATGTGACCTATTGTAGGCCAGCAGAAGCTACCTCTCAGCCCCTGAGCAACTGCATGTTTCCCAGGGAGATAAATGGCAGGACTGCGGGTCTGCCTAACATCAAGTTTTGTGTACGGTGAACGGGTGACGGAGGTTTACAGACATACCCAGAGCGTGTGTATTTCCTCACTGTCCTTATGTTTACCTACTCACGTTTAGTGTGCCCACTCTCACCCACCCCCAGCCCGCCCCGTGCATGGAAGCTGACTGAGTCAGCCACTGGGCTCGTTCGGGTTGTTCTGTTTCGTGTTACCCCAAAGGGAGACTTTAGGTATGAGCATAGGTCCGGTGAAACTGAACACTGCTGAGGTCAATGCTGCAGGAGCGAGGCCCTGGTGTCTTCTCAGATTGTCAGATTTACCATTGAACTGTGTGGGGAGTAGACTTCCATGTCAAGAGATTCAAGAACATGCCTTTCTCCTGCCTGGAGACGCCCTTCATTACTGGGGAACCGGGTGCAAGAGACAATGGGAGATGAGGATGATGATGATGATGGTGGTGGTGGTGGTGGTGGTGGTGGTGGTGAGTATGGGTTTTAAGGAACCATGTCTTGGGCTCAGGTGACTTTTTTAGACAACAGTATAGATATTTTTAGCCAAAAATGGGAGAGAATGAAACATATTCAATGATACACATGGAAGAATTTTGAAGCAAGACTTAAATAATTGGTCTGTCACCAGCTCCACTCAAGTGAGGAAATATACCTTTCCACAGAAAGCAGGAGCTTTTCTTCTCCCCGACTAAACCCGGCCTGTTTATTTCAACAGGACTGTCTCACCAGTGCTTTTTCTGCAGTCTTCTACCTGACAGCCTGACTAACCAGATTTTTCCTTCACATTGTGGGCAGCCTGTCAGTCTTCCCCAACCCCAGGACCCAGCCCCAACCCTGCCACTCTCAGCTGCAGAGTCAACCTCTACCTGTTCAAGGGCAAACACGTGCTGGTTGAAGTAGTACTGGACCTGCTCGTTGGCGATGTTTATGCAGAGCTGCTCAAAGGAGTTCCTCTGGAAGTCCTCAAAGCCAAAAATGTCCAGGATGCCCACGCTCATCCTGTCCTCGGCACTACTGCGAGAGAAAGGAAACCAATCAGGAGGAGTCGCATCTCTCTCACGACAATAAGAATACAAGTCCATTGAACACAGGGAACTTCCCAGAGACTCAGACTCCAACCAAGGACTATTCGTGGAGATGACCTGGAACCCCTGCACAGGTATAGCCCATGGCAGTTCAGTGTCCAAATGGGTTCCATAGTAATGGGAAGAGGGACTGCCTCTGACATAATCTGATTGGCCTGCTCGTTGATCACTTCCCCCTGAGGGGGGAGCAGCCTTATCAGGCCACAGTAGAGGACAATGCAGCCACTTTTGATGAGAACTGATAGACTAAGATCAGAAAGAAGAGGAGAACCTCCCCTATCAGTGGACTTGGGGAGTGGCATGCATGCAGAAAGGGGAGGGAGGGTGAGATCGGGAGGGGAGGAGGGAGGGGCTTATGGGGGGATACAAAATGAATAAAGTGTAATTAATAAAAAATTAAAAATTAATTAATTAATTGATTGATTGATTGATTAAATGACAAAAAAAAAAAGAATACAAGTCCACCTGTCAACCAACATGCAGGTCCATCGGGGAAAGATGCCTCCTGCTTCCTAGGGACAACAGCTTGAAACTTTCGATAAACTTTCCATTTTAAAAAAAGTGAAAAAAAAATCCTTTAATAATAGAATCCTTTGAAATTAGCCAGGCATGGTGACACATACCTGTAATCTCAGCACTCGGGAGGCTAAGACAGGGTTGTCGGGAGTTCAAGGTCAGCCTGTGCTACAGAGCTAGACCCTGCCTCAAAACATATAAACATTAAAAAAAAAGGCTAACAGGACAAAAATCTATTCAGATGCAGATCACACGCAAAGGGGCCTTGGCTTCTCAGACTTATTCTTCCATCTACCCACCCCAAAACCGGCTTGGGAGGCGACTTCTGAATTTAACTGTGTCAATTTCTCTATGATATAGAAGAACACTAAAGCTCAGAATCATAGTAGCAATAACAAGAAAGAGAGTCTGTGCTTTAAAGTGTTTCACAAAATGTATCATGTATTTCTAAAAACACCCTGAGGAGGAGGACGTTCTAACTTCCCTTTTACAGAGATAAAAGGTGGCAGAATACTCAGCTGATGTAGCTGTGGACGGTGGAGGGGAACCTGTTTCTCCAGCTCCCTGCTAAGCCTCCATCCGTCATTCTCCTCGCAGGAGTAAATGCTTCAAGTGTCCTGGTTCCCACTGATACTTTTAATGCGGAGGGCTGGAGGGGGCCCTTTGGCTAAGGAAAACCCAAGTAGAGCTAAGGGACGCCTGGTGTCTGGGCCTCGGCTTCCCAGGGGACTTGCCACAGGTTTTTATCCGGCTGCAGGAGAGTGTTGACGCGGTTCACAATCCAGCTGAACAGCCTCCCGTAAAGGGCCTTCGACATAGCGTCCCTGACGTCTGCAGCCCTGTCCACGGTGTTGGCTCGGACAATGGTCTCGCCTCTCGTGACCACACAGTGGGATGTGAGGGCCTCCAGGAGCTCTCCGGAGCTGATGCAGAGCAGGTAGGCAGCTGGAACAAAGAGGAGGTGTGACCCCAGACGTGTGGCCACCGTTCACACAGCCCACGCCAAGCAGCACCTGCAGAAGCCACGGTGTGCCAGCCTCTGTGCCAGGTGCTTCACACTCAAGACAAACAAGCAAGGTCCCTAACTCCAAGAAGCATCTGGGCTGGGCAGGGCAGCTCCCACGCTGTTCTGACATCTCCCTACACGTACTTAGTAAGAAAGGGTGTGAGGGAGAGGTCTGAGGAGGGAGAGGAAGCCATCCTCTATCAAATACATTGTGAGACTAGACAGTCACAAACACAGAGGGTCATAGAGACCCTAAATAGACTGCCGCAGATTAACACAAAAAAGGGGTTTTGTTTTTTTGATTTGGTTTTTGGTTTTTCGGGACAGGGTTTCTCTGTGTAGCCCTAGCTGTCCTCTCTCACTCACTCTGTAGCCCAGGCTGGCTTCAGATCCTGCATCCTCCAGCCTCTCTTCCCAAGGTAGGAAGCATCTTGCCCAGCAGATATCGATGAAGAGTCCTCACCCATTCTTTCACCACGATTGCTAGTAGAACTTTCAAAATAAGCAGGTGCTACTTTCTCTCCTCCAGTTGCTGACCCCATGAATTCGTAAAGGGGCCAAACCTTAATATTTCTTTTCAAAATGTAAATTATTGTGAAAATCAGGTGGAGAACTCCTGGGTAAAGCTACTCAGCCACAGGCTGCTTTTCTGCAGAAAAGCCATCTGCAGCGTAGGGGCGAAGGCTACTATTCCACAGGATTGCTTCTGGGAAATGTTGGCCAGTGGAACCTTCTAGAGTTAACAGGAGGATGAGTTACAGCTGCAACCTATTCCACAGGTCCTTGAAATGCTTCAGACATGAAAGGCATGCACACTTTGACAAGGAAGGCGTAAGCATCAATTACCATTTTTCAAAGCTTCGGCATTGGGCACCTCACTTTTATCAGTTTGGTGTTGAGAGGAAATCGCTGCAAACTCAATGTTCCCGATATTCAAAATCCCAGCCAGAATTCTGTACACGGAATGCACCTCCTGAAAAGGACGTTGAGAAGACATGCTTGGAGGGCACCACCAATCAAACTAACAAGCCCCTTACCCTTCGGCTGAAAGTACCATAGCTGTCCATCAAACTCTGTTCTCCCTCTTCCTGAGCACACACAGAGGTGGCCATGTCCCTAAGTGCTAAAGATGAGACAAGTAAAGTGATGTGTGCTTCCCTGGGTTCCAGGACCTGTGGAAGGGAGCACACTTCCTCTCTGCTTTCTTTCTCACTATTGCTAGCTAGAACGCCCAGCAACCTGGCTTCAACCATGTCTTCTTATTTTTTTTTGGGGGGGGGGGAAGTTTGGGGGCAGGGGCTGGTTTTTTTTCAGACAGGGTTCCTTTGTGTAGCCTTGGCTATCCTTGACTTGATTTGTAAACCAGGATGGTATTGAACTCAGAGACCCACCTGCTCCACCATGTCGTTAAACCAGCAAAGGACTATGTGGGATGGAGCTGTTCTGCCACCTGGCACAGTAGCCAAGAGGGAAATGACCTTCTTTGTCCTTTAACTTACCCTTTAGCCTTTTACTCTACTTAATCCCAGCTCCCAACTTTAGAAACAGACCTTTCTTTTCCCCCCAAAACAAGAGATTAGATATATTCCCTCACCTCTTTTGGGTATCGCTGTCTATAAAATATCTCAGAGGGCACCCACTCATGGCTTACAAGGAGGCTGTCTCAGACTTATAGGTTGTAGCCATGCATCGAGTGAGCACACATTTTAAAAGACTCACTAGAAATAAACCATGATATTATGAGGTAAGAAGAAATAACTGTATTTTGCCTTTGTCTCTAGCTCCTAGGACAAGACGTTTCTAAAGTTGTCTGGGTGAATAGAGCTTTGTTGTGGCAACAGGTGCCTTTCAAACATGCCTGTGTTTATGTTAATAAGTGGATTTTGGCGGGCTTCTAGACAAGACTTGCAATTGCAGAAACTGGTATTAAGGGGAACCAGTCTTAGAACTCTTAGTCCCCTGATCCCAACAAACTCTGGGGAGGACTAGGGCTCCAGACTGAGTTAATTGCCAATCAATGGCCAATAACTAATTAGCTGTGTGTGTGTGTGTGTGTGTGTGTGTGTGTGTGTGTGTGTGTGTGTGGTGTCTGTGGCAAACTCCACAAAAACTCTAAACAGAATTAGGGAGCTTCCAAATTGGTGAATCCATGAAGGTGCTGGCAGGGTGGCATGCCCAGGGGGCATGAGCCCCCTTACCATGTACTGCCCATTCATTTTTTATTTGGCTGTCCCTGGCTTGTAACCTTTATAACAAGTCTGCAACCTTAAGCAAAAAAAAATTTTTTTTTTTTTCTGAATTTTGTGAACTGTTACGCCAATTAAGCAAGCTATAGAATTAAGGTCATGGTAACTTCACACCCAGTTCGAAATATGAAAAGCCTGGGGCTGCCAACTGGTGCCTGAAGTGGGGGCAGTCTTGAGGGACTGAGCCCTTAGCTAACACTAGATAAACAGATTGAGCAGAACTGTAGGCCACTGAGTTGGTATAAGGGATTAATTGATAAGGAAGTTTAGGGGAAAAAAAAAAAAAAAACCTCACATATTTGTTGGCAAAAATTTGAGTAAAATACATTCAGATTATCTAAGTTCTGTTTTCATGTTCAAAACTGAACAGCTAAGTACCATTAATGGATTAAAAATAATACACGTTCTATTCAAATCTTACATTTTCTATATGTGAAATAATGAAACATCTAGTGGGAAATTTTCTGAATTTGATGCTAATAAACAAAACTACTTCCATAAAACATATTCAAACAGCTATTTAATGCTGTACGCAGCAGCCAAGTAATAGGAACTGTCACTAGACCCTTGATAAATATTGCCTCCCAAAATGAGCCTCCCTGTAGACATTACTCAGTAAAGCCTAAAAGCTCAACGCAGGCTGTAACACTGACATCTACTGGAGGCCTGAAAATGCTACAAAGACAAATGAGAATTCTTGAGCCAGCCCCTGCCATAGAGAAGTATTGTTCTTCCAACTTTTAAACCACGGGCAAGATGTCATGTTTCAGACTTCAAGAATCACTATTTAATCACGTGACTTAGGAGTGGCTGAGGAGAACACCTACCCCAAATGGGCTCTTTAGAACTTGCCTGGGTTTAACATGACAGCCCCCCATTACGGTGATCAATACAGGGTGAGCCCTGCCGAATGCAGCAAGCCCCGACGGAGGCAGATCTGAGAGTTTGAAGCCGGGGCTGCAGCGGTGAGTTCTGCGTCTACCGTGTCTGTATCCAGCCTCCCCAACGGGTTCTCTAAACCCCTCCTCACTCTTCAGGAAAAGTGTAGTTCCTCTAAGGAACACACACGGTCCCTATCATATACGATATGACACCGCCCCAAGAGGCTTTAAGCACATTAGCGCTAAGACAATGGGTGTGAGGAAAATGGCTGCCTGAGAGCATGCTCCTGAGATGAACAGCTCACCAAGCTGCTTCTCCGGCCACATTCTCTTCGATGCTATGCCCAGGGAGTCAACAGAAGTAGAAACCTACCACTGACCTTCAGTGACACTTAGATTTGAATGCCACGTGGACGGCTCTTTCCTTGCGTCTCCTTCCTTGGTTCAGTGAAGAAAGCAGGGATGGGGCATGCAACTCGTCCTCTTTAAAAAGGATTTAGCCCCAGTGTGCTCCCTGGGAGACATTTCTGGGATTTTCTCCCACTCTCTTAGACCTGCCTCAGGGTTCATCACACATTCCTTTCAGACCTAAGAACCTCCACCTACCGCAGAGTTCAAAAACACCCCCATGCCCAGCTCTGCTAGAGCCCCCAACACTCTACAATGGCTCTGCAATGGCTCCACCTTGCCCAAAACTTCTTGATCAAGCGGAAACCTTTTCCAGCTTCTGTCGCTTGTTTTCTCTTGCCTCATCGCAGTTTTTTCTGGAATCCCAGGCTTTCTTGAGGAATCTTTCTTTTATTTATGTCTAGTCTCTGATCTCCTATATGCTACAATAATAAAAACCTCTTTCAGAATGAGAGTTTTATCAAGAAGGCTTACCAAGCCCTCCAATCGTGTATTTCAACACACTGCTGAGGAGTTCAGTCTGTATCACTGGTCAGAGACAGTGAGAGAGGGGAGAACGTTCCTCCACCAGAGCACTTTCCTCAGACGATTCTTCCCAAGGCAAGTGTTGCCTAGACAGCTGAGGCCAAGTCCAAAGTTAAGAAGAACTTGATGCTGATTTGCTGAAACCATTTTGGCCTGGCTGCCAGGCACCTTAGGCCACTGTCTTTCTTGCATCTCCCTAGAAACTTACTTTACCTCGTTCTTTTCTCTAAATCTCGACTTTTTTTTACCAGTTCTGCCTTAAACACCACATCAGGGTCAACTAAGGATTATAACATCCTCCTCACTTCCTCAGCAGAGGTTCATGACACTTACTGCCTCAAAAATTAGTGCATCCCATCCTTTCTAGTTTAACATATAATATAACTCTTTGGAATCTCTTTTCAGAAGTATTATTTTGATTCATGATATATTTGGAAGAAAGAAAAGAAATTTTGCGCTGACCTCTAAACCTCTGACCTCTGACCTCTGTGTCAGGGATCTGCAGTGCATGCCCACTCTCTACCATCATATGTAGCATCCAGATTTTCAGGCAGCTTTAAACACTACAACTCAACTCACTTAGTGTGTTAGGATAATGCTTGTACCAGCAGGGCCAGCAAGTATTTAATATTTAACAGCAATACTGTAGTTTGGCTCAAGACATAGAAATTTAAAAACACTGATCTTCTCAGTTAGGTCAAATCCCAAATCCCTGGCATAGAACATCCATCGTTACTGGAGGCCTCCTTCCACCAGGGAAGTTTCTTCATGGTACTCCCAGGATCAAGTATTCCTTTGAATGCTTTTGGCACATGTCCTGGAATTAAAATTCATCCTCCCAGGTCCACACTAAGGTTTGCATGCCATAATCTTGTTGTATGGTTTTGTGGGGGAAGGAAGGGAAGCAAACAAACAAAAACCAAACTTGAGGAGTTCCCATGGGGAACTAGGAACCTTCTAATAAAGGACCGGAAATATAATTGTAATTGAATTGGCCAGTTCATTTAAGATCTGTTGAGAAATGACTGGCAGGAAATCGTTAGAGAAATTGTGTCCCACCAGCAATTTGGCATCTGCTGCCTGACTCCATACAACCAAGTCTTCCTGAATTTAGTCAGACTGCTCTGGTTTTATCAACATGACATGAAGTGCAAGATTCCAGCAGAACAGGTTGTCTGCAAAGATATGCCATAGATGTTAGGGTCAGAGAGATAAAATCCATCTTCTCCCTTGCACTTCTGAAGCTGCTAATTAACCTGGGTCAGTTATTCCCAAGTGAATTAATGTGGGACTCAGGGAAGATCCCTTGCACAGGGACACGCTGCCACATCCCTGTTATAAACTGAGAAGGTACACACAGTGACACACCATCACGCTCCTGTTATATACTGAGCTACATACACATAGGGACATACGTGGAGTGTGCTAACACTCCAGCCATACACCAGGGAGAGGACACACAGCAACGGGCCATTACACTCCTGTGAGTCATTGACCAGGCACAAACTGAGAATTTTTGCCTTCTATCTTCTTCCTTTTTGTATCTATTTACACTGCCATTCCTTTTATCGTACCCACCAGCCCCTGCTCGGGAATGGCCTGCCTCAACGACATATACTGAAGTGCTTAACTGCTTCTCTCTTAAATACCATTAACATCTGTTTTTTTTTTAATTATTATTATTATTATTATCTGCAGCTGTGCTGGCTAGTATTTACATCAACCCAACACAGGCTAGAGTCATTTCAGAAGAGGGAAACTCAACTGAGAAAAATGGAGTCAGTAGATTGGTCTGTGGCCAAGCCAGTGGTACATCCTCAGGATTGATAATGCACAAGAGCCTAGTTCACTGTGGGCAGTATTATCCATGGGTTGGCGCTGTAAGGAAGCAGGCTGAGCAAGCCAGGAGGAACACGCCGGTAGGGATCATTCTTCTAAGACCTCTGCCTCAGTTCCTGCCTCCAGACCCCTGCCCAGAGTTCCTAGACAAGCTTTAAAATAAAATAAATCCTTTCCTCCCCAAATTGCTTTGTAGTTCCTGGTGCTTTATCACAGCAATAGAAATCCTAACTATGACAGAAGCCTGCTTCTATCAGAGTATCACTGTGTGTTCTCGTTTGAAGCCAGGGCCCATCACATCCTAGCATTCCATCACCATCCTTTATTTCTCAAAAGCAAACTATCAACTCCTCCTAGGGCTCCCTTCACCATGGGTCTGTCCCCTTTTAGGAACATATGTCCCACATTTTGGCATGATCTCAGCCATAGACTTGTACTTTAAACAGCTTCCTTCCCACCCCTGCCATCGACTCTTCTGATGATGTATAATTGATAAAAATGAGCACCAAAAGTCGGTCGCCATAAAAATCCTCTAACGATGGAGGGACCTGTTCAACTGCCCCTGAAGGAGCTGAGAGAAATATATTTTATTTTTATCTTGACTTTTGGGATATTCCCGCTGTCCATTTATGGTGCGTGAGAGGCTAACAACAATGAAATGAACAGCTAGCTAACCAGAAAGAAAGAAAAAAGAAAGAAAGGTATTGTTAGGACTAAAATCAACTATGTTAGGGAGAAAGGCCCAGTCAAAAACCATTGGATTGCAGAAGCAATCTTCATCCGGAGTGGCTGCCCCAAGGCAAACAGACAATTTGGTAAACTAGTCCCCTAAGATTTAATAGTCTAGCCTTCCTCCTAATCACTCACCCCCTTTGCCAGCAAAGTGAAAGAACCTGTGTGTTCTTACAAAACTGGTGGCACGAAGCCCAGGAACTGTGGACTACTGGAGCATCGAGCAATATCTGATCCTGGAGTTACAAATGCCATGTGTCAGCCCGAGCACGTGTTTAATGGAGAAAGCCTGGATGGAGTGTGACGAGGGTGGTATCATGCCTACAGCCATAGTTAACAATGCGCAAGCGTGCTAGGGGAAAGAGCAGATGCAGGGGTGTAGAGTGTTTAAATTAGCTTGTCATATGCACAGAGAGCTACTTGCAAAAATATGTTCTAGGCATAACCAATACACTTCCATATTGCTCTTTTCAGAAGTAATGTCAACTCAGAACAGCGCAGTATTTTGCAGTATTTGGGCATCTGTTAGTATAGCCAGGGTGAATTTACGATAATGGCAACAGTTGCTAGGTGTTTGGTCCTATCGATACCTGATAGGTGCTTGGTCAATTATACAGCCACGCCTCTCATCGTTTATGTTCGTTTAGGCACCTTGTTCTAATACAGATACTGATTCAGTCATTCTTGGATGGACCACAGAGTCTGTGTCCTAAATAAGCTCTCGGGGAGTGGCAGAGTTTTGGATCCTTAGGCCACGTGTTGCATAGATAAACCTTACGTCACGACTGACAGGCATTCGAAAACTGTCCAGCTAGCTAGAGCACGCATGCCTTCCCTCACACCCACCTCCGGACATTCACACCAAGTTAGTTTCCCTGTCAACCGGCACGTACCTTGTCAGTGAACCCAATAACCCTGAAGCAATGCTGGATGGCTTCAAACCGCCTCCGGTAGGACTCCTTGGAGGTGATGTCCTGCATGACTCTTCCAGTCTGGGCAGCTATGTATCTGAATAAAGCAGAACATGACCCGACACAGTGAGCACTCACTTGGTAAACGGCACCGTGGGCCGGGGCAGGAGACACCCCGGCTTCTTTCCTTCACAGGCTAATACCGTGGTGGAGAAAACAACGGCCGTAATTGAGCTTTTTTTAAAAAAAAAAAAAAAAAATTATTATTTTTAAAATTTATTTTAGTCCAAGGATGCCCCCTCCCTCCTCTCTTCAATATCCCCCTTCCCCCCTTCTCTCTTCCCCTCTCCCTTTCCCCCCCACTTCTGTATCAACCCTTTCCAGCACATCAAGTCACAACAGGACTGAGCATATCTTTATCCCTTAAGGCCAGCCCAGGCAGTCCTGCCAGGGAGAAGTTATCCAAAAGAAGGCAACAGAGTCCATGTTAGAAACAGTGCCCAACCACCACTGCCAGGCGACCCATATGAAGACCAAGCAGCCCATTGGCTAAGTGTGTGCAGGGGCCTAGGTCCAGATCGTGCATGCTCCTTAGTTGATGTCTTTTGATCACTCTAAAAATAAAAAAATGCCAAGCCTCTTGCCCCCTCCTCCTGCATATTCAACTTCACAGAACGAGTCTTCAGTTAAGGAAACAGCTCCATTTACTTCTAGATTTGCCAGATGCTTAACTGAACACTCCTTCAGGCTCCTCCCCATCAGCATGAAAGAGGTCTTGCAACAAAACTTACCTAGGAGGCTTTTCCTCAGGAAGCCTAAACTCAGAAAGTTTCTTTTGGTGATAAAGGCCAGCATAAATGTAGTAAAATATGTGAAAATTTTTCTCTCCCCTGAAAATAAATTGAGAAAGAATTATAGCATATTCCAGGATTTCCAGACCTAAATAACTGATTTCATTCCTTTCTCTGCATAAAATATTATTTTGCAACAAATTTATGTAAGCGGGCAATTAAATATGCTTCATCCCAATTGCAAAAACAAACAAACAAACAAACAAAAAACAACAGCAACAACAGAAAATGCAGAGGCAGTAACATCCACACAGTAGTTATCACAGCAGCACTTCAAGTGTTTATACCTTCACTACAAGCTGAAGAAAGCTCTGCTCATTTAGAGCAAGCAGCTCAGCTCACATTACGTGGAACAGTCTCCCCATGCAGCTCCAGGTCTGGTGCATGTGTGTCACAGCCCCTGTGGCTTCAAAGAGTGGGAAGCCCAGCCCACAGCAACTAGCCAAACCACCTGCTTCACTGAAGCCAAAGACAAGAAGTGTGTGGGAGTTCCTCGGCAGTCAAGAAAGAATTTGTCTCAGGACTCAGGTTTGCACGCTCCCAAAGTGTTATGCTCTCAGACACCCTGTGCACGCCTGTAATCCCGGCACTCAGGGAGGCAGAGGCAGGCGGATCTCTGTGAGTTCGAGGCCAGCCTGGTCTACAAAGTGAGTCCAGGACAGCCAGGGCTACACAGAGAAACCCTGTCTCAAAAAAGAAAAAGAAAAAGAAAAAGAAAAAGAAAAAAAAGTCATTCTTCAGTCCCTAAATGCCTACTGCTCTCCACCTCTTTCATTGTTGTTTTGTTTGTTTGTTGTTTGGGTTTCCTTTTTTAATGTGAAGGGGATATTTCGAATGCAGAGGCAGGAGGATGGTGTATCATTGTATTCTAGATGCCGCTAACTTGCCATTTCTCACTCACTTGTTCACAGAACATCATTGTTTCATTTATCTGTTTTTCATCACAGGAAGTTGGATCCACGATCCTGCATTTTCTAGGCTCGCACTCTACCACTGAGCTACATCCCCGGCCTTTGGCTTCTTGCGATCCTCCTGCCTCTGCTTCCCCGGTGCTGAAATTACAAAGTGCAGGCTGCCATACTGAGCTCTTTTAATGGTTTAAGACAAAATTTGTTTGTGTATTTAAGATATGCAGTATGGCACAGAATGCACATAGATGCTTTAAAAGGGCATTATTCAACTGATAAGTGTACCGGATGCCAATTATAGCAGGCACTACGTCAGATGCCAGAGAAACAGGACTAAGAGGATTCAACCCTTTTGGACAGGATTAGAAGAAACAAGAGGGGAGCTTGGGAGGAAGGCTTTCAAGGAAATAAGCAGGTGGATCTGACAAAGAATAATGCTGAGAATGGAAATCAATTCTGCCAAGTCAAGGCAAAGACTCACCAGGGAATTAACCCTACAGTGAAGCCCTGAAGCCTGAGCAGGAGTTGCAGGGAGTTGCAGACAGAAGGGACACACAGACAGACGTCTGTACACAAGAGCTCAGAGAGCTCTCTTACACGCGGCCAGCCCCTGGAAGGTTGTTTATTCATTGTCTGTTTGGCAGAACTTCACATGACCTCATCCAGAGATGGAGGACCTGGGAATGGGACACCCCAGTATGCCAGGGCGAGGACAGAAATGCCACAGTTGTAGGGGCAGGACCTGAAAAGCCTTAACCTGTCTTCATCCCATTCAATTCTCTTAACAACCTTGGGGGATTGGCGTTACTAGGCCTGTATGACACAAGAAGAAGGTGAGACGATATTTACGCCAATGAGCAACATTGCCACAGGAAGAGCGTGGAGCACACGACACGGCAACCTTCATGCCGATGATGGAGAGAAACTCACACAAGTGATCAAGAAAGCCACAGGAAAGCTTCAAACACCTGGAGCTCCATCTTTTCACCCATCTTTTCCTTGTTCAGGGAAGCTTCCAATGTGCAAGGAAACGGAAAGGTGTTTGGAGCTTTTGTTTATTGGGGTGTGTGTGTGTGTGTGTGTGTGTGTGTGTGTGTGTGTGTGGTGTATGTGGTGTGTGTGAATGCATGTGTGCTGAAGATGAAACCTAGCATCCCATACCCCACCAGCCATACCCACAAATGTTTGGATTCTTAAACTAGTCTTAAGCCTGTGGCTTCCATTTGTCCAGCATCTGACTATTTGGTCTCTCTTGTTCTCCGCTCTACCACTTTTATCAGCTGACTCCCTCCCATCTCCACTGGCCCACTGAAGCTAGAGTCAGCATTTCAAAATACAAGTTAGGGGTGACCGCTCCCCAGCCTGAACACATTGTCCAGTTTCCTGGTCTTTCAGGAAAGGTTCAGAGCCCTGCGTGATCCGTTTTCAGTAGCCCCCTCTGTTTTTCTCCTCATTCCTGTCCCCATTTTGTTGGCCAACTCCTAAGTGATCCACAGATCTCAGACCAGGCATCTCAAATCCAGGAAACACATTTTTCTGTCTGGACCCTAGGTGTGCTGGCCTGCCTCTTCTCAACTGGACACAAGACAGAATCATTTAGGAAAAGAGATCCTCAACTGAAAAAAAAAACCATGCTCCTACCAGATTGGCCTGTGGTACAGTGGTGTAAGAGAGCAGGCTGAGGAAATCATGGGAGGGAAGGAGTCAGAAACACCCCTCCTTGGCCTCTGCATCAGCTCCTGCCTCCAGGTATCTGTCCTGTGCGTGTTCCCATCCTGACTTCCTTTGACGTTGGACTGTGATGTGGAAATGTCAGCACAGTAAATCCTTTCCTCCCCAGGTTGCTTTTGTCATGGTGTTCTATCTCAAATGGAGCACCTTTTCCCCACCAACTCCACACAAGTCCTCTTCCTGAGCCAGGTTGTGTGGCCCCCGCTTCGCCAGCTTCACTTTCCTAGCACTTACATGGCTGCACTATTGCTACCCAGCACTGACCACATCTGCTGTACTTATGTATTCCTATAACAATGATGGTCCTCTCATTCCCACACACACTGTGGACAGGGGGACGTTGTCTTGTGTGCTCTGTCACGGAGCAGGCATTCAATATGGAGTGGCTGTGTGTCTGCAGCCCTGCTCCTGAGAAACACTGGTGTCCTGCAGTCATCAAAACCAAGAAGAAGAAGAGTGCTAACACGGTCAACACAGACCGTGCTTTTAAGTAATTTTATACAGATGAACTTGTCCGTCTTTCCAACAGACCCACGGGGCCATTGCTAGTAGCATCTCTATTTTACAAATGAGCCTCGGAAATGTTCGGTGATCTGCCGAAGGTCACAACCGCATCCAAGCTCAGAAAAACATGCTGTTGATGATGATTACCTATCACTGTAATGCATTCCTTAAAGGAGAGTGCTGTAGTTTGAATAACGTCCTCCACAGGCTCATATATGTGAGCACTAGGTCTAGGTCCCCCGTTGGTAGCACTGTCTGGGAAAGCGATCAAGCCTTTAGGCAGAGGAGCCTTGCTGGATGAGTGGCAGGCTTTGAGGTTTGACAGCCTAACCAGACTTCCTGTCCTCACTCTCGGCTTCCTGTGCACCAATGAAATGTGATCATCCAGACCCATGTTCCTGCTACCATGCTTTCCTAGCCACAGTGTTTACCCACTTGAACTGTAAGATCAAATAGGCCCTGCCTCCATTACGTTGCTTTTTAACTCATGGCATTCAATCAGAGCAACAGAAAGGTACATAGTGCAGTTACAAATACAAAAAAGATATATAGTATAATTACATTCTTTCATCTCCCAATTGAAGGGAAAACATGTGGAATATTTTCAGTGCTTTTTGTTACAGACAATTTCACATTTAAGGAATAAAGTGGATTTATAAGGCATGTGCAAATTAATTATTGTTAGATTCTACCATACACAACCAACTCAAGAGAAACAGGTATAGCGTTCATAAAGGACTTCCTCAAGCCCTTTACTCTGCCTTTCAGGCAAACAGCAACAACAACCAAAACAAAGACTACAACCAAGGGCTGAAAATGGCTCAGCAATTAAGAGTACTTACTGCTCTTGCAGAGGCTTTGAGATCAGTTCTCAGCAAGCACATGGCAACTTGGAACCATCTGTAACTCTAGTTCCAAGGATCTGACTCCCTCTTCTGGTCTCTTAGGGTAACAGGCACTCACATGGTACAGAAACATACACGCAAGTAAAACACTCATGCACATAAGACAAAACAAAATCTTAAACAAACCAACTACCACTGCTCCTTTGCTTTAAAGAATTGTGGGAGAAGCCAGAAATGGTGGTGCACACCTTTAATGCCACTGAGACAGGCGGATCTCTGTGAGGTTGAGGCCAGTCTGGTCTTCAAAAGGAGTCCAGGACAGCCAAGACGACACAGAGAAACCCTGTCTCTTGGAAAACAAAACAACAACAAAAACTGAAGGAGACTAAAGAACAAGAAGAGATGGGAACCTTCACAATTCCCAATTCCATATAGGCAAAGGCAAAGACACAATGATAGGACAGAAGTGCGCTTACGCTGCCTGCTTTATAACCCTGGATTTTTCAAGGAGGTACTCAGAGATTCTCGCCCCCGACACAGCTCCGGTTGGCGTGAACATCATTTCTAGATACTTCCCGAAGCGGCTGGAGTTGCCATTAATGGCGGTGCAGGCGTTGCCAAAGGCTTCGACCAGGGAGTTCACTTGGAGAATCTTCTGCCGTAGGGTCTGATTGTTGGCCTGGGAGGACAGACGGCGTTCAGGAGAAGCCTTCAGGAGCAGCGGTTCAGGAAGGTCGCCCTGCGCGCGTCCCACTGCCCAAGCTCCTTTCCGAAGGAATGTTAGTATCAACCTGTGAGTTGCTTACATGAAGGAGTCACAAGGTGCCATGAATCAGAAAGCCAGATTCACCGGCAGTTTTAAAGTCTGGCTGGGTTGCATAGACAACCTTTGACAGAAGGTTAGCGCTTAATAGTTGACAAAGAATTCGAAGCACAGACATTCTCTAACTTTTCCACTGTGCTCTTCCGAAACCCTCAACTCTAATAAAGGAGTCCTCAGACCCTTTCCTAGTCACGTGATACACTAAGGCCAACTATAGGTGACTCCCAAACTAATTTCGCCAATCCTTTCTTCCAGGTCCATGTCAAGGCTGAAATTGTCCTTTTCCTTAACTGTTACACAATGGCTTCCGGTTACCATTTTCCTAATCACCACAGTGGATCTCTCTCACCTGACCTCGGCATTTAACCACGTTCCCTTCTTAATGGCTCAATGTTTCTATCACACTGAAAACACACAAAACAATTAAATCTCCACAGCCTACTAAATCTATGTTGATATTCTTTCTCTCAATACATGAAGTAAGGACAGAACGCTGGCATCTTCAGAGCCTCGCTGTCAGGAGGCAAATGTAACAAAGATGAAATGTTCTTACGTGATCCCCGATCAAAACATAAAAGAATATAGTACTGTCATTGGCTATGGAATGTACAATGGGTTCTGCAGGAGCCGTGGTACGGAAAGCAGATTGGCCCATACCTTTCCCAAAAACGTCAGGTGCTGAACGATCAGATGGGCACTTTCCGTCTTCCCTGATCCGCTCTCTCCGCTGATGACAATACACTGACACGGAAAAGAGAGTCAAGGGAGGAGTCCAGTGAGTTACCATGCAATTTTTCTTGCCAAATTAGGTTACCTCTATCTGTTTACAGAAATAAAGGAAAATAAACCTAGCAAAATGGAGGAGGGGGCCAAAGGTAGGATAAGCCACGCTGTGAATTAGAAGTCTAGACAAGTAAAATGTATGAGTTAACTTTCTGTTCAACTAACATTGAACTTAACGTTTCTCAGTCCTAGCCCTAACCCATCAAATTTCCCAGCGTCTAGGTGATACAGGGCCAGCGTCCAGAGAGCGCAGTATTTTACATACAGGGGTTGTGAAGACTCTGGCACATTAATAGGAAGGGATTTCATTTACGCCATTAGATATCCCGTTTTATTACAGCTATTGCATGTAATCAGGTTGTGGTTGCTCCGTGTTCCCATTATGTCCACATCAGGAATGTCTTTATTGCATTTTACGAGAGAAAATGACTGTTCCTGAGACACGTGCGTTATGTAGTTCAAGCTTTTCGCCTTCTTAGGCTTCCAGGTCCTTTGTACAGCAATGTTATTCCCCATGTCCTCGGGCCAGCCTCAGCAACTGCAGAGCTGAACAAAAATGGAAGATGGGCCACGTCCTACCTCTGTGAGCTACTAGGAGAGGAAGGCGAGCCCTTACCTGGTCTTTGCTGAAGGTGACCAAACACTGATAGGCGTTATCTGCAGATGCAAATATGTGGGGGGGATTTGAGGCACGTTTCACCCCATGATAAAGCCTGGAAAACTGAAGGGGAAAAACCCATTAAAAGGACCCTTCTGGACCAACTAATGTTTTCACTGTCTATTGCTCAGAACAAGGCTTTTCACCTTAGGGGGCCTCACTGCTTCCGGAAGGCCTGGGAGTCTGCAGGCCTACGTCCTAACGCCTGTTCTCTGTTGCTTGCGACACAAGCTTGGTCAAGGACCCAAACTGCCCTCCTCCGGGTGATAAGAAGTGAGCTAACCCAGTGTTCCGCCTGGCCTGTAGCGAGCATTCAATCATTGTTAACTTGTGTTGCTGCTCCTCGATTTAAGAAGTTTCTCCCCAAAGATGAAAATCCCATTCATGTTCAAGTATTGGCTACAGTTTGGGGGTGTCAGCGCCACGGCAAGAGAAGGGTTACCTGGTCTCAAGGCCGCTTCATTTTATTTGCCTATTTCATTTCCCCCCCAGTGTCAGGGTTTGAGCCAAGGGCCATGTTACATGTGAAACAATTGCTCTCCCACTGAGCTCCATCCCCAGACCTGATCTTGTGATTTTTAGTCACTCGGGCGGTCCTCACCTGTGGAGAGTATATGCTTAGATTCTGGAAGGGGTTTAAGGCGATTAGAATGTCGCCCACGTAGGTGTAGATCAGCGCCTCTTCGTACCGCTTCCGCAGCCAGTAGATGATTGCATCCTAAGAAGAGGAGACCTGGCCTTGAGAATGGTGTGGCCAGTCAAGGCAGAGATGCGGAAAGTCGCTCAAGCTGCCTACGCTAAGCGATTCCCAAGTCGCTAAAATGCCTCGAGAAATGCAAGGATAGAATTAAGACTTGCTGACAGGCATCGAGATAGCCAATGAAGATTTGAGTTGTTACTGGGGTGGGGCAGCCTTTGTCCAATCAGAAGGTTGTATTTGTAGTTAGTTGTAACTGTCCGTGACAGATGCCCCGGGTGCACGGAACCGAGCATGAGTTCCCGGAAAAGCAGCGGTTGCTCAGGCTATTTACAGCTGAGCTGTCCGGCCAGCCTTAGGAATTTCTCAAAAGCAACGCTCCGAGTCTGGATTGTGGGAATGCGGAATTGAACACTGTGGTGTTACGCATTGGCGACTGTGGTCAACAGCATTAGACTCGACAGACACAGGTTCAGCCCAACTGGCAGCCCACGCCAAGGCAAGCGTTCTGAAGGAGGCATTATTACAGTTCTCAGATTCCAAAGCTGAACGATATTAACTGCACTGTCTCTGTAAGTGAAATGGAGAGAAGGGCCGGAGAAGGGACAGGCCACCCAAGGGAAACTCCACGAGAGTTGTCTACTAAGGACTCAGTACCTCATCCAGGACCTCAAGGTTGACCAAGTCATCCTCAAGGCAGCGCTTGCTGGCATCTTCCACACGGTGGGGTCTTCTGGTATGCATCCTCTCATGCCTGGAAACACAAAGACTGTCAGCTCGCCGACAGTGAATGCTGCAGAAGTTGGCAGGCAAGGACGGCGGCTCGCCTGAGAACTTAGCACCTGACGCATCCAGTAACCTCGGTGACAGTGGGAGCAAAGGCAGGCCGGACATCACGCTCGGCCTCTGGAGCCCTCAGGGGAAGGGGACGCCTAAGCTCAAGTCTCTCTTCCAACATAGTGAAGACATTTACCACATGGACCCATTACCAAACTTACCAGATTTCTGATTTGTGAATTCCAGCCTCAGCACTTCCAGGAGGTACCTTTTCCTTCCCCCCCCCCCCTTCTCATTGTGGCACTAGGTCACTGTCTGCCTGGGTGCAATCCTTCGTATCCTGAGACTAAACAGCAAGGACTTTCAATTAGAGCAGTGGTTGTCAAGCTGTGGGTCAGGACCCCATGGGGGGGGGGGGTCTCATATCAGAGATCCTGCATTATAGATGATTATATTAGGATTCATAACAGTAGCAAGATCACAGATATGAACTAGCAGCAAAATAACTTCATGGTCACCACAACATGAGGAGCTGTATTAAAGGGTCACAGAATTAGGAAGGTTGAGAACCACGGGTTTAGACCATTCTACATCCTGCTGGAGTGTAGACTTTCCACTGAGCTACTGCCGAAGCACCTTCCTTCTCTTAATGTCCCCGCACCCTGTCTGCCAGCACCCAGACTTATTTTTAAACTACAGAGATTTCAAAGAATAATATCGTAAATACCAAAGATCTGGTGAAGAGTTTAAGTTAGCCTGAATATAACTCCACTTTAAAAAAAAGATCTTGACTGGGAACTGAATTCAGGTACCAGGAAATATCATAGAATGTGCACCTGGCAGAAAACAAAGTTAACTCTCCTAACAGCCTCCAGGAAATATAACAGAATAAATGCTTCATAAAGAATAGAGACAAACTCCCTGGCCATAATAAATGGGAATCCGTTGAGAATTGGGTGGGAAAATTCTCCCCAATGTTTCAGATATGGTTTAGAAAAAATAGCCATTGTGATTATATGCCTTAGCCATTGTAACTGTGTGCCTCAGAAAAGGTCACCCCACCCTGCTAAACTTCACCCAATTCTCTAACGCCAAGGCTTGTGCTCCCCTGCTTGCTGCCATGGAAACCCCCTACTCACAGACTTTCCCTTTAAAAATCCTGCTCACTCAGAGCTCAGGGTCCCACTTCTCTACTGCTGCGACAGTGAGACTTGGGTCCCAAGTTTGCTCGCTCTCATAATAAAGCTCTCTTGCTATTGCATCGAGTTGTCTCCTGGTGGTCTCTGAGGGTGAACCTGGCATAACACTGGTAGTGGTTTGCACGCCTCTCCTGGGATGACCAGTGTGGGGGACACCCTCTCAGCCTGTCCCTAAATGTTGGTCAAATGTCTCCATGCATCTATGGGCAACAGGATATTCTGGGAGTTTCAGTTAGCGAATGTGCTTTCTATTCAACAGTATCTACTTCACTTTCTTAATGTACTGTGTGCATTCACACGTGTGTGCCCACATGCACTGTAGAAGCCAAAAGACAGTTTCCAGGAGTCAGTTCTCCTCTTCCACTTGGGTCCTGGGGATTGAATCTGTATCTTCAGCTTCCAAAGCAAAGGCTTTTACCTCTGACCATCCTTTCAGACCCATACTTAGAATTTCCCATTGTTGGGACATCGCTTACCTGGTATTCCCAAAACTTACAAACTAAAATCCCCTTTGGTAATCCAAAGTGCAGTTTTGTTTTGGTTTTTGGTTACTTGTTTGTTTGTTTTGTTGTTGTTGTTTTTAACAAGGTCTCATGTATCCCAGGCCAACCCCTTTGAACTCGCTATGATAACAGAGGATGATGTCATACTGCCTCGCCTCCTGCCTCTGCCTCCTGAGTGCTGGGATTACAAGCATTCACCCCACCCCACCTCTACCCAGTAAGCACTCTGTCAGCTGAGTGACATCCGAGCCCCAAATGTGATTCTTTAAGTAATAAAATCAGTTTAAGTAGGCCTTCCCATAATTCCCTTGGTACAACTCAATGTGGTGTTGGGCGGTAGGGAGTGCCAGGTTACAGTTTAAAAGCTCTGGTCCCAGTCTCAGGGTTGTGGATCATAAGTAAATCCCTTAACAACAGCAGCTCGGTCCTCTTTGTCTAGGAATGGAATCCCACAGGTGGCTGTGAAAGCATGTACAATCTCGGGTATAGAAATTCAAATGATTTTTTTTTTAAATGTACCAAGTACTATCCGTAGGTCCTTATCAAAATTTGGAGTCAACAACTTGCAGAACTCCTTTCATGACTCAGAATGCTATTAAATTATACGTGTAGAATGTCCTCCCACGTCCTGTTACTTCACCAGTAGGACACTAATGGCTGCTTCCCTGGGTGACACCATATGCCCGCTATCACAGTTTAAAGGGTGTCACCCTCGAATGGCAGGCCGCTGTATCTCCCTGAGTCCCTCAGCTGGCCTTGATGATGTTTTGCTGAACAGAATGGCACAAACATGATGGGATCTTCATGTGTTCTCTCTTTCTTGCTACACACACAGAGGAAGTAGGTGATGAAACCTCTTCAAGTCTGCTACACTGAGTCTTCCTTCCCCAGTCCCCAGCACCAGAAATTTCAGATTAGAAGGGTCATGGGAAATACATTTGTCACCTCCAGTACTGGGGACAGTTTCATCGCAAAAGTCTAAAATAAAAACGAGGCTTTATTTTATTTAACCTAATCAAATCAGGAATATAAAGCATTCCTAAATGGTTAACCGGAACAGTTTCTCTTTCTGCGCCTTTACACGTAGGTGACGTCAAGGAGAAATGAATTGGGGGCTGTCAAGATGGCTCCGTGCTTGATCGCGCACAGCTTTTCCAGGAGACCTGAGTTTGATTGCCAACACCTATACTCAACTCCAGCTCCAGGGGACCTGACACTTCTGCCGCCCCCCACACGCACGAGCAGTCATGTGCACAGACCCACACGCAGACTCACACACATGCATAATTAGAAATAATAAAACTTGTGGTGCACGATTTTAATCCCAGCACGCAGGAGGCAGAGGCAGGACACTCTCTGATTCACTGATCTACACAACAGGGGTCCAGGCCAGCCAGGCCTAAACAGAAAGACCCTGTCTCGAAAAAGAAATGAAAGAATAATTGTTTTTTAGGGAGAAAGAGATACATTGGCTTGAAGCATATTTTTGAGTCAGGTGTGGTAAGGCACACATGGAAACTCAGCCCTTTGGAGGCTGAAGCAAGAGCATCATGAGTTCAAGACTCTTCTAGATTTCATAAGAAGTTCTCAGCCAGGCTAGGTTACAAAGAGACCTTGTCTAAAAGAAAAAATAAAAATAAAAAAGGAACAGAGGAGGCAATACTAATTTCTGCTCTAACTAAGAGCTTCCATCTGCATTTTTGCTTCTGCCCCAAGTCCCGGCTATATAAGCCTAAGATTTGTCCCCTTAGAGTTCAACATAAAAGAAAAGAAAAAAACCTCAACTTTTTAATACAATAACTGAATTCTTATTGTATTAATTTCAGTCAGCTTATCTATTCCCTTATTCATTCCCGGTAATCATGTGAAATAAACTATTTGACAAAGAAAGTTAGCAAGGGTCTCAAGAGATGGCTCAGTAGTTAAAGGCACTGGCTGCTCTTGCAGAGGAGCCTGGTTCCATTCCCTGCACCCACACCACAGCTCACAACCTTCTGTAACTCTAGTTCCAAGGGCATGAGGTGGGGGCGGGGGGGGTAAAGGCATTACCCAGAGAGCTGATTCTGTTAAGATGGAGCCAACACTCCCTGCCCGTGTCTCCACATGAAGGCAGCTAAATCCTCAGCCTGTGCAGCTGTCTCAGGATTCTGGGAGGTGAAAGCTCACAGCAATTGGGGAAGGAGATGAGAACTGGAGATCCCCAAACCAGTGTGCCTCCTAGGACTTTTCCTTCCACCGCGACCGGCCTGGTCTGAACGAGGAATGTCCTTCATGCTACATGATGTTTCTGTAACCAGCTCCAGGTGCAGAGCCTGGTGAACCTCAGATGCTGCCTCGGAAACAGAATCTAGCATAAAGCTGACTCACTGTGCACCACCAGGCTCCAAGCTGCTATTTCCCGAGCCCACCAGCAGAGTGTCTATAGCTATGGCAGCATGTACGTCTGTCTGTCTCATACGCCTCTAACCTCTGAAAGTCAGGCGGATGAGCCTGCATCTCCTTAAAAAAATCTTCCCACAATGATTTAAACAGAACAACCTTGAAAGGATACTTTAATTACTATTATTAGCACTGTCTGACCTTCTCTCCTACTGATGGGCGAGTTAGTCCTCAGAGTTAGCATTTGCTCAAGATTGTAGCTGGCGAGTTGATACTGATGCAAGATTCCCACTCTGACAAAGACCAGTGCCCTGGTTCAGACACACACGCACATACACACAGACACACATTCCAGTAGCTGTATTTGCCCTCTCCAATTAGTGTTTCTCTGAAAAAAAGATGCCTGCTTCATTTCCCTCCTGTGGGGCTTGGAGAGTTAAAAACACTGATCTCAATGCTTATCTTTAAAAAACAAAAAATCTTAGGCTGTAGAAAAAGTTATTAAAAGTCTTACGTTTGTGTACTTTTAGTTAAAATCAACAAAATTAAATTTGGTTTAATTTTGTTTTTCTGTTTTCCTGAGCCAAGTGGTTTGTTCTTACTAGCAACTACAAATTCAGATTTCCCAAAACTCTCATCCTCCCTCTAGTGCCCAATCTTAAGAACAGCATCTGCTAACAATTTTTTGCCAAATACTTTAATATAAAAATTATAGAAATTCAACTTTAAAATACTTGGACTTGGCTAGGCAGTGGTGGCTCATGCCTTTAATCCCAGTATTTGGGAGGCAGAGGCAGAGAGATCTGTGAGTTTGAGGCCAGCCTGTTCTACAGTGTGAGTTCCAGGATAGCCAGGGCTACCCAGAGAAACCCTATCTTGAAAAAGAAAAAGAAAAACAAAAACAAAACAACCAAACAAACAAAAAATAGTTGGGTTGTGTAGGAGGCACAGCTTAGAAAAAGCATTGGAGGAACCAGACTTGTTAAACACTCAGGCAGTTGTTCTGCAAAGGAAGAAAATGGCTGGTCATGAAGAACGTTGGAGGGGGTGCTGTGATCCCTTGTCCTGAGCTTAGCCTCCTTATGAACGAGGTCCCATGTACACTGCATCCTCCATCAATAGACTCTCACTATGCTTATTACAAATCCCTCCTCCTTAGCCCTTACCCTGAGCACTGGGGACCAGTCAGTAGAACTGGTCCTTATTGAGAAGGTCACAGGTGCTTTGCTTCTTTGCAAGAGAGTTTTAACATAGCTCTGCCCAAAGCTGTGGCGTCATTATTGTACGAGAAAACCTCTTTCTAAAGTTTTACTGTGCTTAAATGTGCAAGAAAAATAAACCACGAGATCAGACTTCGGAAGTTTTAACCAGGTGCCTCTAACATGCTGACCTGAGTTTCATCTTCCCCTCTTGTGGACTGTTTCCCTGCCAACCATGATGCTTGCAGGGTCCCCAACAGGGTTGAATATTCCAAATCTTAGGTGAATAGACACATTAAAGTGATGGGGTAATAGTAGAAGACATTTTATTAAATAAAGGTATATAGTACGGTGTGGATTTGTTTTGTTTTGTCATGCAAAGCATGCTGTCCATTATTTCTATTAAAAAAAAGATTTATTCATTTAGTGTGTATCACTGCCCTAACTGCATGTATACCTATGTGCCATTAGAGGGCATCAGATCCCTGTATAGATGGTTGTGAACTACCATGTATGTGCCTGCTGGGAATTGAACTCTGGCCCTCTGGAAGAACAAACAGTGCTCTTAGCCACTGAGCCACCTCTCTAGCCCCTCACTATTTCTACTTTTAACATACTTTATACACATATAAACATCCAGAAATACTGTGTGTTCCAAATGAGTACTTAAGTCCTGAAATATTGAGTAAGCTGTGTGCCTAGAGCAATCGTGTCACTAAAGTGTCTTCTAAGAAGAGTGCTCTTGGCTGAAGTACAGCTTTAATGGCTCAGAGGACATTCTGAAGTTCCATCAACATCTCTCCTGCCTTTTTCTATATTTCCTGCTTGTGTTTATGAGGTGTGCAGCGTGTGGGGTTTGAAGCTAAGAGGGCAGGCTGTGTGGTCTGGGGCTGGGTTGGATGCAGACTTCAGAGTCCAGGAAGCAGTGATGAAATTTGTAGCTTAAGGTAGAAACCTGGGCAAGTCTGAATCATTAAACCCAAGGATCTGAAGAGCAGACAGCTAGAGATGGGCTGAGATCTCTAAGACAACTATGGACGTGTATGGAGCCGATGGCAGGCTTTTGCGGACTGTCTTCCTTGGCACCGCTCATGTGTGGGAAGAGAGATTTTTCAGAGCACTAAAGTGGTTCTGATAGTGTCTTCTCTCTATGCTATGCTATGGTGAAGCAGTTTTGGGTGGTGCTCTTTAACAGCCCCATCCTTATGACAGGTAAGTCCTGTGTGTGAGTCTCCTTCTCACCCAAAGGGTGTCCTTAACCCCTTAGACTCCTGTCTCCAAGCAGAGACTCCACATAGAGGGCACAAACGGGTTCAGGAGCCCCACACGGGGTTGGGATATGAGATGTGGTGTTACCCCCACATAAGTGATAGAAGGAAGCACTCTAAATCATGACCCAAGAGCATGAGGGGAATGGACTCTCTCACCTGATACTCACGAGCCATTCACTACCGAGAGCTACTCTCTGCCCTGCAGTCTTTAGACAGCTGCCCCCTGGCAGAGTCATCATGGAGATTATTTCTGCCCTTCTTCCTCCGTTTCCAGATCACAGCTCTTCCTTTCCTCCCAAGGTGGAAATGGAAGGAAGGAAGAAAGACTAACATGTCTATCACAGTCCATGTTTAAAGGAGGTGATGATGTTTGCTAGGGATTGAGGGAGAGCAAGAGCAGAGACAAGGAAGAGAGGGGATGAGGAAGAGGATCCAGGCTCAGAGACAGTGGCCCGAGGCCTCTACAGTCATGGACAGAGAGCAGGGACCATTTCCTTATCATCATAATCTGTGACTCCAAACAGTAAGGAAAGCACTGAGTTACAGCACCAGTCTGTGATGTCAAATCCTCCATCCAAAGCATTTCCATTTCAGTGTACCTTCTGAACCATTTCATCTGACGGGAGCTATACAATAATGCAACCAGTAAAAGACAAACCACCACAGACCACCCACGTGACTCATACTGAGTCTATGATGAGTCAAATATAGACTAGATACTAGTCGCATTTGGAGCCCATGGCTCCATGAGCTAGATGTTGACCTGTAACTTAGGGTTAAAGTTCTCAAGCAAACATATAGACTTCAAAAGAGTAAACGATTTGAGCAGAAAGCATTATAGCAACTGCCCACTTTTCACCTATGCAGTTTTGGCCATATTTCTAACAAATTGGCATTGGATTATCAGTCTTATAAAACAGCATTTGGTACTATTCCTACCGGACAGCAACAAGAGTCAGGGACAAAAGCAGAGGCGTAAATATCAGTTCGTTCACACAGCAGGGCGGTGGGGAGGGGATGATACTGATTATATCAAGACCCAGAATTATTTCTTCTCCGTTGGAGAGAAAAGAAGATCTTTAGCTTCCACACGGGCAGCGCCCTCAGCATGTCCTGTGGCCACTCCGGAGGCTTCATCCACACGAGCACCAGGGGTCCATACAGCTGTGCAGCGTATATGTGCACATACATACTTGCAAGTGGAAGGGGGAGGAGCAAGGCAGGCTGGGAAAAGCTTGGCAGGAAAGAAGTGAGAAATCTGTTTTTAAAGGTCACCACTGCAGGTTGAAAAGAAATCAGAACAAGTGAAGTCATTGCTTTAATCAGCCCCAGGCAAATTACAAGGGCAGAATCCAAAAAGCCATTAAGCATAACAGGGAAAAATAACTGTTACTAAATTCTCCGAGCAAATAATACTTAGAGTAGACCTTTGGCATTTGACGGTTTAACATTTGTCATCCCAGCAAGCCCCTAGCCACCTGCAGGGGCAGGACATACTAGAACTTGTCATTTTCCTGAGGCTCACGGTTGAGTTCATGGTCACAGCGCAGCCACCCAGGGCCTTCCCTGCCTCCATCACATTCCAGACTGCGATTTTTTTTTCCTTCTCCTCATGACTCTTGTGAAGTGATAAAATGCACGTTTTAAGTCTAGTGCTCTGATCTTTAACAGTGAGGCTATATACAGGGTGATAGTAATAAATTCATGGACTTGCAAAAGGAGTTTGGGAAGGAAGACCTTTCGAAGGTCAAGGAGATAGGGGCCGGCATCATCAAAAAATAAAATTGCTTGAAAGCATCTCCTCGGACAAGTTGAGAGACATGTAGCCTTAAACTGTTGTCTACAGATGCTAAGAAATTCTTACCTTCTTTAAGAGGGTGAAAATTTTAGAGTCTTAACTATTGTGCCTAAATTAGATCTATGTTGTTGGGAAAATTTAGCTTCCCTGGAGGTGTTATGTGTACAAGATCATCAACATCGTGGAATGAGACTGACCAAATCTCCATGATCTGGTGTTGCTTCTGCCTTCGGATCCCCATAAGACTTCATAGGTAGAACCCTAAAGCTATGGGGATATAGATCTGGGTAGACAGGAAGTGAAACAAGCTTGCCTCAGGCTCTGCTTCTCCATAAAGCTGATGCATGCAGAAGAGCTATGCCCACAAGAGCTAAGATGGGCCTCCTATCTCAAGCCCTCCTCCACACATGGCGTGTTCTCTGCTGCATTGTAACCCAGCCCCCGTGATGCCTAACTTTGCTCCTACACGTTGGAATGCTGGTCTTATCTGCTTATTATAACCAAGATAACCATTTCCAAATGGAATCTTGACTTAGCACTATCTTCTGCCTTTTAGGGGTCCTTGGGATTGATGATATTCGAGAGGGATACCGAGGCAGCTTGTCCTTTGGAGTGAGAGACTTATTAGAGTTGGTAACACCACACAAAGACAGCATGATAGGGGTTTTAAGAAGAATTCAGGCCCAGAATGCTAAGTAAGGGTCTCTTCGTATAAGTTTCAGAGAAAAAGGTCCCATATCCTGTGACCAACGACTAGCCCGCAGTACCCGCTCACAGCCAGGTTGATTCCTGGGCAGTGGGGAAGGGGCAAAGGTTTGGTCCTTTAGTTAATAAGTGTCCATCACATGAAATTCATTATCTCCAATCCCTGCCCTTGTTTACACTGAAATCAGTAGAAATCACAAGATACTCAAGATACTAAGAGAGAGAGCCTAAGTCACAAGTCTGACGTCCTTAGGTCCACGGGCCTGACCTTCCCTTTCTTCTTCTTCTTTTTTATTATAAATCATTCCCTTACTTTCTTTCTCTTCCTTTCCTGGCCCACACACAGCTCCAACGGTGCCAGCTAGTTCCCAGAACTCCCCACTCTCTCTCCAGCCCAGGTGCTCCTGGCTATTGTTCTCCACCCCCCAATAACTTCCTTCCCATCTGTCTCCTATTTGATCTTCAGGATCATGCTTAAGGCCCATGACCCTACCGGTTACGATTTTTCTGAACAAGGCAGAAGAGACAAGAGTATTGGAGCTGGGATGATAGACTCATTTTTCTGCACTGATGGTCGTGCGGCAGGAGGAAAATGTGAACCACTGGCTCTGCCAGGTTTAAATCTTAGCTCAGCCACTTCCTGGCGAAATTCCTTGATTTTTCTCTTTAATGTCTTCCCTGGGCCTTCCTTATCTAGATATGTGTGCTCTTACCTCAGTGGTACTTAACCTTCCCAGTGCTTCAACATTTTAATACAGTTCCTCATGATGTGGTGATTCTCCCCGCCCCCCATAAAACTATTTTTGTTGCTGCTTCATAACTGTAATTTTGCACGGTTAGGAATCGTAACATAAATATTTTAGAGATCACAGGTTGCCAAAGGAGTCCCGACCCACAGGTTAAGAACAGCTCTGTTATCTGATTCTTGTCTATGTGGTACAAAGACTATTAGCATTTTATCAAGAACCAGATCTGGTTTGCCTTTGCAGTTCCTCTGCTCAGCTTAGGGCCTGACACCTACACATGTAAATGTTTCTACAAAGAATAAATGAATAAATTTGATTTTGAGAAAGAGCTAGAAATCAATACTTTTAACCTTTGGTGCCTCCGAAGTGTTTATTTTCATGATCTTCTCTGATGGATTAAAAAGATGGATTTTCACAGATGAAGGGCAAAAGAAAGGTAGTTGTACTGGCTAGTTGATGTCAACTGGGCACATGCTAGTGTCATCAGAGTGGAGGGAACCTCAGCTGAGAAATTGCCTGTACAGGACTGGATGTAGCCAAACCTGGAAGACAACTTCTTAATTCCTGATTGATGTAGGAGGGCCCAGCCTATTCTGAGCAGAGCCACCGCTGAGCTGGTGGTTTGGGGTATTATAAGAAAGCAGGCTGAGCAAGCTATAAGGAGCAAGCCAGTAAGCAGCACCCCTCCATGGCCTCTGCATCAGCTCCTGCCTCCAGGCTCCTGTCCTGTTTGAGTTCCTGCCCCTAATGCCTTTGATGATGAGCAGTGATAATGAGGAGTAAGCGAAATAAACCCTTTCCTCTCCAACTTACTTATAGTGGCTCATCAGAGCAAAAGAAATCCTAAGACCCCAATGTTAAAAAGAAGTGAAGGACTCTAAACAGATTGTGCATCGTTTTGTTTTTTTTTTTTCTATGACCAACATGTATTGACAGATAACACTATAGCCAGAGCCATCCTAAACTTTTATGTATGGATTCAGTGCACAATCAAAATAATCCCCACTTTATAAGAGAGAGTTAAGAAGGAGAAAAAAGTTAAATAACTTCTCCAGCAAGCAGACGAGCTACAACCCAAACCTGGGAAAGCCTGTGGTTTTCATCATCGGGTTGCCCTGCCTGGTGAGTGGGCATCAGCGCCGAGAAATGAGGGGGCTTTTTCTCATTCATCCGTGTTCTCACCTCTGTTACTCTTTGTTTTCTCCACCTTGAGTGGAAAGCCACAGCTAGCCAGCTGCAAACGACGGCTGAGAGCTTTTCCTGGTGGGTTCAGAAAACATCTATACAGCCAACACCTTGCTAGTCCCCGGGAGGAAGTCATGGCAGAATTAGTAGCAATTACACTGTGTTCCCTTTGGAATTCATTTCCTACCTCCTAAGGAAAGGGCTGTTCATTGTTCTGATACGTATTTGTGAGGTTGTATTTTTTTTTTTAAATGATGGTTCAAAGGAACACAAAGAACAGAATGAAACTGGAGATTACAAAGGCCCATGAGGAGCCTTTACCACCTACCACGATTTCAACATCAAAAGATTTGGCAAAGAGCAATGAGAGCAAGAGCCTGAGCATGCATGGCATCATGATTTTCTAAGGGTAGAGGGTGGGGGGAGGGGGGAGAAGTGTTTAAATTGAGAATGTAGATCCATGCAGGCAAAACAGGGCAGAAGTGCCAGGCTTGATAAGTCTTAGAAGCCACTGGTGCTTCTGGTGCTCTGGTGGAACCGAGATAGAAGTTGGGTCTAACTTAAACGCTTAAGGATTGGGTTTCCTTAGGGTTGCTTTACGAGTGTTTGTATCTTGTCTTCATTTTGGTGGAGTGTGACTGTGTGGAGGAGGCTGGTGTACAGAAACGAAAGGGAAGAGGGCTTCGTGTTCCCCTGGCCTGAAGCACAAGTTTGCATCTCTCTGCCCTATCGGCTAGCCAGAGACAGAAATGGCCACGGCAGGGAGACAGATAGGAAAATGTTTGCTTTGCATCATCCTCCACAGAAACCTGTGACAACAGAGAAAATCAGCGCAACACGGTCACCTTGAAATTCCATCTCCGGCAGGCCTGGCTTTGGCTTTTAGGTTTGTAAACGGTTTTCTGCAGAATACAGGGATATCTCTGGAACTGACTTATGCTGTTTTATTTCTTCACCGCTGGCACTCTGAATGTTCTTTTAATAATACTGGACTGGTGCTTATCAGCATTCTGGCCAGATTCATAAAAACCAAGTGATTGCTGAGCAGGGGAGCTTTGTTTGCAATTACCTTTTTTTTTTTTTTTTTTTTCTAAAAGAGAAATCCTGCCACCCTCTGGACAGAAATCAAAGATCTGTTTGTTAGAGATTCACACAGAACAGAGTTTTAAAGACTTGCTCCCACCTCCTAAAAATAAACATCCTTCAAACAAAATCTGCCCTTTAAAAGTGACGGAGAGGGATAGAGCCATGTAGAAGGAGTCCTGGTTGCTTCAGATAGCATAAACAAAAAAGAAACAAAACTAAAATAATTCTGCAGAATTTTTAACAAAGAGAGAAAGGACTCAGAGCCCATCAAAGGAAAAGCCTCTGGCATTTAACACACACTCTTTCAATGGCGTGTTCATATAGTCGATGTATGTTCCCTGCTCTGCAACAGCCAGGTAAAGCCTTTTCATATAATTGTAGCCATGGCTATTTTGCAGTTACATTTTTATTTATTTTTATTTTTCAAGACAGGGTTTCTAGGTGTAGCCCTGGTTGTCCTAGAACTCTCTCTCTGTAGACCAGGCTGGCCTCGAACTCACAGAGATCCACCTGTCTCACCTGTGCCACCACCATCCAGCTAACTACATTTTTTTAAATTTATTTTATTTTTTATATTAATTACAGTTTATTCACTTTGTACCCCAGCTGTAGCCCCCTCTCTCATTACCTCCCAATCACACCCACATCTCCTCCCATGCCCCTCAACAAGTCCACTGATAGGGGAAGTCTTCCTCCCCTTCCATCTGACCCTAGCCTATCAGGTCTCATCAGGACTGGCTGCATTGTCTTCCTCTGTGGCCTGGTAAGGCTGCTCCCCCCTCAGGGGGAGGTGATCAAAGAGCCAACCACTGAGTTCATGTCAGAGACAGTCCCTGTTCCCCTTACTAAGGGACCCACTTGGATACTGAGCTGCCATGGGCTACATCTGTGTATGGGTTCTAGGTTATCTCCATGCATGGTTCTTGGTTAGAGTATCAGTCTCAGAAAAGACCTCTGTGCCAAATTTCTTGGTTTTGTTGCTTTTCTTGTGGAGCTCCTGTCCCCTCCAGGTCTTTCTATCTCCCCCTTCTTTCATAAGATTCTCTCCACTCTACCCAAAGTTTGGTTAAGAGCCTCAGCATCTGCTTTGATATACTGCGGGTAGTCTTTCAGAGGCCTTCTGTGGTGAGCTCCTGTCCTGTTTCCTGTTTCTCAAGCTGTACTACAGAGCAATAGTAATAAAAACTACATGGTACTGGCATAGAAACAAAATGGTGGATCAATGAAATAGAATAAAAGACCCAGAAATAAACCCACACACCTATGGATAATTGATTCTTGACAAAGATGCCAAAACCATACAATGGAAAAAGGACAGCATCTTCAACAAATGGTACTAGTCTAACTGGATGTCTACAAGAAGAAAAATGAAAATAGATCCATATTTATCACCCTGCACAAAACTAAAGTCCAAGCAGATCAAAGACCTCAACATAAAACCAGACACATTAAATCTGTTAAAAGAAAAAGTGGGGAAGAGCCTTGAGTTCATTGGCACAGGAGACAATTTCCTAACTATGTTTTTGATGAGAGCTAAGAGCTGAATATGAGGATAGTGGAATTCCAGTCATTTGAGATAAAATGGTCACAGCGATGCAAATGGGCCGTTTGTTTCTGAATCCCCAACTCATCCACAAGACATGCTTAATTAAAGACCCACCAATGAAACTCTGAAAATGCAAGGGTGTGGTTGCTACTGGCGAAAAGGTGGGACAAAGCACAGTCCACTCCTCTTTCCCAACAGCCGGGGGAAGAATCCAGAGCGACACAGAGAACGTACCTGGTTTTAGCCACAGGGTTCAGCCGCTTCTGGTCCTGGAGCACCTTGGCCAGCTCTTTTTGCAGAAACAAAACCTTGCCTTGAGTTCCTCGGATGAATGGGTGCTCCAAGAGATGGGTGACCGAAGGCCGCTTTTCAAAATCTTTAATAAGACACCTGTTTGCAAAAATCAAGAAATCATTCTGAAGTGTAACATTGGACATTCTCTTTCCCTAGGAATGTAGGAGAGAGGAGGCAAGCAGACATGATGACATACTTGATCGTAGCCCTATACAGCTCTTTCCTTTGAAGCATGTACCAAAAATTAGAAAAATTGCATGAATTGAATAAGTCAAAATATCAGAAATCTACTTTATATTTTAGTCAGTAAATAATAAAAGCTCATTATTTACCCTCAACTTACTGTAAAGTATTTAAAACATTTTTAAAAAGTAGACTGCTTAAAAAAGCATTTTCAAGAGAAGGAAGTTTACTTAGGAGCATATAGAATTGAGACCTATCACCTCACCTAAATCTCATCTATCTCATATAGCAGATGTTCTTATTTGATTGGTGGGAGGGTGAGGAGATGCATTTAGGATCTTGCAAAAAGAAAAGAAAAAAAAAAAAACGAAAGAAAGAAACGAACCTGCAAGAAACAGAAAAGCACAGCCATTGAGATCTAATGTTTTCTGAATGAAAAGCCTAATAACAGAAAGCTCAAGGCCCACGGTTCTGCTGAATTGTGATGGAATTATGCAAAGTGGGAACAAAAAGTCCATTCACAACGGTGAAAGTCAGGTTCCTTTTGAACTCCTCTGCAGTAGACCGGTTAGAGCCTTCACCTGTGAACTGGCTTCCTCAATGACCTATCTAAAGAAAACAGTGACTCCATGCGTGTGTCTGCACGCTCTGTGCTAGGACGATTTTGCCGATCTCTAGTGAAATGGAATCTGATGAACACCACTCCAATCACCACCGTCTTTCTATTCTGAGTAGCTGCCCTGGATCAGAGGAGGAAGTTAAGGCATCTTTCAGTCTCGAGCTAACTAAGGAGGCTCAGGATAAATACGGAATGCCCTTCCGCCCACTCAATGTCATCAACAGCTGTGTCTTTCCCAACAGCAGCATGCCAGCAGCAGCCCAAAGCCCCGACAAACAGCTACAAGCTCAGCACCCTCAGAGTGTCTCTGACAGTGCATTTAAGCTGAATTCTTCACAGCAATCCCAGTTGTCAGATTTACACCTCGCTTTAAGCTTTGCAGTTTTCACTTCAAAACATTTTCCCATCCCTTACCTTCCAGTCCCAAAGGATAATCGGTAACCTTCCCGGGGTCAGTCCATTTGAGGATGGCTTGAGGGCTCCTAGAACTGGGGTTTGCAGCTAGAAAAGCCAACAGCACCCAGAAGGTCTCCAGACTGATGTCCACAACTATAAATACCACCTCCACCTTGCCACAGGGAGAAATCAATCATCTGACTTTTATAGGCCCAGGGCGATTTGTATAGCCTGTTATTTTTCCTAGCAACAATACAAAATCAGCACACAAGCTCACAAAAGGCTGCTGTTGTCTTCCGGGGGGGGGGGGGGGGCACTCCCCTGGATCCCATGTATATTCATGTGTCTGTGCGACTGTCAAGGGAAAACACATTTCAGTCACTGCTTGCCCGGAAGAGAAGGAGCTCAAGAGGGCTGTCTGGTGGGTAACCAGGAGATGCTCTTCTCTCTGGCTTAAGTGTGGACCATAAAAACCCCTAAAATAAAATAGCCATGTGTCTCCGGAGGGCTGATGAAGTCAGACCTGGATCCTCAGAGGGGATGGGCTCTGATGTTAATGATTACTGCTCTTACAGAGAATCCAAGACCTGATTCTAGCACCCATATCCGGGGGCTCACCACCGCCTGTAACTCCAGCTCCAGGGAATCAAACTCCCTCTTCTGGCCTCAGCCAGCACTTCACATGTACATAAACACACATACTCCAATAGTAAATAAAAATGTCTTTTTTTTTTTAAGAGGAAGAAAAGAAAGAGTGAACTAGGGAAGCCTTCCTTCCCAGCTAACTGCTGCCAGTAATTCACACAGAGGGACTCGGGACAAAGCCAAATGTGGACGAGGTCACAGCATAAAAAACTTCACTGCGCATGAATGGGCAATGAGCAGAATGGATCTCTACCTTCCTTTTGGGGACGTATGTTCTGGGGGGTCATGAGGACAGGCCTGCAGACAGAGTCTTCTGGGTGGCCTTAGTGTGCATGTCCCCAGTGGAAAGGGAAGCAGCTAAAGATGTCTATTCACACAGTGTAGATGCCAACATCTACCGGCAAAGCAAGGCTTCCAACAAGTGGCAAGATCAGATTGGAGAGGGTCTTGCTTTACATCCCAGAGTGGGTAAGAGAAAATAAATGCATGGCTATCAAAGCCAGAGCGTCCGACGAGGAAGACCGGAGCATGTGAATCCGTTCCTGTGACAATCCAAATATCAGATGGTGGGCACGGTTCCCCGGAAGATGATAAGTTAGTCCTCTTGGGCTGGAGTGGGTGGAAAGGCACACCACGGGATCAGCAAAGAGAAGCTGAGGACGCCTGGGAGGAATGCTAAACAGCACACGGGCACCTTCAGCTGTGTGGGGAGGATTTTTAGGGGAAGGACAGGAAGACCTTGCGAGCACAACCTTAATTCTCAAACACCCCTGCATACCTTGTTCTGAGGGGGGCAAAGCTCAAGTCTGAAAGGAATTGTCATCACACTGACAGACGGAGCCAAAAGCTCTGTCTGTGAGATTATAGGGCATCATTTTGTTCCATTTACTCAGCAAACATTTATTATGCTGCACCAGAATCAGACGAAGTAAAACTAATGCATGAACAATTATGATATTTATCCTCAAGCGTCTACAATAAATTTAATTGGAAAGACCAGAGGGATGTAGGAGACAGTAAAAACTGGTGTTTGCTTATATATTTAGGGAGAAAACAAATAACAGGAAAAAAAAAAAAACCCAACACTCAGCAAGACACCCAGCTTTGGGGAGTTAAAAGAAAGAGGATTAGAAGTTCAAGGTCATTTTCAGAATGAGAGTGACTTCCGGGTCAGTCTGGACTACATGAGAGCCTGTCGCAAAAGAACAAAACAAGCAAAAACAGAAAAATACAGGGTGTCAGAGCCATAAGGATCAAGATTTTCTAGCGTGTGTGCGTGTAGTGTGTGTGTTCATATGTGCACACGGCTGCGTGTACACATATGTATGGAGGTCAGAGGTCAACCTTAGGTGCCTTCCTCAATTGCTCGCCATCTTATTTTTTGAGGCATGTCTCCAGCGACCCTGGAGCTCACTCTGACTAGCTAGACAGGCTGGCCAGCAAGAGCTGGGAACCCACCTTCCTCAGGCCTACCACTGCCCCACCTTTTTACATGGGTGCTGGGGATTCACACTTGGGTCCTCATGTCCTTTGAAGGAGAAACTTCACCAAATGAACCACCTCCTGAAGCTCCAACTTTCTTTGGGTTTGCGTGCTTGCTTTTTTTTTTTTTTTTAAGTCTGTTTTGCAATCCAAGCTGACCTCCAAGCTCTCAATCCTCCAGCCTCAGTTTCCAGAATACAAGAACTATAGGCATACACCGTGACACCTGGCCAAAATTTTCTATTCTCATTTTCCAGTGTGAGGGACTTGAGGTCATTCTGTTAGTGAGGAGGCCCTGGACCAGCTTTCACAGGAGCATACTTTCTACTCCGTGTCGTTAAAAGTGGCAGGCTATAGGGTGCTAAGCAATACAGTCAGGGGCTGTGGTTAGAAACGTCAGTCACGGAGCTGGCAAAACCTGAGCCAGGCTGGAGGGGACTAGAATGAACTAGGTTTATAGAGAAGAGGCAGAAGGCATTTCTATGGGGGAACAGATCAATTATGTCGACACGAGGCACCAGATAAGTGTAGTTAGGAACCAGGAAACCATCAGCACACTCACCTTCACCTCTCCAGGTACCATTTTTGAGCACCTAAGGGCAAATACTGCCCTTCTTCCCTTTACCAAATCTAACCAAGGAATCATCATTATTGCTTGAGACTTTGAAGAGTGATGGCCTACTCTTCCTGCTCAAGACTTTCAGCTCGTCATTTCCAAGCAGACAGTTAGTGGATGAAGACAAAGCTGACTCTCAGAATGGGTACCTCCATGCACTTTTCACAACAAGAGAGAGTTCTCTTTCAGTCCTGGAGGGCAAACATGCGAAACTCAGACAGCTCAATGTACTTACTCCTCTCAGAAGTATTTGTTAAGCCAAGGATTGTAATGTCCAGCTGCAGAACATTCTCCCCAGCCAGGGCCTAAGCAGGGTTTACAAAGGATGTCTAATGCACGGATCCCTGACATGGGACATGGAGATCAGCCAGTGCCAGGTAAGTTAGATAAAGTACTAGTCATGTGTGGTATTCTATTAAGGGGAAGGAAGGGTGGGGAGAGAGAGAGAGATTGAAAGAAGAAAAGAAATAGTTTCCTGATAAGCAAAGTTTAGGGAATACTAGTGATTCTCTAAGTTTGGGGTTCATTATGTGTTTGAATACATCGAAGCTTTTTATTGTTTTTAATGAGCACTGGGATATTTAAAATTACTTAATTTTGTTTGAGTCGATGTTTCCAAGCTTACTTGGCCATAGACATTTTTTTCCCTTTCCTGTTTTCCTGCTATCAGTAGACCACACACCACAGATGTCATCTTAGCAGTTCTGTTGTAAGCTCTGATTAGTGCTGTGTCTTTAGAATGAGGGACAGAGATTTCTCCCCTTAGGAGACCAAGACAAGACCCATGAATCCCCAACTGTCACTGAGATATTCATAAGCTATTATTTCCATAGAAGACAGTTTCTCAAACTCGGGAAATGGTTGGCTCAAGTCAGTTCTTCTTAGAATCTTTCACTTAAGGAAAAATAAAATTGAACATTAATTGACTTTAGGCAAACTAAACCCTAGGTAAAATCTTTCACTGCTGTATTCTTTTAATCTCTCTCTCGTTTTTTAAGTAGGTTAGGTGTTTTGTTTTTGTTGTTGTTGTTGTTGTGTGTGTGTGGTAAGGGATACAAAGCAAAATATAATAAAATTGTATTTATATCCTCAACAGTAAGAAGCCCTGTCTTTACAAGGCCACAGTAGACAGCGTGAATATGATAGAAAAACCCACCAGAAGAAAAATGGAGCAGGCATCAGCCTTGAAGGAAATCCATTCAGGACCTGACTTGAAGTTCTAGTACTTTCTGTCATGCTTTCTTGACTGAAGATTAATTCTCAGGATTCATTTGTGTTCCCACATTAAATAGGTTGTTGCTGCTATTTGCAGTAAACCCAAACATGCAAAACCCAAGGAGCCATGCTAGGCTCTGACACTGGGGAGCTGGAGGAGGGGGTGGGGTGGGAGATAGAGGGGTGATATCCTGGAGATGCAGCTGCATTGTCTCCATGACCTGACATTTCATAACCAAAACCCAGATGCCTGTACAGAGAAGCCGTTTACCAAGAATCAAGATTTACCCATGAATAAGCACACTTGATAGACAGCAGCTGAAAAGGCAAGAACTAAAAATATCGAAGAGCTTGGAAAACAAAAAACAAAAAGCAAGAGGAGGGCAATCCTCTCCCACACAGTGGGATAATGCTACATCAAACCTCACGGTTTTCGTCTCCTCTCATTTCTTTGTCTATATTTTGTCTTTGAGACTGTCTGCTGCCTTCTTAAGGGTTGCTGCTTAGATTAAGTGTCCCCATTGGTACAGGACACAGAACCAATGTTGATCTGAGCAAACATTCCCCTGGCCCATGACTCACTTTGATGCCATGAAGTTCCTATCATCATCACACAGAAGCCTGACTGGCAAGAGGAGAAAATCCTCCTGAGGATATGGTAATTACAGGCTAAGCAGCAGAGCCCTTGGAGCTCTGGAAGAAAATTTCCATTCTGGAAAACAAGACTGACAAACACAGGCATTTTCCTAAAGTGACTAATGTCTCAAGGGGAGGAGGCAGGGAAGAAAGGGAGAAATGACATTGCTCATATGAATTTGGTGAACAACCCCCTTTCTCTGTGCTGGAGTATTTAGCCACATTTCATTGATGTTCGGAGGTTTTGCTGTTGAGACCTGGAATTACATGCTAACTTCATGCCTGGGATGGGGTGGTGAACCAAGTAAATGAGATGTATGGCTGAAAACTCAGCCAGGCAGCTCTGCGGATATCTGAGTGGAAGGCTCTTTATTTGCTAAAAAGCTCTGAGAAAGCAGGAGGGCTGCTTCAGATTGGGGAGGGGAGGAGCATCCTCCCTCTGCCGCAGATCTGTAATGAGAACAGTTTGTGAAGAAGTCGGGAGATAGGAAGGGCAGATTTGATGGTTTAAATAAGAACGACCCCCATAGGCTCATATATGAATGCTTAGTCATCAGGGAGTGGCACTACTTGAGAAGGATTAGGAGGTGTGGCTTTGTTGGAGGAAGTGCATTCCTGGGGGTGGGCTTTGAGGTTTTAAAAGGCCAAGCCAGGCCCAGTGTCTCTTTCTTCCCACTGCCTGAGGATCTAGATACAGAACTCTCAGCTGCTTCCCCAGCGCCCTGCCTGCCTGCATACCACTGTGCTCGCACCATGGTTGCCATCTTGCCTGAGGTCCCTGGCTGGGGAGGTGAAGGGGTAGAGAGAAAAACAGGTGAGTGTTTGGCTGTTGGCACCAACAGAGCAAGATGACATAGTGGAGGAGAAAAGAAAGATCGTCACATTGCGACAACTCTAAGACTGAAGGATGAAGAGCAACTTCCCTCTTCTCCTGATGACTCAAATAAGGAAAGAAAACATGCAGCGTGGTCTAAAGCCAAACCATCAAGTCTACAGCACACAGGGCAGGCTCTATCTCCAGACGTAAAGAAGATGCACTGTTCTTGGAGACAATCCATTCACAGGAGTAGAGACCTCACAAAGGCCCAGTTGCCGCACATAGACACACACCACCCCAGAGATGTTGGCTGGAGAAAAAGCCACCAATGCAGAGACCCGTTCATTTTCCTCCATCTCTGATCCCTTAGCATTTTAAATAATTAGAAAAACCCAGACTAATCGCTGGCTGTGTTCAAGTGTGCAGACAAAAATTTTAGATCCTCAAGCACCGCTTGTCCCTGGATAGAGTGTATCACAGACAGGTAACAAGCCGAATCCGTCTGGGGGAGCCCTGAGGAACAACCCCGCTTTCAGCAGGCCAGCCAAGCAGCAGGATCTGATGGGGGGCACTGATGAGGGGCAAACAGAAGTGTGTCTAAGAAAAAGCCATAGGAAGGCCTGCTGGGAGAGGTGGCTGCTTTACTGTTGCTGATGGTGCTGCCACCTTCTGGAATGGATGTCTTATTACAAGCGTGCCCTCTGCTGGATACCCAGCCAAGGAAGATCTCAAAAAATAAGTAAGTTCGTTATTACTGTTATTATTATTATTGGCATATGTGTGTGTATGTGTACACACACATATGCATGCCTCAGAGCGTGTGCCACAGTGCATGTGGCTGTCAGAGGACAGCTTTGTGGCGTTGGTTCTCTTTTGAAATCTTTATTTGGGTTCCAAGGATTGAACTTAGGCCTCCAGGCTCACACGGTGAATATCCCTAACCACTGAGATATCTCCCTAGCCCAAATATCTCAACTTTTATACCCTAGGACTTGGGCCATTTTCAGGGTAGTAACTGGTAGTCCTTGGCCACCAAGTTTCTTACTATCTTAGTGAGGTTTCCATGAGAAGCACTTTGCAATGAAGCTGACATTTCTTTCTATTTCTGTGTCTGCACATGATGGGATGTATGTACGTACGATGTGCATGTGTGTGTGCAAATGTGCGTGCCTGGGTGAGCATGTGGGGTCAGAGGTCAACGTCAGGGGTCTTCCTCAGCTTCTTTCAATCCCGGGGGCACTAGTGACCTCACCGAACCTGGAACTCATCTATTCATGCAGGCTGGCTGAAGGGCCAACAAGGCCGAGACCTTGCCACCATTTCCTCAGCTCTGGGATTCTGGGAGTGGACCACTGGGTCCCACGTTTATGTGGATGCTGGGCATATGAATTTAAGCCCTGTTGCTTGCACAGCAAGCTCCTCACTCTCTGAGCCACCTCATGTGATGTAGTCAGGGCATCAAAAAAAAAAAAAAATCACAAGCCATTACCTCATTTCATCACCATAGCAACTAATTCACGAGTCGCTTTTCAAATGCCAACCTCTAATTCAAAGGGCTAGAGAAGGTGGGATTGTCCTTGGAGTACTGGGTCCTGGGACCTCTCCCTCAGGGGACAGGAGAGCAGCTGTCATCAGTACTGTTCGGTAGAGCTAAGATCTCCTGCAGCTTCCTCGTCAAAGCCTCTTGGGTCTTTGCAATGGCAGGGATTGGCGGGAGATCCCCTAGACTTGACCAGAAGATCAGATGCCAACCGTGGCTTCCGTTAAAGGTCTTACAGTGAAAACTAAGGAAAGATTTGCTTAAAGCAGTCCATGAAGATGACGGGCACTGGAGGGGGCCGTGGCAGCTGACTCCACAAGGGCAGGATGGCAGAAAACATGTGAGTCAGGACAAGGTAATCCAGAAGCTGCCAAATCCATTTTTAAGAGACCCAGCGCTCACTTCAAAGGTGGGGATCGGGGGGTTGGTGGAGATGGTTTGTCTTTGAGCCAAGTATGAGTGACCCCAGCCCAGAACACAGTCTCAAGTTTCTCTAAATCCCATGTTCTGATGTGGTAATAGTTTCATGAAGTTTTATAATAATGAAACAAAGAAAAAAATGATAAATCAGGATGCTTTTTCAAATATATTGAAGGCGGCATCAGGTAAGCAGCTAATGGGGGGGGGCTCTGTAAGTCTCAGATGCTATCCAGTGACATCAACATTGGGGTTGAGGGGACCTAGTGGTCTATTACGTTAACACATCCCAAACGGTTTCACTGCTGGCCACAGGATGGTAGGTCACACACAGAGAACCCAAGATAGCTGGGCAGTGGTAGCGCACACATAGTGGACACAGGATGGTTGGGAGACCAGATAAGGCCGTGGGGTTACACCTTGATCGCTGCGTGTTACACACTCAACAAACGCTGGTTCTGTGGTAAGCCATTGCTTGGGAGGAAGGCAGATGCGAGCTAAGCAGGATGGGTGGGAGTGCCACGTAAGCCTCCTCCTCCACATGTCCATGCTGAACCGCTGTGGCCATATTTGAGGGGGGCTAGATGAAACAGAACAGAAATGTATTTTCTCACACTCCTAAAGACTGTTCAAGCCAAGATCAGGGCAAGAGAAGGTTTGTGTCCTGGGAGGAAATTCTCTGTTTCCAAACTGGTTTCCCCCAAAGGAAGGATGCTGTGTGCTCACCTAGCAGGAAACAATCCACTCGTGGGAGAGGAGCCCTCCTGGCCTGGTGCCCTCTGAGAGGCCCCACACCTCCCTGTGACCACATTTGCAGCGCCCAACTTCTGGGAGAGATCACTGGACCACAATATTAGCTACTCTTTGTTGTTAAAAAATCTGCCATCTCCTAATAAATCACCCACCTAACTAAACCGAGTCTAGGATTATACAAATCTAATGGAGGAGTTTGGGTAATGAATTTGTTGCTTTCCTGCTATTAAAGACAGGATTTCTATTTAATGGTAGATGTCCTGAAGCAGAATTTGCGACATCTGGGGGAAGGACTTTTGGTGTCCAAGCAAAAAAATTCTTGGTGTTTTCAAGTTCAAGCTTTTGGAAACTCTTTGTCTTCGAATGTCTGGCTCATTTCTTTGGTTCAAAAATTAATATCCATTTTGACAAATAGTCATGGATGGCTTCTTAGTGCGGGCTTCAGTGCCCGGGGACATCTGAATTGTATTCTTTCCCTTGATCCTTCTTGCCACCCTACCCTGACTTTAATCCATAATTCTCATTTATATGCATTTTACCTATGAGGGCAGGGAGTGGACGATACTTAGGCGGTCCCTGAAATAAACGAACAGCCAAGTCCACAGTGAGGTCCAATGCTGGCCTAGGGTGGGGGCGGGGGCTTCCATAACAAACAGGGTTAAAATCAACTCACACACGTGAAATACAAGGGCTGGGTGAGACTGGCACTGTGGTTGGGTGTGTCCCGTCAAGGGCACTACCCCAAATGGTGAGGGCAGAGGTGCCTAGGGGCAGGCATTTGCTCTCATGGGCTTTGGAAACAAGCGGCAGAATAGATGTGTCAGCAGTTGCAATTCAAGGCTGAAGAGTCTGGGGGCCTGCAGTAAACCCAAAGAAGCAAACAGCTCTAGCTGAAGAGGTGACATCCTTAAAGGACAGAGTGGACATTGAGAGGAAGTGCACAGAGAGGAAGTCAGGTGAAGGGTCCCCTGTGGAGGCCATGGATGTCAAAGGCGAGGGCCAGGAGTCGATCGGGACACTGCAGTGCAGGGCAGACAGCAGTGAGGCTCTGGCTGGAGAACACATTTCAGAACCCAGAAGACATACAGGGCCTTCTGCCTCTGGAAGATGACAGATAGATGTTTGCTTTAGGAAGCAAACTGACAGCATGATAGAAAATCAGTTGGTGGTGAGAATGGGGCTCTTTTTAGGAAGGACTTGGTTTGAACAAAGGATGTAGAGACAGATGATGCTTGGTAGCTGTGAAGTGCAGGAACTGCTTAACAAGGCAGGAGTAGCCACTAGTGGATTCTTGAGCAACTTAAATTTGACAAATGGACCAGCACCTAGATCTTTGTGAAGATGGAAAAAAAAAAATCTATCTTCTCCCTTCTGAAACCCCATCCTCTGAAACCCCTCCCAAAAATCCCCCAAGGCCTCGCCATCACCATTTCCCTAGTCTCCATTTAGCTCTGACCCTTCCCAAGGGACAGTCCCAGCCACTCCAGACCACTGCCACCTTCCCTTCTTGAACATTCTCTCTCCCTGCAGCTGAGTCTCTTGACCGCTCTTCCTCGTTTTCTCTCATTCACAGAGTTGGGGATAGCAAGGATGGAGGAGAGCATGAACTGGAAGATGCTGCAGCGAGCACAGGATGGCCAGCCTCATTTCTCAGGCTCAGCGCCGGCTCCTGAACCACCACTAAGGTTCTCTAGTCATCCGAGCATCAGATCAAATAACATACAGGGAACTAGCCACCCCACCTACAATCCCAAACCCAGTGACAGAGCACACACCTGGCACTGAGTAAAAATTAAGGGTAAGAAAACCAGCAAGAACTACTCCATGAAATGTACACCTACTCGTCACTGTCTGTAATTTTCTTTCCTATTTATTTGTTTGGGACAGTTCTCACTTCGTAACCCTACCTAACCTGGAACTCCTATGTAGACCAGGCTGGCCTTGAATTCATAGAGATCCCCTTACCTCTGCCTTCATGCCTGGCCCCACGAAAAATGACTTCATAACAACTTTAATGAGGTGTAACTCACAAACCACACAGTAACCATTTGAAATGTACAGCCATCCAAAGATCTTTAGGATGTTCACGGCCGTTAGCTTTAGTCGTGCGGCCGTTACCAAAATCAATGTTGGACCTTCTCCTCCCCACAGAGAGACCCTGTGCCCATTGCCAATCACACCCCATTCAACTGCCTCCATCCCAGGAAACGACTAATTCACTTCCTGTCTCTATGGCTTTGCCAGATCTGAGCACGTATGTAATATGTGTGGCTGGCTTCCTCCACATATCACACTTTAGGAGTTCTCCCAAGTCACGGTGAACGTTAATAGTTCATTCCTTCTGCTGAAAATAATCTTCCATTGTGTGGCTATATCACATTTTCTTCATTTCTCAACTGAGAGGCTTTGAATTATTTCTACTTTTTAAACAATTACAAACTAATGGTGAAAGAAACATGTGTTGTTGTTTATGTGTGTGATTCCTGGCTTTTGAGACAGGAATCCCACTGTGAAGCCTAGGCTGGCATCTAATTTACTGTGTAGGCCAGGCTAGCCCTCCAATTGTGATCCTGCTGCTGTAGTGCTACCTCCCAGGTACTAGGAGTCCAGTCATGTGCTACCATCTTCAGCTTGTTAGACATATTTCCTTGGGCTGGAGAGATGACTCAGGGGTTAGGTACACTGGCTGCTGCTTTTCCAAAGGTCCTGAGTTCAATTCCCAGCAATCACATGGTGGCTCACAACCACCTATAATGAGATCTGATGCCCTCTTCTGGAGTGCAGGTGTACATGCAGGCAGAACACTGTATACATAATAAATAAATAAAGCTTTTTTAAAAAAGGAAATATTTTCTTCTGCAATTTGTATGTGGCTGCATGTCTCCATTTCTTTTGGGTATTTATCTAGGAGTGGACTTTCTGGGTTGGGTAATGACAACTTTTAGAGAAACACCAGACTGTGTTTTAAAGCAGTTCCTTTACCTTCTCTCTAGCAGAACACACAAATGATTTTTAATATTTCGTTGTCCCAGAAATAATGTAAGTACAAAATATGTGATTAAATATATAAAGATAATCTGCAATAAAGCAACAAAAAAAAAATAACATAAGCCATGGAAAAACAATAAAGCAATGGAGAGATTCTGTAAGAGAAGTAGAAATAAAAATAACAAGATTTTTTTTTTTTTTTTTTTGTGGTATCGACTTTGTTAAAGGTGACACAAATTTGACTGTGGGCTTCCTAGTAGACAGTGTGAAAGGGGAAACATCTCTTCTCTACATCTTGTAATGCACAATTTTCCAACACCCCAGCTCCGCCCAGGACTACAATGAAACAGTGAACACTGGTAGTGAGGATGAAGAAAAAGCCTGTCTGGCTGTCCACAGAGATGTGTAAGGAGCATGCAGAGTGATGAACACAACAGCCCTGTGCTGAGCCCGGCCTTATAGGGCCATCCCTTACAGCGCTCTCCATCCCTGGGGCATACTTGGAACCATTCAGTAAAAATATTCGACTGGGTGGCCAATGCAGAGCTCTCTAGTAACACTCCTAGAGAGTTGGTAAGCCTTTCCAGGCTTAGGCTCCTGGCTTCTCAACCTCTGCAGTGCAAAGCTCAGTGGCTAGCATCACTGGAGAGAAGGAAAGGCAGGTGCCAAAGCTCATCCTGATCGTTGCAAAGGGGAAAAGGGACTCCAGAAAAGAGTTTAGCCCACGGGCAGAAAACAGCTCAAAGAAAGAAACGAATGGGTCCCAAAAGAGAGAGCTGGAGGTGGGGTGGGAGGAGGCGGAGGGCCAGAGCTTGGCACCACTGCAAAAGTGGTCAAAGAACAGAATGACAAGTGCTGCCGCGAGAGGCTCCGACCAGCACTGCAGAACACAGTGCTGGGGCTGGGGAGCTCAGTAAAGAGAGCAGCAATGGCCCACAGCTGCGGTGGTCCGGTGGTACCCATGCCCTGCGCTCACTTTTCAATGCAAGCTCTTTTGCTGAAGATGGACTGAACAGTTCTCTGGCCAATTGCCAGCTCCACAGCTATTATGGATGGTATAAACATGAAATTGCGGGAAATGGACCAGCCTGGTTTCCATTAACAGCTTACTGCTGCTGAGTAGCTGGTGTGTGTGTGTGTTGGGGGGGTCGGGGGGGAGGGAGTCTTGTCAGATAATAGGTAGTTGTCAATGTTTTAGGCAAATTGGTTTTTTTGCATAGCTCTAGGCTGCCTTGCTTAGTGGTCCTGAGGACACAGACCACCACCACTGGGCCTGTCACCTGCTAGCCCTTCTGCCCAACTTCCGAACCAAATCCTTTTAAAGGACAATAAATTCTAAGATCCCACCGATTCCTGTTGCTGCTCTTTGGAGGGATGGTTCTTCCTCTGGATGCTACAGCAGCCAGGAAGTGCTCCTTAGGCATACTCCTGCAACAAAAAGAAGCACCCTCTTCCCCCACCCACTGAGATGTCAATCCAGTGCCTTGTGCAAGCATCACATTGTTTTCACAAGAGAAAAAAAAATTTTTTTTCTTTTTTAGGCAAGGGACTGAATAAAGACAGCACCACAGCTGCCAGGGAGCTTGGGGAGTCCTCAGCCCTCCTCCATTAGCAGAACAGCTCTGTCCATTACTTCAAAGCCTCGTCAGAGACCCTAATCCTTTCTGAAAGGATTTCTCTGGCAGCCAAGCCTTTAATTTGCTGAATAATAGGCCCACTGATTAACCCTCACAAGGCAAATCACAGATCCTGCAGGCAATGAGTGTTCCCAGGGGGCGGAGAGGACCCAGGGGGGCTGCTGAAGTCATTTTCAAGCCCCCTGTTGTGGAACTAACCCTGCATGGATTGTTCAGTGGTAAACTTTCTGGTCTTCTTTCTCCTTTGGCCAGTTTTTGGTCCCTGTAGATCTCGCTGGTTGCCTTTGGACATACTGTCCTGTGTCCTCAGTTTTCAGCCAAGCCTCGTGGTGCCAGGCATGGATCAGTGATATGGAGTGATTATGTCACAAAGTGTAACTGAAAATCAGTGACAATAAAAGCTCTCTTTGGGCCACCTTCCCAGAGCACCTCCGCTCTAAGCAGACTGCTGTGCTTGGGGGCAGAAATAGAATAGACTCCACAAGTGCAGGAGATGGAAGATCATCTCTGGTTCAACCAGAGATGCCTAATGTGGGACAAGCGTGTTCACAAACAACTAAGGTCTGTGCTGCCAAGGACGGGTGACAGGTAGGCTGGGCTGATGGCTTCCCAGTGGTGTGCACCAATAAATCACATCCACATTAGCCTTCCACTACTTCCATCAGATAATGAATGAATGATTGAAACAGATGACACAGTGGTCAATTATCACGTGGATGATATAAATCCCGTTGTGGCAAGGACATTTATCTCTGTATCGATCTGGCTTTGCTAGCAAGGACCATAAATTACTCCCTTCCATAACTGTATGATAAATACTCCAATAACAGAATGCCACCAACTCCCATTTTCCCAATAAATTCCCGTATGGTTTAGGTTAGAGCGGAAACACACATGGAGCTTTTTTCTTTAGTTCCTGCTTTTTTTTTTTCCCATTTTAGCATACTAAAGGTTTCATTATTAGAGAACTTTTGGGTTTCCAGCAAGTTTGAAAGGAAGGCACAGCGGTTCCCTTTATGCCCTCTCGCCCTCTGCTCTCATATGCTTGTAGCCTCCCCCATTGGCACCATCCCTGGCCAGAGCTGTGCTGTGTTACAGTTGGTGAACCTAAGTGCAGAGGATCCTAATTACCTAAAGCCCATAGTTTAGAGTTCATAACTGGTGTCATGCATTCTACTGATGGACAGAGTATAATGACACAGTCTCACTAGCATGGGGCCATGTAGAGTTTCATGGAGAGTTTTGGTGGGGAAGGGATTTTGCTTTGTAAGCAGCGTATTAAGGAAACTTTCGTATGTTGCGGCAATTGCTTAAATCCTGATATCCAGATGTCACCATGTGAACATAGGATGACTTTGGATATACGGTCAGAAAGCTCTTCATTATTTGCTATACTCTTCATTTTCACAGTTACTTTGGTGCCTAGGTCAAAGGGCTTAAAGGAAGCCGTCCTGGATTATACATAAAAATTACTTGTCTGGCTTTGGGTCTCCTCGTTTAATCTGTAAGTTCCCCAGCTCTGGAAAGCACCACTCAGGATTCAAAGAGAAGCTGGGGGATACGAGAAGAACCGGACAGCACGGTGCATGGGCATGTACTCACATGTGCCCACAAATGCATACACACGAATGCACACACAACACAAACAATGCGTGTATGCGCGCGCGCGCGCGCACACACACACACACACACACACACACACACACACACACACATCTAAAATGCACAGCCAGGAATGCGGTTCTGTTTGTGACACCCTTAACTAGCAGCTCTTTCGATACGAGCTTCTTTGGAAAAGTGTCTGGGCTGTGACACCCTCAAGCAACGGCAGAAACTTAGAACTCAGACCGCAGAGACCCCACAGAGCATCCACTTAGTGCAAGGGATGAGACAGACCAAGGCTCCTCTGAAAACGTAGTCAGAACTAAAAAGAAACATGGACTCTATGACCACAAGGATTGAGCGACAAGAAGCCCACAGCAGACATCGCTAAATGAACTAGTCCGTGCCTCCATCTTGGGAAACCACAGGTCATCTATGGTCTGTGTTCTCAACACACCTTCATCATGAAGGTGACCCCTTGGTCAGCACTCTCTGCAAGGTGATGTCACTTTGCTATATCAGCCTCTGATAATGTGTTCCTCTTAGAGAGCATTATGTGGCCAAGACATCTTAACGCCTAAGCCCTCTACCAAGGCCCACAAATCATTGACAGTTAAAGCAATTCCCCACTTTTAATATTGTGCAGTGTGTTTGAGAGGGAGGACTTAACAGAAGCCTTACTAAAGAAAAGAAAATGAAGGGAAGGAGAAGAAGACATGAGGGAAGAGAGAGGAAGATCCGGTGTGGCTCTGTGGCACAGGATGACCCTTGACCTTTACTCCTGAAGGCAGGTGGGTGGGCACTGCTACCCTTGCTAGGAACAACAAATCACTTCCAGCCCTATAACCGAGACATCACAGGGTATATTGATTTCCTGGGGCTGCTGCAAGGTACATCACAAACTGAGCTACTGCACCAGCAGCCTCCTCCTCACTTCTGATAGCCCCTTGCTGTGAGGCAGCCTGAGCCCAGGCTGCATGTGTGTGTCTGCCTACACCTGCAGTGGTTGGAAAAAGAACAGCCCCGGTAGGCTGATAGATTTGAATACTTGGTCACTAGGGAGTGCCACTGTTTGCAAAGATTAAGAGATGTGTCCTTGTTGGTCACTGGGGGTGGGCTCTGAGGCTTCAGAAACCCACGCCAATCTCTCTTTTCCAGCTGCCTGTGGATCCAATATAGAACTCCCAACTCCTTCAGCCCCTCATCTGCCAGCATGCTGCTATGCTTCCCGCCATGATGATAATGGACGAAACTTCTAAACCTGTAAGCTAGTCCCAATTCAGTGCTTCCTTTTATAAGAGTTGCTGTGGCCATGGTGTCTCTTTACAGCAATAGATCCCTGACCAAGCCATATAAGTTCTGTTACTCTAAAGAACCCTGACTAATACAACAGCCAAATATCTTTCTCTCTAGTTTTATAGACACCTACTATATCAGGTTAGGATCCACCTTGCCTCAGTATGCCTTCATCTTAGCCAGTTTCATCAGCAAAGGCCTGTTCCCACAGAGTCATATCTGCGACACTGAGGGTTAAATCATGCAGATGTTGAGGGATATGGTCCCTCAACCACAGCCTGAGTGATGAAAGCAAGTGTGCAGAGCGGTGTTCAAACCTGGTGATTTCAGCTTCTGTACTTTCTTAAAGGCAGAATTCCTATCATTTCATTAAAATGTCTATTTTTAAATAAAACTATTTTTAACTCAATAAATATCCTTTCAGCCCCAAATCAAATTATACAATACATCTGCAATTCTAGAATTTTGGCGTCTGAGGCAGGATGATCATAATTTCCAGGCAGCCTGTGCTATATAACCAGACCTGTCTTAACAACAATAACAAAAAGTACTAACTACAATTTTCCTCACTCATTACCCCAGTATGGCAGCTAAGTATCAGGCACTTGATAATCGTAGGAAATTCTGAATTAAAACACCAGGAAGGCAATAGAAAAAAAGGATAGAAGGCCTGGCAACTGATTATATTTAAAGCTATACATGCAAATGATAAATCCACAAAAGCCCCCCCCACACACACACACATAATGGGCTTTCTGGCTTTCTTTCACCCAATGGGCTATATCTGCTATTTTTATCCCATCCAAAAGTCACTGGCTGGAAAATTTAGGACTGGTCACATGAGCCTGCATTTCCTTTCCTAATTACAGTTCTAACTGATGCAGAAGCAGCTTCCCTTCTAACCCCTCTCCCTCAGTTCCTGGGAACCCCACTGTGCAAGTGGCATTAGGAACAGGCCCAGCCAAGGAAGAGAGGAGAAAGTAGGCAGGAAAAAAAAAAGTAAGAGAAAGTGGACACAGGAGAATGTCACAGCTCTTGGGGAAAACTCCAGGGGGAACATCCACGCAGCCTACCAGTGGCCTGCTATTTTCCCTCTCTTCCAGATCAGCCTGGGTGAGATTGTTCTCCCCAGCCTCAGACCCTGTTCCCTTCTGACACGGCCATGAAGATCCGGCTCCTTCTCCTCCCAGACTCTTGGCAGCTGTTGGCAGAATACCCAGCCCTAACTTGTGCTGGCTGGAGCCCTGGTTTTCTGGAGACATGCACCTTCATTCTCCAGAGACCATTCCCTTTGTTTAGGGACAGTGTCCATGACCTGAGCCCACTGCTGCCCAACCCAGTGACCATTTCTTATCTTGCTTTGCAACAAGATGTGGCCATATGATACAGTCACGGCAATAATTTGGCAAAACTTCCAGAGTTGCAACACCCGTCGGGCAATCTAAATTAGATACTTCTTGGAAGTATAACCTTGAAACTCATACTCTTATTCTTCTTGTGAAGAGGGTAAAAAAAAATGTCAATTTTTCAAAATCCGAAATAGGTCAAGTTTCATTTATAAGTCTACAGATCAATATATGTGACGAGGGCAGGGGAGAGTTGGTTAGGTTTTAATTTAGAGTGTTCCCACCTTTTCCATGAGTTTTCACTAATCCACTAATTCCCTGTAGCTCAAGAGATGCTAATTAATTCAAGAAGCCACAATAGCTAATCATTGGCTAAATAAATCCAAAATGGAGAGTGTGCCACCGGAGATACTGATGTTCATTTTAATTCAAATTACCGACGTGTGAAGTAATGTAAATAAAGGTTACAGTGGACTCGCTCTGCTCCTGGGGGAGTTAGCCATTTGTCTGGTTCCTGGGGCTCTCACAAGATGTAAAAGCCTGAGAACTCTGCAGACCATAATAAGACACCCGGTTAGGATGTGTTCTATGGTGTGCAGTTCACTGATGTTATAAAGCCAGGTGGAATTAAGCAGCCTTGAAATACAGAGTGGAGAAAGACAAGAGCTGAGAAAGTGGGGTCTGTGTAACCCCATTTCTGAAAAAGAAACTCTTTCTTAAGGGTAAATGACCTAAACTCCAGTTTCAAAAAAGAGAAAAAAAAACCCACAAAAATATGCTTTGACCACTCATCTCTGGTAATATTTAACCATCACCCCTAGCATCGGCTATTCAGTGAATACCTGAAAGCTTACCCAGGTGTTCTTTACAGTAGGATGAGTAAAACAACTATGATTTGGCCCTCTGGCCTTTGGCCCTCCAGACACCCGATGTTTGCTAAATGCCAATCAATCAAAGAACTGCCAAGCTGGAATTTCCCAAACCTTACTGTAACCCTAAATTAAAACCCCTCTCTCCCTGAGCTTGGGGCTCTATACTCAGAACTGCTGCTTCAGTGACAGGGATGGGCCTGAGCTCAAGTTTGAAATAAAGACCCTACTGCATTTGCATTAGAATTGGCTCCTTGGTGGTCTTTGGGGTCCCTCGTGACTTGGGCGTAACAAGAACTGTTGGCTTGAGGGACATTCGGTTAAAGCCAAGGAAAGAGCCAGTCACCAGGCAGACATGCAGAGAAAGCAAGAACTGCAAATGTGGGCCTCTCAGTCTTTAAGGGTTAAATAAGGTTAAATGCCCTGTCCCCGGGTCAATGATAACATTTTAACGACATTCAGGGAAGCTGCTTCTATCTATTGAAGTGTCATCTGTAGGCTACCAGAGAGATGCTCTGACATTTTGTGACTGGCTGGCAGGGCTCAGGCATGGTACTCAGTCAGGGAAAGTGATGGCTTACAGGTTAGCCATTGACTGGGGGGACCAGAAACACTCCCCAAACACAGGAATCCGAGGAGCACACAGGTTTCCCTGAGTCTTGGGATCTTCATGAAAGCCATGGAGTGTTTACATTAAGACGTCCGATGGGCCTTTCTCCTACTAACCTTTCTTTTGTCAGAGGGGTTTCAGCCATGAATCCTGGAATGAGTGAGGAAGAGACAATACTTTTCTCTGTGCTGCCAGAGGAGCCACCCCAAAACAGCAGTTTATGGGAGTGAATCACATAGTGTCGTCATTAACTTTTGGGCGGAGCAGCCAGAATGCTCTTGACAAAAACAAATCCATCTTTATTGCCTCACTGATCAGCTCAAAGCCATTATTGTCCTGAAACTGATTCCTAACAGAACCTCAAAAAGAGTTTGAAAGACAAAATGAAAGAGCGTATACAGCTCACAAACACCTTTCGGTTAGGAAAGTATTTTTACAATTTAGACCAAAGGCCTTAAATTAGGTTGAACTTAAAGGGGCGAGGAGGCCTCCCTGGGGACCAAGGTGAAGTTAGCAGATGAAAATTACTGTTATCTTATCAAAAGGCTACTTCTGCCGGGAGCCTCTTAGCAAAGTCTGGCAGGTACTTGAACCAGATAGACTTGTTATGCAAATAGCTTTAGCCATAGGGGAAAGGGCTGATAATGAAATCGCTGCAAAGCCAGCCACTTATTATAGCAGTGACAAAAAACATCAGGCAGGGTCCCAGCGTAGGGATAAAGAGCAGTGCAGAATTTATGTGAGTACCGTGTTTAATTTATCATAACTAAGCTGTCAGGAGGCACGCTTTGACAAATGTGTAACTAACTCATATAAATGAGTCAATTATCACCAACAACCAAGGTTCAGAAACAAGCAGGGTGATGGGGCTTCCTTTTTTCTCTTTTTAACTTCGAGACAGGTTTGCTAATAGGATTTTAGGCTTTTAGGCCTTAAATTTTTTTTTCTCCCTGCTGTCTCCAAATAAGGAGGCTGAAAACAAATCTGAGAAACACTATCTCAGCATTTCTTCCCTGCCTACTGTGCTACAGGCAGCAGCCCATGCCACAGACAATCAGAGGCGTGTCCTCCCGGGGCCTCAGCTGAGCTGTCTCAGTGAAGTGTGTCCCACAGGTTCTGTGTTTTGAAAGCTTTGTCTGTAGCCTTTTGAAGGTGGGGCCTCACCGGAGGAATGGGTCGCTGCTGTCTGGACCTTGAGGAGTTTAGCCAGGCCCATCTCTGGCTGAGCTTTTTCGGCTTCTTGATGATAAGCTGCTGCAAGAGACAGAGCCCTCTTCCCCAATGGACTAGATCATCGAACAAGCCCAAATAAACTTTTCCTCCTTGAAGTTGCTTCTGACAGGTATTTCATTACAGCGATGAGAAAATTAACCAGCCCATTCAGATTCTCAATGGTGAATCCACTTTGGTTCAGAGGTCACATGGCAACAGAGTATCAAAGGGTGTTAAAGTTGTGGCTTGGCAGTTAAGAGCCCTGGCTGCTCTTCCAGAGTTCAATTCCCAGCACCTGTATGGTGGCTCGCAACCATATATAATTCTCTGTAGTTCTATGGGATTGGATACCTTCTTCTGAGGTGGAGACAAAACATCCATATACATATAATACACATATAATATAATACATAGAATATATAGAATAAATAAATAAATCTCAGCGAGAAAGAGAGAAAGAGAAGAAACTTAAGCCGGGTGGTGGTGCACACCTTCAATCCCAGCACTCAGGAGATAGAGGCAGGTGGATCTCTAGGTTCAAGGCCAGCCTGGTGAACAGGGCAAGTCCCAGGACAGCCAGGGATAAACAGAGAAACCCTGTCTTGCAGAACAAGCAAAACAGGCATTTCTAGTCAGGCTAAGAAAATGGCTTGGAGGATAAGAATGCATACAGCTCCTGCAGAGGACCAGAGTTCAGTTCCCAGCATCCCTCTCAGGCAGCTAACAACTGCCTGTAACTCTAGCTCCAGGAGATCTGACTCCCTCTAATGGCCTCCAACAGCACCTGCACTCATGTACACGAAGCACACACAGAGTAAAAAAATAAAATCTTTTTAAAGAAGATATTTCCAGTCTTATTTATTTTTAGAGAAAAACTAGGCAGTTACTTTCATATGATACCCCGTGGCTTGTTCTATAAAGGGAACTGAATCAACTATCTGAATGATTTTGCTCTAAAACAATTTTACTAAAACTCTCACATATTGTCTTTCCCAGCCAGTACCTCCAATGATGAAAAGCTTGTAGTTGGAAAATGTTAATTCCCCAATTCATTTTCCTCAGCATGAGACAGTAAGTATAAAAGCAAACCGAAGTTCTCTCAATAGACATTTCAAATGCAGATTGTGCCACTGTTTACAGTTAACTGCAGATGTGAATAAGTCTAATGAAATTACCTTTGGTCATAGCACTTTTGGTGGCTGAGCAACGGCAGGCTAGAGCAAGCAGTCTCATCCGTAGGATCAAAGGATGGGGCTAGGGAATGCAGCGGAGTTGGCAAGCATGTCCAGCACTTACCTAAACTGGGTGTGGCAGTACAGATCTGTGAGCCCAGCACTCAGTAAATGGTGGCAGAAGGATAAGAAAAGGCAATCACTAGCTACATATCCACCTCTGAGGGCACCCTGTTGTGGGGTGGGAGCCGGGTAGGGGGGTCAGTATGTGAAAATGGCAGGCAGGTTTCTAATCTATTTCATTTCTGTTGCTAAGTAATTTTGGGTGGGGGAATTGGTTTATTTTAGACAACGATCAGGACATAGCCCATCACTGTGGGAAATTCATGGCAGCTGGAGTTTCAATCAGCTAGTTACATCCCATCTGCAGCCAAGGGCAGAGGGAAAGTGGAGCCTTGCATGCCTGCTTGCTCGCTTATTTGTGCTCATTTTGATTTCTCTGCTCTTAGACAGTTCAGGACTCCCTGCCTAGGGAATGGTACCACACACAGTGGGCTGGGTCTTCCCACATTGGTGAACTTAATTAAGACAATCCCCCACAGGAAGGCCCACAGGCCAACCAAATGTAGCCAGTCCATCACTGAGACTGCCTTCCCAGATGACTCTAGTTTATGTAAAGTCGACGGTCAAAGTTAACCATCACAGTATCCTAAGATGTGAAATGCAATGATCAGTCTTCAATGTTCAGATCCATCACTAAGAAAGCGCATAGGAGAATCATCGGTTGAAGTGTCTAAGATGCTATGAGGAATACAGGATTGAAGGCGTGTGATCAAGGAAGAACCTGGGGCCACATGTGGTACTTTCACTAATGAGGAAATCAGACAATAAACTAAAGAAAGGAAAGATCACTGGACCTAGCAGCACAGACCTATAATGCCAGCCTCTTGGAAGGCTGAGACAGGAGGATCACAAATTGAAGACCTGCCCAGGTGTCAGAGTGAGTTCAGCATGGCTCAGAGAGAGAGCACTTTCCTAGCATGGCTTTCATTTCACCTTCATGCCTCCATTTACTGGAGGTCTTGGGTTCAATCCTTAGTGCCAAAGATGAAGGCTGGAGTTGGAGAGTGATGACATATTTTCATATCTCAAATTAATGATAAAGCACATAATAACCCAATTTCTATTTGCCTTCCTGGTTCATTAGAGCTTATTAGGGTCTTCACCTCTGTGTTTTCATGAAGATGTACTTTTCCTTTGCTCCTGCTACATATATTCTCATATTGTTTTCCGTGTTTGTCTTAGAGTTTCATTGCTGTGAAGATACGCCATGACCATAGTGGCTCTTATAAAAGGAAACATTTAATTGGGGCTGGCTTACAGTTCAGAGGTTTAGTCCATTATTGTCGTGGCAGTGTGCAGGCAGACATGGTGCTGGAGACAGAGCTGAGAGTTCTACATCTGGATTCCCAGGCAGCAGGAAGAGAACAGTCACACTGGGACCGGCTTGAGCATTTGAGCCCTCAGGCCCCACCCCCCAGTGACACACTTCCTCCAACAAAGCCACACTTCCTAATAGTGCCACTCCCTATGAGCTTATGGGGACCATTTTTATTCAAACCACCACACTCAAAGATATTGTTTTTTTGTGTGGTGTTTGCCCTCCTTTCCAGTGTCCCAGACCTTTCAAGGTCTAAAGTAACTTGGAATGAGTACAACCAGAAACACCAAAGTTGGAAAACATAACCAAATTGGAATTGTCATCCCATGGGATTTGTCAGATGGAAACATAAAGAATAGGGAGATGTTCTACAGCAGCTCAACCCCAAAAATTTTCACTTGCCATCAGCTCGGTTCCTTATCCTCACAGTAACACTGCTGGGTGGAATACAGCCACACTCTTGAGAAAAAGACACTTAAGCCCAACATGTGAGTCAAATCACTTCTTTGGAGCATGGTGGAATGAGAAGGTGTATCTGTGAATATGTAATGGATTTTTCTGGGCCAGCTTCAGAGAAGGTTGATCAAGGTTATTTGTGCAGCAATGGAATGAAAAGGCAATTCTATGGATCCAGATCTCTCTCTCTCTGTGTCTGTCTCTCTGTCTGTCTCTCTGTCTCTCTCTTTCTCTCTCTCTCTGATGCTCTGATATGTGTCTGGCTCTCCAGCTCCCTCCATCTCTTCCTGTGGTTCCCAGATCTCAGGAAGTGGTCCTTTCTTGGCTCCCTCGTGAGTCTGTTCACTTTGCTCGTATCTCTAGCCAGTTACTCTGACTTGTGGCAACCCCTACTCATTCTGCAGTTAGGGCAAAAATGACAAAGCTGGGCCAAGGGGCAAGGATATGCCCTGCAGACTTGGCCCCAGACTTCACCATCCGACACTACCACTCTTGGTAGCATCCTCTGACTCTTCCCTTGGACCCAAGCTTCACAGTCACCTTCCAACACCACATCTCTTGGAAGTGTTCTCTGAGCATCCCCCCCTGCTCTTCTGTCCCAAGGGACAATGACACAGGTCCAGGAGGGATTAGATGAACAAACAATCTTCTGACCCCTGAGCTCTGTTGCATTTGAAATGGAAATGAAATACAAACTCAAGCTCTCATACAAACTCCTCTGGGATTCAAACATGTTTAGAATTCTAAATCTGATCAAATTTTAGACAGCTACACTGGTACATTTGCTACGCGTTATGTAACGTTGCAGAAGGATCCAGGGCAGGACACTCTCATCAAATAGGAATATATCCACATTGAAATCCATGAATATTCACTCTAAGAAAGATAATGACTATAAATAGCCCCTCATCAGTTCAGGGTACGTGTTGCCCCCACATCCGTTCACATAAGGTCAAGTTTTGCTGCTGCATGACTCAACTACAAAATAACTTCTATTTTCGGGGCTCTTTGGATTTAGGGATTATGGCTGAAGATTGTAGCTCTAGACCATGACTAAGAAGGATGGTCCTGTTTGCTGTTTTTTTTTTTTTAATCTTAACTCTTTATGGAAGATAAGACTGCGCATATGAATGAATAAGAAAAGATGTGTGTTTTCTTCCCTACATCATATTTACCAGCAACTTTGGTCATTGGCTTTCTCCTCCCAGTCTTTGAAGCTCTTGTTTGGAATGCCAGATGTCAGGGCATCTAACCCCAGCTCTAGAGTGGGAGGGTTGGCTTGTGATGAGTGTTTCCACTCTGTCACTAACAGAGTCCTCGAGCTGAATGGACATCTTCCGTGGATTTCATACCAGTGTGGCCCCCTCCCAGGACCAAGCCCCAAACATGGTCTCAGCACTGAGTCACTCCTTGATCTCTTTGTTGGCTCTATTGTCTTAGCCTCAGTAAGTCTGACCTGGTGGCAGACTTCTAACGAGAGGAACTGCACCATTCAGCAGGATTTTCCTCTCCTTCTCCATAGCATCAGTATTGGCTAGGATACCTCACCTTAATGTCTTAGGTTAAATATCCTACTTTCGCCCCCATCTTCTTGGAAACTGAAGCCTGAGTCCCATCCATAGCATCAGTATTGGCTAGGACACCTCACCTTAATGCCTTAGGTTAAATAGCCTACTTTCGCCCCCATCTTCTTGGAAACTGAAGCCTGAGTCCCATACAGTTTTCATGTCTCCCTGCCCGCAGAGCAGACATCAGTTTTAGATGTGCAATTTCTACAGAGTAGGCCTGCAGACGCATGTGACCCATGTCGCAAAGAGGACCGAGAGCAGTTCAGTCAACTGGAATTCCTAATGCTTCAGATTCTGCAAAGAAGCTCCTTAAAACGTTTACTGGAACAACCCTTGGGTCCTTACATGCTAGCAGGCACAGCTAGCGCTGAGCAAGCTCCGCAGCTTGGGTTTCTGCAACCATAGGTCATGGCCTTGCTGCATAGACAAGTTCACAGAGGGAGAGGTACTCACTGTGAAATGAAGTGGTTAAATTCCTCACACCATTTTTCGGGGTGCAGCAAAGTGGGTGGAGGATTTCTGGAAAAAAAAAAAAAGCAATGTTTTTCATTAAAGCAAATTGAGGTTCGGTAAAGGGCAAAATATCAACTGGTGTTTGTGGAAGCTCTACTAAGCATCTGCGGGAAAAACAAAATCTCTGTTCCATCTCAGGTGGGAATCATTCAGTCATGGAAACTCACAGAGACCTAGCCCCTCCTCCTGTGGCCACTCATGTTCTCTGATAGACGGGAACTTTCTCCTGACCTCACCACTAGTGAGAGGCACACAGAGCAGGGGCATTCTTCAAGCCCAGACACTCTAATGAGCAGCCAGCCAGCCAGACACACACACACACACACACACACACACACACACACCATTGTATCTGAATGCAGAGGATTATGGGTGCTGTAAGAAAGCTATAAACATAATGCTAGGGGGGCTTAGAGAAATAGACTTTTAATTATGCAGGGTTTTTGGATCATTATGGTGCCATTTGAATTAATTATGTGACGCATGTGAAGCACGCTCATGATTGCATTAGTCGCATTTTGACTGTTTCCTACGTGCCGACCTCTGCAATCGGCAGAGGAGGAACTGAAAGCCTCAAAACAGAGTCCCAGCTCCCAAGAGGTTCCCAATGGAAGGCAGATCACAGGAGGGCCAGCAAAACAGGAAAGTCCTTAGGTAAGGGTCTCACTAGGCCGCCTCCTGGTGAGAAAACAGCAGAGGGGAAGAACTAGAGACTTGAAATTATCTCACATTTCCGAAAAAAGATTCATGTGTAAAGCAGAAGTGGGGCTGGGGCTTTGGCTCAGGGGTTAAGAGGATCTGTGTGTGAATCGCTAGCACCCTCCTGAAGGTGAGGCAGGACCACACCTGCCTATAACCCCAGCATTGGGGGGGGGGTCGTCAGGCACATCCTGGGAGCTTCCTGAGCACTCAGCCTAGCGGAAACGGTGAGATTTAGGCTCAGTGAGGACTCTGTCTCAAAACCAAAGTATAAGGCAACAGAGGAAAATGCCAGACGTCTTTCTTTGACTTCTCCGTGAGTGTATGGGCAAATTCCTCCCGAGCCTTAGGAAAAGTACAAAGCCCTGCTGACTGCGTGGTTTTCAGCCCAGTGGAGTCCCATCCGGGTTCCAAGCCACAGAACTGTGAGATAATAAATTTGGATTGTTTTAAGCGTCAAAGTGCAGGGTAATTTGCTGTGACAATAACAGAGACCTAACACATCAATCAAGCTCCGTGTCCTTTCTACTCCACGTCTGAGTTCCTCTTCCACATAGCAAATCAGCCATTCATCGTCCGGTCTCCTTAATTCTCCCAGAGTCTCGGGGCTTTTCTCCCTCCTTCCATCTCATCCTCCACAGTCCAACTGGTCTCCAGTGGCCTGAATTTCCTTATAGCGTACAATTGACCTTTTTGTGCCCTTGCCCAAATTTCTTTGGTGACACATGGTTCCAGCTTGACCAAATCTCAACTCCTTTTTATAATATATAGGGTATCTTTGTTATCTACTCAAAGCCCTTTCAAGCCATGTCCTCCACCCAGAGCCCGTAGCTCCCCACAGGCAGCTCAGGGCCATTGTAGACGGTGAATCTCCCCAGTTTGTCCATGTGGTGGTAGACGTTCTTCATGCCCTCAATCATGCTTAATGCAACAACATCTTATAGTTTTTTAAACTCTTGTTTATTTGCTTTTATGTTTACGGATGTTTTGCCTGCCTGTATGTCTTTGCACCACATGTGTGCTGGTGCCTCAGAGACGAGAGGAGAGTTTCGGATCTCTTGGAACTACAGGTACAGTCATTTGCGAGCCACCATGTGGGTGCTGGGAATTGAACCCAGGTCCTTTAGAAGAGCAGCCCATACTTTTAACCGCTGAGCCAGACCAGTGGTCTATAAATGTTTGGTGAATAAGTGACTACATGAGTAAGCACTCATGTGTGAGTAAGTAAAAAATAGTGCCAGGAACAAATATAACTTGTCCCCCAAACAATAACTAGAGAAGCTTACAGAATAGCCCTCTTGGACGAAAGCCAATTCCAAGTCAGTTATTCACAGTAAACAGTGTGATATTGAATGGAAGAATGCCGACTTGAGTTGAACTTGACAACATAATCCTCAGTCTCCACTGTAAAAGCCCAGATATCCCCACATCCTTGAACACATCTGTGTTTGTTACTTTCCTGGTTGCTGCCACAAAATATCCGACAAAAGCGACTTAAGAAGAGGAGGGTTTGTTTGGGTTTATAGTCTGAGGGACAGTCCACCATGGCAAGGCAATCATAGTGAAAGGAATGAGAAGCAGCTAGTCTCGCTGTGTTCCCAGTCAGGAAGCAACGGACACTTGTTTCTGGTGCTCACTTTGCTTTCTCCTTTCTGTCCAATCCAGGACAGCAGCCTAGGGAATGATGCCGCCCACAGTTAGTGGTGGTGGTGGCAGCATCAGCGGAGGGGAAGGGGTGGAGAGGGCGTGACTTCCTACTTCAGTTAACTCGATCAAGATAATCCCTTGTAGACACGCCTAGAGATTTGTCTCCAACAGGACTTTATACCCAGCCAATTGGCAATCAATACAAACTATCACAGTATCCAACAATTATAAACAAACAATGACTTAGGCCTATCACAGACGTAAGTGATGTCAGCACAGTATGTACACTCCTGTGGTGGGCTGCGGTGAAAACCAACATGAGTCATGCTGAATGCTTGGTCCCTGGAGCTCCAGCCCAATGCCCAACTTTGCAGATCATCTTACCACTCCCTCCCCCCTCACACCACCACCACCAAATCCTGTAAAATCAGAAGCATCTAACCACTTTCAAAGGTGGGAAAATACAGCCTCTAAAAAATTTTTTCAGCTTCGATGATGGTGCGTGTCCATAACTCCAGCATTTAGGATGCTGAGTTTGAGGCCAACCTTGGCTACCCAGTGAGACCTTGTCTGTTCACTTCCAAGCCTCAATTTTTATTTAGGTTGGTTTTTATTAGTTATTTTTTATTGAAGAATATTTATACATTATACTTTGATCATATTTCCCTGCCCAGTTTCTCCTCGGTCTTCCCAACCTCCTAACTATATATTAATCCTTACTTGATCTTTAAGAAAATTCCCAAAACAAAAAAGAACAAAACAAACAAACAAAACTTATGTGGAAATAAAGCCTTACAAAGCAACTCACTTTTTCTCCCTCACAAATATCCAGAAAAAGTGAAAGAGTCAGGTTTTAAGTTAAAACATTTTTTTCTTCAATGTCTACCTACTCTACTATTTTCTGTTCATGAATTGCTTATTAGTTTGGGAAATGAATTAAGTGAACATGTATGCAAAAAAAAAAAAAAAAAAAAAAAGACAAACCAATTAGCAAGCAGCCCTCAAGAAGGTACAAAATGAAGTTGTCAAACACAGGGAACACGTCCAGCAAGGGCGTGAAGAGAGGCCTCTCCACGAGGCCAAGTTTATTAAGCTGGGTCTCCTGAGGGCTGTGAATTTTGAGGCAGGTCCTGAGCAGAGGGGCCGTACAGCAGTTTGCAAAGGAGAAGGATGTTACAGAAGGAGGGGGGATGTAGGGAGGAAGATAAAAAATGAAGTATGATCCCTGGTTGTAGTTAACATAAGGTTAGATACCTCAGAATGTGTTCTAAGGTGATTCTTCTTATTCACTCAGAAAAGCAATAACACCTGACGAGGGAGTGCAGTCAGACTGTTGGGAGAGTAGCAACGAGAGCCGAGAAGCTGCTGTTCCGTTCACAATTAGTAAAGCCGATGGATGGAGTTAAATAGTTAGGCTTGTGCCTGTGTCTGGTGCCCAATCTTAGTCACAATGGCTTTTTGCCCTTAAATTCCATCTTACATGTTCAAACTTATTATTTTTACATTTATTTGTATTGCATGGTTCCATTTTCCTATACCACAAATCCCCAGTACAGGAATAGTAGAGTAAGAAACAAGATGCCCCCACTCCAATACCTAATCCTCGCCTCCACCCTCTAGCAGGATGGTGAATGTGCTTTCTTCAGACTTTTTATATGCATTTATTACACTTGCTCTCAATACATATGTGCTGATGTCTATGCTGTAAGCATCTAAGTACAACACAAATGTTACGATCATCTCATGTCAACTCCATACCTAAAGAATGGCTCACAATGTGGGCACATCGTAGTTTATTTGGCCATTCAGTAATTGGTGGACATGTACATTGATTCTATTTTTCTGGCTATAAGAGAGAAAGTTATAGTGACTTACAGTGCTGCTACAATGTCCCCTGTGACTTCTAACTTTTAAAGGTTTCTTTAGGGGTTGGCAAATGTCTTGGTGGGTAAAGGTGCTTGCTGTGCAAGCCTGATGACATAAGTTTGATCCTTGGAACCCACACAAAGGTGGAAGGAGAGCACCAACTCCATGAAGAAGTCCTCTGAGCTCCACACATGTGCTGTGGCATGCACCCATATGTGTGCGCGCGCACACACACACACACACACACACACACTCACAGATACATGCACACACACAAATAAAGAAATACATAAATAGATTCATTTTTAAAATAAAGGTGGCAAACAGTTCTCACTGGAAAACACTTCCATCCTGTAAAGAAGCTTAAATGCCAGGACAACTGGCATTGACTGCCTGGGCTTCTGGGAATGACTCCGTGAGCAATTCCAAATGGAGGAACTATAGGACCCCACAACACCAGAAAGGGCACTCAAGCCCACCAGCATTAAGGCTTGAACCCCAATACTGGGTTCTTGACAACTCTAAGAACCTGCCCAATGATCTCAACACACCCAGGCCACCATCTGCTCAAAACTGACACACTCAGTATTTATGCCAAAGGAGAATAAACTCAAGATTTCAGAGGAATATCTGAAGACATTTCCTTAAGATCAAAAGTGGATGATGCAAAAACTCGATCTCCTGGTAAGCTATACCATCATCAAGAGTGAACAATTGCTCCAGGGTGGGAAGCAAAGATGGCCATGCTACAGCCATTGGGAAGATTCAGTCATCACTTCTCTTCCATATAGAGAGGCAGGGGGAAGAAGATGTTTGCAAGAACTCTAGGTGGGAAGGCATGTGGAAGGAAGCAGAGACTAAGGCACCAGAGTCATGTCACCTGTAGACCACCACTGCCTACGGAAGCATGAGCTTTATGGTCAACATCTATGACAATTTCTTCCACAAAAACAGTTGAAACCAAGGAAGGCGATTGGGGGAAAAACAAGGTGTGTACTTATTATGGTTCAAGCTTTTTGGTTCTTTTGCTTTTCGCTCTTTTGCAGAGGAGAGAATGCAAGTTAAGACCAGGTCTCTTTATGTCACCTGTGCTGGCCTGGAACTTGATCTTCTAAGTGCTGGCATTTCAGGCATGTGCCCCTCTGCTGCAATGATTCTAATACTTGACATCATCTCTACAAGTTCTCATGTGTGCCAGGCTGGTCCCAAGTTCTGTGGGTAGCCAAGGCTGACCTTGGGCTTCTGACCTTCCTGCCTCCACCTCCGGAAAGGCTGGGATGAAAGCAGGCATGAGCCATCACTTCCAGTTTCTAATTCTTAGTAATGTATTTCACCCTGTTCCTCAAACAATGTCATCCAGTGACATTAGGTTGTAATCATTAAAATGTAAAGTTACTCTGTTCACTTGAATGGCTCCCAGTGAGGCCATTCTTAGCCACTCACAGTCAGGAAGTGACACAGACTTTGCTTCCTCTGGCTTTGAGTGCTGCGTGAGTCAGCTTCAAGACATCTCAGTATCTCAAGCAGCCAAAATTGCCCCAGGTTTGTGCTAAAGACAGGGCGTGAGGGTGAGGGGTGAGGAGATGGAGTGAGAGGGTTACCAACTTCATTAATCCTTGGCCGCAAAAGCCACAAGTGACATTTCTCATTGTCTCTAAAATTCACAAACCTCATTTCCCATTCTCTCTGCCACCATGGTACTTACACAACATTCACGAACACCTGACATAAAAACAGTTCAGCCCTGCATGCACTGCGCAGGCAGAGTTGAGGTAAGAGAGAATGCTGTATCCACAGATATGTCAGGTGGGTGCGTGGCTTGCTGTTTAAGCCAACATGGTCATTTGCTGGCATCTGTTCCTTAATTTCCTCCTTCAACAAGAACTCAGCAACACCATCATGTCCAGCTGCTACTGTCCAATGTGACAGAGAAGCTGACCTTGCCTCAGGGCTGGCTAACGACCTTTCTCCTACATGGTCCTTCACACGGACTGGGAACCAAAACCCTGTTCTTTTCCACACACATTTTTTGTTGTTGTTGTTTAATTTAATTTTTAAAATTAGGTGTGTGTGTGTGTGTGTGTGTGTGTGTTTGAGAGCATGTGCCGTGACACTTGTGTGGAGGTAAGAAGACGGCTTGCAAGAGTCAGGGATTCTCTTCCACCATGTAGCTTCCAGGGATCAAACTCCAGTCATGAAGCCTGGGAACAAGGCAGGAGCACCATTGAGCCATTGTGCCAGCCCTCCACACTCATATATCTTAAAATCCACAACTCCTTAAGAATTTATGACCTTGGGGATGAAGAGAATGGCTTAGTCTCAGTAAAGTGCATTCAGACCTGAGTTCAGATTCGCATACCTAGATAAAGGCCAGGCACACTAGCACAGGCCTGCAAACTCAGTGCTTCAGGGGTTGAAGACTGGCAGATCCCTAGAACTCACTGACCTACCTGAACTGGTGAGCTGTGGGAAAAGTGAATGAACTGTCTCAAAATAATAATAATAATAATATAATAATAATATAACAATAATAATAATATAATATAACAACAACAACAATAATAATAATAATAATATGGAAAGCATTGAGGAAGACACTGAACATCTATGTGGTGACCTCCCATGCACATAGTCACACGTATGCTCACATGGACATGAATACACACACACACACACACACACACACACACACTCACACATTCATGACTTTAAAGAAGTATGGTTAAATCACGCTCTCTCTGCATTTCCTCATCATTGAATCCCTACTTGTATATGTGGGTTCTTTGGGATCATATACTGTAAGGGGAAGTGTCCTGTCATGTCTAAGTATTCTGCAGATAAGCATCACTTCCTGGTTAGATCAGCATCTCATGAAAAGTTAACTTTACATGAAGTAGAATGAAAGTCCAGTGATGGAGTAGAGGATGAGAGAGGGCAAAGCCAGGGCTTCAGTATGCTGTGATCTCCCGGAGTGCTGGTGGCTTTCTCTGGTAGCCAGGTGTATAAATTGCTTTATATGAAAACCACTGAGGCAGGGCAAAAGCCTTGCCTAGACTGAGAAACAACTGGAATGACACAGTCAGCGGGTGGGGTCGGTCTCCCAACCCCAGGGTTCTTGATGATGGAGCTGATCCTGGAGGATAAGGCTTTAATTGGAGGGGCTTTGTCATATTGCCGGACAACGCTGAACAGCCATGGAGTCCAGCTGGACCACTGCAGGCACCCCTCTTGCTGGCTCTGGCCACTCAGCTTGCTACACTGAGGCGAATCAAGCAGCTCCCAGACTGCATGGAGAAACAACGGAAAGAATCAGGGCTCTCTGCCTGTCTTCCTCCTCCCTAAACTTACCTTGTACAGAAACCACCTCAGGGTGCTCCTTTAATGCATCAGTTTGGGTCCACTCAAAAGTCAGAAACCACACCAGTAGTTTGAACAGAGAGAGATGTTGATGGAACCGAACTAAATGCACAAGAGTAGCGAGAACGCTAAGGAATACAGAGTGAGTAGATGCTGGGAGCAGCAGCTACCTCCGGCAAGAAGAAGATTGTCAGGGCACCTTATTCACACCCCAGCTGAGAGTCAGGCCCCGCTGAGAAGGATGTGACAGTGGCCCTTGGTCACAGGAAGTCCTCTTTAGAGCACACAAGCCAGGGCTGGCAAGCAGGAGAGGGTGCCTGCCAGGGTGTCTTGAGGCTCCCCAGACAGCAGTCCTGTTGGAGTGATGTCTGATGTCACAGAGGAACAACATCAAGGGAAAAGCGGAGAGCGTGCCTTTCCTCATGCGGTGGCCTTCCAATGCCCTCTACTGACAAAGCTTTGCATCTGACCCACAGAGGAGAAATGCCCAGAGTCCACAGAGCGGAGCTGAGGTTGGCCCTGAGCTGAAGGCAGTAGGAACTTGACTCCTGGCTCAGGAATGAAGTGGAGGAGAGATCAGACAGAGGCAGGAGTGCTGGGGCGCTGGCCCCGGATTTAAGAATTCCGGATCACAACAGACAGCTTCAGGCTACAGAGTGAATCAGTCCTCTAAGTCTTGACACTTTGCATTTAAGATGTGATGAAGGGATCTCAGAGCCTTCTCTTCTCCCAGTTAAAAAGCCTTAAAAACCTGTCTTGTCATGGGGCATAAATTTTCCTCATTTAGACTCATTGCTTTCTATCCTAGCAGTTCTTTATTAGAATGGGATCATTCTGGGAGACATTCTATCAGACACCTTTAGGACCAAAACTGTCCTAGTGGGAGATGGCAGTGAAGAGTGAAAATGTAAAGACTCGGGGTCCAGCCAGAGAGGACCACAGGTGTTCTGTGTCTCTCTGTCTCTGTGTCTCTGTGTCTCTGTGTCCAAGCGTATGTTTGCTTCTGTTTCTGACTCTTTGCCTTTCTGTCTCTGTCTCTTCTCTGACTCAGTCTCTCCCTCCTTCCTTTCCTCTTGCCCTCCTTCTGTCTCTTGGCCTCTAAGATTTCTTTCATCACAGGAAGGAAAAGGAGTCAATGAAAATCAGAGTGCTTCAAACCCCTAGTGCCAGGCAAGATCCTGGCCATGGAAAAGGATGCCTTTTCTCCTGGGGTCTTGTTTTCTGCCACTGTCATTGTGACCATTGTCAGTTGGTTGGGAAGAAGCTGATGAGGACAGACAGTGGTTCCACGACCTTTTAGTCAAACCCGAGGCCTCCCCATAAACTATCCATTTTCATCCCTGCAGTTTTAATATTCTTTCTGAATTTGAACAATGAGAACATTAACTAACATCCCTTGAAAACGTCTTAGGTATAAGCAATCGTGCCAAGGGTCTACTCTTCACACACACCCAGAGTAAAAAGAAAGCCCAGTTTTACAGATAAGGAAATGGAGGCTTTACAAAGTCCAGATGCTGGCAACAGTGTGGCCAGCTTCAAACACAGGCAGCTCAACTGAACTGCACACTTACAGCCTCTGCGCCAGCCTGGGAATTCTTCTCAGGTAACCAGACACCATGTCCTTCCATTTCTGCCAGAGCAATTCATGTCATATTAATGGGTGATGCGGACAGGACACGGAAGTCCAGTGACCTGTCATCCCAGTTACTTAAGCTTAGCAGTGTTCACATCACCAGGATGTCAGCCTGCAAACTCAAAGAATACTTTGGGGTGCAGGATGATCAGAAAAAAGGAGTATGAGGTGAACGTTTATTTATTCATCTGTTGAGTTGCCTGTTTTCTGCTCACTCCAAAGTCACAGCTGGTGAAACCGGATGGGTCATTTTACCACTATCAGAGCAACGTCAAGGATCACCAAGCACCATTTGTTCTTTAAGGCAGAGCCACACATCTAATTACAACTCGCTGTTAATACATTTGTGGTAGACAAAAAGAAATTGACTGCTATGGCTTTTGCTCCCCAGCAAGACAAAACCAGTCAAATGGCAGATTGCATGTCCGTTTCTTTATTGTTTCCATAAAGTTAGCAATACGTTGTAGACAGGGAAAATCAGGGCAAACCTGAAATGAACAGATTGGGCCATCAGATCTGGCCACATTGTTTCTAATGGTCGAAATTAGCAGCTGAACGTTAACACCTGCCACCATGAGCAGGCCCTGGCACACACAGCAGGTAGGAGGGCTGTGCAGTTCCTTGGAGCAATCCGAGCCCAAGTCACCAGAGGCAACACACATGCCAAAGCCCACCAAAGCGCAGGCAGGCTCTATTTAAAATCAGCTGGCTGTAGCAAATGCCAGGGGAGGCAAAACAGCATTAGCGCTGGGCTCTGAGAAAGGCTTTCTAAAGGCTGTGACACTCTAAAGCTATGCAGAGTCAGACAGAGAAGCTGACCTAGCAGAACCCCCTAAGCGTTTCTCCCTTTTCAGAGGCAAAAGGCACCAGGGACACACCGTGCTCTACCCAGTGGCTTGTGTTGTGTTGTAACCTTACTGGGCCAGATTATGGTTTATTGTTCTCACAGGCCTCAAGGTCAATTGCAATCATCCCCGGCTAAATAGATTGTGCCACAAGTCTTAGCGCTTTGTAAAGGAGTCCCAAGTGAAGAAAGCCACATTTGTTTTTCTGACATTATAAATATGTCTTCCTTTTACAAGGGCTTCAGCCATTTTTCTACCTGGTTGCCTAGCAACCCTTCCAAGGGACAGACATATTGGAGAGGGATGCTAGAGACATACAGATGAGTCTGTATTATTTTATAAATTCCGTTTCAAAAATCAACCAGTTGTGTCCTCCTGGGGCAGGGATAAGGTGGAGTGCAGGGTCGGTGCTAAGAATTATGGTGGGACTATTCTCCTAGCAGGGACACAGGGGGCCAGTGAGTGGATTTCACAAACATATTCAGCAGAGAAGGCTGTTCTGCCTGTTAATAAAAAATGCAAAACAGTGCCTCAGCTCATCAGAAAGACATTGTGTACATAGAATGCCCACTTAGGGCCCGCTGCTGATAAGATTCTAGGCAGCCCTGAGGGTAGCCTAGCCCGAACTTCCCCTGCATCCTGGTTTGAGGGACAAGTACACAATGCGTTGTTCTTGTCCATCTGGTAGCCTTCCTTTTGCTGAATTACACAGCCCTACGAAAAGCACTCGATTCACTCGGTGTTCACGCTCACTTGTGCTGCCTTGAGCTGAGTAGTCCGTCCTGCTTAGTTCTTGAAATTTCCCCCACATTTGTAGTTTGTAAGCCCTTTTTCATTTGCAAGTTTAAACTTACTTTTTTTTTCTTAATGTAGTTGGTAATTCATCTTTTATTTTTAAATTTTTATCCATAAAAGCTTATGATCTGTACGTTGCCTATGCTGTTTTTTTTATAATACTCTGCTTCGTCAATTTCCATCTCTGTCTTCTTAAACTCTCCTCCCCCCCCTTTTATAAATTCTAATTCCTCAGGTTAAGTAACTATCTTTCTTCAACATTAATACAAGTATTTGAGGCTATGAATTTTCCTATGATCTCTGCTTTAACTATTTCTTGTTAACTCTGATATACAGCATTTTAATAATTACTTCTTCCTACCTATTTGATTTCTATTGAGACTTTCTTATCTACTTGAGCTGTTAAAATACAGTTCTAATATTTTGTATCTGAGAGGTGAGACCTTGTTTTTCTTTACTTGTCTCTAGTTTTATTGTACTGTTGTAAAAGGAACTTTTATTCACCTGCTTTAGTTGTTGTCTCAGAGATTTACTGCCTCTGTCTGCTAACCTAGGCCTAGTCCTGGAAGCTTCTAGCCTCCATACTATTTAACCTAGGCTTAAAATGTTTTCAGCCTGTGAGAATTACTGCTTAATAAGCTCACCCTTTCTTATTCTTAGTGAGCTGTGGGTTGGTTGGTTCAACTCAGCTGTTCTGGCTCCTCTCCCAGCTGATTTATTCAATCTGGCTTTTCTCTCAACCTCTGAATTGCTCTGCTTGGCCTCAAACTATCTCCAGCAATCTGCTCTGATCTTCTGGCTCCTTCTCATTTTCTGGCTCATTCTGTCTTCACCTGAGTTCTTTCTCTGCAAAATTTCTCTTTATTACTGTCCTGGTAAAAATTCCTGCCTTTCTCTCTCATTGTGCCTTAAGTAACTTCCCTTTCCTCTCTTCTCGTGAGAATTGTTGCTTATCCTATTCTGTCAAATCTTTCTCTGATTCATCACCTTTCTGCCACTCAATTAGGCATTACTTTCAAATATGGGTGCTTCCTTCTACAAACTAATTCTACCTTCATTGTTTGGGATTAAAGGCATGTACCACCACACCTGGACTTAAGCTTTTCTTTACCTGAAACTTGCTCTATACCAGGCTGGGCTTGAACTCAGATCTGCTTGACTCTGTCTCCTGAATTAAAGGCGTGTCTGTATCTGTATTCCAGCCAGATCACACAGATCTAGACGGTCTTTAGAAATGATCTCTTGCCAGAGCAGTCATGTTCTGAATTAAGATTCCTCTACACACTGTGATCAGAGAGTATTATCCATATTAGCAACTTGTTTGAGACTGAAATTATCTTCCTCTTCCTCATTGACTAAAAGATAGTTTTGCTAGGTATAAAATTTCTGGTGGTCAAATATTTTCAATATTTTGATCATATCATCACACTACCTTCTGGCTTCAATTTTTCATATGAAAACTTAGCCATTAATTATATTGGTGTGCCTCTGTACATACTAGGTGTTTTTCCTTTTCAATGTCAAAGCATCCTCTAGTCTAACCATGGTATGTATGGTTGACAGTCTTGTTATATTAATGTGGTGGTTTGAATAAGAATGCCTACTCCCCCACAGGCTCATAGATTTGAATGAATTTTGTCACCAGAGATTGGCACTATTAGGAAGTATGGCCTTGTTGGAGGAAGTGTGTCACTGAGGGTGGGCTTTGAGATTTCAAAATGCTCAAGCCAGGCCCAGTGTCTCTCTCTTCTTGCTGCCTGCAAATCTAGATGTAAAACTCACAGCTACCTTTCCAGCCTGCCTGGATGTCTGGCCTGGATGCTGCCATGCTTCCTGCCATCATGATAATGGACCAAACCTCTGAAACTGTAAGCCAGCCCCAATTAAATGCTTTCTTTTATAAGAGTTGCTGTGGTCATGTGTCTCTTCATACCAACAGAACACTGCCTAAGACACTTTCACTTTACGATTGCTGAATTTTTTGTATAGACTAATGTTTTCATCAAATTTGGGTTGCTTTAACCTATTATTCTTGATATACATACATACCAATAATATACATTTATATCTCTTCCCTCCTTCTGAAATACCATTTACATGTATATTAGAATGTATGACAGGGTTTTTTTTAATGTTTTTGTGACTCTCTTCTTTCTTCCCCGCCACCCTGATCTCGTTTCTGTGTTCTTCAGATTCCTTTCTATAGACCTACCTGTTGAGCTCTCTGTGAATTTTCTTTCTTATTTAACTTACTGAACTTTTCATGGTCACTGATGGTAGGATATTGCAGGCACAACACAGTGAAAATACACGTGGCTCTGAAGACAAGCTTCAGGGATTCAGTTTATACACTACCATTTATTGGTATGTGAACCTAAACAACTCACTTGACTTCGCTCTGCCTCAAATTTCTCATCTATAAAATAAGAAGATTAATAGTGTTTGAGATCAGTGACATTTGAGAATTAGTTGAGATAATATGCCAACTATTTAACATAAAGTAAGGTTTAAAGTAGCACATTACTGTTATAACTCTTTTTTTTAAGATTTATTTATTTATTGTCTATACAATGTTCTGTCTCCATGTACACCTGCCGCCAGAAGAGGGCACTATAGATGGTTGTGAGCCACCATGTAGTTGCTGGGAATTGAACTCCGGACCTATGGAAGAGCAGCCAGTGCTCTTAACCTCTGAGCCATCTCTTCAGCCCCCTGTTATAACTCTTAATATAGGACTCTGGTCATTGTTAGCAAGTATAGTATAGACTAAATTTTATACTCCAAACCTGAAACCAGGGATAAGAGATGAAACCTATACATATTGGACCTTTTCAGTATTTCTCTCAGGTTCCAGTGTTTGCTTTGTCTGTATATTTGTGTCCATCTAGTGTTTCTCTAAATTATAGCCATAGGTTCGCTAGATAAGAAACTTGGCTTGTGCTATGTCTAGCCTACTTCTGTGTTAAAGGCTTGGTACCCAGCCTGTGGACAATTGGGAGGTGGTGGAGACTTTAAGAGGTGGGAGCTTAGAAAGAGATCTTCCAGCCACTAGAGGTGTGCCCTCGAGGGCGACTGTGAGACCTAAGCCTCCTCTCCCTCTCTCTCTCTCTCTCTCTCTCTCTCTCTTTCTAACCAAGAAGAAAGAGGTAAAGAGTTCAGTCTATCATATGTCCCCATCACCACGTGACACCATGGGTCCAGAGCAGCAGAGTCAATCAGTCACAAACCAAAAACTGAGCCAAATAAGTCTGAGCCAAAATAAGTCTTTTCTCTTTATAAGATGGTATATGTTAAGTATTTGGTAAAGCAACAGAAAGTTGATGAAGGCAGCTCTTTTTAGAGGACACGGAGCTTGCATCTCATGCTCACAGGTAATTAAACCCCAGCCTGCAGCAACAATTCAATGGCAACACTCTACCTGTTGATGCTATCATTTCTGCTGCATTTAAGCAACACTGCTCTGCCTTGAAGCCTACTAGTCCAGACCTTTTACATGACCCTAACCTATTTGAGCTCAGGCTCATACAAACTCCTTGCAGTGATAGAATTTTGTCTAAAAGTACTCATTTTGTGCGCCAAAACCGGTGACCCCACCAGCACCCCAGGTTTCAGTTCTTCCCAGTCCTGGCTCTCTTTCTCTTATTAGCTAATACCCTGAACATTTCCATTACTGTGAGCCATCTCTTTATGCATCAACCAATGCAAAAGTATCTAGGACTGTAATATATGGTTGAATCAATGCGCAATCAGTAGAGTGATCCACCAATTGGTGTTCTGATAATTGTTAGTTAACTATTAATATAAATCCTGGTGAACCAAGCAGAGTGGTGTTTTCAGTCCCATTTAATCTGTCTAAAGGAAGTTTAAGCAAAGATGATAAACTGTCCAGTCCCCAAATGCGAATACAACTTGAAAGTTTCCCAGGGACAATGAAGCACACTTTACAAACTGCTATCACAAATGTGTTTGATTTGGATCTCAAGATAACCACGTGATCTGTTAATAGGTGAGGTATTATGATGACTCTCATTTCAGAGATGAGACAGCAAGTTTAAAGAACATAAGTGACACATCCAATGCCACTTAGCTATTTGAGAAAGGAGCTTTGCTTGCAAGCTAATTTTTCTTGCTTTGAATTCATTGAGGTTTTCTGTGAATCTCAGCATTAGTCATTCCATGAGAATTTCAGTGGCCAAAGAGCTTAAGAAATAGTGAAGATTTGTATCATAATAGAGTATGGAAATCCTTGTAGCAGAAAAATCTGGTTACTTTTGTTTCTCGCAGTGTTTCCCAAATTTGCCCTGACCATCTTTAACTAATAACTGCTAATGTACCACACACCTCTGAGTACCGTTGTTGTATACCACTACGTTTCCCAAGAAGCACAGACAATACCAGCTGAATATAGCTGTTACTTCTTGGAGGAACCTTTTTCTCTCTTAGCAGCCTCTAGCCTCACTAAACATTGCATCCTGTCTATAAAGAGAAAGGGTCTCTAGTGAGGATTTGAGTCAACTGCTGGGACAGGGATAAGGGACACATCAGAATGCATGGGCGTAGTTACCATAAAATGGGGGGGCCTTCCTGAAGCAGCTCTAACAGTATTTCCCAAGCACAGTTTATAGCATATCTACGTCAAGATCACCCAGGAGATCTGGAGAGCATGACCGTTCCCAGACTACGGCTAACTCTAAGGACAGGGATGAAGAATCTGCATTTTAACAAGATCGTGAAGTGATTCTGACACATCTCAGATTTGAGAGGCACACATGAAAGTAGCCAACAACAGATGTGAGATACTTTTCCAATTAAATCAAAGTCACACACTGAAGTGGAAATGGCCCAAGTTGCATCCAACAGGGGACTATTTGGTTCCTTGGTAAATAACCACATCTCAGTGAGACCAGCCTTCCTGGGGAAGACTATTCCATGGTCTATCAGATCTCCTCATTAGGGAAACTTCCCTGCTATTCTGTCTAAGTAGCTTTCCTTAATTTGATCCTATTACTCCCGTGCTTTATACAAAGCCAAGTACAGCAGTTATACTCAATAAGCAAAAATGTTATATATATATTAATGCCACTCAAGGCCCATGTTTCCATCTAATTACCCTCAACGGGCCCCATCTCTTTCCAAAGCAAAGTCAACCCACGTCTCCAAGGCCTGCTATTGTAGGTCTCAAATCTTGATTTGGACAAGTAGTCCCCCCTTCAGAGTCGAGAATGTATCCACCAGTTCTTCTAAACAGATGGCATTCTCACAGCTCCTCAACTACATTACAAACCTCAGTTCTCAGAGGGCTGTTCAAGATGGAGGCACTTAAGGAAATTAGAATGTGACCATAACTACTGAATTCATTATAAACGTTGTGATTTCCTGGCATTGGGGAAAAGACCATGAACAAGATAATGCCAGTGTGATGACGATCAAACGGAACCAGGCAAGACAATGGGAGAAACGTGGGGTGCACACTGGGAGTTCCTTATGACTATCGAGAACATTAGAAATCGCAAGAAGCTGCCAACATGGGTGGCCAGCATCCATAATAAGTTATTAAAAACACAAATAAACAACCTTTTAAGAGTTCCTCCCAGGCATGGCTGTGTAGACTAGATGGCCATCTCAGATTTTAAAAAAGAAAGATTTTATGAGTAGTCAGAAGATATAGTTAGGGAAGACTATTTTTGAGAACAAACTCTTTGGAAGAACAAACGACCCATTCAGAGATCATTTGAAGACTCTCAGTCAATTTTCCACATTTCCAAATACCTTGGACAAAGTTCAATAGATTGACATACCTAAAAAAAAAAAAAATAATAATAATAATAGTAAAAATAATTAGCATTTAAATCAGATACATCACGTGTATGCATATGACTAATATGCTTAAATATTTGCACATGCACAGCTGGCTAAAATCCTGAAAATCACAATACTGAAGGATTAGTGAATGTGGAATACTTGGTGGGCTTGTTAGTTTTCACTGTCAACTTGAACAACCTAGAACATCACGTGGGAAGAGTTTTAATTAAGGATTTGCTTGGATCTGATTGGCTTTTGAGCATGTCTGGGGGAGATTATCTTGATTGTTAGCTGATGTAGGAAGACCCGGGTCTTTGTGGGAAGTGCCATTGCCTGGTTTGGAGGCCTGGGCAATACAGGAGTCGAAAGGGCTAGCTGGGTCTTTAGTAAGTAGGCAGCATGGCTGCTTTCATTTTTTGTCTGCTCTTGACTGTGGGTGTGATATGACTAGCTGCTTGGGTTCCTGCCTTGACTTCCACAAAATGAAAGACTGTGACCTGGAACTGTAAGTCAAATAAACCCCTTTCTCCCCAAGTTGCTTTTGTCAGGATACTTTATCATCCCAGGAACAGAAATGAAACTAGGACATTTGGCAAATCACGTCAGCTATGAATACAGTAACAATCAATAGTAACCCTGTCCATCAGAACCTGTTAAGTCAGCCTTGGAATTGGCTCTGAATGAGCCCAGACACCTGTCATTTAGAGGTCACATTTGCATTGTTCCGCTTAGATCCTGAATGATAAGGAGTGTAAACATTCCAGCTACATGCCTGGGCCTGGACCAAGGTTCAGTCAGAAACAGAAGCTGTGGCTGGGAGAGCCTAGGCGCAACAGCTCTGAAGTCGCTTCCCTGACCCACTGCACATTTCTGAGTGCTCTAAGCCTTAGCTCCATGGAATGTAAAATAGGATTGTACGATGCATTCACTACGGAAATAAATGAGCGTTAAAGCATGACTCATGAAAAAGGTTAAACACAAGGTCAGCTGTGAAGAGAGTGTTCAGTAAGGGGTGGTAAGCACAACCTCCCCCATTGTTAAAGACTGGAGGTAAATCAAGAGACTGTTCACCTTCGTCAAGTCTCCAGGTTCTCTCTGACCTTGTGTAATTAATATGTGAGGAAAAGTCTGCAAAATAAGTGGGTCCCAGAAATCAGAGGTTAAACACTGCTTCTTATTCCTGAAGCCCCAGTCTTCAGAAGCCAGAGAAGAGGAGAACTGCTTGCTATTTTTGGAGAACAAAACAGTAACAGGAAGAACAGATGCAAGTGATCCGAAGTAAACGTTGACAGTCCCCAAAGTATGAGTAAGGGTTTCAGTGACCTACTACCAATTCCGGGAGCTGACGAGTTCCTGCACAGGATGGCTGGTGCCGTATAAAGTAAGTCCACGTGGATGGAACCCCCATGAAGCACAAGATGGGGACAAAGTTGGGTGGTGCTGAGTAACGCAATGTCAACAGCATTAATGTGTCTTTTATTGTCATCTAATTCCAGAGGGCCCATCGCAGCCTCAGCAGCAGACGCCTTTCCTATGTGCTTCCCATTCTAGAACTCCTGTGGTGGAATTCTGTCCTTAGGCTTAATATGGCCATTCTCTTAGTCAGAGAAGTCTGACTAACCACAGGAGACCTTCACAAGATTGGACCTGCTGATGGTCCTTCAGAAAGACAGGATGCAGGAATCATCAGATTCTCCCATGAGATCCCAGTCCCACCTACCTCCTAAGCCCCGCCCCTCCACCCACATATATTTCCATCCCATTGACATTAGGTACTAGAGATTGCAGGAGGTGAAATGTTAACCTAAGGGGGGGGGTATTCCACCTAAGAAGTTTCTGGGAGGTCAGTACCCTTGGCTGAAGTAGGATGCTTTTAGTGCTGCAGCTGTTTGGGCAGTCATCCATCCATGCTCCTAAAAGCAAACCCAATAAAGTTATTAGATCACAAGTGAGATCTGGGAATCCTTTCTTTGGCTGTCATGGGTGTCCTGCCTGGAGTGGAGAGGTGTTTGTTCACATCCCCTCACAATCCCCCATCTGAGAGAACTCCCCAACTAAGTATTAGGGAACTCCTGAGCATTCAAGTAAGAAACTATTTTAAGCTAAATGTTGAGAGACAGGGTAGCTAGGGGGTGTGACAGCTCTTACTGGGAGACCAAGGTTTGAGAGAGTTCTCTCAGAAGGGGAGAAACTGTGCTGTGAGCTAGAGGGGACATGGTTTTGTATGCCCTCTCCTTTCCCAGCCATGGTTTGCTGTCGAATGAGTTAAAGATGTAATGAGAGGCGATAGAACAGCACGTTCAGAGGGAATGCAAAGCACCAAGAGGATGCCTAGAGACCACCAGAAAGACAACCCCTAGCTTGTCTGAAAAGGTATCCCAGGACAGGGGTCAGAGTGAAGAAGGAAGTGCACACACTTCCCGAGATGCTGGCTCTGCTGGGACCTCCTGACAGCTTGCTGGTTGAGTGCACTCAGGAATGAATGAAACTGAACCTATTTAACCCTCACCCAGGCAGACAGGAAGCTCCGGTGCTGTTCAAGGTTATAGAGGCTTTCTGGGGAGAGGGGCTTGGCAGAATGTGGTCCCCCTGCAGGATTCTAAGCTGTATGCTAAGCAAGCATAGCAAAACACAGACAAGCCCTGGGAGGGGGGGTGGGCAGCAGCCTGCTATTGTTTTTGGAAATGGGGGGGAGGAAGCACACCCCCCCCCCACTCCCTATTCGGTAGGCTTCTGGTTCCCTAAAACCATCCAGACTCTTGTTCTCTTTCCTGGGCCAATAATGAATGGCAGTAATTACCCGTATGGGCTCTGTGTGAGTCACGAGGCAGTTCTGGCTCCCTCTCCTTGCAATTTTGAGGGGTGTGTGTGTGTGTGTGTGTGTGTGTGTGTGTGTGTTACCCACAGCTATTGAAGTGTGGAAAATGGATCACAATTACATTCTGGCTGCCTTTTGAAGACTTGATAGACAGCTGGAGAAAAACCTTCCTGCAGCTGCCAGGATGCAAGGGTAGCCAAGAGGTAAGCACGGAAGGAGGAAAGAAGCGGTCCTGGAGGGAAACCATCAAATAGCTTTAGTATAACCCCCAAGGGATACTTTTAAAAGGCTGGAGCTACTGACATTAATCTGAGGTCCAGGCAGCTGTGTATCGGAGCTTTTCTTTAAGGACATTCTGATGTGGTCAGTGGCTCCGAGGACGGCTGCAGAGAGCTCATGCTTGGAGGGAGGCTGGCCCTGAGAACAGCTGCAGCTGCAGCTTCAAGTTGAAGGACTCAGCTGTAGCCTCTTCCTCTTTCATATCCAATCACATTTCCAGGCTAAAGCTGGCAGGTTCCTCATCGAGCTCAGGGGAGAGGCTCTTCAGATTCCTCCCAATATTTTCCTGACAGGTGTTGATGGGGTCCCCTTGTGCACTTCCCGAGAGGTACCTGAGCACTCGTAGGTCAGACACAGGATCGACATCTCCCATATCAGCCATTCACACAGGGAGTCCAGACCCTTGTTTTAGAGGAAGCCAGAACAGTTCTAAACTAAATCCGGCACGCTATGGTGTCTAGCCTGCTCATTACTGTTTGAAGTGGCTCACCAAAGCAGAAGACTAAAGCAAAGCAGGGACCCAAGCTGCGGATGTTCAATAAGAGACTCACCTTTAACTCATAAAATATGCTGGACTCTCTTGCTTCCTATCACCAAAAACAAACAAATCAAAAACCCTACAAGTTTGAAATGCAACAGGGCCAACTACTAACAATAGAGGAAGGAAAACGGTGGCGTATTTGTTACTGCTACCTAAGACAGATAGTCTTTTCTGTGAGTAACCCTGAAACATTTGCAGGTGTGTGGGTGGAAAATCCTCACTCCTTACATAAATCACCCAAGAGCTGTAGGTACAGTCAGAGCTCAAGCAATGACGGGTCAGAATACTCCCCAAACTGTAGGTAGCTGTGGTTTCCCTGGCAAATAACGGACAATCATCTATTACAGACCCCAAGCCTCTCAGGAAAGGTACTAACTAATGCAGGCTTCTGTCAGGTGGCCAAGGAAAACAGTCTGAAAAAGCTCTCTAGCCTTAGCTCATTGCAAAATTAACATTTCTCCTCCTCCCAAACAGCCTTCCAATCAAGGCTTGCTGCAGTGACATTTGCCCATTGATTTATCTCAGTCACAATTTAAGCACTTTCTTACTAACCACCAATCGTCATCAGTAGGGTTGGAACCTTTTCCCAGTCTTAAAACTGTTGTTTACTCACATTTGAGCAGTGATTTGTTTGCTAAATCATCTTTACTAAAAGCCAGGGCTCATAATAAATATCGGGTCTTCTCCTTGTACTCTGATTGCTCGCAAACAAAGACACCATTTAGAGGGTCCCAGCTGGACAGCCAAAAAAGATGTCCATCACATATTATCTTCCTACCACTGTCTCATGGCACCTGTGTTAGAATTCTTACTTCTGTGACAGACACTTGCCAGGAACAAGCTTAAGGAAGGGAGGTTTATTTTAGTTCATGATGTCAAGGAATTCCATCCATGGTCTCTTCAATCTGTGCATTTGGCAGAAGATGGCAGCAAGAACATGATGAGGAGGCCATTTACTTCACAGCAGAGAAGAAGCAGAAAGCAAACTGCTTCCAGGACCCCACATCCTCCAGAGGCACCCCAACTCCAGATGCTTCCAGAACCTCTCCAAGTAGCATCACAGCTCAAGAGCAAGAATTTAAGACATGAGTACATGGGAGGCATTTAATATGCAAAGCGTGAGACTATCTCAGAGAACCTTAAGAGGGATTCATGGGAAAACACAGCAAGCCTGAAGACTGCAGTCTCTTTAAACCTCTCACTGGGAAAAAAAAAACAAAAACAAAACAAAGAAACGTGTATCTTAGGACACTTGGCTCGAAGCGGTGGGGAGGACAGAGAAGAATGTTTGCACAGGTATAAGATACTGTTGGTTACAAAGAAAAAAAAAACTTTCAAGTGCTAAAACAGTATTGGAAAATAAGGACAAAGATTTTTTTGAGCCTAAACTTGTTGGAAAACAATAGCAATGAAGTCGGTGTGGAGCTGCCATAGAAAGGGACATATAGATCAGTGGAACAGAATTGAGTCTAGAAACAACCCCATTTATCTAAGTCTCACTGATTTTCAACATGAGTGCCAAAATAAATCAATTGAGAAAGAACAGTCTCCCCAAGTGGGGCTTGGAAAACTGAACCCACACGCACACAAAGGATAAAGCTGTACTCACTTCCTACACCGTATATAAAATTAATTCAAAATTAATCAACATCTTAAGTATAACAGCCAAACCACATAAAACTCTTAGACAAACAGGGCATAAGGATAAATTTGAATGACTTCAGATTTGGCAATAGATTCTTATGTGTGACAGCAAAACTATAAACAATAAAAGAAAAAACTAATTAGACATTCATCAAAAGTGAAGGTGTTTTGTTGGGTTTTTTGTTTGTTTGTTTGTTTTTTGTTGGTTTTTTTTAATATCTGAAAAGATACTGTGGAGAAAATAACTAGACAATCCCCAGCATGGGATAAAACACTGAAATATTTATAAATCATATCTCTGATAAAGGTTCACTATCCTGAATATGGTGGTTCCTGTGTTCAGTAAGCAGAGGTGTAGGATCCTACAATTTGAGGCCACCTTGATTTACATGACAAGTTCACAGTGCTACATAATAAGACCCTGTTTTAAAAAAAGAACAAGCCGTTTCTACAAAGAAGACATCCAAATGGCCAAGAAGTACATTTTTTAAAAAAAAATCAATATTATTTTAGTTATTAAAAGAAATGCAGTCAAAACCAAAGTGAGGCGCCACTTCCAACTGTGGCATGCTTAAATTTTTTTCTAAAACAGCAAGTACTGCAGAGGAATTGAGACATTTGCACATTGCTGGTGGGAGTGTGAAGCCATCCAGAGACAGTGAAAACCTGTATGGCGATTCCCCAAAAGTTACACAGAATTCTCCAGCAGTTTCATCCTTAGGTTTACAATCAAAGCACTAAAAGCAACTGCTCATCACAAATATGTACACTCACATGCTCTCATCAGCACCATTCACAAACATCAAAAGATGGGGTACTGGTTTGGATGGTAAATATCTCTCACAGGCTCATGTATTTGAACACTTGGTTTCCAATTGATGCCAATGTTTGGTGAGATTATGGAATCCGTAGGATATAGAACCTTGCTGGAGGAAGGATGTCACTGTGGGTGGACTTTGAGGTTGCATAGCTTTATTCCACTTCTTGCTATCTGTTTATCTACCTATCATCTATCTATCAAATATCTATCAAGCATCTATCTGTCTAGCATCTACCTGTCTGTCTATCTCTCTCTCTCTCCTTCTTGTATGTAGCTGAATAATGTAATTAGCCATCTTACTGCTCCTGTCACCGTGCTATCTCTGCCTGCTGTCATGTCTTCCCTGTCTTGATGGAGTCTATCCTTCTAGAATCATAAGTCAAAACAAGTTGCTTTGCATCATGATATTTTATCACAGCAACAGAAAGATTATGAACACAGTGGAACCATTCTTAATATCTATCAATGGATGAGTGGATTTTACGGCTCACAAATACAAGGAATATTTTTCAGTCATAAAATGATTAACATACTTGTACATGTCATGACATGGCTGCAGCTCAAAAACACGGTAAGAAGGAAGCCAGGAACTAACAGTCATATACTACATACTTTCACTTACAGGAAGTAAATGTAACCTCCAGATCAGGGACATTCACGGAGACAGAATCGAGAATGGTGGGGGCCAGCATCTGGGGAGTGGTGAGAAACGAGGAGCAGCTTCTTAATAGGTAAAAGGTTCATCTTAGGGAGATTAGGAAAAAAATGTTTTAGAGCTAGATGGAAGCAGTAGCTGCACAATACTGTGAATGTGACAAACATCCCTGACCTGTTCATTTTAAAGGGTCTTCTTTTAGGTTTGACAAATGTCATGTTAAAATATATGATAGCTGTAAATTAAAAGAAAAAAATGTCTTTAGAAAAACGCATTCATTCCGCAATGGGGACTGGTGAAGAAGAGAGTTAATACAGTGGCTCAGGAGCTGTTCTGGGGGTAGGCGGTGGGATTAGAATACAAATGCCCCCCCCCCATAGCCTCATATATTTGAATGCTTAGTCATTAAGGAGTGGCACTATTTGAAAGGATTAGGAGGTGTGGCCTTGTTGGGGAAGTGAGTCACAGGGAGGGTGGATGTTTGAGGTTTCAAAAGCCCATGCCAAACACAGTCTCAATCTCTCTCTGCAGATCAGCTCTCAGTTGTATCTCTAGCACCGTACCTGCTACCATGCTTCCTCCACATGGTGACAAAAACTAAACCTCTGAAGCTGAAAGTAAGCCCTCAATTAAGTTCTTTCTTTTATAAGAGTTGTCTTGGTCATGGTGTCTCTTCACAGAAATTGAACAGTGACTAAGACAGGCGGTGAGCTGGCTTCTGCATACCAGTCAAAGGGCCAGTAACCAACCTCATGAAGTACCAGCTCTTCAAATAAAGTACATAGGGTTCCAGCCAGAGAGAACCAGAGAAAAGCAGCCCAATTGCACTGAAGGTGTGCTCCCTTCTAAAGGAGTGTTTGCTTTGGGGTCTCTCCTTCTTGAAGCTGGAGAAAAGAGAAGTGGAAGAGTCCAACCAGGAAAGTCTTTAGGAAGGTGTGGTGGTTTGAATAAGAATATGTTTGAATACTTGGTCTCCAGTTGGTGGAACTGTTTTGGAAGGATTAGGAGGTGTGGCCTTGTTGCAGGAGGCCGTGGGAGTCTTGAGGTTTCAAAAGACCTGTGCTATTCCCTCTGTGTCGCCTGCTTGTGGATCAAGATGTGAGCTCTCAGCTGATCCTGCCAACACACCTTTGCTCCACCATCATGGACTCATCATGGACTTGAGCCCTCTGAAACTGTAAACCCAGTTAACCACTTTCTTTTATAAGTAGCTTTGATGGTGGCATGTTGTCACCAAAAAAGAAAAATAACAAATACAGAAGGTGAGAAGGGGTCTTTACTGCCACAGAAAATAAAGATGTCATTTCTCTCATACGTAGAAATAAGAGCCGTCCTGAGAAAAGAATGAGAAGTTAAATCTCCACGAGCATGAAACCAGCCCATTGACTTGCTTGCAGAGCACAGCCAATGCTAAAGATGCCACCTAGGGCCGAGGAAGGGGCAACCTTGCTGTTTTACAGCATGTTCCAGAAACAGTGAGTAAGTACAGCCCTCGGTGGGAAATGCTGCAATTTAAGCTTCCAAGTGTAGGGAGGCGAGGGAGGCGCCTTTGTTCGGAGAAAGGAGAGGGAGGTGAAGGCGTCACACTCTCAGCAACGTGGCTGCAGAAATAATTACAGGAGCTCATGGTGTCTTCAATTTGTACTTCAGGTTGTTTTGTGCTGAAAAGGCTTCCAAAGGGCACTGCCTGTGGCAATTTCAACCTCCACTTGCAAGGCTGCTGGAACTGAATGTTTACATTTGCTCAGAAGCACAGGGTAGTTTATTATAGCAGTATGTTCTGAGACAATGGAGTTCAATAGAGGAAAAAAAAAAGCCCACTAGGAATAAGAGGTCAGTACATTCAGACGGTTGCCTTGGTCATACTCTCGATATTTAGGGATTGAGTCTTGCCTGTGAGTTAGAGCAGGCTAGGTTGGGGTGTGCAGAAAAGAATAACTTTCTGCTCTTAGCTGAGATCAATCATTCTTTCCATCCATGGGTGACAGGAAGGGTTTGCCTGGGTACTTCAAGATCCTATGGGAGTGTAGGGTAACTTAATCTGAAATACAGTTCCACAATTTAAAAGGGCCACATCTCTGACCCACATACTTCAGATTCTCCATCAGGATGTAATTGTGAGAAGAGCAACATTAGAAACACCCTCGTCTCATTGAAGAGAAGGTCTTGACTTTTTTAATGAGCACAGTCTACTCCTGGGAACCCATTCTGTGGTGCAAGCACACAGGACTTTTTAAGCTAATGGTCAAAAGAAACAAAAACAAAAACAAAAACAGAACATGTTATGATCAATCCAAAATAAGAGACCCGATGAATCATGGGAATTTTGAAATAGAAGGGGGGGCAAACATTTTCTTTTAAGTAAAATAAATGTTTTCTTCATTAGCATTTGCCTGAGAACATACAAAGTTATTTGGAGATAATATTAATTTAATAAAATCTTTCTACTAGCATATTCAAACACACAAAACATCCACATGCATGTAAGTCAGTACCAGCCACACACTAATAGATTTCAAAGCCCCATCACAGCTCCAGAGGGACTTGCGTTTCTTTCTCCCACAAACGGCCATCTGTCTGTGTTTTCAGTTGGTACCCGCACATGTAATGGCAGACAGGCTAACTCAGGGCCAGAATGACAGATGTCATGTGGAAACTAACACCCTGACTTTGGGCCCAATCATCTGAACTACAACACTCCACAAAGACATTTTGACAAATCACAAGTCAAATTGATAGTCACTCAACAGCTGTGGCCCGGTAACCAGCCACTATCGAGAGCTGGGCTGTTGAATGAACCTCTCCCTGAACCATTACCTTGTACTCGTTCTCATAAGTGGTAGACACACATTCATGGAGTTAAAAAAGCAGCGAGCTCCATCCCTCTGACTTCAAGTTCTGCCTGCTCCGAGCATACCAAAAACAGTTATTACAAACTGCCTCACGAAGTTTCTTTGACGCTCTTCCTCGGAGAGTTGGGTCTGCCCTGCTCACCTCTGGAATTTGGTTGAGTCTGTGTGTAGAGAATGGTAACCTCTACTTCCTGTCTCTTGAAATGCCTCCCCTTGGATTGGTTGAGCACAATTCTCCTGCTAGAGACGCCATGCGCGTACAGAGGGGTCCAGGGAGCCTGGACTTCTAGCCATTTGAACCAGGTCAGCAAATGTGGTCAAGTAGCCAGTTGTGGCAGATGACACAGAATGACTCCAGATCGTATCATGTAAAATGACAGACTTATCCAGCCTTGCTGTGCCTAAATTCCTGACCCCCTCCTCCCAAATCATGACATCTAAGTCAATGATGGGTAAATCCCTGTTGTTCTACTTTAGTCTAATTCTAAATAGGTTGTCATGTAGCAACTGGCATAGGGAACTAAATTTATAGGCATTCAGGACTAGGGCTGGTTCAGTGACAGACAGGAAAAAGACTCCTGAGAAGTCATTAGTAGCAGACAGAGAAAAATCTGCATCGCTTCCTCCTTATTATGCAAGACTCAGTCATGTTTAGGAATAGGGTAGGGAACCAGAGGCACAAGGATTGGAGCAGGAGTAGATCATTTTCCACTTGAGTCCTAAAGGAGCTGCCGCTGAGATTATCCCTGTCTGTCCTTAAATTAACAGCTTCTCAGGCAGTGACTAAGGAAAAAGCAGCAGAGAAAGTTTGTCTTCAATGTTTGTTTCTTTTAAATGAGAGCTCGTGCTCGCAGCTAGGAAAATGCAGCTCAGAGATAAGGAGACGATGGGATAAAGTATGCAGGGCCAGACTCACATATACGTGAGCTTTCAGTGTGGACGGAGGGTCTTTAAAATTACCAGGCAGGGAGTTTGAGAGATGGCTTAGCGGTTCAGAGCGCTGACTTCTGGACCTGAGTTTGCTTTCCAGCACCCACATGGCAGCTCACAACAGTCTATAGCCCCAGTTCTAGAGGATCCAAAGCCCCCTTCTGGCTTCCACGAGCAGCCAGAAATCACGTGATGCACAGACATACACACGGGCGGATACTCATATACATAAAATAAAAATCAGCAAATCTTTAAGAAAAACAAAAAACAAAACAAAACTCAGCAACGAGAAGTCATGGTCCCTACCCACCTTAGATACAGAGTGATAAGCACTGTAATAAATGTGTCATTTTGGCAAGAAGAAAATGTGTAACATTTGCAAATGACTTCATGTGTATCTTAACGTATTAGCATTTGCACAAGAAAGACGTAAATGCGCATGGTCACGTAAATTCATACATATACACACAAGAAATGAAGAAGAGAAACAAACGAACTGTAATCCGAGACCTCCTCTAATGGAGAAATTAACAGTATTCTGTACTGAGCCATCTCTTTCAGCCCAGGATTTATCGCTGTCAGCACAGAGTAGAAAAACAAATCACAGGATGAAATGGGAGGGAAGGATGAGTCAGCGCCATCTTCTCTATGTGGCTGCTTCATAACACCAAAGCTACCAGCACCCTTGCCCTGGGAGGTATGTTCCAGCTTTCTTCTGACAGATGCCCAAAATCTGAGCGATCGACTCAAGTGGACCTGTCTCACAGGCACTCTAGAACAGCGATTCAGATAATGTGTTTATCATCTCCTTCAGATGTATCTTTTCTTTCCACCTGTGTGGTACCATAGAACAAACTAGAATGAACCTTACAGCTCCACGGAGTCCTCTTACTAACGTGCATGTGTTGTGTTAGTCTGTGGGCGGGAAGCTTGGAACCCACCACTAACCGCTGTCTGCTCCAATCTCTAAGAACTCCAAGTCACAGTTCAGGTCACTGTCGATGTCAGTGACCCTTATTGAGCCTGCCCGATTCCAACCCCAGCTAGCTCATTCCAGCCGTGCAGAAGAGGAGACTCATTCCTTTAAGAACTTTAACTCCACACTGTGATCAGTTTCTATTTCCAAATATGAAATAATCATATTAAGTAAATATTGTGTAGATTTAGATCTGACTCGAAGGGCAAGTGCCCTGTGATACAGGACTTGAACACACAGCTACGTGGAAGACACGTATCTTAGTCATGGAACTTCGTCCACTGTCATTATGCATTGTGCCCATTTATTTTTGAAATCAGAGGTCACCCCCTTCCCTGTGTCAGCCTTTGGGATTTGGGGGACTTTGAAAGCTTCCAAGGGACCCATCCAGCCTGGTGAGACTTGCTGGTTGCCTGCGCCAGCACTTCAGTCTTACTTGAGGGCTTTGAAGAATTCTCCAAAGCCGGCAAACGCTGATCTATTTAGAACCTCCCAGTAAGGCTTTCATTTGCCCCCCACTGCTGGCTCTAATTACCTAACCAGTGTCTGAGAGGGGAATTCCAGCCTCCTGCCTCTGCTTTGCTCTGTGGCAACTGTATGATGCCTGTGTCTTGGGGGCTCGCTCATCTTGCACAGCCCTTGTGAACAAAAAGGCCCTTGTGTCCCGGCTGCCTCTTTCCAAGTGACTGCACATCGTGTACTCAGGGAACAATTACTCATAGTAACTATCATTTGCTGTTGCGCATACACTATTGAAGATCAGTCATTAAAGTGCCCGTTGTTTCGTTTCTACTGACGGATGCTGGCCTTCTGATGAAAGGCATTCTCCTTAAAGGACTCTCCCTCTCTCCCCTTCCAACCATTTGAAACATGAATTGAATTTCGCAGGAGACTTGAAATGCAGATATTTCTTTATAGCATCCCCGCCTTCTTGGGTTCTCAGAAATAAATAACACTACCACAATCCATAACCACTGATAAATTGAAGCTTTTGAAAACTATTTTTTTTTTATCTAAGATAAATCATTTGTTGTTAAAAAAAAAAAAAAGTAGCATGAAATATCAACACCCCCAATTTTGACATCTGAATATATTGCCGGATTCTCTTACTTATCTCAGTCCTCCCATTTCAACCACTGAACTGTAACTTGCCTGAGCCATTGCTACAGATAACCGAGGGCCCCGTGACCTTCTCAGTTCCACTTGGTGATCGCCGCACACTGACAGGAAGATTGTGTTAACATTCAAGGAAATTGTTCAGTTGCCAGCCAGCTAGAGTTTAGCATTCTTTCCTGCCAAAGGCTCCTTCCCAAGCTGGGCCGCTTTTTCCACAGGCAGCTGATACAGACGTAGCCTGTGAAATCTGATGTGCCGCGTGCAGCCATCTCCCATGCTTCATCAGCTATTTAAACAAACCCTCTCTGCCACCTTTCTCTTCTTCGTGAGATTTGCTTTTAACACCCAAGAGGTCTGCTACTTAGAAATCTGCTTCTTCTTCTTGCTTAGCCAATCTTGAGATGGGGGGGGGGGGAGCAAATTTAAAAGCTGCAGCTATAAGTCTTACTGAGTAAGTCACAGAAGAGGTAATACAGTGGCTTCAAAAGCCAGGCAGATATTCTGATGTCTGTTTCACGAGCAGCAGTTGAAGCTATGGACAGACTGGATGGCTGTTTAGATCAGTGGTTCTCAACCTGTGGGTCGTGACCCCTTTGGAGATTCCCATAGCAGATATCTTGCAAATCAGATGTTTACCTTATGATTCGTACCAGCAACAAAATTACAGTTATAAAGTATCAATGCTTGGGGGTTACCACATGTGACGACCTGTACTAAAGGGTCACAGCGTTAGTAAAGTTGAGGATGAGAAGTGCTGGTGGCCAGCTTCCTCAGTCGCATGTGGTCACTGTTTCCTGTGGCCCCCGCCCTCCCCAGGGCAAAGCCCACATAAATGAACCTTCCCTGGTCCAGTTGGAGGTAAGAGAGGTTGACATGAAGATTTTGAAGCAGAGGCGAGGCCAGGGTCACCTTTCAACAGTGACTCTGCCCAGGAGAATCACATGCCTTACACTCCCTGGGCAAAGCAGCCCTTAGAGAAAGCCCCTTGCAGAGTGTTGAGAAAGCAATCCACCCCATGCCCGCAGTTAGGGAACCGGAATATGAGCCAACCCTACTCACTAGCATATCTATGCTGAACTACCTCAGGTAAAACAAGACAGGAGCACTCTCTTCAAAACCCTAGAAAACAATGGCTCGTCGTATCAAATACCACAGCACTGAGACTATGCAAGACCTTTTCCACATGGAGAAGCTATGATCTCCAACATTGTAAGCGCGAACACTTTCTGCTATTCAGCAAGAGCTGCTTGGGGCTTTTAAGCGCCTCAATGACTCTACATAAACGTCCTTGTGATCTAGGACTGAACTTTTGCCCTTGATGCCCTTGCTCACCAATAAAAGTTTTTGGTTTTTATTTTTGTTTTTGTTTTTAATCCAAATTTCTGGAGAAAACAGAGGAAAATGAGAGCTAGACTGCTTGATTCCTAACTCCGGTGCTGTCATTTTCTCTTCCTACAGTCTTAGTCAGGTTACTCTCTAAACCCAGGCATGGTGGCTCACCCGCACACCCAGAGCTAAGCACGCTGAGGCATGACCATGTGAGTTCAAGGCCAGCTTCGGACTTGTCTCAAGAAAGAAAAGCAAGGGGCTAGAGTGATTTCTCCCATGAGCAAAGAATTTGTCCAAGCACGAGGATCTGAGCTAAGGACCCCAAGCACCCTACAAAAGCCAGGCATGGCCACACACACCTGTAATCATAGCCCGGGGAGGGCAGGGAGGGGGAAGATCTAGAGAACTTGCTGGCCAGCCATTCTAGCCGAAACGGCGAGCTCCAGGCTCAGTGAGTTGCCCTGTGTGAAAACAAATAAGATAGAGAAGAGATTCAGAAAGGCATCCGAATCAAGGTCTGACCTCCTCGTGTGCCCCAAACATGTATGTCACACATACAAAAGAAAAACAAAGGGAGTTACCCTTTGGCCTCAGGGATGCTTCAATCCCACGTTCCCAGTTCCCAGGGTGCTTGAAGAGACTGACACAGCATATAACATGATATGACACAGCATCATATAAAGGACCTGGACTAGCAACTGGTACAAAGCAAGTACCCACTAAATAATGATTCTTTCTTTGTCTTTTCTTTTTGCTGAGAGAAAAGAAATTTGTCAGGTTCTTTTAAGGGCCACAGCCAAAGAGAAGCAAGGAGCATGAGAAGGTCCATCAAAGATGGCCTTCGGGACTTTCTCCATAGGTCTGTTTGCTTCATCAACCGGGCATGTATTTACCACTCCCTCCCTCCCTCTCTCTCTCTCTCTCTCTCTCTCTCTCTCTCTCTCTCTCATGTTACCAGACCCCTGGCTCCAGACACAATTGTGGTACCATCCTTCCTTGCCCCTCTGAACTCATATCCAAGCAGGACGACATAAACAAAACTGAGTAACGGTACACTGGGTCCAAGCCTGAGAAACGCCATCTCAGGCGCGCAACAGGACAGCCCAGGGCAGCGTCTCATCAGTGCCCATCCGCAGCCCCGACGCCAGCTTCTCCATGCTCCAGATTCCATCCCTCCATGTCGGATCACTTGCTGATGGAAACAGCCCTGAGGGGAGAACCACATTATTCTCACTTCCTCCCAGAGATGGGCTCTGGGTGGCATCGTCGTTGTAAGCTCTTAAGCCATCCTCAGGCTTCTCTCCTTTTCCCTGCCATGGGTCCTAGCAGATCAGCATCTAGATGCATTGTTAGGATCATCCATTGGCCAGCTGGGTTCTAATAATTAGTTAGTTAATTAATTAATTAATTAAATCTGAAAATTTCTAGTTAGTTAGAAGAGAATTTCCAGAAAAACACTCCTAGTGGAATATATGATTATATACATATAGATAGGTATATGAATACACACATATAAATACATACATGCATAAGCCTTAACTGAAACTATAACGCCCTCCGAATAGTACCAGCAGGGCACAGTTATCATGATTTCCTGTCCTAAACGTCTTCCCCTCTCTGCTTGTTCTTTGGTTTCACAATGGCACTTGTGAGGGGCCAGTGTTCCCTAAGTGCTAAGTCCGTTCTCAGCTATTCGTGTCGCCCTGCCGCTGTGCCCATCAAGAACGGCGATTAACTCTCCTGCAAGCAATTTTAACATTCATCAAATTGATAACGGCAAGAAACAAATTGGAGCGTTGCAGCGTTTTCCTTAGTGTGCTTGCTAATTCCTTATTACTCTCTATATTTCTGGGAACAATTTCTATACATAAACCAAGCTGAAAAGAAAAGTGCTCTTTGCTGCGAAAATAAAAGAACAAGTGCAAGCTGCCTGCCACCCTGAGGATAATCGCAGCCACATTAAAATGCAGCCAGCAGCTCATCTTTCTTCTTTCCCCTCTATAAGTCAGTAAATTAATTCCTTTATAGATATGTACATCAATATTCTATTTTTGTAAAAAGTGCCTTTTTCAATTACTTCCTGGGAAAAACAGAGTTACTATGGCAATGTCTGAATTTTGCACTCCACAGCTTTAGACTGCCACTGTTTTACAAACGGCAAGCTATAATTTAGCTCAATTCATTTTAAAAAAAGGTATATGGAGGACACCCACACATTCTTAACCCTCTGTGGCAGCAATCTGGGGTGTGTGTGTGTGTGTGTGTGTGTGTGTGTCCGTCCCATGTCTATAAAACGTGGGGGTGGGGGCAGGAGAAGAGTCTCTTTCTAAGGTGAAATTTTATGGCACAGCACTTTTTGACATGCCTCGGTCACAGCGGATGTCAAGCGAAGGTCTGATGAAGCTGGAGCTGTTCATCTTCCTGTGGCTGTCCTCCAAGGCCACTTCCTATTAGTAATCACATTGAATACGCGAAGAGGATGAGTCAGTGAAAGGGTTTGGTGGACTCGTAGCCCACGAGGACTCTCCTATCTCTGCCACAGGATATGCCGTGTGGTGTATTTGGTCAGGTCAGCACCCACCTTCTAAGCCCACACCATGTCATTCCGTAGTTTCTAATCCCTAGATTAAAAAAAAAATCCTCACTGACTGCTTTGATGTGGAGGAAAACTAAGCAATTCCTCCTCCAGGAGGATCCATTTTAACACTCTTCTCACGTCGGATGGCTGCGTGGGGCTGAACCCCCAGCCACCGGCACAGACAGACAAGTAGCATCAAAAAAAAAAAAAAAAAACAAATCAGATTGCATCTCCAGCCTCTACACGGATAGGCTATTACTACGTCTTTGAGCTAAATTTTAGACCCATACAGGGTCCAGCACTCTGCTTATCAGGGTAAGAGCTTTAAAGCCAAAATTCCATGTGAAAGGACTCCCTCTTGGAAAGGTCTTCCACCTGGGAAGCCTTCTTATTAGTGTTCTTAACGGGGAGCCATGACTGATATTCAGGATCTTGCCATTCATAGTTAAATGATCTACACCTCCTCCAAGCACCCATGAAACTTCTTCAAAAGCTGAACAACACAGACCGGGTCTCAGCTTCTCCATAATATGTGTAATAGTATGAGACTGAGTTAATATAAGCCACAGTGTGCTACCACAACAAAATTCAACTTCCAAAAAAAAAAAAAATACAGCAAATCGTTTGTTTGAAAGAACAAGGCTAAACATTCTCAGTCAAAGTATAATAACGGAGACTGGGAAACAGACTTCCAATAAAAATAAACTTACTTGAAATCAGCTTTCAGTAGGAATTGGATAGCACGTTCTTTCTATGTATATATGGGGCAAAGGAGAAGTGACTGAACTGTCTTCAATATAAGGTGGGAGTCAAAGGTGGAAGGACCACACACCACTTAAAAAAAGGCCACACAGAGAATTTTATTGGGCATAAAAGTTAATGAGATAGAAACAAAGAAATAACAGGATTGATTGAACCAAAAACTGTTTACTTGAAAAGGCCAGCGGGCTCTGTTTCTAGGCAAAATGAAGGAAATCCATTCCACCTTAACCTCCCCCAGTCAACATAGCTACACATCTCGGTTGATTGTACAGAACAATTATTTGAGTACTTTGAAGATACTTGGCATGGTGGAAAAAGATTAAAATCCTAGGTAGTGCCTAAACAATACTGTATTTAGTTCTTTTCTTCCTTGCTCCCCCTCCCCATCCTGGTGTCAAGCAGCCTGAACCTAGAAACGGATACTGTCATGGGCAGAAAAAGTTCTAGAAGGAATCCATGGTTCAGAGTGAGAAGCAAGAAACGGGCTTCTGAGCTGCTATTGGCGCCTAAACTCTTGAGGGGCTGCTCAGCAGAGCTCTGTCTCAAAGGTGAGGCAAACGCCCCTTGTTTATTTCTCATGGAAAGCGTGTAGCAAAGCAGAGTAAATGAACTCCCAAACTGCTGGCTGGAAGACTGGAAAAAGGGAACTTCGGCGAAGCAGCACCAGGGAAACGACAGTGAGAGGAGCCGTAAGACCAGCCCCAGAGCGATTCATAGTCTCAGACACTATAACCACCAAAAACACCGGAAAAGCATTCTCACAAGCGAGGCAGAGGCCCGCTATCGTGGCCTTTTCAACATAACACGAGATATGCGCAGCAGCAGGAAGACATGTTAGCATCAATGAGCGGAAATGCCATTTATGACAGCAGCAACAAAGATTGGCTACCAAATTAATAGTTTTCTAATGTGCAAATTTTTAATGAAAAAGGTAAAAATCCAAACTGAAGGGTATAAGTGGAGCTAAATGAAAGGAAGGCTGGGCCATTTTGGTATGTGGAAAGGCTTATATAATAAAGAAGTCTAATTAGCCAGTTAGCCCTTATGCAATTCCACACAGACTCACGATAAGATAGAATTTTACGCAGCTTCTAAATTTCACATGAAAAGCCAAGTGGACAAAAACAGGCATAATTTGTAGGAGGAGAAGAAGAAGAAAGAGGAAGAGTGATGACCTCGTCTAGATCTTTCTGGAAAGCCTCGAGATGGGAAGCACCCTGGACACCAGAGTGTAGACACAGTGAGGGCCACTTGACACAGTGCGGACCCAGCGAGATCCATGGCCACTGCAGAAGAACCAGTAGCGTTTGTTCTAGAAGGCGCTTCGTCTACAGAGCTACCAAGAATTATGACCTTCTGGGGCAACTCAATAAGAAAGCAATGGAGAGACACAGCCTGACCTCCGCGTCACTCGCTCCCCACTCTGGAAGTTCGGCTCCCCTGTCCTCAAATGTGGCTCACACTCCATATTTTGGCTGATTAAGAAGAGCTTGATTTACATTACCAGGGACCATTATCTAGGCATAATAATTCAAGTTGTATGGTATTCACACTGGGACTGTAAAGCCGATGGGACCAAATACAAGGCCCAGAAACAGAGCAATATATGGATAAGACCCAGATCATATAGTTGTTCTGACATTATAGATCAGTGGTTTCTGGTCTACAGTAGTAAAAAAAAAAGAACAGAACAACAATTGGCTTTGCATGTTTAAAAGACTTAGCCTTATTCCTTGTATCATACACATTTTTTAAAAAATTCGAAATGAACTAGACCTTCAATAAGGAAATCAAAACTTTAATGCTTGCAGAGACACTTTGGCTTTGCCATAGACAATGACTTCTACAATAGGAGAAGCAAAATAAAAGGCAAAGGCATTGAGGGACACTGGTAGAACCAAAGACAAAGGCATTGATGTCCAGCACTACAAAAACAAATACGCAAAACAAAACATAAAGACTGCCCTGTAGCCTTAGGAAAGTTAGTTTTAGGAGCGATCCGGGAAGTGTGATTTATGAAGGACCAAATTACTCTTCCCTTGTCTCCCTCCCGTTACTAAGGCTCTGCCCCATGCCGGCTGTTCAAAGCAAAAGGAGGTCTTATACCAAGAAGGCACGTCACACAATTTGAACACTATGACAAATAGTTTTTCATATTGAGGGTATTTGAAATTGTTCTTAATAGCTTCAAAAAAACCAAAGCTGTTGCCAAAAATAGATCTGTGCTATCTAAATTCCAAAGGGCTGTTGCATAAGGGAAATGGAATAGAGAGGAGAAGGGATTCTCAGTATAATCTGTTCCTACATCCTAGCTGCAACTTAGGACGATGACAGTCTTAAAATTGCAAGCAGGGAAACCTACTCTGGTTACCTTGGTGATAAACTGCGGGTAAAAATGACACATAATTGCTGCTGATGTCACTACTGCCATATTGTCTCCAAGACTACGGATTGTCTCCAAATAATTGTAATGCTCTGGGCACTGGAAGCCCACTATGTAGCAAAAAAAAAGCTTAATACTGCAGTTATTCTTTCTAAATCTAGCTAATAAACCATCCACGGCCTCTGGGGGACTTGGGATAATTACAGAGATAAATGGGCATTGAAAATTCCTCTGTCTTAACCTATTCTAGACGCAAACATAATTTGAAAAAGCTAATATATAGAAAAGTTAGTTTGCATTATGACGCATCAGAAAATTTCTTCCTGGGACACATTTTGCCTAGAACACTGTGGGGTGGGGGGCAAATCTGTACTATGTTTGCATATGTACTCTGCATAGAGAACAGCAGGTCACTCCAGCTAACTGTTGACAGCGGGACCCCACAGCTTTTACTCTCTGAAAAACACACTGGAGTAATTTGCTTTATTGTATTTTATTTTTTAGCTTACACACTGCTTTGGGGATCAAATATACAGCTCAGGAAAGAAGAAAACCCTAGCCCCCAACATCACTATCATTAAATTGCCAGCCTAAAAGAAATGGCTTCCTAGAAGAGACGCCATGTATAAAGCCATTCATAAAGGGCAGATTTCCCTCTGACCTCCTTTCATCTGCAAAAGCAGCTCTGGGTGTGATCTGTGGAGCCACTCCCAGCCATTTTATAGCATGCAAAATCAAGATTCTTGGAAAACCAGCAAATGATGTCTTTTGATCTAGTTATTATTATTATTATCATTATTTTATTTTTATTTTTATTTTTTTATTTATCTTTTTGTACAACCAATGAGACTGCCATTTGACAGCTGTGGTCAGGGAGAGGTACCATGTCATTCCAGCTTCTTGGGAAAGCCTGCTCAAAGCATAATACAGGCTGAGAACAGGGGAGCAATGGCTCCATTAATAGCCACACTCTCCAGAACAGGGTCTGAGTCCTTCAAACCCAGCTTGGAGGTGTAGCTGGAACCCTGCAGTTCACATTTTACCTTTCTCACGCTCACTTGGAGAGGGGGTGGGGGAGGTGTCCTGGAAGGCCTGGTGCTGCAGCAATTTGATGACAAGGCTCCCAGAGCTGACCTTGTCATTCTCCACTAAAGCGAAACAGAGCCGGAGCTCTCTGTGTCTTAGCTGACTCGTCTGCGGACCAGTTGGATCTGAATAATAACATTTGCCTTTAGGGTCCAGTCATCATACGGTCCATACTGTGGTGCACACCTGGGGGAGGGGTCTCATTGAATAATCTCTCCCTTTAGCCTGGAATATATCCTGAAACCGGAAGTGAGGATAATAATCTAAACACGGCAATAAACCACAAAGGGCAAAGAGCTCCCCTCAGCCCCACGGGGCCATGATTCCTTTGCTGCTGATAATGTTTATGTACAAAGTCACAGCTCCCAACGGGAATAGGAATCAAAGAATTATGTTTACAAGAAAGGTAGCTGGTTGTGCTGGACAGGGTTCCTGTCTGCTTGTGAGGGCTGACTACAAACTGCTCCCACCTGCCTCTCTGATGGCCATCATTCCAGGCTCTAGTAATGACGTGATGATTTATTTTTGTGCTTCCAACAATTGGTCAGATGTGCCTAACCACAAATTTGCAACCTAATTAGAACAGCTAACTGTATAATTAAGATGGCAGGACTGTTGAGCCCCAGGGTTTGGCATATTATATTCAATGTTTCCTTGTTTAACCGAAGTGGAGTTTGGAGGCTCTTAGATAGTCAGTAAGCACTCGGGTTTTGCCGAATAGCTCTTCCGGGGGCCATGGCACCCGACTTAATATGGGTTTAGGAAGAAGTGGCCTATGAACAACAGGATTCAGTCACCTTGCTCCAAAGTTCTCCAAATGACCCATTTAGGTACCACTTCAACGGGCCGCGTCATAAACAATTCACTTGTGACTTGACCCCATGTTGGTTCCCTGACACGGCTATAAGGCTCCCTCGGTGGCAGTGCCGACAGGCGGGAAGCCCACCTCAGCACTCTGCATCTTATTTGTCTAGCAAGAGTATCGCTTTGTAGAGCAAGATTCGTGAGCGCTCTATGAATGATCCCTTCTAAGAAATGACGCTGGCAGCATGGAAAAATACAGAACTGCAGAGAGGCAAGCCGCTCGGTCACTGCGGAGAGGACCGCAGCTTGGATTTAGTGAAGTTTACAAACTCCTACCCTTGGAAAGCAAAGCATAAAGAGCGGAGAGTATTTAAAGACCCACACCCACTATAAATAACCACAGGCACTATAGCTATATGCAAAGGCTGCTTACTTTTGTTTAATTTTTTTCCTACCAAAGCAGCAACACTATTATTGACCGTGAAAACATCTTCTGTGTATCCTCTGTAAAGCGTAGAATAGTTCCTTAGTGAAGAAAGGAGCTTCAGGAGTCAACCCAAAGAGCAGGAAAGCCATCTGTGCCCTGATGTGTCTTCTCTCTAAGCTCCAGAGATTTACTGTTAGGTAAAGAAGGAGGTAATCACTGCGACTACCGCACCTTGGTGGTTAAGATGAGTTGGTGTGTAGCTAATCGTCTTAGCTAGGGTTTCTACTGCTGTGAGAAAGCTGGTGACCAAAAGCAGCTTGGAAGGGAGGGGTCTATTTCAGTTTCCACCTCCACATCACAATCCCTCATCAAAGGAAGCCGGGGCAGGAACCTGGAGGCAGGAACTGAAGAAGAAGCCCAGGAAGGAACATTGTGTCCTAGCTTGCTCCTCGTGGCTTGCTTACTTATGCCAGCCAGGACCACTGGCCTAGGGGTGGCACTACCCACAGGCCCTGCTCTGTGCCCTCTCCTATTAATCATTAAACAAGAAAATGCCAGACAGGCTTGGCTCCACCCTCTGGTAGGGGTATTTTCTCAGTTGAGGTTCCTTCTTTCCAAATGACTCTAGATTGTGTCAAGCTGGTAAAAAACTAACCATTCATGTATCAATTGGCATAAACATGAGCAAGATGTTCAAAAGATCCTAGTTTTATGTCTTTCTAAAATAAATTTTTAAAAAAATGAATCCAATCACAGCGTTTAGGACCCAGTTAGAATGAAATAAGTCACAGTAGCAGAAATGTCAACATTAAACCAAGTTTCAGTGTGAAGGTGTGGGAAAGAAATAGCACCTGTTAACTGTGGTGAAACATGATGTCTTCCTCAGGCCTCAGGAAGTCAGCCAGGCCTATTTATATTATTTAAGCCAGGGTATCCCAAAGGCATTTGATCCTAGCAACCTTCCCAAGCTGGCTCTTGTTTTCAGACTATTTAAACATCCTACAAGCCATCATTTAAGTTTGGGAAAAGCCTCCTTAGCATAGCATGGTCAATGCTGTTTAAAGCTCGCCAATCAAAAAGCTAGAGGTTAAGGGCTAAGTCTCAGGGCTGGCCTAGCAGGAATGGCGCTCAGGGTGCAGATCTCTCTCTCTGAACACGATCTTTTACTTTATTTACTCAGAGCAAGAAAGTAGAGAATACTGGCAACATTTTGAACCATGCCAATCACAGGAAAAAAAAACATACCAAGCCCTACAGCCAGTGTCTATATTGTCAAGGTCATAAGACTAGAAAAGGGAATACTGAATAAAGTTTTGTATTTGAGATGTTTGTATTTGTATTTTGAGGTGTTGAGATTCTTTCTTTGTGCCGGTTAGTTTTTTTGTCAACTTGACACAAGATATCTGGTTTGTGACCAAATGAGGGAACTTCAGTTGAGAAAAATTCCTCAGCAGATTGAACCTGTGGACAAGTCTGAGATTGGGAGAGGCGTTTTCTTGATTAATGGTTGCTGTGGGAGGGCCCAGGTCACTGTGGGCAGTGCCACCCTGGGCAGATGTTCCTGGGGAGACATACACATACATACACATATATACAAGCAAATTGAGCAAGCCATGAAAAACAAGCCACTTCCTGCCTCCAGATTCCTGCCCTGCTTCCTTCAATCCCCTTCCTTCATGCCCTGATCAGGGTGGGGTGTGTAAGCCATCAACCCTTTCCTCCCCACGTTGATGCCAATCATGGTGCTTATCACAGTAATAGAATCCTGACTACAACAATGTTGAAAAGAAGATCTTATTTTACTTGGCTTTCTTCTTAACTGATTTTTTTTTTTTTAAGGATAAGTCAATTGAGTCATAATTTAATACAGTAAAAAAAAAAAAAAATTCACCTTTTCAAATCCTTTTAGCTATAGAGTTCCACAAGTTTTGACAAACATATACAATCGTGTGCCCCTGTCTATCACTTCAAATAGCTGTCCCCTGCCTCTCTGTAGTCAGTCGCCCGGGCACCCACGCCTTTCAGAGAGAGCTGGCTTTTTTGTTTGCTTTTAGATAAGGTCTTACAAAGTAACCTGAGCTGTCTTTGAAAATACTTCATAGCCCAGGATGGCCTCAAATTTTAAACCGGTGGCCTTGGCTCCAGCCCCGAAGCCCCCACCCACGCTCCAGAATTGCCCGTGTACACCAAGCCCCCAGTGCCCCCTCCACCAGAACTGGAATTTACCACGTACAGCGAGACACTCAGTTTGCCTTCCCAGTTTTGATTCTACAGAGGAACTTCCTGGTTGCTCCAGTGTCCACTAATCACCTGAGTACCTACTAAGCCTGGGTGTGCTCAACTGAGGGTAGCAGGTGTGTCTTCCTTTGGAAGGCTCCAAGGGGCGTGCTGTGCAATGTTCTCCTGGTTACACTGGAAAGAAATCTGCTTCAAATTGCCTAAGTTTTATTCAACAGGGCCTGGTAGCACAGGCTTGTGAGTCCAGCCATTTGGGAGGCTGAGTCAGGCAAACTACAAGCTCAGGGTCTGTCAGGCCTACGGAGTGAGTTCAAAGCCATCCTGGGCAACTTCATGAGACACTAAGATGGAAAATAAAATACAGGCTGCACATGAAGGTCAACGGCCCAGCCCCTGCCTGGCACATACAAGGCCGTAGGCTCAATTTCCAAAACTGTCAAAAAAAAATGCTTTTTAAAGCATTTTACTTATGAACTCTGATCGTGATAAAATAAGATTACAATCAGACAGGCCTCGAGTAAACAAGGCTGGGAGGAGAAAGAGAGAGCAGAGGACGAGGCTTTCTTGGCCATGCTTACTTCACTGATTTCTAAAATCAGCTTACCGTCCCTCTCTTCCCCTCTCCTTCATCCCTCCTCATGCCTCTCTTTCTCTATCCACATTGACTAATGTCTACTATGACCATCTTGGGCCATACTGTTGCACTAACTGTTGGCTGACTGTCTCAGTCAAAATCTCCAGAGGAAGTGCTTGGATTGGCTTAGAGCCACGATCTGCTGTTTCACTGGCTGCCTCCCCCACCCCCATTTAAAGCAGGTTCACCAAGCCTGGAAAATCGGGGTCATTTTGATCATGGCAATGTCTGACTTCAGTGGGCAAGATAATCGTTGCAAAAAGGGTTGCTTGCACAAAAGTGTCTCATCCTGTTTCAGGGGATCAAAGAGGGTCCCACAGAGGAGGTGGCCTAGGTACTGGGCTCTGAAGGACAGTGACCACGGGGACAGTGGCAGGGTTCTGGGGGAGGGGAGAGAGATGTGAGAGGCATAATAAATTACAGGAAGGAGAGGTGTATATTCCAGACTGAGGAGACAGCATATACAGGAAGAAGCAAGCAGGCGCGTCTTGTGTAGGAGGGATTATTTGATACGGATGGAGAATCAAAGGCATCTGGATAGGATCAAAAGAAGAGAAGCAGAGCCTGGTGGCCTGGAGGCTATAGAAAGAGATCTGGGTTTCCTCCTGCAGGCAATCATGGGTTGTCCTGGGATTTGAGGAAAGAAGGTGTTTCGCTTAGGACAAGGTACAGCAGGCACTCTGGGTTCCACCATTCTCAGAAGCCACTGTTGCCTCCAGTTCCTAAAGAAACACGCAGAAGGGCTGCACCGGGCTCAGCACCTCTTAATATCGTCTGGGCTTCGAACTCCACCCCTTGCATGGCCCTTGAGCAAAGTAGACCAGATTTAGAGCAACGATTCTCAGCCTGTGGGTCGTGACCCCCTTGTGGATGGCCTATCACATATCCTGCCTAACAGATTTACGTTTCATAGCAGCAGCAAAATTACAGTTATAAAGTATCAATGAAATAATATTATGGCTGGGGATCACCACGTGAGGAACTGTATTCACGGGAAGCAGTAGGAAGGTTGAGAGCCACTGCAAGTGTCCCATTCGCCTCAGCTCCAAGCAGCCTTCAGGCCTACAAAAAAAAAAAAAAAAAAAAAAAAGCAAGCAGGCTCCTTTGGATCCATGCTGCAGGCCTGCTTTTCAATCTTGGCCCTCCTGATCTTCCCTCTCAGGTGGCAAGTACAGCGGGTCTCAAAAGGAACCGTTATACCCCACCCCACTCCCACCTGTAATGACAGAAAGAGGAGCAAGCTATTTGCTCAATACCCACCCTATCTCCTACTGGGTCCCTCCTGTGCCCCACCACAGCTGTGGTCCTCAGCACCCCTGGGTCGCCCCACGCTGTGGAAGAATGCAGGACGAGGGGAAGGGGAGGAGACATGGGTTTCCTGCTATGTCCAAATGGTCTACTGGTGATAAGATGAAGTCGGAGCCTCGTTAAGGAGACCAAGAGTGACGGAGAATGGAGAGAGGTTGTCTCCTGAGGGAAGGACACTGATAATTCAGTTGAGCTGAGGAGGAACTGCACTGCACTGTGCTCTTAGTTATGAGGGAAGAAGATGCCCACTGGGCTTGATAAATCACTGAACACTGGGTCCTACACCCTGAGGTTCTAATTCAGCCCTTCATCAGGGTTTCATTCCTCCTCCTCCTCCTCCTTCGCATTGTGTTTATTTGGTTTTGTTAGTTTGTTGAGCTGGAGTCTCACACTATAGCCGGGGTTGGTCTAGACTTTACTAGGTAGCCCAGGTTGACCTAAACTTCTTTATCCTCCTGACCCTGTCTCCCCAGTGCTGGGATTACAGGAATGTGCCACTATGCTAGGCTTAGACATTTGATCTCTAGCGTAGATTCAAGTGGTACCGACACCTTTAGTTCAGAGGCCAATCTCTGAAAGCCGTTGAAATAGCTCATGGACTATGGGGCAGGCCCAAAATGAAGTTTCTCTTTTGCCATCACTTAGAAACAGTGACAACATAGATACTTGGGACAAGAGATAAAATGTGGGAAACAAAAATTTCTGCCCAGTTAGCTGGCACCTACAAGGTTCCCAAACCGCAAAGGCCATGTTCACATTGCTTTCTACTGAAGCTGGGGCACACAGGCAGCTGTTACCAAGCCCCAGCCTCACGTCCTAAGAGTGCTTTTGAAGCAGCTTGAAAAGCAAGCCATTTCCGGGAAAGGTTCTAAATCTCACAAAGAAAAAGAAAATTCCATTGTGCTTTTAATTCTCACTATGACTGTTAGAATTTTTAAAGAAGTCCTTCAGAAGGCTAGATAAGTTAAAAAAAAAAAATAGTGTGTGAATGTTTTAGGGTAACATACTTCAGGACAGCCTGCCTCCGTCACCTGTGACAGCTCTGATGACTCTCACCAGATGTGTCCTGTCTCCCAGCAGGGTGCCACGCTTAGACACAGGCAGAAGATGGAGAACGTGAGAAGGGTCTGTGGAAGAGACACCAACTTTGTTAGGCCACCTCCCTTTATGGTTTGGGCCCTTCTGCTGGAGATTTGAAAATATATTCCAGACCGACGACATGCTGACAGAATCATTTCGTGGTTCACCATCCTCTCAGCGTGATTTATCTGTATCCGTATGCACCAGAGGGCCCTATTCAAGAGATTTATGAGCTACCTATATGATTCCATTTTGTCGAAAGGAAGTGTGTGCATTGTTGAGAAACAAAGTAATAACATTTATTTTGAGATTATGCCACTTTCCAATTAGAGACCTTAGAGCTGAAACATATTTACCATCTTCACATCGCCAGGGCCCCACCCATTCCCTAGCCCTATGTACAGTTGTAGAAGCCAGACCAGAAGAAAGGTGGAAGGAGCCTTTCTCATTTCTCAGTTGTTGGTAATGCAACTGGAGGAGGCTAGAACTGGAGAGCTGCTGATTTGTAGCTATCTCTGAGGCTTTGGTCTCCGTCTAGGAAATTGGTTTAGCACTGCTTTCCTGGGGCTACGAATTAGTAAGAGTCTTCTCTTTCTCATCTCTCACACTTACCATACAAACTCAGCTAAAGAAAGGCTGATGGGAAGAACAAAGCAACAATTTTGATGGTTTGTGATGGTTTATTGTGATGGTTTGAATAAAAATGGTCCCCATAGGCTCATCTATTTGAATGCTTGGTCAGCAGTTTGAGGGAACTTTCCGGCAAGGATTAGGAGGTGTGGCCTTGTTGGAGGAGGCGTGACACTGGGGGTGTCACTGTTGTTCTATGTCTCATCCCTACAACATTCACCAGACTAGCACTGACTCAACTTGCCACTACTGAACATATGGACTCTAAAAGCAGAGGAAGGCGTGTGCTCTTTTTAACACAAGCCACATATACATATATCATCATGGTAAAAGCTTTAAGCAAGTCCTGCATAGTAACACACCCTTAACTCCAGCTAGTCCCTTCTCCACTGTCCACCGTTCGACCCCAAATTCACCAGAAAGTACCTATGAGGTACACAAGGCTGTCCTTGGCTTTCCATCAACTTCTGACACAGTCTTGATCCCAGGGCTCTCAGGTCCCCTCGAGATCACCAGTTGTGACATTTCCACAGACCTCTCTTACTACATCATGGTCATCCATCCCCCTCAGAAGCCTTGCTCTGCTGCTTGTTTCCTTGACTTTTAGTTCTCGCCTTACCCCACTGGTCACTCCTTCTCCAACTCCATTTTCTCACTGTCCTCACTTCTTCCCCTGGGAGAAACAGTCTGGCATCTGTGATGCTAAGCACCATCAGCATTCGACCACCATTGGGTCTCCAGACTAGGTTCCTCCGTTGAACTCTAGACTCCTTTGTTGGCTGCCTGCTCAAAGTTTCTATGCAGTTGACAAATCTGGGCCTCCATGTCTGAGACGGGTGCCTGTTGCATCCTGCCGCCTCTCAGCTCCGCCCACAGCTACCTGCTACTGTCTGGCTGCTCAAGCCAAAAATCTTGAGGGTTTCACGGTTTTCTCTCTTCCTCTCTCATCTATAAGCAACAGAAGCACCAGCTCCTTTACAGCCAGGCTTCAACTCTATCTCACCCCCTCCACCTCAGCCAAAGCCTGTCTCCCTGACCCCATCATGAAGAGCCTCTTGCCAGGTCTCTGTCACTCTTCCAGCCCCCTTTCCTAACTTCCTGTTCTCCACCTAGGATCCATTTCAACAGGAGTCAGGCAGTGTCACTTCTCCGTTGTAAAGCACAGTGGTTTCCCATTTCTCTCCCAGATATATATATATATATATATATATATATATATATATATATATCCAAATCACCACAGGGCCATTCTGCAACATCTCGGTCCCGGCCTTCTCTTCGGTGTCATTTCCCACCGTGCTCCTCGGCACTCCCTGCCATGGCCTCTTTGCTATCCTAAACTTTGCCACTGTGTTCTTGCCTCAGGGTCTCTAAACTTCCTTTCCCGGGTTTGTTTTTTTTCTCCATTGAGACTTTTCTCTTTGCCTCGTGAAAGAAGGTCACTTTATACTATATTAAATTATACTACAGCAGCCAGGTGTGACGGCACATGCCTTTAATACCAACACTCAAGAGGCAGAGGCAGGCAAATCTTTCTGAGTTCAAGGCCAGCCTGATCTACAAGTTTCTACAAGAGAAACTGTGTCTCAAAAAAACATCTAAAAAAATTTTACTATAACAAACTCTACCGTATTCATCACTCCCTGTTCCCCTATCCTACTTTCTTCTCTTGCAGACATGATTTCCAAGCACTGTTGCTTACAGGCCAGCAGTCTTACACCAGAAGCATGTGGTGGAGTGAAGAAGACAAGATCTCCATCAGAGGCATGCTGCCAGTCACCTGCTTCCTCCAAGCAGCCCCCAACTTCAAGCCCATTGGTGCGGTTAGAGCTCTTCCTTCTGATTCAGTCCCTTCTCTACACAGTACCACCATCAGCAGGATCTAGCCTTCAACACGTGAGCCTCTGTGGGGACTTCCATATCTGAACCACAGTAGACATTTATCAACACTTAACACATGGTAATATACTTGTGCGTTTTTTTTTATTATTATTATTATTTCTCTCTTCCTCCAGAATTGAAGTTCCAGGAGAACAAGGACTTTGTGCTGTTCGCTGTGTACCTGATACAGTACATGATAATAGTAAATTCTCAACAAATACTTATCAAATGGCTGAATAAATTAGTCCTGGCACCAACTTACAGTCCATTTGTAAGTAGGTCGCCACTCACACACACACTCTTGGAGAACTATAGAGTTTTAATTAGGAAATGCTTACATTTTGCCAAACTCATTTGGCAAACTCTATTCCCCTGGGGTCATTCTTTCCTTACTTGCAATTTTTTTTTGCCAGTACACTGATTTTCTTTTTTGTATTCCTTTCCAGTTAGAGAACATAGGATTACCAAGCCAATGAACGATGATTTCTCTGCTGAGAGATGTGTTTAGTTCCAGCTGGGTATTTTTCTTTTCTTTTTTAAGAAATACCTAAGTGCTAACTTATGGAGGCTGGAATGAAGGGAGCAAAAGGTGGAGCGAAGCGGATCCATGCCCATGCATTGTCCGCAAAGCAAAGACATTGGAGTGACTAGAAATGGAGCAAGATTGTGTGCTGCCAGATTGTGGTGGGCCACTGAGGCAGGATCATCGCCAAACTGAGTGCTAGAGGGAAACAGCTAGACATTCTCTCTTCCTATCCCTGGGGGGAGGGGAGTGGATGCTGGGAGTAAAAATGTTTGAGAATGAGAAAACAACTCCCTCTCAACTGGGAGCTTCCCCCTCTGCCTCCACAGCAGTGGTTCTGAAGGGTTTTCAGGTCACGGACTCTTTCAGAATTATGGGTGTTGTTCTCTACAGCTGCCACAAGTAAGTGGTAAGAAATACAATGGCTTGGAACAACAGAAATTTGTCTCACAGATCTGAAGGCCAGAAGTCCAAAGTCAAAATATCCGCAAAGCTATTTACCTTCTGAAGCCTTCAAGAGAAATGCCTTCCCGTGCTTCTCCCAGCTTCTGGTTACCCTGTGTTGCCTGGCTTCCAGAGTGACCGTCTTCCTTCTTCGTGTGTCTATGACCGGATCCAAATTAACCCGTTTGCATGAGGACACTACACCCATTGAATGAGAGCCCAGCCTAATCACCTCATTTCAGCCTAATTACTTCTATCTAGAGCTCTTTTCCAAAGAAGTTCACATTCTAAAGTATAGGAAGTTAGAACTTCAACCCATCTGGTTTAGGGGTACGTACCCCAGTTGAACCACTGACATCACCACTGATAATTTGCTAGAATTATTTTTCTACTTGTATAGTGCTAACTCATGCCACCTAACATTCTCTACCTTTCATTGCTCAATTTGAAGTATAGGGTAGGCATAGAAAAGGCAGGCACAAGTATTTTGAGGGCTGACCCTAGCTTTAAAATACCAACGGTGGCCTAACAGCTGTTTCAGGGAAGGATTTCTACTTTACAATCATCTGGAAAATGTGAGAATATAAAACAATATATGATTACAAATACAATTGCAAAATCAATCATATATTTGTATAGATGCTGCACTTGACCTCAGAGCAATTCAACTGAATTCTCTGGGAGTGATGCCCAGGTCCTGGTGCTTTTTAAAGTTCAAGGACCGAGGACCCTGCCCTGGGTGACTTACCATTGCAGTGGATGGTCCTATCCTGCAGTTCTTGGCTATTGTCATTCCTCTCTGCTGAACACTTGCAGGCTCTAACAAGCGCACTGAAGAAAACTGTGCGGGGGATAAGGGGGGAGCCTTTATCGCAGCACAAAACATTCTTGCTCTCGAGTAGTGCTTGTTTTTTGCTCCTTCAAGTAGTGACAATGGAATGGCGACAGAGCAGGAACGGAACCAGCCCCAGGGGCCTAGCTCCCAGTTGGAAATCTGTTTGAGCTCTGTTGGAGTTGGTCTCCGACATGGCAGTGTGAGTGTGGGGACCCAGAACGACACATCATTCCGGTTGCCCGGGACAGCCAATATGGGGATGGACAACTAAGATCTTCAGAATTCCCACCTAGCAAATGACCTATCAACTACCTCTCATTTAAGTGTGAAAGACAGGCCACCAACGTCCTCCGGCTGATGAGACAGCAGGCAAGTGGTTCAGCAGGCAAGACCACCAAGAAGGTCATCCTCAGGCCTCAAGGGTGCACTCTGTTTATCCCAGTGTGCTGAAGCTGACATTACCAGGGTTTCTCAGTACACTCTTCCCAGGAGCAAGAAACCACCACAACCACCACTCTTTTCAGCTGTGTTTTCCTTATTTGGCCACAAAGATATCACAGTAGAGTTTCTCTGGGGCCAAAATACAAACATATTACATCAAAAACAGCTCTCATTCCTATCAGCAGTCTTACAATCACACCAGATAAGGATATGTGTTTGATGAGGCTTGCTCGTGCTAGCCCTGGCTGGTCTTAGTGAGCACAGCCTTTTCTATTTTAGAATTCACAAGCTGTTCATGGGGTGGCAGAGGGGAGATCTTAGCCATCAGCTGAGCATGAGAGTCCAGCTTACCAGGTGGTTTGAAGCCTCTGCCTCCTTCCTTGTTTAGAAGAATTGGGGCACATTTTCCTCTTGCCCTGGTCCTGTTCCCTAGCAGTCTTCTAAGAGTGCTGACAGTGGGCAGCGGCTTTGTCTGTGGGTTTCCCCCAGTGTCTGGCTACTGTTCCTCCCAGCCAAGAAACCTGAACTGATCAGGAACAACCAGGCTCTGTTCACAGCCCTCCTACCCAGCTTGGGTTTCTGTTTCCTCTTCCCAGTGTTTTTGACCTTCTAGGCTAAGCTGGAGAAAACTAATGCACTGTAGGGGAGAATATGGGTACAAGATGATTCAATTTGGAGTCCTTGACCTTGTATCTGGGAGCTCTAATACTGTCCCTTACCTGAGGACACACACACAAAAATTCTAGAATCCCGGGGAAAGTTGAGCCTTCCAAGGCGCAGGAAAGGCAGCCAAGGCAGAGTGTATAACTCATCAATTAAGCATAAAGCCTCCATACACTTGATAAGCCCCTTTTAAAGATGACAGCATCCCATTCAGGGTACACACAGTGGGAGTCAGGTCCTCCGGCATCTCTGCTTCCCGATGGACAGCTCCTACCACAACATCCGAGCGTAGCATAGGACAGAGGCTGCCCCTGTCTCCAACAATGTGTCTATTAACTCCAGAGGAGCAGTGAGGATGGCTATTAATCTCAAAGCCCTTCAGACAGAGGTGCCATGTAAGAAGTAAGAACTTATTAAGGAAATCTGTCTTCGTTTTTCCTTAATTCCTAATGTAATCATCAATCAATTAGCTGAACTTTCAAATGATTGATCTCATGGGTGGTGCTCCATGAATGGGAGCTCTCAATTCCTCAGCCTTAGGGGAAAGAAAATTTCTTTCAGCGTGAATGTTCCCGGGGGATCTTTGCCTTAGTAACACCCAGCACAAGCTGAATGAACATTTACCATGTATCATTCTGAGCACTTGGCTTCCATTTGCTCCTCATAGCTCTGTGTAGATGATACTACTTCTAACATCGTTGGACAGGGGAGGAAACTGGAGTGCGAGACATGAAGAAACTTGGTCCCAATTCACACAACTGGAAGACAGTGTGTCTGCTCGCCCAGCCCATCCAGGCTGGCTGGAGAACATGGTCCTAAATTATGAACCATTTTTTTCTACCCTTTCCTGAATCAAACCAACCCTGGCTAGCCTTCTAGAGGACAAGGAGCCACAGAGTACAGCTACTTTACTCAATGGCATCCTGGACCAGCCTGCACCAGCCCCCCCCCCAGCAGACCACAGATGTAGCCACGACCTATAGAACCCCTGAAAGCACCACAGATTCCTGAGAAACAGAGCATTGAAGTAAGCAACTAATTAAGGGGTGTTTGTTACACAACTCTAGAAAACGGATACCACACAATATCGTCTTTCTAATGGGCCTTTTCTGACTCTAGGACTCTGTAAATGGACAGCCTCCGCTGTGAAGATCCTTTCCCAGGCATCCAGTTCATAGTTCTTCCCCTCTGTCTTGCCCATCCTGCCACTGTGCCAGTCCATGAAGGTATTTAGGGCTGTTCCTTTCCACGAGTCCTGGCTTTCCTTAGTGTTCCTCTAGAAGAAGTCAGGGTGCTTGGTCCCTTTGCTGTTTTGAGCTCTGTTTCCTTGCTGATCCCCTTTGCCCATCTCTCCACCATTTAGGAGCTAAGTCAGATTTAGCCTAAGTGAATGGCGCCAACGTAATGAAAGCAGGGGTAATGAGGGAGAAAGCACAGAGAACGCTGTACCTCGGTGCTCTGTGTCTCTGGCCTCTCCTTTTTCCCAGGGTGAGTGTCTTGCTCAGCTAGATGGGGACAGGTGCTCCCTGAAGACATAGTCAGGTTTGCTACCTCGTCCCCAAAAGAAATGTTGCAAAACTGAATTCTCCCTGCCTGCCAGGACTCAGAGGGGCAGCGAGCGCTACCTCCACAGGAACTAATGGCCCCAGCTGCTCAGTTCAAATTAGGATGGAATTTGGAAACTGTTCCATAGAGCAGAAGTCTTCTGGGGAATGTATTTGAGGGGCCCCCAGCCACCGGGTTCCCAAGGAAATGGAGTATTAAATCCTGAGTATGGGGCATGTTCCAGAGGCAGAGGAGGGGCATGTGCCCAAGGCATCCTGGAGGATGCTAACTAAAAATGGGATGTGAAATACCCTCCAAAAGAAAAACTCATAAACGATAATTGTTTTCTATTGGAGTATTAAAGCTTTCTGCCATTAGGTAGTCCATAAATGCTAAATGTTGGTAATTCTCCTGGTACAACTTGCTTTATGAGTGAAGTTTGGATTGTGAAGGTTCGTTGATTAAAAGGCCAATAACTAAGTGACTTAGCCGGTGAAGAGAAACCCAAAACTCCCCGGGGCAAACCCATCCTTACTGTGCCATTAAATACTCACTGCCCTTCACTCACTACATTTCAGGAATCAGAGCTAAGTTTAAATTTCTTTCCTTTATGCTTTGCAGCCTCAAGGAAGAAATGTCCTGTGGCAATTCTGTAACAGTAAGGCCATTACTGTTGGTAATGGTATCTCGGGGCTCCCCAGTGCCTCTGCACCCTCTCACAGCTGTGCAGTGGGAAAGGACCACTGCCTTCCATATCACAATAATCCGGTTTCAGGTTTAGAAAGTCAAGATCTAAAGGACTCTGTACCTTTAAAAACACATGCCCAAGCAAGTAAAAAGCTAGTCCCAGGATTCTCTTTTGGGTCAAGAGTCAATTGTAGTCCCTGAGTCCCTGAGAACTTTCAGATCGTCTCACAAATGATTCCAGGGTGACTTGCCCACCAGAACCCCAACATCCACAGTGTTCAGGCAATCCAAGAGGATCCAGACTCTGGATTCTCAATGTCTGATTTCCTGTCTTTTTTTTTTTCCTACCCAAACTCTGCCTGTTTCACTTTTACCAGTGAATGGGGTGGGAGTGGGGGTGCGGGGTCAGGGGGAACAGCAGGCATTCCTCAAAAGCAGCACCTCAAAAGCAAAACAAACAAACAAATAAAACATGCCCATTTTGTACCTTACTCAACTGAGTTTGCAAGAACGAGGCTAAAGGTGTCCTAAGAGCCCGTGGACTGGGCTCTAAAGTGTTTTTGTAATGGTAGCTTAGAACTTAGAAAATATTTTCCCCCGTACACATAATGTTCTAATGGAGACTGCGTCCTCAACCCAGGCTATAAAACTTTATTTAGCCACAAAATCCAATAGCATGCCCAAAAGTAGAGAGTGCTGGTTATTATATGGCTTATTCCTAAATAGATGCTTAAAAAATACTGTTTTCATGAGAAAATGCATTTCTGCTTAGGATGCCAGAAACAAGCTTTGATTTTCCCAGGCCCCAGAGCAAGCTTTCTGACTAAGGAAATAATAGGAAAAACTAGGAAAAGAGATTGGCAAGATAGAAGATGCTGGCTATCCCAAAAATAGTCCTGGCCTGGCAGATACCAGTTTGCAAAGAGTGTGCCATGAACAGAAACTTCTGGATATAAAGAATGCTGTTCTGAAGCATCTCTCTGCTCTTATGTAACATGTTCTACAAATCTTTAGTTCAAGCTCTAAAGTATTCTAAATTAGGAAACGAAAGGCAGTTGCTTGAACGGGAGTTTACAGAGGGTACAGACTTCTAGATTGGGGGGGGTCAAAGACTGATGTCCTGTGTCCCTAAGATGATGCTCAGTCTAGTTCTCAGCTCCTTTAACTGACACAATCACTGGTGCTAATACAGTCTCTGACTTTTAGGTTGCTAGCATCAGCTAAAAATTGGGAGTGAGGACAGGATGCTAAGCCATAAGCTTCTTAAAGGCTGGACCTGTCTCCTGTCTTTCTCTCTGCACCCAGGTACCCATCACTGCTTGGCATAAAATCAGGAAGGATTTAACATTTCAGCATGCTAGCACAATAAGTGGGCTTCAGGGCCAGGCTCCTCATATTCAAATCATTGCTCCTCCTACGTGCAGAACAGACAACAGCTGCGAAACCTCTGTGGACTTTCAGTTATCTAACCCAGAAAAGGGCTGGCGATAGGTAGTGCTAAATGTTGGTAATTCTCCTGGTACAACTTGCTTTATGAGTGAAGTTTGGATTGTGAAGGTTCGTCGTTTAAAAGGCCAATAACTAAGTGACTTATTAGGGCCACTGTGTGGCTCACACACACGTTGGTAAAACAGAGTGCTAGTTAGGAGCACTCACAAGGTCTCAGCTTCGAGTTTCGCATCATTCGTTTCTCCTTTCTCACCACCCGGTAGCTAGATGTTTGGGAGTTTTGCCTCCCAATTAGTTTCACAAGGAATCTGGGGACCAGGAAAGCTGGTTAAGGTATTAGGTTGAATTGTGGCTTGAGCAGATGACCTCATTTGGAATCGGGGTCTTTGCAGAAATGACAATGGAGGTACGATTGTTGCTCTGGAGAGGTGTGATTCTGGATTGGGATCCCGTGTCTCTGGAAGAGGTACAGGGGAAGACAGACTGCAGAGGACTGTGAAGCACAGAAGACTGGAGACCCCGGTCCTCCAAGAGCCACCAGAAACAGCTTCTCAGGAGACTCTAGAGGGAGCACAGCTCCACTGATTCTGCCCCCTTGGACTTATGGCCTGCAGGACCATGAGAGAATCAGTTTTGATTGTTCAAACCCATCAAGTTTCTAGTAATCTGTTGTGGCAGCCCTGGAACAGGTGATCCTGGAACCCATAGATTTGGTGAGCAGAGGCAGTCATGAGTTCTCCCTCCTGAGACTGCTCATTATGGGGATCAGGCGAACTCTCTTTGGGGAAGGCAATCACTAGTTCGGAAGACTGGAATGATCAGGAGAGTTTCTACTGGGAATTGGGCAGGTGTGGGGGGGTGTCTTGTCTTTTTTCTTTCTCTCTCTCTCTACAGAGAGTAATGAGGAAGCCTGAAGTTTGTCTCAAGACGCTGATCAAAGCCTTCCTTCATTGGCTCTGAGTAAATGAGTGCACAGAGTTGCTCTCAGGGCTTGTTCAGTAAACCCACACTGTAGCCACACAGACCCCCACCACGCTTCCGAACCACCCACAGTGGACAAAGGAAATCATTAACCAAAGACTCTGAGCTAACGAAAGATAGGTGGTTACCAAGACACCAACATAATTGTACATTTCTCTTACCCCTACTGATCCGTGAAATTATAACTGTGAAACAGATCCCCTCTAAAGTAATATATATGATAATATAATTATATATCACACACACACACACACACACACACACACACACACACACACGGTCCTTCCAAGCCTTTGGAATTTTAAACAGCATCTTCAAGAAAGGGCGTGTAAGGATGAAATCTATGGATGCTCAGGGAAATGCTCACTCTCTTCCTCTCTTCTGACTCGGGGCGGGGGTGGGGGGAAGCAGCATCAGCAATCAGGGGGTGACTTTAAGGGAAGGTGTTCGACAAGATGACACGTGCTGACAGGCTCAGCACAGAGTAGATGCCGTGCCAATCAGTAGCTAATGCCTGTGTGTTTGCAGTGTAGGAAGAAGTGTGAGTCACACGGCTTTTCAAAGACAGGTCCTCTTGCAATGTGAAGGTCAAGGGAGAGGGGAAAGCAGGTGGAAGCAGAGAGGAGAGCCGCAGATCAACCCCACACAGACGGGTCCTGCTCCATGGCTCCGACCGTGCCCAGGGAGCTCGGGTAATTACCGCCTGAACTGACAGCTGAGGTTCCCACCTCACCAGTCAGCACAAGGTCATTCACTCCTCAGTCCTCCTAACTTCTGAAAGGCACCCACTCCTTCCATGTCAGTCAGGCTTTGCTTCCCCCACCGAGTCCTTTGCTCAGTTTGTTTCTAGGAATGAAATAATTGCAGGGAAGAGGCCAGTAGGGAAATCCAAGGAAGGGAGCCGCCCATTTTCCAGATCTCAGGGCACCATGAAGTGGACCTCACTGCTTAATAGAAAAAAAAAAAAAAAATTCCAGTACACTGAAAATACATTCAATTGAAAAAAAAAAAAAAAAAAAAAGAACCTGAAGTCAAATAGAATCAAGAATTTCTGTCATTAATGTTATTTGCAGGGAAGGGAGAGGGAGGAGCAGGGCAGGGAGGTACCTACCCCCATGAAATACAAAAGCCAATAATTCAACTGGATTTTAAAAATATTTAAATAGGAGCTAGTGAGGTGACTCAGTGAGTAAAGATGCTTCCAAGCCTGACGACCCAAGTTCAATCCCTGGGATCAGAAAGAAGGACAAAAGTTGTCCTTTGACCTCTACACACACCCACACACACCCACACACACACACCCTTCCATGCCTTCCAAATAAATAAATAAATAAATAAATAAATAAATAAATAAATGTACTTAAGAGTTTTTAAAATTTAAACACTTAATTTCCTTCATTCTCCATCAAAGAGCGCTTTCTGAGGAAATGATACATTTTTAGCCCTCACAATGAGCCAACACACTCACACACGGCTCAGTCAAATCCATAACCCTTCAGAGAGAAGCATGTGATTCTAAGAGGATAATTCTTAAAGAAATAACCTGGTGAATATAAGCCCATAAAGTTCTGCCAGGGTGTGGGAAGAAATCGGCTATACAGTTTCAACAGTTAGGCTGTGTCTGTCATTTGTTTGACTTCTTTCTGCCCAAGAATGTCCAGCCAGCCCCTTAGAGTTGTGACAATGGCAAATGTAGAGTCCAAGTAATCGCACAGAGAATCTGCCAAACTATTATTCTGATACTGTCTGACCCAACATCTGAACCAGGAAAAGAAAGGCAGGAAGTTTAAGGGAGAGGGACAGAGCTTCAGGGTAAGCCAGGGTTAAGGCTGAGTTCCCCCAGGTGCCCTTGTTCCAGGAGCCATCAAGGTCAGGAGCCGGAGTTTCCTTATCTTTATTTCTATCTAGATCTGAAGGCTTCTCCCAAAATGCAAGAAGGGAGTGGAGAGCTAGAAAAGAAACAATCAGAGAGCAGAGGCTGGAGACACAGAGTTAGCTGGATAGTTGTCACTGGAGATGAAGGGTCCTATTGCCTCAAATGCATATACTCTCCTGTGTGTGTGTGTGTGTGTGTGTGTGTGTGTGTGTGTGTGTGTGTGTGACACACACACACTACACCTTCCTCAGCTGCCTCCAATTTATCAGCCTAGGTGACTTTTGAACATTTGATCTGTACATGAATGCATACTTAAAAAAAAAAAGAAAAAAGAAAAGAAGAACTAGACCCAAGTAAATCTCTTGTTGAATGCGTGTACATCTCCTGAAACTTGCTGCCGTCTGGGAAGCTGCGCTGCCACACTGAGCAAGCACTCGTGACGTACTGAGCCGCACAGAGAATCCCTGCACACCCGGTTCTCGCTTCCTCACACGTTACTGCTCCCTGTGCTGAAATTGGCTTCTGCATCCTCGTGTCCCTTTGAATGCTCACCAGACTATTAATTAAAAAGCTCATCTGCTCCACAGATCACCATCGCTTGTTTTTGTGTTTTGGAAAAGGCTCTACTGAGGGTCTGTTTTTGGAATGTTGGCTGTTGGTTTGTTCGCATCTGGATTAGGTATAAAATGGTAATATTATGATGATGAACGCTTGAGAGCTCCATCTGCATATAAATAGAACTAATCAGAAATGCAAATTGCAATCTCCAGAAATGTGTAAAGGCTGCAGATAGCTGCGTTTTTGTGCGGATAAGAGAAGGTCAACACGTGTACCGTGGCGCCGATTCAACGGCCTGGAGTCTTCCTTTGAAAGACTCATTTGGAAAATACAAATTATCTGTCAGTCTGCACCCAGGCTGGGCTGGGCTCCCCACCGTTTGCCCTTCTGAACGTAGATCAGCTCCACGCTTGGGAGAGAACCACACTTCGTGGGCAGAGCCTGAGTGAACACAGAACAGAAAACACAGAGGCGCCTCTAAGTCACCTCGGAGGCTTCTCGGAGAGGACTTCCCCAGTGAGCTGGAAGTTAGGGGTGAAGAATAAGGCCCGTGGAAAACGAGACACTTTCAGAGAGAAGTCACTGCCGTCCTGAGTGGGTACAATACGGAAACATGTCTTTTGGGGAGCCCGGAAACACTAAGGAAAATATACTTGAAAAGGGAATTTCAGTGTTTACGGTCCTAAATTGCGCCTGTGTTCCTCGCCCAGAAAAATGAACGTTTCAGGAAGAATTGTCGTGCAGGCGGTCGGCACCTGGTCCACGCTCTCGTCGTTTCTCACAAGTGTGACCTTGCAGAAACATCCTCTCCTTGGGTCTCCCCCCACCCCCAGCCTCGTTGCTTTCCCTCTTCTTTTTGAAAAGGAAACATATTTCATAATCAGGCTTTCTCAGATTCGGAGAGAAACCGCATACCAATGAGTTTCCCTCCGAGACCGGTGTCACGAAGCACCGACGGGTCAAGAGCGCCATCTGCTGTCCTACCTGGGGATCTTAAAGAGCATTTTCACAGGATGCATTTCAAAGAGGGGAGGGTCTCCGTCGCCCAGCTCAATGGCTGTGATGCCCAAGGACCAGACGTCACAGCGAGCGTCATAGGACGAGTCATACTGCTGCTCACAGGCGATGACCTATGGGACAAACACAAGACACAGCACATCAGCCCACAGGCACCCTAGATACCTTGAAATCCTTTGGACTCTACCCCCCCCCCCCTTTTTATTCTAGACCTTGTTTGTGCATAACTGATTCACCGTCTGGCACGTTTACTGACTTTTTTTTTCTTTTTCCTTTCTTTTTGAACTGGGGTTTCCTTATGTTACTGAGGCTGGCCTCAAATTCATAAGACATGCCTCTGTAGGTTCGTTTCTTCCATTCTCCCGCCACAGCCCTGGGTGTGAGGATTACAGATGGATCTGTTAACCCTTTAAAGTGTGGTAGTTCCATTCAAAAACCATGTATTGGGGGGCTGGAGAGATGGCTCAGTGATTAAGAGCACTGGCTGTTCTTCCAAAGATTCTGAGTTCGATTCCCGGCAACCACATGGTGGCTCACAACCATCTATCAGGAGATCTGGTGCCCTCTTCTGGCATGCAGGCAGAGTACAGTATAAATAATAAATAAATTAAAATCATGTATTGAACCAGCTCAGTACAAAGAGCAGGACAAGGTGTATGGAGGGATCACTCGTCCCCATACTGCCTGCTTTTTTCCCCCTTTAAAGAAAAGACTTGGCATGCAAACTACATCGCCCTACCTGCTGCTATATTCAAACACACAAACACACAAAAAGTTGCTCTTAAAAACGGCTGAGGCGAGCCAGGCACGCTGGCTCATGCCTGTAATCCCAGCACTCTGGAAGGCAGAAGCAGATGAATCTCTGTGAGTTTGAGGCTAGCCTGGTCTACAAAGCGAGTCCAGGACAGGACAGCCAAAGCTACACAGAGAAACCCTGTCTCAGAAAAGAATGGCTGGTGTGGAGTCCCCGGAGCGAAAGCCGCTGAGCAGAGGGAGGTTGGCAGACCCTTGTGATTAACGAAAAGTAGGACCCATCCTGCTCTGCTGTTTGCCTTTTACCAACAGCGGCTGTACCCTCCTCAAACCTCAACAACAGTTTCCGGTGCCGCTGCGCTTTCTGACCTATCTGGGTGAAAGAGCAGCGGGACCAGAAATGAGTTCAGGTTTGTCATTGTGTTGAAGAACACGAACCCCTTAGAGGATTCAGTTTCCGTCAATGGTCTGTCTCGCAGGAAAAAACCCACTCCTGACTGTCAGGCGAGAAAGGGAGAAAGGAGCATGCAGAGCATGAAGAGGGACCCAGTGCTCCTCTTTGACCTTGACTCTGCCTCTCAGAGCAGGCAGCAAGCTGGTGTGTGTGATGGCCAAGAACCACAATGGCCAGCACAGGCTGGCCAGGCTGCTCCCCTCAGACCGTCATAAAGCCTTTGTTTTTAACCCTGAATGAGACAAGTACTTGGGAGCAGACAAGGGACAGTTGAGTAGATCCCCTGGCTGCATACTGGGGGCAGAATCAAGAAGAAGACACACAGCCAGTCACAGTCCTGCTGTAGGATCCCGATATGAAGGGTGTTGGAGGTTGGCCTGATGCTAATTACTGGCCTCCAAGCTCTTGTCCCTGCTCAGAACATAAACCTATCTCAGCTGTGTAAACCCATCTCAGCTGTGTAAACCCATCCTTGTTGTGTAAACCTATGTCATTATATCTGATTGGTTGATTAAACGGCCTGTACCTGGGCAGGACAAAATAAGGTAGGTGTGGCTAAGGTTCCCGGGGCCTTGGAAGACAGGGAATCTGGGATGGAGGAAGGAGGATGCCCTGATGGGTTAGCATGGAGAAATAACCACGTGGGCCAAGAGATAGGACTCCAATAATGGTGTGAAATGGCCCAGATGAAAAATACAAGCAAGTACCATGGGAATATGTATGGAAGGTAGAGGAGGATGAGGAGGATTAAGGCAGATGGCATTGGGTGGGGGCTGGGAGATGGATGGTGAGGATACTGAGACAGTGTAAGTGAAATATCTGCCCAGCCCAAAATAAATAAGGCAATTATAAAATCTCACAGGTGTCTGTGTCTTATTATTTGTGATAGTGGGTTAAGTAATATCGCTGTGATACTCTTAGAGCTAATAATAAACTTTATATAGCCCGACAGCCATTCTTTTAAAATTACTACAAAAGAGGGGCTGAGAAATAACTGGATTTTGAATGTAATTCTGAAGGTTGAACCAATTGGAATTGGGAATGGGCTTAGAAAAAAGAGTTGTGGGTAACTCTGTTTGGCCTGAGCATATACCAGAGAAGTGGTGTGTGCTTTACTGAGATGGAAAGGACAGAGGAGAAGCAGGTTCAGGTCTCAGAGCTTTGAAATCCCAGGTCTCAGGGCAGTATCCGACAGGAGATGTTGATATTAGACCCCAAGACCCCCTCCTGGACTTCTGACCTAGACAGTCAGGAGAAAAGTACTGTGGTCTGTATGTGGCCCTAATTCATGGTGTTAGGAGATGCGACCTTTGGGGATATTCAGTCATAAGGCTTGACCCCCTTGAATAGATTCATGACAGGACAAGCGCACGAGAATGGCTCTCTCACCTTCCACCATGAGGGGAGTCAGAGACCCTTACAGAACCCCAGCTCCTTCATGTTCCCAGACCCTAGAACTGTGAGGGAATACACTTGTTCTCTGTAGACTGGCCTGCCTTAGCTATTTATCACAAAGCGAAACAGCACAATAAAGAACAAATGTGGCGCCAAGCGGCGGGGGCGCACACCATTAATCCTGGCGCTTGGGAGGAAGAGGCAGGTGGGCCTCTTGAGTTCCAGGAGAGCCAGGACTACACAGAGAAACCCTGTCTTAAAAAAAAGTGTATATTGCTTTGAGTCCCTGGACAATTTATATTGTTATAGAGGTGATAGAAAACTAATGTATCTGCTCTCTTCCAAACAAGGTCATGGGAAAATATTCTGAGCCTTCTGTCCTCAACCTCCATCCTTGTCCTCACTACCTCTCTCTCTTCTCTCTCTCCTGCTCTCTGAACTAGAGAACATTCTCCTGTGGACCTGCACCACAGGTCTGGCTGCTACCCTTCCATCGGAATAAAATGTCTCCTCACAGACTATGCTGCATGAGTTCAACACATTATATTCAAGATAAAGTTCAGATCACTCCGAATCTGGAACCAGGGGCTATTTTGAGGCCTCTAAAGACCTCACTCTGCTCACCCCAATCAAGTGAGAACCTGCAGCATTTACAAGGAGCCCCAGAGAAGGCTCCTCAACACGTCCCAGGAATGACATTTTTGAAAGTGCAGGACAAACATAATTTTAGACCTATCAATCAGCAGACAGTTTGCCAGTTTATTCATGACACTCTAATGGGCCTTGTGGGAGGAAGAAAAATGAGCCCTGCCCCCCTCCCAAGCAGGGTCTGGGGCCAGTTGAAATATGAAGTGGGCCTCTAACAGTTAAATGGCAAGCCATGGCAATCACCAACAGAGCACCAACAGGGTGCGCTGGCATGTCTGATAAGGGATGTGGACTTTAAAATCTCAGGACACTAGAGAAAGACTTCTAACTGAGGAAGGTGATGGGAAGTGTCTTCCCCCATAGCCTAAGGCTTCCAGGAAGATAGTCAACTCCCAGCACTCTCAAAAGGCAATCCCAAGACACACCCTTGTGTGGAACTGGAGACTGCTCACAACTTCCCCGGGGCTGTCACAAAATACTCAGCCTGTCTTTCCAAAGAGACACTGTCTTCATAAACAGAAAAATACCACTCAGCCAATTCCTCTCCCAGAACACTACTCATTCTACACCAAAGAAGCGCTCTCAAGGAAGTTTAAAGAAAAATACACTGATAAAAGAATTCCCACGTCATTATTTTTGTAGCCATGAGCCCGACAACATACTAGGTCCTGCAGAGGGAAAGTCAAATGTGCAGTTAGTCTTCATAAACAGCCCTGAAAGGGGGGTGCTGCTATCTCAACAAAGTAAACAGCCCTTCTTGTTGCCAGACCTGTGACAGATTTTTAACAACACCTGAACATCAGTGCATCTTGCAAACGGATGTCCTAAAAGTGCAACACCAAAGCATCGCTGTGAAGAGGAGAAAACATACCACGGTTCTTAGCTCAGCCTTGTCTCAGAGTAAAGCTGAGTTAAAGCATGCTGGGACTGTTGGGTCTTTGAGTCCCTTGTCCCAGGAGAAGGGACCTCCCACAGGACTTCCCGAGTTGAATCTTTGTTGGGAGGCTCTGCTAAGCACAGCCAGTAGCCATGACAAGGCAGGCGCCATCTTGAACTGGCTGACCAACTTCGAGAAGTCATACTTAGAAGTGTGGAGATAGACAGGTTGAGATGGAAGTGGCAACAGTCCAGGACCCCCAAAATGCCATCATCTCACACCCTTCTATATCACCTCCCTGCCTCACAAAGTGACAATGTGTCACCTCTCGTAGAGACATGGTGTCTAGGTGAGGGATATGAATGAGTTGTGATGGAGGAATGGAAGAATAGACGTGTGTGAGAGAGTTCAAGGGCAAGCTGAAGGACTTAGAGTTCCCTTTAGTGTGGAGATGAAGGTGGACATCAATGAACAGTGATCCATTGATCCTAGGTAACCAGAAGAATGAAAGTTTCATATACCAGATTAGATAAATCATTTTGCCTGTTCAAAGTGGGTCTGAGTTTACCCCCAATCAGGTGTAAGTGGTAAATAATGTCCCCAAGATCTTTCTTGGTTTTTCTTCTTCAGTATGTGGATGGAGCCAAGGACTCGGTCAGCTTTGGGCTCTCCTCCTGAGTTCTGTCCCCAGCACCTGGCTTATTCTTGTAATTATTTTTATTTATATGTGTATTCTGGATGTGGGTTTGTGTGTGTGAGTACAGTGTCCGTGAAGGCCAGAAAAGGGCATCAGATGCCCTGGAACAGGAGTTACAGGCAGTTGTGAGTGGCCCAGAGTAGGTGCTGGGAACTGAATCTCTACAACAGCAGCAATTGCTCTTAACCACTAAGATTTATTTCTAGTACCCAGATCTTGGTTGTTTTGTTTTACTGCAAGACCCACTATGCAGTCCAGACTGCCATTGAGCTCATAATTCAGGAACTCTCTTGACTTATAAAATGATAGGCTTGAGAAGAGAACCATTTCTACTGTCCCTTCCAGCTCTGACATTCACGAGTCCTAAGTAAGCGACCTTGGATAATACTTCAACAGGAGGGCCTAACATCCCCATGCAAATTAGCTAGAGTACAGTGTGGGTTATCCTGGGGCAGGCCCTTACTTGATGGCTGGAACCTTGAAGGGATTTTATCACCGATGCTTTGTAGAAGAACTTAAAGCTTATGAAAAGATACCAGTAGCTGTGCCAACACCTCCGTTAAGGAAGATGAACTTCAGCTAAAGAGCAATTGTTTGGATGCTGGTTAATGGAGCGTGTCCAGGTTCCTACCTGGAAATGCAAACTTGGTGGCGCTTAGACTGCACTCTTGCTTAGTTTAGGAAGAGGGAAAACACTGATGCCAGGATTACCAGCAGTATCTATGCATTAGCAGCCTTAGCACCCAGCACCAATAGCTAGCCTACACATAGGGGGCCTTGAGTTTTCCAAATGTCAGTTGTAATGTCTTTGGCCTCCAAAACTTTTCTTTCAAGGGGAGACTAGGAATGAACAGGAAGCCTTCAGAATGGTTTCAGTCATGGTGTGAAGGCTAGCGGTCCAGACCTCGGAGACTGCTGGCTTTAGTCTTCTTCATGGGATTCAGTGCCAGGCTGCAGACTCCTTCAGGCCTCTTCTTCCCGCTCCATGGTGGATGAGTGTTCTCCCTCTGCCTTCAGGACTTTCTCGACTCGGTGCCACAGTCACATAGCCTCTCCATCTCCTTGTCCTTCTCAGCATGGTCAGTTGAGTTCTGTTAAAGACAGCTGATGATTCCCTCTCTTGACAGCTTTGCAGTGGGGGAATACTCTTGGGTCATGGAGATACCAGCCTCTGGCTCATAGAGGAAAACTTGGTTTTAGCATCCCTCCATGGGTGACTTTGACAACATACTTAATCTCTCTGTGCTCCTCTTCTTTCCACACAAACTGGCAGCCCATAACTTAAAAGGCCTTCTCCAAGTACAGTCTAGGAAAATACTAACTTTTTCTTTGGCACCAAAAGCTTATCAGTAGATACTCAGCCATTGGTGCTGCACTTTTGTTTTACTCCATTGACATCTCCTGCATTTTGTTAAATGACAACAAGAAGCATGAATTATTTTTGTAATAAAAATAGCAAGTTCTGCATTTGACCTTTGTCCTGCAAGCACAAATATTAAAGCATTGGCATGTGTTTTCTTCTTCTAGAATCACCTCCCTTCAGGATTCTTCATCAAGGGACCACTAGGTTAGGGATGGTGTCTTGATTACAAAACCAGATTCCCAAGAGATTGCTCAATGAGGAATGCATGAATTCCCATCTGTACCCATTTCTACTGTGGGCACGGGGCTGGAAGAACTCTCGCTCCCTTGGGGCCAATGGGTCCTGTACAGTGCCCTATGGCCGCAAATTCATTTCAGTCCAGGCCTCACTGATGAGGCCCCAGAGGTAGGGGGGAGATTTTTAGAAAGACCTGGGTTCTCAGAGTCCTTTTCATGAGGTCCCACTATCTGCTGAGAATACCTGATCCATGCCAGATGTCCAAAGGCAAGAAACAGTCCACACAGGAGTTCCAGAATCCAGGAACCTAGATTTCCCTAGTAAGATATTTAGCTTAACCCCTTATCAAATAATGTCAAAAGCTGCTGGGCAAAAATCTCTTCAGTAATGCCTCCAAGTAGACAGTATTATCCCATTTTACTCTCCTAAAAACTTTCCAACATTGGTTGAAATACAACACGTCTTCTTCAGGAATTATTTCTTCACTAATATTTCTGAATGTCATTAAAGATTTAATTAGGTTTGCTTTCTATATTCTGATTTCTCACCTTGCTAGAATCAATCATGCAGTCCAAAATTATAACCAGAGGTAGAGATTAAATTTTCATTCAAGTACACAGGCAAAATGCTGTTATCTCCAGAGCTAAATTCAGCTAAATAGGAGGCAAGGCAAATAGACCTGAAGCTATTACTCCTTGGCTGACCTTGAGCCACAAAGTAGGGGCAACAGACTGGCAAATAAGATGGGCTGAGAGGCAGAAAGGTAAATAGGATCCTTCATTTTGCTTACACAATCCATGCAGCACAATTGATAAAGGTTATTGATCATAACGCCTTTAAAAATAGAACCTCATCTCTAATCAGAAATTGCAGCAGTAAATATTCCAGCACTAAACATTTTTCATCGGTTTAGCACACAAACATCTCCATGGTTACACGCTGGGATAGTGAGCAAATGAATGAAGTCTCCCCCCTAGAATGAAATATAACTCATAGGGAGGATGTGGCAGAAATTTTAGGAATGTTTTTTTGTTTGTTTGTTTGGTTGGTTGGTTGGTTGGTTGGGTTTTGTTCTGCAGACCAAATGAACTAGAATAGATTTCCTTGTTACCTTTCCACAAAGCTCGAGAATGGAACTCAGTCTATACTTTATGCATTGAGAAATTGCTAGAAATAATTTATAGTGTTCTTTGAATTTCAGAATAGTCTCTAATTTAAGTGTGACATTTGACAAGTCTTTCCCCAAACTTGCAATATTCAGCCAAAGCCTTTAGAAAGATCAACCCAGGTTCGAACTGAAAATATACACAGCAAGTTTACAGAATACAAGCTTCCCTCGGCAGCTGGTGAAGAGCGGAGAGGGATCCGCTTCACTTTAGGTTCGAGGCCAGCATGCCCTCCATGACCCAGTAGCTATCTCCATGCAGATGGACACAGAAGGACCTTGGAACTCATCAGAAGAGGAAACTGAGGTCTCTAATGGGCAGTTGACTTATCCAAAGCCACACAGTTGGTTCAAACCCCATGTGGGTGCAAAGTTCCATGGTTCCCAGTATCCCTGGAGTCAGGTGTATTCTGGGGATTCTTATAATATGCTGGACCACCACCAGTGACACTACATTTTTTTTGAGTGGAAGTGAAATAACTCTGCCTTTCCTCTGCCGGCTCTGGGCCCTCCTCCAGAGAACAAACTACAGAGGGTTTTTCTAGTTCAGGACACCCTAAAGCCAGTTAGGTAAGTACCATTATCCTGGGAGAAGAAACAGATTGAGGCCAGTTAAGAAACCTCCCCAAGGTCACACAGCGCGCAGGTGGAATTGAAGCATATGCTCACGACAGGAAGACGGTGAGAAAAGGCATGCCTCTCTCCTCCGGGATGCATTTAGAAATCAGGAAGAAAAGCAAATCAGAGGACCGAATGTTCCTGCTAGGTCATACCCATGTCCAGTTCAGCAGCCTCTGGTTTGGGTCCTCACCCAGGCTCCTAGCATCACCGGCAATCATGATGCCCTTGGAAACATCATCCTTCCTAGCAGCATGACTCTACCCGACTTTCTGAGAAAGGTCTGGAAGTCCCCGGGGATAGAGGAGAGTGTCAGTCACCCCAGCCCTGCCTACTTCTGCATCACCTCACTTGCAAGGCTGCCCCCTCCTATGGCTTCCCTCAGATAGCTCAGTGATCACCCGGCAAGGAAGCAAGCGCAGAGTTTAGCTTTAGCATGAGTTTCCTTCCACCGATGGACCGCGGGCTCCCAAGACGGGGAACTACCTAGAAGCTGAGACCCTGGCTTCTGGAGAGTTGTTATGCCTCTCCTCCTGAGAACAAGAGGGGAGGGAGAGACGGACAGACATATACCTTGACCCCTCCCACCTGCCCACGGAGAATGGGAGGATAGCCTGGGAGGTTCCAAATGCTAACTGGAGGCTGTTGCTTTGACGCTTTCTACTTAGGAGGGTGGAGAGCTCAGAGGCATCCTTCCTTTTGCTCACTTGTTCTGCACATCTGGACCTGAAGCTTGCAGATGGGGTCCTATACTTAGAGCCACCAAGGAGTGTGGTGACATTTCAGCACGGCCCCCAGGGCTGCCTCCCACCTCCACACTGACACATGACTCAGTGTCTCCTCCCAGCTCCAGCTGAGGGGGAAACCTTCCCTGAAACCTGGGGGCTAGCCATCAACCGTGGAATGTTCACCCAAGCCTCTTCTGAGAGTAGAAGGAAGGACAGAGAAGACTTCTGCTCTGTTTCCCAAATAAGAAAGGAGGAAATAAATGCCAGGGAAACCAGGGAACAGCAAAAGTAATGGAATCTCAGAGATGAACCCTCTGGGGAAGAACCAGAAGTCTTGAAGCCTTTCTCTGGCATCTCCAGAGCTCTCAAAACCTTAATTTCTTCATGGTAATTGTACTGGCACACGGGGTCCTCAAGGATCCCAGGCTCTGCGTGTCTGTGTGTGTGTTTGCACACTGTATGGTACCAGGGCCTCGTGCATGTTTGGCAGGTGCTCCACCAGGGAGTCAAGCATCCCACCACAACCCTCCCAAGATTTCAGCGAGGTCCAAGCAACACAGACCAAAAAAGACATGCCACCAATATCCCTTTACCTTACCAAGACTTTGGTGAGACTCCACCCCCATTCTCCAAGGAACGTAAAAGCCACACATCTGCATCGGAAAAGCAGGAAGGAACTTTTCTCCCTAAAACCTACATGTTTTCTCTGTGAAATGGAAGGGGCCGTGGAAGCAGAGACCACCTATGTCAGTCTTGTCTCATACCTGAGCACAACGGTTTCCACTGTGGAAGTTTTAAAGGTTTATGATACGGTAAGCACGTTTTTGTTTTAGCTGCAGGTGTGGGATATGGCACTGACTCAGACTGTCCACAGCAGCAGACTATTTGCTCCATGCAGGCTCTGAGAGGGACTTTTTGCCAGCTGCAGAGAGTTTAATTCTGAGGACTCAGGAGAGGGAATAAAGTCCAGAGCCCAGAGAGAGAAAGGGGGCTCCAAGGAAGAAGAATGCTGGTTCTCCCCTCTGCTGTCCCTGGTTGCTGTTGATGCTGTGTAGTCCTGGCTGTCCTGAAACTCATTCCCTACGGGACCAAGCTGACTCCAAACTCAAGGGTGCACCTGCCTCTGCCTCCTGAGTGCTGGGATTAAAGGTGTGGTCCACCTTGTGTGGCTTATTGCTGTTTGATTTGTAAAAAGCAGAAATATACAATTCTGAAGACAAAAAGCTCAAGATCAAGAGCCATTACATTCAGTGCCTGGGAGAAGTCAGCTACTCATGGACAGCATCTTCTTCCTGAATGCTCACATGGTACCACCACTCTGAAGGCACTCCTGGGGCAGATACTGGCCCCACAGTTCCACTATGCTGTTCTACTTTGTCTTGGTAGGCAGTTTCTTTTCCCTCCTCCTTTTACTTTTTTAAAATTAATTTATTCTCATATTGCATTCTGACTGGAGCTTCCTCTTCCTCCTCTCCTCCCAGTGCCCCCCTCCTCCCTCTCCATATACTCCTCCTCCATTTCCCTCCAGAAAAGGGCAGGCCTCCCAGGGATATCAACCAAACGTGGCATGTCAAGTCACAGTAAGATTAGGTACCTCCCCTCCTATTGAGGCTGGACTGAGGCAACCCAGTAGGAGGACAAGGGTCCCCAAAAAAGTACCAGAAACAGCCCCCACTCCTTCCTGTTAGGAGTCCCATAAATTACCAAGCTACACAACTATAGCAACATTTTCCTTTTTATCTTCGCTCATTTTTCTGGTCAAAAGTATTCAGTAAGTTCTGGGCTAAGGCGAATTCACAGTGTTGCTTAAATACGAGGGTCAGAGTTAGGACTCCCAGAGCCCAAGTAAAACCGTGGTGTAGTGGGGAGTGTCTGTATTCCCAGTGCTGGGGGCTGATGAGAGGCAGATCGGGGGGGGGGGGGGGGGGGATAGCCTTCAGGAATAGCTGAAACAGCCACCCAGGTTCAATGAAAGACCTGTTGCAAAACTTAAGGTGGAGAGCAATAAAAGAAAATTGATCTCTGTCCTCCACAATGCACCTATCAGTATACACACACACATGCATGCTCACTAACCTCCAGCAATCTTCCTACCATCAGTGGCAACATGAGAAAGCTCAAGGTTCTGAACCTAAAATATATATACTCTTAAGTTTACTTTCCAAACTAAAGCCATATTTAAAAAAAATGGTAATAATAACTGAGCAACCATTGTTTTTAAGCCATGAATGGCAGAGCTCAGATCAAAAATAATAATAATAATAATGTACTCTCTTAAAGTACTTCATTTTTCTGTATTCTTCCCTCGGGTTTAATTACTGGGGGTTAGTGATGTGTTGAAATATTACATTTCCTTCACCACACTAGAGCAAGCAAAAAACAAAGCCTCTTGGATCTGAGCCTGGTAAGATGGAGCCACGTGCCATGAAGAAGAGGCATTTGGGCACCAGGCTGCCCCAGTGGATCCCACAGGGAGGCTTTCCCAAACTACTACCTGCTGCATGAATCTAGCACTACAATACCAGGGAGCCACCAGCCAAGGACGCCGGCCACACACACATTGCCTCTGCTGGAGAACTGATGTCACCTCCTGTGACAAGTGTGTGAGGTGCTGGGGATGAGACCCAGAGCCTTGTGTGTGCTAGGCAAGCAAGCGCCCTTCGAGCTGCAGCTCCAGACCAGCAGCTACTTCCTTGTTCAATGCCTGGATAGAACACAAAAGCAGGAGAGAACCGACTCCACAAAGTTGTCCTCTCACTGCTGTGACAGGCGCACCCCCCCCCCACACACACACACTAATAATATGAAAATATTTAAAGACCCGTCCACAGCTAAAACCTCTTTGGATGATTGTCACATTCACAAATTATGTTACAGGGCCAGGCAGTGGTGGTGCACGCCCTTAATGCCAGCACTCAGGAGGCAGAGGCAAGTGGATCTCTGTGAGTTCGAGGCCTGCCTGGTCGACAAAGTGCGTCCAGGACAGCCAAGACTACACAGAGAAACCCTGTCTTTAAAAAAAAAAAAAAAAAAAAATTATGTTATAGTATCTTGACTTTAAGTTGGTCTCTTTAATGCTTGTTTTAGGTTGACATCAAGAAGGGTTCTTCTTAATGAAAATATTAAGATACACATTTTTATTGGGAACAGTAGTGCTTGCAATTAAACAATTTCTTTTTCTTTTTCGGGCTTACTTATTTTTATGTGCTTTGGTGTTTTGCCTGCATGTATGTTTGTGTGAGGGAGTCAGATCCCCTGAAGTGGAGTTACAGACCACTGTGGGCTGCCATGTGGGTGCTGGGAATTGAACCCAGGTCCTCTGGAAGAGCAACCAGTGCTCTTAACTGCTGAGCCATCTCTCCAGCCCTAACAATTTCGGAAGAGTTAAGGATGAGGACTGGCTCAGACAGTAAAATGCTTGCTGTGAACCTGGGGACCTGGGTTCGGATGTCAGCACCCACCACACGAGAAAGCTGGCAGGGTGGCACGTTTAAGGTGAAGCCTAAAACTAAGAGAGCAGGGATGGGCAGATCTCTGGATCTCACTAGCCAGCCACTCTGCCCAAACTGACGTGAGAGACTTTGTCTCCAAAAATAAAGTGGAGGAACAAGCGAGGAAGACCCTCGCCAACTCCAAGCTTAGGCCTCCATGAGCACACACACACACATGCACAAACAAACATCTATGCACACACATACACACGCACACCACATACAAGTGTGGGTGGTGGGGATGGAGCCTGTGGAACTAAAAATCTCAGTTCCAATTCTAACTGTCCAAGGACAAAGAATGGTTTTGTCCTGTGACTTATTTATCTCCCCATCGAGACACATTAGGGTAGAAACAGCTCTGCCTTCCTTGGTTTGTCCCCAGGATCCTAGCTTAGTTAATACACATAAAAAGCTCTCAGTGGTCCATACGTAGCATGAAGCACTTGTTTGGAAACCAAACTCACTAGCAAGAGCTTAGAGAATACAAATGGTAATAATGGGGAAAAAAATCTTTCAGAATTGTACTGTTTTGTGGCTTTTTCAACCCTGCAACACAAAATATCTCATTTGTCATTTCTATTTCCGGCAAGGCCAAAGGAAATAGCATTGCCATATCATTTAGCTAGGAATGGCATAATTAATGAAGTCAAGAGTGGCTGCAAAAAAAAGGCTCGCGCTATTTCTGCATTGGTGTAAGATGGTTGTTATGGCAACCGTCCCCATCAAGGACCCTGGGCAGGGCAGAGAGCATCGTCACAGCACATCTGTTTCTCCACTCTGCTGATTAGCTCTTGTTTTCGACAACAAGCAGACGGAAGTAAAAGGGGGGAAGGGGGCTCAGAAAAAGAAGCAAATGTTTATTTTATCCATGAGTCTGTTTCCTAAGACAGACACTGGGTGCTGCCTGTCTTGGAGGGATGCCGAGCGTGCTGGGTCCTGGCTGCCCAGGATACTTCTCAGCGGGTATAATTGGAACATGAAGTCAAGCTGTACATCGCAGAGGGTGGCTTTTAAAATGATGTGTCTCGAACTCCAATATCAGAGCATCCGCATACCATGCTTTTGTGCCTTGTGGGATAATGCTTCATTTCCTGGGCATCTCCCATGCCCAGCATTTCCTGTGAACACCCTTAAAACCAAGCAGGCCTGAGAATTCTTTCCGTGACTTAGTCCGGCCATCTGTAAAATGGGGCTTGCATTGTCAAGCTGCCTGGAAAACCAAACTGCTTCGGCACTTGCTAGAGTAGCCATCGAGGGAAGATCTGCTGGTGCTGGCCCAAAGCTCCTTCCTTACCACGGCTTTGCCCTCTGGTTGGTTAAGAGACTGAGGATGTCTGGGCAGAGGCATGGTGTCTCTGTGGCAGAGGGAAACTCAAGAGTTCTGGGTAGCAGGCACTTACCGCTCAGATGCAAACATGTTAATACTAATAGCTGGCATGGCCAGGCCCCCCCACATCGGTGAAGCATAAGGTATCATTTCATCACGGTCTACAGATAAACTCGATGAAAACATTAATGAGATGTGGACTCCTTTTCCTGGACTGATGTCATTTCTAAAACACACACACACACACACACACACACACACACACACGGTATCTCTGGTCTTCTGATGTTAGCCTATGTATCTGAGGCTCTTTGTTGTTGTTGTTGTTGTTTTGTAAAGTAGTAAACACAAACACCTATCTGCTGTCTCTTTCCACTGCCTTCTGTTAATTCTGTTCAGTTCTTCCCAACATATGATGGCAGATCTGGTAGGCTCAACTAGCCTCACCCCTTGCTAACACAAAGCTGGTTCCATTACTTTCTGCTGCCCACAGGGTGTTACCCAGTGTTTGCTGGATATAAACTTGGGCTGAACGCCACTAATGTAGATACTAGCATGGACGATACTGGAAATCTATTAGCACAGTGACTCAAAAAAGACAGATTCCAGCCACCCCTGCTCACCTACCCGCCCTGCAGTCCCTGGGTGTTTGGCCAGGCAGAGCACTGGCTCATAGCACTCATCCGGTCACACCGGTCACACCGACAGGGGTTCCCACAGCACTCCATGCAAATGTAAGGTGCTATCATGCCTGTTATTGACTGAGAGAAAGCAACCGTCAGGAGGCAGTAAAGGAGAAAAGAAGCATTAAGCAAATATCTGTGTTCCACACACACAAAGGTGCCTTAGACATAGGCTAAAATCATAGACCGGAAACCAGGCAGGCGCTTATGTGTGGTGTATGTGCGTGCATGTGTGTGTCCGTGTTTATGCGTGTGAGAGTGTGTGTGTGTGTGTGTGTGTGTGTGCAGTCACTCTGAACTAGCTAGCACTTGTGACATACAGCACTTTCGGGGGTCTTGGGGCATCCAAGCAGTCATCCAGTAGCCTCAGAAGAGTGAATGCTGTGCTACAGACAACGCTGCACTAAGTACCTGGAGAGTTGTTACAGGATGGTGGACTGTGCCCTCTAGATGAAAAATGCAGTTCTCACTCCCAGGAATCAAGAATGTGAATTTAACTGAAAGCAGAGCTTTCAGGATTTCTTGTTGTTGCTGCTGTTTTGATTTGAGGTTGTTGTTTTTTTGGTTTTTGTTTTTTTTTGTTTGTTTGTTTGTTTGTTTGTTTTTGCTTGTTTTTTTTTTTTTAACAAAAGTAACTAGTTGAAGTGCTGGAATACAGTGGGCCCTTCACCCATCAGATCAGTGTTCAATCATGAGAAAAAGGTCACGTGAAGGCAGGGGCATGCTGGGAGAATGCTGTGTTGCCACAAAAGTAGAGGGTACCACTGTACTACTGCAAGCCAAGAAACACCAAAGGCTGCCAGCTGATCTCCAGCAGCTAGGAAGACACAGAAAAATGACCCTCTCCAGGGGCCTTCAGAGAAATGCAGGTCTTCTCCATCCTCATTCCCAATTTCTAACCTCCAGACTAGGAGGGGACCTGTGTCTGCGGGGCGGGAGTCAGGAAAAGCTTCTGGTGCTCTCTCCAGGGACTGTTAAAGTGCCAGAGTGACTCCTGCCTCTCAGGTTGTCCCAGGCGCTGGGCCCACACGCCCATCACCAAGGCAGCCCCTGGACAACAAAGGCATATAGCTTGCAACAGTCACAGCCAGGGAGATTTTGGAGAACAGGGGTTTTAGGGCTGGAAATGTGACTCAGTAGTATAGCATTTACTTACTTAGCACAAAGTCCTGGCTCAAGCCCCAACATCAGGGAAAAAAGAAAAAGAAAGAAAGAAAAAACCTGATCTTGGACTTGGGTGACTTTATTGAGCTGCAGACTCACAGACTCTGGAATCATCATCCCATCATATGAAAACACTTTTCTGTTGTCTAAATTATTTTTCACACGGCAATCTAAAGCACAGTTTCCATGTTGAGGGTTTGTTTTTCTCCCCTTCTCCTTTACCTCTTAGAATTATCTTCCGTGTGGGCACAGTATGCTACTAAGGTATTTAATTCATGAGAGTTTGTAGTGACCTCAACGTTCGAGTGGTCCCTTTCACAACACCCAGCAATTTATTTCCCCAGCAGTACTGTTTCAGTGTGAGCACCTTGTAGAATCCTCCCTGCCCTGCATTGCTCAGTTGACAATTGCTCAGTTCACCAGCATTTGTTTTTTCCTGTCAGTAGCGCCTGCATGAGGCAGTGAGAGAAAAGGACTGGAGAATGTAGACAATGGCTTCTAGCAGCCCGAGTGAATGGGGAGTCTTGACAGCTCGTCAACATTTGATTGCGGTATGGTCACGTTCTGTTAGCTACCTGGTTTGTAAGATAGCCTGTTTGAATTAGATATCACAGTTACTCACGCTGGTGACACGGAAATGGAAGGAAATGAGGGTTAGATTTCTCAGAAATAAAATAAGATCGAGGATCCTCTTGTTGTGTTTCAAAAATAAAGTATAGGCCATGTGCAGGTTTGGTTCCACTGGCCTTGTTAGCCCAGACACTGTTGTTGCATTTAATCTGACTCCACTTATTCACACAGACTGAGGGAAAAGCATATTACAATCGATAGCCTATTTAGGATTCACTTGAAGACAATGCTAATTTGAACCATTCCTGATTATACTCTTCAAAGACTGCATTTGAGGCACAGCCTGCTTGCAGTGGAAAGCAAGTGCTTGCCATGCTCATCTGACAGATGGGAGGTTGTTCCTATGCTTGTTCATGAAGGGTGACAGAGCAGAGCGAAGGTTGGCTGGGAAAAGGGATACTCTGTTTCAAAAATTAAAACTGTGAGGATGGTTCAGGCCAAAACTGCAGGCCGGGATCCAGCGCTCTCCCTAAGAGAAGCCAGCATGGGGCCATCAGAAAGCTGCTCCTGAGTGATGCCATCAGGGTCCCACTTCTCAGACTCCCCACTTGGTTAGCTTCCATTTCAGGACATATCGGTTGAATTCTAAAGAGGAATTTCCAATCCAATAGGAGCCTTCCTTGAGCTGTACCCCGCTCATCTTAGCCCTCTGGCCCACATACTCATTTATCCAGAAAACATTCTCGGATCACCAACCCTGAGCCGGCAGGGAGCAGAGAGGTTAGCAGTCCTGGGGGGCCTGCCCCTCAACAGGCTCATGGTCAGTTGGGGGTGTGAGATCTACGGTGACAAACTTCAGACATCGAGATAATCAAGAGCCTCAGTGCGGCCCAGAGATGAAGGAGATAAATCTGTTGCTCACTGCTGTGGGAGTTAAGAAGTCGCATAGGAGAGAGAAATTGAAAGTGAACAGATTAAAAGTGGACAGATTAAAAAAAAAAAAAAAAGGCTAGATAGAATGTGATAGGAGGGTCTGTTCACCACCCCAAAAATGTATTTTTTTTTTTCATTTTTACCTCACTGATTGCATTGCCACAAACACAAACATCCCAGATCATCTGGGTAACTATTTGCCGTATGGTTTTAGTCTCCGCATTCACTTACTGTGAAACTGTGCCTGGCTCACAGAAAGCGACAGTTGGAAGCCAGAGGAGACTGTGTGCAAGGAGAGATCACATGGACTGAAATGTAGCCAAATGGGGGGGGGAGGGGGGAATGGGAGTGTAGCGGTTAAGTCAACACATGTATTGACTTCCCAACTCAGAGAACCCATACTTGGGTGCTGACACACAATCACACTGCAAAACACAAAAACAATCTGTCTCAAACCGCCGAGTTGAAAGTTACTGGCTTTGTCGTCTTTAAACATTTTTCTGTAGATCTATAAACATGTGACTGACAGTTTAGATCTATATACTTCTAAACCTACTTAAGAAACATTTATAATAAATAAATGCTGTAGTCTGCCAGCTTTTTCTTTTTGTTTAAAGTGGGCCTATTATCCAAACAAAAACCGGAAGGCCATATATAGCGGGGAACATTGAGGAAAACTGATTAAAGACTGGTATGAGCTACCTGCTGCCTTAGGAGACCATGTGGGCCATCGTACAGACCACGCAGACAGAGCAGAGACAGAAAGCCACCTAGGGAGGTGACTGTCTGTGTCCTCTGATTCCCCCCAGAGAACTGCTTTCAGGTGAAGGTCAGAGTGCTGGGGACAGCGAAGGTGACTCACACACCCGTGCTTTGCCTAGCTGCACAGCTCCCCGACTTCTGCATGCCCCAGCTCTGTATTGAGGCCAAAACTGAATTAGGACCAAGTCCTGGTCAATTACAGAAAGCTAACAATGTATACAGGAGAAGTTGCTGTGTATGTGGTAGAAATTGCCACAGAAACAGCCACAGAAACTGCATGAGGCTTGGTGGGCTGCTTGAAGCTAAAATGAGGCTCGCCACCAAGCCATGGGTTGTGGGCTGTGTTTATCTAGGAAAGGTGGCATCTTTCTAATGTAGACAAAGGCTGGATGGACTTTTCCAAGCTGTGACCCTGGAAGAAAGCTACATTTCCCGGAGGGTCAGCTTTTCCTAATGACATGAAGACAACCTATGGGCTGGCTGTGACTTAATCCTGATTCTCTGAGACTGTGTCTTATCAGTATCTCTCACCATCGAGGATTTTAGAGTTCTCTAAGGATGAAGGATTTTTCTCCCTGAAAATTGTAGAGAGCATATGTCTTGCCCACAAAAAGGCACAGCATCAAGGCGCTCAACAAGGGTGCTACTTCCCGCTTACCTCAGGGGCCATCCAGAAAGGGGTCCCAACTGATGTGTTTCTCCGCAGGCGTGTGCTTGTAAGTTGAGCAGAGACACCTACAGGAAAAAGGTACCAGAATTTAGCAGAGAGCATAAGATGCTAGACAGAGGTTGGCAATGTTGTCTATAAAAGTTCAGATAGTAATTGTTTTAGGTGTCGTGGTCCCTTTCACAATTACTAACTGCTGCCAGAGTGTAAGGCAGTCACAGAAGACAAATAGAGGAATGAGTGTGGCCATACCTAGGCAAGACTTCACTTGTGGATCCTGAAATCTGAACTGAGCATAGTTTTCACAGGTCATATATTCTTTATGTTTTTAGCACACGTTAAAAACATAAAAATCAGACTAAGCATGGCAGCACAAGTCTGCAATCTCAGCATTTGGGATCGTGCTGAATCAGGAGCATCAAGAGTTAAACCTGGGCTACATAGTGAGTTTGAGGCCAGTCTGAGCTATCACAAGATTTGCTCTCAAAGTACAATGACTATTTACATACACATATATAGTCCTTAGGTCACGGGCTACGTAAAAATAGAAGGTGAGCATATTTGTCCCATGGGCAGTACTTTGCTAAAGTCTGAAAGGCATTTTGATCATTCTATCTAAATCATCAGAACTTGTTTCCCAATGATAATTCATGCTCATATAGCTGCAAATTTGGAACATAAAGAAAAACATCAACAACCATGATCAACCTAAAATATCTTCCTATTATGTTTTCCAATTATTTCAGATGATTTCTTTAATAAGTGCTTCATTTTATGGAGGAGGAAGATTGGCAAGCATTATCTGTAATAGAGCATCAGTGTAGACACAAAAAGATTTCAGTGCCTTATCTAGCCTACAAGACTAGAAACTTGGCAAGAAAGCAATGCTTCTCAAATGGAAAAAGAAATTGACAGCATTATTATCTAAAGCTCAACGTTGAAGACCTGAATTTTAATATTATTCCAGTGTCCTTTGCTGACCTCTCTTCTCTGTACCATCAAATAAAGTGGGACTAAATGTAGGCTGAGTTAAAAGTTGGGAGACCCACTCGCCTTCCAGTTCCCATGATGCCTTTCACTAGTGGTGTGACAGCCACATCTCCAAGCCTCAGTGTTACCATCTTCAAACTGGGGATCATGGCAACAATCACACCTAACATATAGATTCTTCTAAGACTAAATAGGAGGATAATCATGTCATGTACTTTATAAATGTAGTGCATTTTTTTATACTAAGCAGAAGTCTAGCACAGCACTGAAGAAAATGAAGACTCTTGGCACCATTGCAACTGCAGACGAGCTCAAGCCTTAATACTGTGTGCTGCTTAGCAACGGGCACACCTAGGGACTATGGGGCCTTCAAGATGTGCAGAAAACCCTGGGTTGGTTCCTGGGTTTGCCATTTGCATTCTCTTTCTTATAGAGCCTAGAAGCCACCTGGAGCCATCGCCCAGCACCCACAAGGTCTCTGCTGTGTTGTCCAGGCTGGTCTCAAACTCCCAGACTCAAATGAGTCCCTCACCTCAGCCTTCCCAGTAGCTGGGACTATCCGCAGGTCACAGTGCCACAGATAATTCCCACTCTGCCACATCCTCCATAACAACACAGTAACAAACAATTACACCTTTCTGCTTTTAATTTCTAGAAATTTCTTTTACAGCAATTGGATGTCCAGGCACTTTGTACTGGAAAGATTAAGAACATTTTCTCTGTAGAAGCTCACAGAGCTGACACCTAGACAAAGTGGTCTTAAGTCCTCTCCTCACCCATCTAGGCTATTTCCCTTCTGGCATACTAAATGCCCTCAGGGCCATGTGGAAAATACATTGCCTCTACAGCACATCGCTACAAGTTAGTCGTTCCTTCTATTGACAGAGGAGCAGAGCCTTGGACAAGGTTTCCTCTACCTTTTTTCTTGGTTGGCCTCTTAAAACACAGGTCTACATACCTAAAGAAACTCCATTTTTAAAATGTATTTTTATTTTATGTGTATCAATGTTTTGTATGTATGTATGTATGTATGTATGTGTACCATAGTCATGCAGGAGAGTGAATAGGCCAGAAGAAAGTGCCATGCCCTCTGGAACTGAAGTTACAAACAGCTGTGAGCCTCCAGAGAGGCTCTGGCAGCAACAGATGCTCTACATTACTGAGCCATCTCTCTAGCCCCAACTTCATTTATTCTTAAATAACTCCTTCACAAATAATTTGCTGACACATCCTATACCAAGTTATTTCTTACCGATAAAAAAAAAAAATGAGTATTAAAAACCACTGTCTTATTTTTACTATGGTGATGCTGGTAACATTTTGGAGTGTTCTAAATGGTTTCTCATTATTTGTAACAATAACCCAGAAGTACTAACTAACCTTGAACTTATTTAGCAAAGTAAACCATTCCATATGCCAAAAAAAAAGAGGAAAACTAAATGGCTTGTTGGTTTAGGACTATCAAAACAGAATGTTGGGAGAAGAGTCAGTATTCTCTGGCCTCAGGTGATACCGTCTGCATTTCCTGTTAATGTTTCTAGGTCAACCAGCCTCCTGTGCATGTGTTGAAGCATTAGTTAGAATTTCATGTCTCCCCGGCCCAGAGGACCAGTTTGCCTTCTGTGCACTGCAAATAAGTATGCCCAAGGCTAGAGAAAGTCATTTAAAAAACCAAACTGTTTTCTCTTTTCATATGCAAAAGAGAGATGAAAAATGTAAATTGCAGACAATTGCCCTGAGGTGGAAAACTTTCACAGAAAGAAAAAGACAAACAAACAAACAAAGCCAAAATATCATTTTTCTGTTAGGTTTTTCTTTTGCAAAACTTTTATTTTCTAGCTTTTAACAAAATTGCTCCGAAAGCTGAAAATAATTAGAAAAAAAAGCTTCTCCAAGGGTGATCCATCTGGGAAGCCCCCTACACTCGGGCCCATTTGCCTGGAAAGTCCCCGAGCCTGTGGTGCTCAGAAGAGGCCCCACTCTTCAGAGATTGCAATAAATTGTCCCCTTTGGCTAAAACTGCACACATCGAGAAAACAAATGACACAGTCATTACCAAAGTCAACGAGCTTAACTCCTCCTTCTGTCGTCAGAAGAATGTTATTCCCCTTCACATCCCGGTGGATAATTCGGTGATGGTGCAAATGCTGAAGGCCCTGTGTGGTGTCCCAGTGCCACCGAGGACAGGGAGACAAAGAGAGGAAAATCTCAGCTGTCAGCAAATGAACTCAACGGTCTAATAAAAGTCCAGAGTAGGCTCTATACCATCCCGAGGTCAAATTCCCATTGCTAACATGCAGTGAGGAGCCAAGCAGTGCACGAACTGTCCCCCACACCATGGACATCCTTACCAAGAGGGCTCCGTACAGAATGTAGGAGATCACAGCTTCATCCAGCCGCTGGCCACACCTTAGGAGGCCCTTGACAAGCTCAGTGACAGAGCCCCCGTTACACAGCTGGGAGAAGAGATCCGGGACAGAGAGGGAGCCAGAGAACCCAAACGAAAAGAAAAGACAAATATGCTTAGAAGAAAAAAAAAAATTACTGATTACTGACAGTGTGGTAAGTTTGCAGATCACAAAATTCCAGACTGAAATAATTAGATTGCAAGTTTCTATAAGCCAGCCAAATCAGTTTCTTTGTGCATGTGTACCTTTTATTCAAAGTAATGACTTATGAGTGAATAAGTTTATACCTAAAGATGACTTTTTAATTTGCCAAGCCAAATACAAAAGCACAAGTTATTACTTAAAAATTTGAAGGAAAAGGCATATAGGTAACCATAGTAACTTACTGGATACTTTTCACTTTTTGTGACTATTGTCTTTTAAAAAATGCATTTTGAGGATGAACAGAAAACTGAAAAGGCGAGATGAATGCCCTTGATGCCAGACGAGAGACAAATCTCAGGGATTCCAAACCCTCCTGACTCCCTGCTGGCAGCAGGCATCTGGGGCTTGACCAGTAACTCTTCTAAGGGTGTCAGTGTTTGTCAGACCTGTGGTGTGCTTAGCTCTCTCTGGTTCAACCCGAGGCTTTAGGAGACTTTAGCTACCCACCCTTCTCTCCCTCCCTCTCTCTCTTTCTCCAGCCTCCCTCCTTCCCTCCCTCTTTCCCTGTCCATAATTTAAGACATCCTAAGATTTTTACCTGCACACTGTCCATTATCTTATAGTGTATATATCAAAGTGTGAGTACATAGAGTAGGTAAAGTCTTACTGTCCCAGCAATTTAGAGGTTTTTTTTGTTTTGTTTTGTTTTGTTTTGTTTTCCCAGAGATAAACTATACTAACTGCAGAATTCAGTATGGGTTTGCTACAAGCCACCTTAAAACAAGGCACCAATGGACGGCAGGGAGTACACACATTTTGCAATTTTTTTTCCGGGGGAGCAAATTCAGAGCTATCCTCAGATGCCAGCAGCCATCCTTGAGCTTATGTAAAAACCCTACTTTAGAGACTTGTGCTCCCTGTGGTGCTTAGTCTGAAAGAAGAGTGAACTAGTGAGTGTGTGTGTGTGGGGGTGCTCCCCTGGAGTGGACTGGCTTGCTTACATAACGAAGCCAGAGGAAGCACAGATCAGCTGCTATACTAACAGAGACAACAGCATCCTAGGAGCTGGTCCACTCTAGTTAGGAACAGCTGCAGCATCTGATGAAGGCTGAGCTTGTGCTTCTATCTGATATGGGTACCATCCCCGCCGTGTGTTTGTAGATCCTTGTACAGTAACAGTCAAAGAGCTAGGAATGAAATGCCCGAGCTTTTGGCATTTAAGTTGTTCATAAGGGTGTGACTAAAACCCTAATAGGAAAACACGAAATCCTTAAAATTAGCACTAAATTACTATGAGGAGATTCTCTGTAGGGAACCTCGAAGCAATGAAGTGTTTGAAGACTATGAAAACCTTTGGGTTTGATACTATGTTAAGTGACCTCCGGGCCACTGACCTCCGGGCAGTCTGAAAATAGCAAGTTGAACTGACCACTCAACCCCATTGGCTTTCACGTCCCAATTGCTGTATTTCAACATTCTATCTTCCTATAGGTTAGATGTTGAGTGTCCCCAAAAGCTTCATCCATTAAAGCACTGGTCTCCAGGGTGGCACTATTAGGAGATGCTATGGGCCTTTTGGAAGAAGGACCCTGTGGGAAGTCTTAGATCCTTGGGGCATACTCCCCATTACATGAGTGGTCCTGGCCACTAGATGAGAAGTTTGTCCTGCCAGAGTTCCATTTCCGTCACCACTCCCACCAGAGGCTCCAAACTATAGGCCTTCCTAGCCATGGACTGGGACTTCTGAAACTGTAAGCTAGCATTTTCTCCTCAGAAGTGAGTTGCGCCAGGGATTTTGTCACAGTGACAGACATCCAAAGGGCTCCAAACTCTTTGGTCTCTAGCTGTGTGAAAAGACAGACAACATCCGGTGTTCGCGTTTTTCCCCCCCGTGGCTGCAATTAGACTGCTTGTCACCTGTCAATCGTAAGATGACATGAACGTTCAGGCGGGAGGGAGAACTCTATTGAGGGAGGGTGAGAGGGGAGAGGAGACAGCATTTCAGACACAAGTCTGAACGACAAATGGGTTTGGAGCAGGACATGGAAGAGCGTCTGGGGCAAAGGAGCTGGAGAAATCCTGTGCAAAGAGGGGGAGCATGAAGGAATTTTATCCACGCTGCTGCTCTTGGAATAGAGGGAGGTGGGAGGTAAAACAGAATGAGCATTATCACGCTATACTATGTCTAGTTCAGTACTGTGGCATCATGACGTAAGGCACATGAGTGGCTATAGAGGAGGTCTCAGGGTGGAGGCCTACATTCTGGAAAGATAATTGTGGCAGCAGATTGGCAAATGATGAACTGAGGACAGCAGTGTCAGACACAGGCTATCCATCGGGAACTTTGAAAACATCCTCGGGGGAAGGCTGAATGATAGCTCAGTTGGTGCCTTAGTCAGGGTTACTATTGCTGCGATGAAACTCCATAAGCAAAGCAACTTGGGAAGGAAAGGGCTTATTTGGCTTACAATTCCGATCACTGTTCATCGCTGAGGAAAGTCAGGACAGGGACTCAAACAGGGCAGGAACCTGGAGGCAGAAACTAACACAGAGGTCAAGGAAAATGCTACTTGTTGGCTTGCTTAGCCTGCTTTCTTACAGAACCCAGGACCTCCCAGCCCAGGGGTGGCCCCACCCACAGTTGTTGGGCCTGCCCCCGCCCATCACTGATTAAGAAATTCCCCACAGACATCTCTACAGCCTGATCTTATAGAGGTATTATCTCAGTTGAGTCTCCCATCTCTCTGTTCACTCTAGCTGTGTCAAGCTGGCATACAACTTTCCAGCACAGTTGGCAGAGTTCTCTCTCATCATGCAAGCATGAGGGCCTAGGTCCAGGTTCCCATCACCCACAGAAACAGCTAGGTGTCAGTGACCCCAGCACTGGGGAGAGGAGAGGCAGGTGGATCCCTAGAGCTTTCTGGCCAGACAATCTTCCTGAACTGGTGAGCAATGGGTTCAGTGAGAGGTCCTGTTTAAAAGGATAAGATGGAGAGCTACTGAGAAATAATATTGATCTTTACCTTCTAAACATTGGTACACACACATGCACACACATTAACCGATGCTCACATGTACACCATAGAAAGAACAGCAACCAAGGGAGACAGGGCCCAAAGCCAAGTCATGAGTTGCTTATGAAACAGAATCAAAGTGGGTTTCTCAGCACCTCAACGTGGAAGGTGAAGATGCAGTCGACGGATACAAGGAGATGAAAAAAAAGTGTGGTTCTCTGCTCCTCCAGATGCAGAGCCTAAGAACAGATCCATCAGGACCACTCCCCAGCTGGGCTCCACTCCCAGGGACAGGCATGCTTCCTTTTGGAGGGGAATGCTGAACTCCTACCACTCGGACATTTAAACTCTGGGTGTTGGCCCAAGCTAATTCAATGCTAGAAATTTCCCCCTGAGGACTCGTAGTCTTCTCTTCCCTTCTCTCCTCTGAGTATGGCTGATTGTGTGACATGGGCCTCTTTAGCACGTTTGACTTAGGGAGCAAACTTGGAACCTTTCTTCATCACTTCAGAACGTAGGAAGGGAGAAAAAGTAGGATTGAAAGTCAGCTGTGAATTCAGAAAAACAAAATGAAACACAAAGAGGTCTTACTCAGCCAGCGTCTTTTGTTCAGTAAATGCCAGAGTTAAGAGTTGTTTGAATTTCCAGAATTTACAGAGGTGTAATTAAACTGTTCGGGCTGCCTCAGAGGAAGCTGTCTTGTATCCCTGATAAGGCCACTAGCAAGGTTTTAAAAGACTGTGGTAACTTTAGCTACGAAAGGGGAAAGCAGACGCACACTGGTGAGAGCCAATGTTGAGTGAAATGGGCGGAGCCTTTTATAAATAAAACGAGAAAGTATACTCAAATCCATCCAATAAAATAATCCCCTAGAGTTGTCAAAAGACACCCTAGTCCCCTGCCCCAACCATGAGGGTTGGCACGAAAGCCCATCCTTCCCGAAAGCTCTGCCAGCCATCAGATTCAACCACTGAGGTCCGTCTCCAGCCCACAGCTCCTCCCTACGCCCTCAGCGTTTAGGAAATGAGATGGCTGGGTGCATTTAGAATTTAATGAGCATTTTGCTACAAACTAAGAAAAACAGAAAAAGAAAAGTCATTTACATTTCACATCTCATTTTCAAAACATCATTGAATATCGACTCAATCACAGCGTGTGCGTCCATCAGGACAGATCATAACTTCAAGCAGCAAAATGTTCCTTGCTCAATAAAGGCATAAGCTTTCCTCTGTGTTATTAAGGAATGGTTCAGGCAGCACAGTCGCCAGACCCTTGTTCTAGCCTCAGCTCCAGCTGTCAAGGATCTCCTGTACCAGGGTGTTTGTTTGACTACGTGAGATGGCAGAACTAAGGAGTTCTTTGCAGTGCCTTGCGATCAGTAGGGTGTCAAGGTCTTTCAAGGGTGTGAGGTTCTACAAACGCATGAAGAGCCAAAATTACTTGAGGAGATGCCATCGGAAGAAGCATGGCTGCCTCTCGGTAGTTGAAAACAGCTCAGTTTGCCACTCGAGTTGGGACAGATAATCTTGATTTTACTGAACACCAGGTCAGACTTGCAACTACGCAAATGAAAAACTACATCCCAGGAGCTCCATTTCCAGCAGGGAGGTGCTCAGCCCTAGAGAGGTGTTTGGACTGGAGGCTTCAGCTTCCCCTCAGTCTTCCCTGGGCCAGAGTACTGAAACCAGAGACCGTCTGAGCCTGCAGCAGCGCTGCTCTGCTTTTCAAAGCTCCTCCCTCCTCCTGCCGGAAGTGTGGCATCCTCCTTCACTGTGTTCTAGACTCTCCAGAGTAAGCTCGGAGTGCCGAGCTTAGAACATGTGACATCCTACCAACCCTTCTTCCCCATCAGTGTCCTGCTCAGACCTCTGTCCTCGACTTGGTAAACCTAACTCAAGCCGCAGTGTTAATGGGTGCACATGGCTTGCTGCTCAACACTTCCGGTGACATCTGGGACTGGACTGGACTTCTAGGGCCTGAATAAAAGCAAGAGCTCGGTAGAGTATATGTTCTCCCAGCCTTGTCTCCTTCCTCACCCCCTTTCTTCTTCATCTGTCTGGCTCTGCAGATTCTGAACTCACCCTTTGATCTCTAGGCAGGGTAGGGGAACAGATTATTTTTAAAGCCAATTATTTTACTTACTTTAAAGGCAGAGTTTTTGCTTTCTTTTACTTTGATATTTTTTTCCTTAACTTTAATTTTTTTTTTCTTTACAACCTTTTCATGGTACTCTAAATGATTTTTCAAAAGTTGAGCATTTGATTCAGGCTGAAATGATTAGTCTGTCTACCTGTCAAGGCTTTTGTCCTAAAAGGAAAAAAAAAGAAAAGAAAAGAAAAGAAAAAGAAAGCATGCCTTAGCATGCCTTAGTACATATTAGATGCCATTTCTGACTACTGCGCTGCTCTCAATGGTCTAATTTCTTATCACATCTTATCTGGGTAAGACAAAATGGGACTCAGGGATGAATCAATTTAATACTTAAGACAAATGCACGCTGCCCAACACATCACACGCCAGTGTGCCGGTCCATGCCCTCCTAATGCAGAAGGTGTCTACCGTGAAGGGAGTTTTGCTTGCTTTCAACTAACAAATTGGCAATGAATTTCAGAGATGACATTTTTATTTGCTTTTGTTTTCATAGTTGCGGTGATTTGAGGAGCTTATTAATAACCTTTTTCTACCCTCTAAAATTACTCCATGAAATAGCTCCTCCCTGGCATCCAGCAGGAGAAGAGCAAAGGCAATAGAAGTTTAATCTCACTGTAATGGATGAGGAGGACAACACTAAATGCATTGTCATTTTATTGTGAGTCTCCCAAAGCAGAACTAGCCACAGGTGGAGCAGAACCCTGGGGTACCCTGCGGCCAGCCGTCATCCTGCTGTGTGAGTAGGCCAGTCGGTGTCCCCAAAGACCCTGACCACCATCACATGGTGCTGTTGGGAGGCAGCGGCCCTTTTGGTGGGCAAGGCCCAGTGGGAAGAAGTTAGGCCATTGGAGCTCTGCCTTTGATAGAGATGTTGGGACACTGGTCTTTCTTTTTCCTCCAAGCCACCATGAGGTGAACTATTTCCTCTTCAGTCTATGACCATCATGAGGTAAACTATCTCCTCCCCAGCCCAAAAGCCAACTGATCACAGGAGTGAAACCCCTCTAACCATGAACCAAAAGAGGTGTCTCCTTCTAAAGTTGATTTGTCTCAGACATTTTGTTATAGTGATGGAAAGCTGATGCCAGTTTTGTAAACTGGTCATGGTCATGGGAGCATGTCCCTCCCCTCTCTGCCCTGTGGCCGTCCATGGAATACCAAGAGACTAAAACTGAAGGAAACTGGGGACTTCTGCCCCTGACTTGTGGAGGCACTGGTCACATCTGGCTATCCAGCAGCCTGCTATAGATGGTCCATGCTGGGACACAGGAGAGAGCATTCCACACTACCAGCTTTGGCAAAACTGCCATCCAGATCATAAGTGCCAGCACATCACACGCTGAGGGTTAAGTCACTCAGGGTCGCTGAGCGGCCCTGTTACCTGCCCCTGGCTGACTGGGAAAAGCAAAAGGTGTTTGGGCAGGGAGCACCAGCACGAGGCTCAGGGCATGGCCTCATTATTTACAGCTTCCTTGGTTGCCTTGGATACACCTGAGGTGCTGTGTCTGCCATCTCACCTCATCAGGAAGAGCCTTGGCTCATAAGCACCTTTGGGATGAGCAGCCTCCTGCTTGCCCGCAGCTCGCGGAGCAGACCCTTGACAAGCCTTGGAGAATTTCTGAAGGTTTCAGCGCCCTTTGTCGGAACACAGAGATGTTTAGGGTTTGGTGGGGTTGGGGCGGGGTGTGCAGAGAAGGAAATGAGTAAAAAAGGAAATGTCTTGGTTACTGTATTTTCATGATGAAGTCACAAGGAAGAACAGAGCTCTTACAGAGCAGATGAATAGCAGAGTCCAGAAACTGCGCATTCCTGAACAAAGAATCAGTGGTCACACAGCTTTGCGGCAACATAAAACCCTAACATTTTCAGGTGAAGGGTATGGTAGAGCTGGTTAATAAAACCCAAAAGACGATAGGAAAATGTATATTTGATTTAACATACTGACTAAAATCTCAAAGATGATTCATAAAAACCAAAACCCCTTCCATTGCTAGACTGTGAAGAAGGCAGCTAATGTGCCAGAAATATTGGGACTAGCTTCCTTGTAGATTATCACATTGGATATAATAATGAATTCTCCATCCATGGTTGCCATGGCAGCCAGTACATACCGTCCCATTTTCAGGCTTTCCCACATCCGGGAAGACTGGAGCAAGAGGCACCAGTCAGTGAAGGGAGGGTGGCTCGTGGCCTTCTTTCTTAAGGTGTCCGAACATGTCCTTGCCCTGTGTGTGTGTCATTCTGATGACCATGGGCTGGGAGGTGAGAGCTGGTCCAGAGGAGCTGGGCCCAAGACAAATCAGGGCGGGCCCAGTGAGAATAAAGCAAATGACTGGTCCTATTGTCTTTGTTATCTTCGGTCTCACGGGGAATATAACTTAGGGGACTCAGTCTTCTACATCCAGACAGCACTCATTCCCATTAATAAAGGAGAGAAAGTGGAACATTTGTACACACGCTGTGTTCTCTTTGGAGCCCCTCTGCAGAGCAGAGGCTGCTGGGAAAGTCTCTTCCCAGCCACCTCTCACTAGGGAGTGCCCCTAACTACAGGAGGCTACCTACCTGGAGTCACTCTCTCTGGCTGGCAGAGGCACAGCTGAGGACAACTATGAACAGGCTCCTGGACGGCCATCTCCTTGGAGAACCAGCCAAGGCCCTGATTACAATCTGAGTGCTGTTTAGCTTCTCCCTGCCCCAGTGCCTTCCTGGCTTCCCTCTCAGCTAATCTCTTGCCAGGATTCTCTAGGAAACCTTCCACACACCGCTCTCAGACTTGGGTTTTCAGAAGCCCACGAACACGGGCAGGCGAATGCCAGTGGCACCAGGCAACTGCATCGTGGGCAGAGTTCAAAAACCAAGAGGGGAGGGGCAGCTAAGCTGGAGCATGAGTTCTGTGACGCATTTCCAGTTTATAGACACAATAGCATTTTCCCAACTGGATTCCTAGAGTCACTCCACGGTGGAAGGAAAGAGATCAGGGGGTTTTGAAGCAGAGAAACAGGAAACCTCCTTCACACACATCTGTTCGAGTATCCCACACTAAGGAGGAGTCAGCTCCTCCCGCTGCACCCACCCAACGGCAGCACCTACCTCCAGGACCAGCCACAGCTGCCCTCCCACACAGCGGTCGGCTCTGTAAAACATTCCATAGAACTTTACGACGTTGGGATGACTGGGAAGGAACTGCAGAATGTTGTACTCAGCCTCGATCTCCTCGTCCATATCCTAAACAGGTTGAAAAAGAAAAAGACAAGCTTGATTGAGACTGGTATGTAAGGAAAGGTACAGATAGGGCATTGATTTATTAATTAATTTATTAAATGATTTATTAATCGATGGCTTGAGCCCAAATCCCCCAAGGCCTGAACCTCCCAAGGGCTGGAATTACAAGTATGTGCCACCACACTGGACTCTATATTAAAGCCATCATTGTCATATATTCAGAACACCCATGAGCAGCTATTTTGATCCCAATGCCAACCTTTTGGTCATTATAATCAGTAACATTTCTTTACAATACTTTTTTCTTAACCGTATTATTATTATAAATGTCTTTTTATTGAAAAAAAATCTGAATTTTCAAAGATACAACTTCACTGTGCAGACCAGTGCAGAGTATGGTAACCTTGGTGCTTTGAAATAAAATGTCACTACAGATGATTGACTGTCAAGAGGCTGGTTCATTTTGTAACTTACAGAAAGGACAGGGAGTGAAGTATAGCATTTTTCCAAAAGAATAATTTTTAAAAGCCCACGGTGCTAAAGCCAAAACTTCAATGAAACAGGCAAGAAACCAAAATCCAGGAAAGTTTTGGGGGTTTGTTTTGATTGGTTAGTTGGTTTTGGTTTAGCCCTGATGGTCCTGGAACTTGATTTGTAGACCAGGCTGGCTTTGAACTCAGAGATCTGCCTGCTTCCGCCCCCTCCCCACTCCTCTGGGTGCTGGGACTGAAAATGCCCTCCATCATGCCTGGCAAGTCCAGGAAAGTTTTAACTCCACGCCAAGTCCTTTCCTTCAGAGGCGCTGACAAACCAGGATTCGTTTCGAGATTTCCTGCCAGCGTTCATGAAAATTATCACTAAGATCAGGAAAAGAAGTCACAAGGCCAGTGTGTCCGAGACGATAGACGATTGTTACAGTCCCCTCCTCTACTCACACTGACAGGGTCCAGAACCTTCACCGCGGCCAGACTCCCATCTCTCTTGTTGGCTACCTTGTAGACCTTGCCATACGTGCCTTTGCCAATGGTCTCTATAATCTCCCAGGTGTCCATGGGGTCTGGGAGGGACTCCAGTCCAAGCATCATGGGGCTAGAGTGAAATAATCCATACAGGTGTTTCCTGTTGAGAAATTGTACCATGAGCACTGTGGCGCTGGATGAACGGTAATAGGGTTCCTGAAACAGAAGTGAGTCATTTCTTAATTGGTGGCCTTGTTGCTTCTTTCTTGTTTCCCCTCATGTTTTCAATGAAGGGAACAAATTCAAGGCATCTGTCGGGAACGGGAATAGAAGATGGAGTGGAGAGGCAAAGCAGCGGGACTCTAACCCATCCTAAAAACAGAATGTAGGCACTGCAGGAGGAAGGGAAGGTCTTAGGAGGGAGGCACTGGCCGTGTCTGAGCAGCTGTGGTGGTAAATGGTGAGAGAGAGAGAGAGAGAGAGAGAGAGAGAGAGAGAGAGCTGCTGCCAAGGAAAATAGCTGAGAGTCCCCAAGATGCCTGTCTTCACTAACAGCAAACATGGCCAGGGTTCCCAGATGCGCATTGGAAATAAATCCCCACACTCTGAGCACAGGTGCTGGTCTGAGCACAGGACCCACTGAGCAGCCGCAGGGCTCTTAAAGAGGAGCCAAGGCCGTGCCCCATCCACGAAGCAATCGCCTCACATGCAAGTCACAGGAAGGTGCTGACTGGAGCTGCAGGCTCACTCTTGGTTCAAGGACAGAGATTTGTGAAGTTCAACTTCAGCAAGGTAAAACCCACAACTGAGGCAGTGAGAAAGCCCACTCTGGATCAGGTGACCTCAGGCTGGGAGGACTGTCTCAGCCTAGGTTTCTTTGTACACACCACAAAAGGGACCCAGGTTACACCAGCAAGAGCCAAGACACCAAATACCCATCCCTAAACTTCAGCCTCGTGCTGAGTATTCCACTTTGCATTTAGAACTCCTTTCTAGATAATTCTCCCAAAGAAAGCACAAGAATGTATTTTTTTCCCCTTTTGCCCTGCCTAATTGGGAACATTTCAAACATATTAAAGCTGAGCACAGCATCACACTCCTATATTCTAGCACTCAGGAGCCTGGGGGAGAAGGACTGAGTTCCAGGCCAGCACCCCACCCTGTGTGTGTGTGCGTGC